>NC_140583.1:813680930-814282805 GCF_964204655.1 Triturus cristatus | reverse complement strand
GGTCCGGACAGACAACACTACGGCCATGCACTATATAAACAAGCAAGGGGGAACGAGATCACGGACGCTGTCCAAAGAAGCTCAGGTGATCTGGGAATTTGCCATCTCTCACGGGATCACTCTGCGAGCCGAGCACCTGGCGGGGTGTCTCAACATCACAGCGGATGCTCTAAGTCGGCAGACGAAGGTGACACACGAGTGGGAGCTGGATCAGGCCACTCTGGAGGCAGTGTTCAAGAAATGGGGTACTCCGACCATAGACCTCTTTGCGACCCCGGAGAACGCCAAGTGCCGGTTTTACGCAAGCAAGGTTCCCCAGCGAGGGTCTCTGGGGAATGCCCTTTCGATTGCTTGGTTCGGCGCATTTTGCTACGCCTTTCCTCCGATTCCCCTCATTCCTCGAGTTCTCAGGAAGGTCAGGGCAGAACCATGCAAAATGATCCTCATTGCTCCAGCATGGGCGCGGCAGTTCTGGTACTCGGAACTCCTACTTCTCTCCCAAGATCGCCAGATTCGCTTGCCACTGATTCCATCTCTGTTATCGAGAAATCAGGGGCAAGTCCTCCATCCGGATCCGGAGTCACTTCACTTGTCAGCGTGGCTCCTGAACACAGAGAATTCCGCCATCTGAATCTGTCTAAGGAATGCAGGGATGTTCTATCTCAGGCACGGGCACCAAGCACTAATAAGACCTACAGGGCAAAGTGGAAGAGATTTTGCCTTTGGTGCCAGAGGAATAAACTCCATCCTTACAAATCCCGGCCACATCAGATTCTGCCCTACATCCTGTCTCTGGCTAAATCAGGTCTGGCGCACTCTTCGATCAAGGTGCATCTGGCTGCCTTATCCCGCTTTCGACGGAAGACATCGGGGCCATCTCTATGGTCTGCAAGAATTGTTAAGCAGTTCCTTAAGGGGTTATTTCGGATGTATCCTCCGGTCCAGCCACCTCCGCCTATCTGGCAACTTAACCTGGTACTGGCTCAACTGATGAAAGCGCCCTTTGAGCCGATTCACAAAGCGGACTTGAAGTTCCTATCTTGGAAACTGGCCCTTCTCCTAGCATTGACTTCGGCTAGGAGAGTTAGTGAACTCCAGGCTCTCTCTATAGTGGAGCCTTTTCTACAGTTCAAGAGGGATGTCATGATTTTGAGAACCAACCCAAAATTCATCCCGAAGGTGCCTTCGGAGTTTCATTTGAATGAACCCTTAATTTTGAACTCCTTTTTTCCGCGTCCTTCCACTCAAGCGGAACGAACATTGCATTCTTTGGATGTCCAAAGATGCCTGAAATTCTATCTGGAGCGCACACGCTCTTTCAGAAAGTCTACTCAACTATTTATCGCCTACAGTGCACCACGGAAGGGGTTACCGCTCGCCAAGAGTGGCATTTCCCGCTGGATCTCCAGTGCAATTCAGTACTGTCATCAGGCTGCGGGCAAACCTTTGGATAAAAGGGCCCGGGCGCATTCTACGAGAGCGATGGCGTCTTCAGTGGCTCTCTTTGCTGGAGTGGCGATTAAGGACATCTGCAGGGCAGCAACGTGGAGCAGTGTACACACCTTCACGAAGCACTACTGCCTGGAATCGGTGGGACGAGCTGACGCTGCGGTTGGTCAAGCAGTCCTCCGGAATCTTTTTCAATGAGAGGTGAGCTTTCCCTACAATCCCTCCATCCTGGTAAGCACATTTGGTTTCAGTAATGGTTGTTTTATCATGTGCACTGAGATGATTTTGTAAAGCCATGTAATTACCGAAATGTGCTTGTCGTGATCTACTGCTTGCTATTCTGATACAAAGCATGAGAATCTATGAAAGTTCCAATACTGGGGTAAGAAAACAAGTTACTTACCTGTAACTTTGGTTCCCCAGTATTGGTAACTTTCATAGATTCTCATGCGCCCACCCACCTCCCCTGGGAAAGCTCTGCCGGTTTACTAAGGTAGTGGCTGTTGGCACAACGGCTACGAAAATCTGAGGCTCTGAGCTCTCTCAGGAAGGTTCCAGAGGGTGAGGCTGTGCTGATTGGCCCTGGCAAAAGTTTGGGCTCTTTTACACAAAGAGGGTGATATACTACAAAATGAGATGAGGCCTAGGCCTATTTTTCTCTTTTGTTTCTATGGTTATACATATGTATATATATATATATTTTTGTTACCGAGGCTCCCATTCCGACGACGGGGAATGATACAAAGCATGAGAATCTATGAAAGTTACCAATACTGGGGAACCAAAGTTACAGGTAAGTAACTTGTTTTCTTGGCAGCCTTTTTGCATTTGCCAAACACCATCCTTGTTCAAATCGCCTGTTGTGATGAGGTTTATAAAAGGTTAGATATAAATTACCTCCTACACTGTTTGTGAAGTCAGTGGGATCTAAATTTGGTCATGTGCACTCCCTTCGAGGTGATGCATTGCTGTCCACTATGTCTTCTGATTCTGAAGGCTGATATCTTTGTCGTAATAACCTCATGTTGCATGCATGAGCTCCAAACTCTCTTGGTGCAGCTGCCTTATACCACTTTTTTAATAAAAAAGGCTGGTGTTGAGGCTCAGGTCATAACTCCTTTTAACATTGGGCAATCATTCACCCTCCCAAAGTTCTTTGTTCCACCTCACCCCTTGAAAAAGGTGGAGACTTCATCGGCTGGACCACAGGAAAGCCTTGAGCTTTTACATCTCTCACAATAAAGACCATTGGGTGTACGATCAGCTTTTTTGTGGGGTTCTATGGGGAAGGCAGTGGCCAAAAGGACTTTGTTAAAGTGGATAGTTTTCAGCATTAAAATCTGTTACACGTTCAACAGGTAGCAGCCTCCAAAAGGACTGAGGGCCCATTCCACCTGGCTCAAGGCTGCTACCGTTGCTTTGGTATGTGGAGTGCCCGTTATAGATGACTGTCAGGCCATGACGTAGGCATCGATGCACAAATCCACAAAGCATTACTCCCTATGCAGCCATGTCCGATAGAAACCGCATTTTGCCTAATTGGCCCTTCAGGGTGTTTAATTCTGTGCTATTCCACAGACACGCCACCTTGGGAGGTTCTGCTTTTGGTGTCCTTTCTAAAGGTAAGGAATCTACCTGGTAGATACTCTTACTGTAGATTTCTCACTGCCCTCCCAGCTATCTGGTTGGAAAGCTAGCAGGACTAGGAGGAGAAAGCTCATCAGTATGCTAGGCGCTCTGATGTGTCTGGTCGCATTGTCAGCAGCAACAGTCGGGGTAGCTGCCAATGCAGCTTGTTGTTCAATTGACTTTGGCTTCTGATCCTTCCTTGCTTTTTGATTGTAGTTTCTTTCTGATAGACTTCTCGCCATAGATTGCTTACCTTTTGAATTTCCCCAGGTGTCAGACTGGATCAGACAGTTTTTTTGTTAGCAGTACCCCCTGTACACCAGTAGGTGGCGTTGATCGGCTCCGCATCAGTCGTCTGCTTCGTCTGGAAGTTATGTCTGCAGTACCTATATAGGGGCCATCCAGGCGCCCTAACGTCAGTTCATTTCTTTTCACGCCAGCCAGCGCTGATCCAGAGAAGAGCTACCCCTCGGTCGTTTTTGAAAGGCTTTTTTTTTATGTTTTGTTGACTCAGTGGAAGTTGATATCCCGGTTAAAGGGAAGGTCCCCGGATCATTTGCAGAGCCCGAAGTCCTCTGGACACTTAGGTAGGAGACACAAAAGAAGAGCAAGCCGTCAAAGCACTCTTCGTCTTCTCCCCGTCCATTGGCTGATGAGACGAGGGAGCCTCAGTGTTCTAGGCCTCATTCATCGGAACCTGGGCCAACTCCGCTCCTCCCCCAATTTCCGAAGGATGGAATGCCCCCTTCCCCAATTGAAATAATTTTTTCAAGCCATTCTTTTTATTTGGGTGGCCGAAGCCTGTTGATTTGACTTTGGGACCCGCAGGATCAGAAATGGCCCCATCGGTTTCTGCACCAGCAGCTCTACCGAGGCCCTAGAGATCCATTCATGGATCCCGGTCGTGCCGTCTGGACCTCCCCCGGCACCAGTTCCGGTTTCCCCGGCGGCGCCATCCCCATTGTCATCCCCAACTCCAACACGGAGCCAAATGGGCATTGCACGACTCAGACTCCAGCAGGAGCTTTTGCCTCTTAGATCGGAGCCTGAGCCTTATTTTCATCGGCTAGGCTTCTGGAAAGACTGGGAGGGGTCACTGGACCCTTTGGAATGCTAGTTCTATGAGGAAGAACTCCATGTTGACTGGTATGAGGACCTTGGTGAGGTCAGCAGCCTGGATACGTCTCCAGATGCTGGTCTGCTTTCTCTCCCCTACCATGGCTATGCAGGAGGGAGCCTCTTATGCAATGGTGGTGTGGATGGCAGCTGAGGCCCTTGACCTTCAGCTACCCACAGTAGCTGTCAAGAATATTCCCTTGACAGAGGTGCTGCACTTGGGAGTCTCCATGTCGGAACCATTACTCTCCCATTTAATGATGCCCTCACTGGCGTCCTATTGGGTACCAGGTCCAAACCCAGCACAGGGGCTCGTTTGAATAGGAAGATTGCCTGCTGCCATTGCCCCTTACCTAGGAACCCGAACCTCCTAATGCAACTCCCTACCCCTGAGAGTTTGGTGGTCCAAGCCTCCACCTTCCAAGGCGCTTTCCCTACCGATCCCCTGTATAGGGATTTCAAGAGACTGGACTCATCTGGGAAGATGTTTTCTTCCACCAGCCTGGCATTGCAGTCCTTGAACACAGCATGCTGTTTGGGCCGTTATTCCCACATTTTGTGTCATTAGGTTGCACAAGTGCTGCCACAGGTCCCGGAGGGGACCCGGGCTGTACTCTCCCAAGCTGCCACCGGCTGGAGAGATGCAACAAAGTTCAATATTGGATGCAGACTTGACACAACCTACTCGCTAGGCAGAGAGGTTTCCATGACACTGGCCCTGAGGCGCCACACCTGGCTGAGGACAACTAGCTTTTCAGGGGATGTCCAAGCTTCCCTTATGGACATGCCCTGATGTGGCACCCATCTCTTCGGAGACGATGTATATTCAGCGCTCGAGTGCTTTAAGGATTCTCCTGCTGCGGCCAGGTCCTTAGGCCTCTCTGCTGCCCCACATCCACCTCAGTCTGCCTTTCGCTCCTTTCATGGCTATGGAAGGGGTTCCAGCTGCGCCAATTCCCGCCCAGACACCGCATGGAATAGGCTCCCCAGCCTGTATTTGGCCGAGGGCATGGTACCTACAGACAACTTGGGTCATGTGGCCAATGATCTGGTCTGGTCAGTCTTCCAGATCTGCCATCACCTGCCCCACTGGCAGCCCATAACATCGGGCATGTGTGTTTTGCAGATTATCCAAAAAGGCTACTTCCTCCCCTTCTGGACTACCCCTCCCTCATGCCACCATCTTGCGATTGGCTGACAGAGGATCTGTCTATTCTCTGCAAGGAGGTCACAGCTCTCTTGGCAAAGGTAGCTGTGGATAGTGTTCCGGTGCCAGAAGTAAGCTGTGGTTGTTATTCAAAAAAGGACAAGGACCTTCGTCTTATCCTCAATTTCTGAACTCTCAATCTCTTCCTCAAAGAAATTAAAAATGCCCACGTTGGCTCAGGTCTAGTCTGCCCTGGACCAGGAAGACTGGATGGTAGCGTTGGACTTGCAGGATGCTTATTTTGATATTCCTGTCCTTCTTGCCTACTGGCGCTATCTGCAGTTTACAGTAGGCCACGAGCACTTTCAGTTCACTGTGCTTCCTTTTGGCTCACCAGCACTTCTTGGGTGTTCACTAAAGGGATGGCAGTGGTTGCAGCTAATCTGTGGAGCTCAGGGGTGCCAACCCTTTCCAACCTAGATGACTGGCTTCTGAAGGTGTGCTCGCCCCAGGTTGTCGTTGTCCATCTCTAGACTACGGTGAACCCTCTGCACTCGCTGGGGTTCCCTATCAACGTGCCAAAGTCACACCTGACTCCCTTTCAGACGCTCTCTTTAATCGGAGCTGTTCTGGACACAGTGCAGTTTTGGGCTTATCCTCCTGAGCTGCAGATCCAGGATATTCAGTCTGGAATGCCGATATTTCAGCCTCTATCTTGGGTTTCGGTGAGACTGACTTTAAATCTACTGGGCCTCATGGCCTCCTGCATCCTCCTAGTAACATGTGCCAGATGGCATATGCGGACTCTGCAGTGGGATCTTAAGTTCCAGTGGGCACAGCATCAGTGAAATCTCTCCAACCTGTTACAGATCTCGGAGGGAACTGTGAACGATCTGCAGTGGTGGTTAAAGATCCGCGTTTGGGTCAGAGACCGAACCCTCTCCGTTCCCCAACCAGATCTCACAGTAGACTTTGCCCCTTTCTATCTCAGCGTGGATGGCACTGTACTAATCCTACGCTTAAAGACTTTGATAGAAAAGCAGACATTTGAGGTGAGCAATTTAGAGTGTCGCTAGTGTTGAGAGTGATCTATACTGGAGCTGCTTTCCACCTAAACTTGAACTACCCAGAGTTCTCTTCTTCTTTCTTTGTGTGTGTGTATACCTACATATATATCTATATATATATATATATATATATCTGAAAGAGACACGTTAGTGATAGATTCCTTACCTTAGAATATCCCCAGATGTCAGACTGGATCCGGAAAGTCTTTTTGTAGCAGTACCATTGTGCGTCACTGGCGTCGTATGGGCCGAGATGACATCACGGAGACTACTTAGGCGCCACCCATGCGCGCTGATGTCAGTTTTCTTTTTCCACGCCAGCAAGCACAGAGCTGGAAGTCACTTTTTGACTACTCTTTTGAGACTTTTGTCTCCCCCCTTTTTCCTCCTGGTGCACGTAGGGATGCCTGGATTTAAGTCTTGTCAGTGACGGACCCCCACTGTGTTTGCCTCTACTGCCTGGAGACCAACCAGGACTCCCGGTCTTGCCGGGACTGTCGGGCCATGGCCCGAAGGCCTTGAGGGATTGGCGCCGGAAACTACTGGAGATCCGGCACTCGTCCCAGCGCCATTCCAGGTCCAGGGACCGTTCCTTGGACCACTCGCGGGGCTGCAGTCGTTGCTCCTCGGGCTCCAAGTCTTCGCCCTCGGATTCTGGTAAGCGACGACATAAAAAGAAGTCGAAGAAGCGTGTTCGCTTTCCGACGTCCCCTCGTCGGTCCTCAGATGTGAACGAGGGGGACAGGGGTTCTGCCCCTGCGGCTCCTTCGGAGCCTGGGAGTCCCGCGGCCTACCCGAGTCTGTCGGCGACTCCTGAACAGGGGCAAGAATTTCTTGCCACCTTGGACCGACTTTTTAGGCCTCGGGCTCCCGCCTGCACGCCTTCAGGCCCCGCGGTCCCGTGTCCAGATCCTGTTGGGCCGCCGGTGAATCCGGCTTCGGTGCCACAGGATCCTACGCTGCTAGCTCCGGCCCCGGCACCACCAGGTCCGGTGCTGCCGGCTCCGGCCCCAGTGCCGCCCTCTGCGCCACAGTGGGTGCCGTTTGTTCCGCCCTTGCCCCGGTTCCAGGACCATTTCGTTCCTGCCGCATTGGGAGACGGCGGCGGCCTGACACCGGCCGGCGCCGTTCACGGCGCCGTATGTCCCTTCCCCAGCTCCGGCTGTACCGCCGCGGCTGGTTCCGAGGACCCTCTTGCCCGTCAGTGTGTCAACGAGCAGGACTGGGTGGATGATCTGGAGGACGCCGGTGACCTCGATGTCTCTTCTGACCCGGGGTTTGCCTCTCCCCCGCATACCATGGAGGAGGGCACCTCCTACATAATGGTGCTCCGTCGGGTTGCTGAGGTTCTCAACCTCAATCTTCCTACGGTGGCCCTCAACACTAATCTACTCACTGAGGTGCTCCAGACGGCGTCCACTTCGTCGGAGCCCCTGCTACCCTTTACCAACGCCCTCACTGACGTCCTGTTGGGCACTTGGTCGAGGCCGGCCACAGGGGCCCCGGCGGATAAGAATGTCGCCAGGCGTCATCGCCTGGCACCTGGTGACCCCGCGTTTCAGACCACTCATCCTACACCTGAGAGACTGGTCATCCAGGCCTTGACGTCGCAGAGTGCCTTTCCCACGGCTCTGCCGGATAAGGACTCTAAGAAGCTGGAACAGTTCGGTAAGCGGTTATTCTCTTCGGCCAGCTTGGGGCTGCGGTCAGTGAACACCACCTGCTTATTGGGCCGCTATTCCCACACGTTGTGGGATGCAGTTGATCAGGTGTTACCTCAGTGTCCTGAGGAGGGCCATGCTGTGCTTTCCCAGGCGGTTGCTGAGGGTAAGGATGCGGCTAAGTTCACCATTCGGTGTGGTTTGGACACCACTGACACATTGGGCAGGGCAATTTGTACGACTGTGGCGCTGCGTCGCCACGCCTGGTTGCAAAATACTGGGTTCTCGCCTGATGTCCAGAGCTCGCTCATGGACATGCCCTTTGATGGCACTCGCCTGTTTTGCGATAAGGCCGACAGTGCACTGGAGCGTTTTAAGGACTCGCGGGCCACGGCCAAGTCCTTGGGTCTGTCCATGAAGAGCCCAGCAACTCCTGGTTTTCGTTCCTTTCGTGGCCAAGGCAGGGGCGCCCAGGCACGTTCCTTCAGCAAGCCTGTGCAGACTCAGCCTCAGCGCAGACGCAGCTTCCGCAGGGGTGGTTCTGGGAATCCGGGTGGGGTGCAGTCCACCTCCGCCCCACTGCTTCTGCCTCCAAACCTTCCTAATCCGAGCTTTGTGGAGCACCCAACGCCAGTGGGTGGCAGGATTCGCCATCACCTCCCCCAATGGCACGCTATCACATCGGACAAGTGGATGTTGCAGATCATCCGCAAAGGTTACTCCCTTCCCTTTCTGTCCACCCCTCCAGCCATGCCACATCAGTACCACCGCATGTTGCGGGAACACTTGGCGACTCTCCAGCAGGAAGTTGCGGCCCTCTTGGCCAAGGGGGCCATCGAGAGCGTTCCTGGGCCAGAAGTAGGGAGTGGTTGTTATTCCCACTACTTTCTGGTCCCCTTGAAGGACAAAGGGGGTCTGCATCCCATCTTGGACCTCTGGGACGTCAACCGCTTCCTCCGGAAGGAGAAGTTCAAAATGCTGACTCTGGCTCAGGTCTTGGCTCCCCTCGACCCTGAAGACTGGATGGTAGCGTTGGACTTGCAGGACGCATATTTTCACATCCCAGTCCTGCCGGCCCACCGGCGTTACCTCCGGTTCACGGTAGGCCAGGAGCATCTTCAGTTTGCCATGCACCGCTTCGGCCTTACCAGCCCCCCTTGGGTGTTCATGAAGGTGATGGCGGTGGTCGCAGCTCATCTGCGCAGGTCGGGGTGTCAGTCTTCCCCTACCCCCCTATGTCAGGAGGCTCTGCGCCTCTGGACCTGGCTGGATCATCACGGCATTACCTTGGTGGTTCAAAACCTGGCAGGTTCTCTGAGCGCCAGGGCAGACGAACTCAGCCGCCGGTGCTTGATGGATCAGAAATGGCGTCTGAACTCTGACATGGTGCAAGGTCTCTTTATGCAGTGGGGATAGCCTTGGTTAGATCTATTCACCACCGAAGAGAACATGCTATGTCATCAGTTCTGCGCGTTGGAATTTCCAAGGCGGCACTCGCTCGGAGACGCTTTTCGTCACGAGTGGAGTTGCGGTCTATTGTACACCTTTCCGCCTATACCACTTCTGCCCAGAGTGCTGAAGATTTGGTTAGACCGGGCCCAAGTCATCCTTGTGGCTCCGGATTGGGCCCGAAGATACTGGTATCCTGAGCTACTCAGCATGGCGATCGTTCCCCCGCTCCGTCTGCCTCTTCGAGAGGACCTTCTGTCGCAGTAGCAGGGGACTGTCCTCCACCCAAACCTGTCCAGCCTCCACCTCCATGTGTGGAGATTGAGCGACGACAGTTGACCGCTTTCGATCTTTCTCACGAAGTCTGTGTTGTCATTCTGACAGCCAGGCGTCTCTCCACTACAACGGTATACGCCTGCCGGTGGAACATGTTTGTGGCATGGTGGACAGCGAAGGCTGTGTATCCCCTTCCCGACCCTCTTTCTGAGGTCCTTCTGTTCCTTCTTTCTTTGGCACAGCAGGGCTCTGCTCTGGGCACTATCCAAGACTATCTTTCGGCCATCTCCGCCTTTTTGAGGCTCCCAGATCAGCCTTCTCCCTTTAAGTCGCCGGTTGTTAACCGTTTCCCGAAAGGCATTACACACGTTTCCCCCTGTGCCGTTCATCATACCTCAGTCGTACTTGAATCTTGTTTTGACCTATCTGATGTGCACTCCTTTCGAGCCCCTTCATACCTGTCCTCTGCGTCTTCTTACTCTTAAGACGGCTTTCCTGGTCGCTATCACCTCTGCCAGAAGAGTTAGTGAGCTCCAGGCTCTTTCTTCCAAACCTCCTTTCCTTTCTGTTCATCCAGACAAGGTGGTGTTAAGGACCCGTCCTTCTTATTTGCCAAAGGTTGTCACGCCCTTCCACATCGGGCAGACCATCACTTTGCCTACCTTCTTTCCTCCTCCGCATCCTTCAAGGAGGGACGCGGCGTTCCCTTGCAGGACATTTGTCAGGCAGCCACGTGGGCCTCGCTGCACATGTTTACCAAGCATTACTACCTTGACGGTCAAGTCCAGAGAGACAGCTTCTTTGGCCGTTCTCCGTGACTTTCTGGTGTAATCTGTTCGCAGGACCACCACCGGGGTTGGTATTGCTGGGGTATCTATTCTAAGGTAAGGAATCTCTTTCAGATGCACAAGTTACTACTTGTTTAACGATATATCTGTAAGAGACATTAGTTAGTGATAGATTCCTTACTGCCCCACCCATCCCTCCCTGTTCTGCGAAATGATTTCTAGGGTTAAGGTCATCCCCTTTCAGGGCCCTAGTTTCATGGCGCCAAGGGTCAGTTTCTTGCAAGGCTCTGTGTTCCTGGCGCGGAAAGTCATGTACAGAACTGATGTAAGCGCGCATGGGTGGCGCCTAAGTAGTCTCCGTGATGTCATCTCGGCGAATACGACGCCAGTGACGGATGCGGAGCCGCGCGACGCCACCTACTGACGCGCAGGGGTACTGCTGCAAAAAGACTTTCCGGATCCAGTCTGGGGATATTCTAAGGTAAGTAATCTATCACTAACAAATGTCTCTTACAGATATATCGTTACACAAGTAGTAACTTGTGCATTACCTACTGGCGGTAGTTTTTGATTTGCTAATAACTTTGGCGTTGTTTGACGAATCTTCGCGAAATTCTCCCAAAAAAGTCTATCCAGGTCAGCGAGCTACAGCCCGAACTGTTGAAAGGAATTACCCCAAAATTAGTGCTTGGATCAGAAAGCGACCCTTTTTTTTTTTTTTTTAAATGGTGTAAATCTGTTTAGTAGTTGCTGAGAAATTAAAAAATAAAAATATCGATATCTAGAGGAGCTGTGGATCCGTGCACCCTACCGACCACAAGCTTTATTTTAATTGGCTATCAACACTCCAAACCAGGAAGTGTTGGCAGCCATCTTGTGACTCGGTAGAACCAAGTCACAAGAAAAGAGACAACCAAACGCGAAAAACAAGAAAAGGGGGCGTGGTACAAACACCTGACCCCCTAGGCCTGCTCAGGGGGTCCCAGAAGGACCCCCAGTGCCCAAAAAAGCATTAAAAAAAATAGGCTGAATTCACACTGGGTGCACGAATCCAGCCGAGAAATATATAAAAAAAAAAATTGTTGTATTGAAGCCCCAGGGTGGGCCAGGTCCCGGGGCACTGAAATAATGGGTGCCCCTGGGACTGCCACCTCCCAGGGGCTCATTTTTAAATGTGTGTGGGGGCCTCCAAGGCACCACCAAGCCCTGGGGCTTTTATTAAATATTTGCGGGGGGCACACTGCCCCCCCCCCCCCCCACCCTCCACCTTCCCGGGGCACTAAGATGCAAATGTGGAGGGTCCGTTACGGAGCCCTGGGGACCACCACCTCCCGGGGCTTTGCAAACGTTGAGAGGGAGGGGGGGTGGGGGGGGGGCCGGCTCCTGCAGTGTCCCGGGGTGCCCACCCCTGGGGCACTGCTGTTTGCTATCCGCCCTGTCATAGCAAACTGTGGTTTGGATTTTGTAATCGAGAGCAGGTTTCCACATTGCTTTTCCACAAGGGGAGCTGCATGTCAGCAGCTCCCGATGTGGAAAAGCAACGCCGGCTCCCGCACGATGCGGGGAGCCGGCAGGGACTTTGGGGGCATTTGGGCTCCCCCCACGGTCCCCAGTGAAGAGGCCAGGCCCCGGGTGATGGGCTCCCCGGGGCCGGAAGTGGCCCGGGAGGGGGACCACACCCCGTACCCCCCTCCCCCACCCCCCCACCCCCCCCCCCCCCCGCCCCAAAATAAATAAAAAGGATGGCCGGGCCCCGGGGGATTGGGTCCCCGGGGCCAGAAGTGGCCCGGTAGGGGGGCCACAAGGCCCCCCTCCCCAAATAGATAATTAAGGCCAGCCTTGGGGGATGGGGTCCCCGGGGCCAATAGGGGCCTCAGGAGGGGGGGGCCACGAAGCCCCCCTTCCTATTAAAAAAAATATATGTGGCCATGCCCCGGGGATGGGGTCCCCAGGGCCGGTATTGGCCACGGGAGGGGGGCCTACGCGGCCCCCACTCCCATTTACATAAAAAGGCAAAAGAAGGGAGGCCACATAGCCCCCATTGTTTACAATTTTTTTATTTTTTTTTTAAATGCCGGCATCGCCGCTAGGCCCCGCCCCCTCCCTGCAGCACTCAGCAAATGCGCCCCCTGGCGCGTTGTAAGTTGGGGAATTAATTCCCCTTGAATACTGAGGGTCCCTGGGGGCCAACTAGCCCACCAGGAACCTCCAGTATGCGCCAGGGAGCTGCGTTGCAGAGATGTGTTCGGAGGCCACACCCCTTTCTACACCTCTGCAACGCAGCTCTGTGGCTCTTACTGGAGGTACCTTGTGGGCTAGTTGGCCCTCAGGGACCCACAGGACTCAAGGGGAATTAATCCCCCAATTTACAACGCGCCCTAACTTAAAATGCGCCACAGGGCGCATGTCAGGATTGTCAGGTTGTCAGCGGCACATTGTATATTCAGGACACCACTAACCTTTATTCTTGTGCTCCAGCAGGGACGATGAATAATTCCCTGATTCCCTTGAACAGCGCCCCCAACAGAGGAATAGGAAACCCTCCTGTGTGAGGCGCTGTCTGGGGGAAGAAGGGATTGGGATAACTTAAAGAAGGGCTGACCAGCCGTGTATTCCTTGCCAAAGTCTGAATGAGCCTCTACGGCGAATGTCAATGCAAGGTGCTTGCTTCTTAAACTGTCTTCATAACTTTGAAAGCTTTAGGTAATGTTCGTCCTTGCGTGCAGAAGGATAGACTCTCACTTCCGCCAGCGCTAGGACATAAACTAAAGGAAAAATTATGACCTGCACGAAGTTCTCAATGGATACTCTAGCAAATGCAGGCGGTGGGAATGTCACATCGCGTTGTAAACTAAACAATAAAGACGTTCTGCCAGGGTTAATACAGTCTCGCTGCCAACTTGCGGGGGAAAGCGTCTGTCCCCATCTGGCCCTTTCCGTCACCTGCACAATAACTAAACTTCTCGGGACGGTCTCGCGGGGGACGGGGCTGCGCTCCTGCTTAACGCACACCGGCGAAAGCGAAATGGACTAGGGTTCTCCCGTAACCAATGTTTGTACGGGGAAGCCCTCGAAGTCTCAGGTCACTACCCCCACCATACCAATTACTTCTCGGAACTATTGAAGTTGCACTGAGCTGTTTCCGTGTTACCTGACTCCTGGTGACAAGGTAATCCCCGACGCCTCTCAGGGTTCTATGCGTCGATCTTCCTCGTCGGAAAGGGGACTCGGCCCGCCTCTGGACTAATTGCGTCAATGCTTCTTGCTGAAATCCGGCGGGGAGCTCCATCCGCCATTACAATCCTGGTAGAATGCTTGTTGTCAAGCACTTTCCGCCTCCGGAGGCCATGCTTAAGTACTGCAGTCGTGGATATGCGCCCCATGGCCTGCTGGGAGTCGTAGTTCTTGGGGCATATACGTGGGATGTGGCGAAAAACGGGTTTGGGTGTGAAGCTAGGCTGGGTCTGGCTTCGTCTTAATCTATGGGTGATCGCTACAGCGCATTTGCACACTTCACATCAGGCCCCGCCCCCTGCATGCACCACTGTGCAAAAGCGCCCCATAGCCCGTTTTAAGTTGGGGGATTAAGTCCCCTTAAATCCTGAGGGTCCCTGGGGCCAGCTAGCCCACCAGGTACCTTTAGTAAGTGCCAGGGAGCTGCCTTGCAGAGAGGTGGTCCAAGGCCACGCCCCCTTTTTGTTCCACTCTGCAACGCAGCTCTGTGGCGCTTACTGGAGGTAGCTGGTGGGCTAGTTCGCCCCCAGGGACCCTCAGGACTCAAGGGGACTTAATCCCCCAATTTACAACGCACCAGGGGGTGCGTTTGCACAGTGGTGCAGGGAGGGGGCGTGGCCTGATGTGACAAGTGTGCAAACGAGCCCTGTGGCGCGTTTTAAGTTTGGGAATTAAGTCCCCTTGAATCCTGAGGGTCCCTGGGGGCCAACTAGCCCACCAGGTGCGTCCAGCAAGTGCCACAGAGTTGTGTTGCAGAGAGGTGTTAAAAGGGGCATGGCCTCGGACCACCTCTCTGCAACGCAGCTCTGTGGTACTTACTGGAGGTACATGGTGGACTAGTTGGCCCCCAGGGACCCTCAGGATTCAAGGGGAATTAATCCCCCAAATTAAAACCCGCCAGGGGGTGCGTTTGCACAGTGGTGAAGGGAGGGGGCGGGGCCTGATGGGACATGGGTGTACTTATGCAATCACTCCACCGAAACCCAAGCACTTATTAATTCACCATGCACTCTCCTTGCAGCACTCTAATCATCCAGTCACTACCCATGCACTCATGCAATGACCCATGCACTAACTCGTGCACTGCTACAATACCCTGAGCAGTACCCATGCAGTCCAGCCATTGCCCTGTCACTACCCATGCACTCCTCCAATCACCCAGCGAGCACCATGTATTTATCCAATCACTTCGCCAAAACCCAGGCACTTATAAATTCACCATGCACTCTCCTTGCAGTACTCTAATCTTCCAATTAGTAACCCAGTATTCATGGAGTGACCCAGGCACTAACACATGCACTGCTGCAATCCCCTGTGCACTACCCATGCAGACCTCTAACCACCTACACAGTACTGATTCACTCCTCCAATTACCCAGGTTGTACCCATGCACTCCAGAAATCCCTCTATCTGATAGAGACTACTAGCCGCAGACTCTTTAACGTAGAATTATCCCCAGGCATGAGACTGGACCCAGAAAACGTTCTTTGCCCCAGCATCTCTGTGCGCCAGGGGGCGGTACCACGCGACTCCGCCCAGATGTCGTCCGCAGGCGTGACGTCAGCGAGGTCACATAAGCCCCACCCCGGTGCGCTGACATCAGTTTTCTTCTTTTCCGCGTGCACCACGGATCCGGATTGTGTCCCTGCCTGTTTTCAGGCCTTCTTTTTCACGCTTCATGTGGTGGGACAGTGTGCGAATGCCTTCGGGCTTTAAGGCGTGCAAGTCTTGCGCGCCTCAGATGTCGGTGACGGACCCTCATCCGATTTGCATGTGGTGTTTGGGCTAGCACCATGATTCCACGGACTGCGATGCTTGCCAGCATCTGGAGCCTAAGTGCCGGCAGGAGCGCCGAATGAAGCTCCTTTCGGCCAGGTTGTCCAGGTCGGTGTCATCTCCGCATCCATCCCCTGTGGCAGGGTCCACGACTCGTCGCTTTCACTTCCGGCATCGCCTGTCACCGAGGCCCCTAGGGCGTTGCTCGCCCGTCTGTAAGTCATACAGCTTGTCCCTGAGGCCTGGTCCCCGCTCGGCGGAGGGCGCGTGATTTCCACAGGGCATGTGGCCTCATTCGTCGCCACCCTACCCGCCGTTTCCCGGCACCGGGGCGACTAGGGCCCAAATGGAGGCCTATGCTGCGGCTCTGCAGGCTTCCTTGGTCCCTCCTCCTCCTGGGACACCCTCGGATCCCTTGCCAAGTGCGGGGCCTTCCGCGGCATAGCCAGCGGCTACAGCCCTGGCGCCGACTGGTTCGGCTTCAGGTGTTGGAGGTGTGGAATCGTCGGGGTGCAGCCCTGCGGGGTTCCCCTCTTCGGCCCACGGCGCCTCTGCCTCGCCGCAAACCCCGAGGGGGTCCCTGTGGTGTCGCAGGAGGTTGCCGGGACTCGGGGCTCATCCCAGAGTCCACCTCGGTCTTCTGGAGAGGCGGCGTCCTTTCCTGGAGCCAAGCCGGCTCCGCTCCAACAGCTGTCGGCCCTGGCGGCGCCACGGATGCTTGCTAGGGGCCAGGGCATGGCCCCAGGTCCTTCTCGTTTCTCCACGCAGGCGGCTGCTTCGTCGGAGGTCGAGTCGACGCCTTTTCGGCGCCGTTCTTTCGCTGCACTGGAGTCGGCCCCGCCCCATTCTCCTGGGCTGCAAGTAGTGGAAGAGGTCGTCTCGGCGTCGCCTCTGGCGCCGCTCGACGTCACGCCGACGCCTGTGGCGGACTCCACGGCGTCGGGTCATCAACTCGTCTCTGGAGGTCTCCTCCTTCCCCGAGGTTCGTCAACTTTTTGTCTCTTCTTCCCCGAAGATGGGCCGCGGTGTTGTGGCTATTTCCCCAGCGTCTTCCAGGGAGGGCTCTTCGCCGTCCCCGCAGCCTCAGCCTTTACCAGAGGCGCCTCAGATACCCCACTCGTCTGTCAATCTTCCACCGTTCCGGGGCTGGCCGTTTCTTCCTCTAGCTGGATTCGGGGATGGCAGGCTTATTTTACAGCTGTCGCCCACAGAGGAATTGCTTTCCCCCCCCTCGACGCCCTACGGAGGAGTGTGCGGCTTTTGCCCGGGCCATTTCCACGGCTGCTGGCATTTTGCACATGGGCGACCCTGTTATCCCATTCCCCACAGACCATTTGCTGGAGGTTCTCCATCAGTGCTCTGGTGGACGGGAGCTGCTTCTTCCCTTTGAGACTTCTCTCCATAATTCTTTTATGGGATCCTGGGGGCGCCCTGCCACGGGGGATCCGGTCCCCCAAGCTCTCCTCCACCGCCACCGTCCTGTTCCACACGACCCAGTCTGCCTTTCTTTCCACCCTTCTACCCAGGGGCCTCTTCTACAGACAGCTTTTTTCCTTCCTTACCTTTGGTGTTGTTTCCTCCGTCTCTGGAGGCCCGATGCTTGGATTCATGGGGGCGGAACCTCTTTGCTTCCTCTAGTTCTGCTTTGCGGCCGCTCACCACGCTTTGCGTGTTGGCCAGGGCTACTTCCAGCCTGTGGGATTCTGTGGAGTCCCTTCTGTCTTCTGCCTCTCTGGAGGATGTCTCCGCTGATCTGCGGCACCATGTACTGGATGGCCGGATGCTCTTGGCCTTTCAATGGCATGTTCAGTGGCTCTCCGTCGCCATGCTTGGCTGCGGGATAGCGTTTTCCCTGAGAATGTGAGGAAGCGTCTCGTTGACCTGCCCTTTAATGGGGTGCTTTCGTTTAACACCTTTGAGGATGCTGCCCTTCAGCGGCTCCTTGCGGGGCTCCGTCCTCCTCCTCCCCCTCCATAAACTTGGCTTGTCGGTCCTCTGCTGCTTTATGGGCAGCGTTGGTTGGTTGGGCCGTCTGTCTGTTCTGGTGGGTTGCCGTGCCTTCGGATCCTTCAGTTAACCCCTTTGTGCTGTTGGCTGCTGGTACAGCCCCTCCGGATTCTGTGGTTCTTTTGTTGTGATCCACCCATGTGTGTGCTCAGGTTGGGTCTTCTCTGTGTTTTTTGATTGGCTGCTTGACAAGCCGTCTGTGGTTCTATCTGCAGGTCCTTTATGTTCAGTCCTCTGCTGTGGGTTTTTTCTTTAAGAGGTGTTCCCATGTTTTCGTGGGACGTAACCTACCCTATGTGGGGTACTTGTCGCTATTGCATAGCTCTGTCCTGCGCTGGGGAGGTATGGTTGCCCTACCTTTCTTGGCATCGCTGTATACCGCTGGTGCGGTCTCTTGCATCTTGTCCGGATGCAGCTTGCGCTGCTCCAGGCACTGTCTTTCTCGGTGTTCATTACATTGATTGTCAAATTGCCCTGCTGTCTATGGTGTCGTGTTATGGCGTTTCGGCCTTCCAGTCCGGCGTTTCGGCCTGGTCTTCTGTCTGGTGCTCCGTTGGGGGGGCTAGTTTTTTTCCTGGCTTTCCTGTGTTATGGTGGGCGGCTTGGTCCGTCATCCATGTCTTTCCCTTTTTCTCTTCTGGCTGGTTCCATTTCTCTTTGTGGGTCGGTGTGTGTCTATTGCACGGTCCTCCTTTGGGACTTGCTTGAATTTTCCTGGCTTGTTCTGGGTGCGCTGCTCCATGGTGCTGTCCGCTTATGCTGGCCCACCGCCGTAGCCCTTGTTGTGCTGCTTTGTGCCTCTTGTTCTGCTGGGGCTTTGCGCACCTGCGCCTTTCTTCCTATGCCTGCGTTCCTTGGCTGTGGAGCCCTTCCTGCCTTGCCTGCTTCCTTGCGGCTGATGCCTGTTCCGCTGTCCTCTGTCACTGTGTGTTTTCCTACAGCGGGCTCTGCCTCCGGTTATGCCTCTTCTCCCTGGAGTTGGGGTCGTTCTTTCCTTCAGGGTACTCCTCTACGGCTGTCTGTCCCTACGGGGTTTTGGCCGTTGTACCTTGCATGGGCATGGGGTCTATTGATCTTCCCTTTGCGTGCTGCCGCCAGGTGTTTCTTCCTACTGGGGAGGTTCTCTCACAGGCCCTCCTCCCCTTTCGGTATGGCTTGGGTATCTATTCTACGTTAAGGAATCTGCGGCTAGTAGTCTCTATCAGATGTAAAAGTTACTTACCTTTGGTAACGATGTATCTGGTAGAGACGATTCTAGCCGCAGATTCCTTCACGGCCCGCCCTTCCTCCCTGCTCTGCGAGGACCTTCATTTGGTTTTCTGCACTTGCCTCCCTCCGGGTGGCTTGTTTTCTGTGGGTGTCCGCTTCGCTTCCTCCTGGGCCGGATGCTTCGTTCTGCTTGATTGTTCCACCCCTTCCTTTATGATACATGGTCGGTTGGTTCATGTGTGCGTCTGCATCCCTCCACCCTGGTTTTTCTCCGGTGTATGGGGCCTCCTTTTACTCTTCTCCCTTTTGCTTGCATAGGGTTTCTGCTTCCATTGCAGTCCGCTACGTTGGGGGTTGCCTGTACCTCGGCCTTTTCGATCCTTTCAGGGGCTCATGCCCTCCTTGTAGTGTCGTCTAGGGGTGGATTGCTGCTGTTCTTCTCTTCCGGGCTTGTTGCCCTTCACTGTTGTTGTAGGAAGGTGGATATCTGACTATGGTTACCCCCAACTTTTTGCCTAGTGTCTAGCTGGTTTTTCGACTTAGTTGGCCTGAGATCCTGCCATTCAGGGTCTCAGGCTGTCTGCTCTCTCTTTAAAATGGACTCCATGTACCCTAGGTACATAACCAATTGGTAAGGATCACCTTATTGGACCCTGTACAGTGTACCCTAGGTACCCAGGGCATAGGTGTACCCTAGGCCTCCCAGGGGCTGCAGCATGTATTATGCCACCCCTGGTCTGGCCTTCCAATCAGACACAACTGGCTGATCACTCAGCTGGGGCAAGGTCGTGTAATCACCCCTTGCTTAGATATAGTATGCCTATATCTACCCTTATATATAGACACATGTGTACCTATCAGTCACTCCTATGGCAGGCCTTGACAATCCTGGAGGCAGAGTGCTTGGTAACATGTGAGATGGTGCTCTAGCATGAGCTGAGCCTGTCTGCAGCTTTCGGAACCAAGTCCTTATAGCTGTTCTATGATATAGCCTACCATATACTCTTAAAGTGCCTTGTAATCTTAAACGGTTATGGTAACTATGGTTTGGCTTTATCAAAACATGTCGTGTAAGGTGTCTAACACTTTGGAATAATACCCCCATACCATTTCTGGTGATGAGGATATTATTCCTCCCTTCTAGAGGGAGAGACATGTTAAAATCCTACTTTGCTGTTTAACTCTAACCAAAGCCTCAGCATCACAAAATGGATGCTGCTGCCACGACACAAGTCTGACCTCCTGCAGCTGGGAGTGATCCCAGCCAGGGAGGCCTGGACAATAGGTTTCCTGCTTGGGGAGGTGCTAGCACCTCCCCAGACAGCCTTTTAGTGTATTGGGGCAGGGTGGGCTGAAAGGAATGAGACATGCCTGGGGCACACAAGGTGTTCCTTGCATAGTCCAGTTCAAACCGGCGCTGGGGCACTCCAGCCCCAGCGCGAAACTGGACAAAGGGAAGTGGGTGTAACCACCCCCTCCCAGGTCCCACCCATAAGGCGTGACCTAGCAGGTATCCCAGCCCCCCAGATTAGTATAAGAGTGGGAGTTGGGCCTCAAGACTTTAGATTATCCTGAACCTGCAAAACTGAACAGAAACTCTGGACCTTCGACATTCGACGAAAGAAGAAGACTGAAGAATCTCCCTTGTAGCCAAGGAGTGGTTACCCTGTGCAAACAGGCACCATCAAGAGACTACCCTTTGCTTTGCGACCGTTCTACGAGGAACCGACTGCAGAGCCCGACCAGAGCCTTGACTTCCAGACTTCTCCGACCCTCATCCACATCTGCAGCAGAGCTGAGATCCGTGGAGGCGACGAGCGACGTGGGACCGGCTACCTGGAAAAAGTGGCTAGTAACTTACAGCGCAGCTTCTGAGGTACCCTCGAAGTTGTGCACCGGGGATTGAGAAGCCCCAACCCCAAGCACCATCTGCACCGAAGATCAGCCCCCCACACTCCACGAGTCCTGCGTGGGGCCCTTCAGCATTTTCCTGCTTGCCGCGTCTGTCCGGTTGCTTGCCCGCTGGCTAGTGGCCTTTGTGACGACGCACCCTGAAATCTTCTGCGCTGGTTTGGCTCCTCCAGACTGGCTCCCGCTTCTCTGCAAAGAAGAAGCACCCCAGACCTTCCTGGTCTGCACCAGAAGCAAGTCCTTCGTTCTTCGTGGGTTCCGCTTGCCAAGGCTTGGTGAGTCCTAGTCCAACTTCGACGCCGCCGACAGCAAGAGCCTTCGTGGGACAGCTCGCCTCCTGGTCCTGGTCGTCCTCGACGCTTCCTGGTCCTCCTGGCTGCAGCGACAAGCTTCACCTTCACCTGCAATCTTCACGACATCGCCTGGTTCCTTCCTGGTTCCACGTGGTCACTGGCTAGTGACCTTGACTCTGTCCCTTCTGCTTGCAGGTTTCTTCTCTTCTTGATCCCAGCCTTGGGATCCACCGGACACTCTTCACTGACTGCCTGTCAGCATCTTTCTTCAGGCATCCATAGGAGTCGACGACGAAAACGACGCATCTTCACCCCTATGCACCCGCAGCCTGTGGGCTAGGTAACTTGGGTACTCCGGTGCTCATCAGGATAGTGACTATCCTAGTGTCTAGTTTTCAAGTCTCAACTTCCTAGCTACTCCGGAAGTGTCCTAAATCTACCGTTTTCTAAACTGTACTATTGCTATTGACTTTTACGCGTGAGTGTTTCCACTCTGCACACGAATCCCGTGGGCCTCCCACTTCCTAACTAACGCTAGTGTAGTGTAGCCCCAGCGATTCCCTAGGCCTAGGCCTATTCTATTTCCGTGACAGTGGTTCTTATACCACTTACTTAGTATATGGTTTGCGTGGCCCCTAGGGCCTAACTGTATTACTTACCTGTGTGACTTAATGTATGCTTAAATAAGACTGTGTTGTACTTACCTCTAATCTCATAAAGAGTGCTGAGGGTTTGCTTAGAATAAATACACTTTATTTTATATATATATCTGTTGTGGTGTCCTTTCATTTGGTATTCAAGGGATTATATATGGTATCACAGCTGGCTTCACATGCCATTCAGAGTTTAGCCTAAGACTGCTCTTGTCCATGCTACCACTAGGATAGCTGGTCTATAAGGTTGACTTTACAACCAATCACCATAAGGGTATTTGGACTGATATAAGGTGTACACTAGAACTAGTGACATCATACATCAGGCCAACTTCTCACAGTTGTGGATTGTGCTTGCAGTCTCTCTCTCTTCTGCTATGGCGTTTTTTCACATGCTTTCTGCCTCCTGGGAGGATGTCGCCTTAACTGGCGAGGATGTTCCTCAGAGCGGTGCTCTGCTCCTGCGCTGCTATGGCTTTCACCACAATGGCTTTTTGTGCCTTAGTGCTTGGCACTTTTCCAACTGGTGCTGTTTCTCGCCTTTCGTTCTCTCTTTTCTCTTTCACTAATTTTTCGCACACTGTTCCCGTACTCTCCACAGTTTTGTTTGTGATGGCTCTGCGTTGTGGCGAGGAAAAGTTCTCCGAAGAAAACTGATGTCAGCGCGCCGGGGTGGGGCTAATGTGACTTCGCTGACGTCACGCCCGTGGACGACGTCTGGGCGTAGTCGCGTGGTACCGCCCCCTAGCACACAGAGATGCTGGGGCAAAGAAAGTTTTCCGGGTCCAGTCTCACGCCTGGGGATAATTCTACATTAAGGAATCTGCAGCTAGAATCGTCTCTACCAAATACATCGTTACCGAAGGTAAGTAACTTGTACGTCACTACCCATGCATTCCTCCAATCACCCATCCAGCATCATGTACTTATCCAATCACTCCGCCAAAACCCAAGCAGTTATAAAACCACCATGCACTGTCCTTGCAGCACTCTAATCATCCAGTCACTACCAATGTACTCATGCAATGACCCAGGCACTAACTCATGGCAAATACAGAAGAGGTCATGCTCATTACAGGGGTACCCCAACGCATAGTGTTCCCTAGTGTTATGTAGGTGTGTTCACTGTATACTAAGTGTCTTTTAGCATAGCACTTGCTCCGGTCCTGGTTAGTCAGAGTCAGTTACCACCAGTACCCGTCACTAAAAAGTTGGGGGCACAGGAGGTCTTTCTGCTCCTCTGTTGATTCTTTCTGCACATCTCTTGCTTCTTCCTGCACTTTTCTTTGTCTTTCTGGACTTCTGTTGCCTCTTTCAGCTTTTGTCTTGCTTCTTGCTGCACTTTTCTTCCTCTTGCTTCACATGTCCTAACTTTGCAGGCATTGTTTGAAATTAGCATTTAAAAAACCATTATAATTCACTGAAAAAATCATAGGTTTCAGGGACGTTGTAGTTAGTTGGACATTTCATTCGTACAAAACCATAGAAATTCCCCTGTTATAGTTAGTTCAGCTAACTATAACTCGCGCCCCCGCAATGCACTGCTGATGACGTCACATATTACATCATTCATGACATGGTCAGTGACATCACTGATGACATCATCCACGTGATAATACGATGCACTTCCTCACACCCTAATATAACCTTTGATACACCCATTCTAAAATAGACTACCATTTTTGAAACCATAGACACACCAATACCAGTTACTACATACCCACTCACTGATTCTTAGGTCTACAAACACATCCACTCATTCAACCATACAATCACTCATACATACAGTCACTCATCAATACAACACTATCATATGCACTCATACACCTATACAGACACACACACCTATACAAACACACACACACACCACCACTCATCCATGGAGTTACTCATACACCTAGTCAGTCATGCAAAGAATCAATCACACTCCATTTCCTCACCTATACCGTTATACACACACACCACCTCACTTATTCAAACATATACTAACACATACGTACTCTCTTATACAATCACTGATGCAAGTATACACTCATCCATACAGCCACTCTGTCACTGACTCTCACGTATAGTCATTTATATACTCCAAGTCTCACATACATTTGAACATGTACCACTGAGACATTCAATCTCTCACCAACACACCCTTACAAACTTACCCGCCCATACAGCTGTTTCCACATGCACTCTTGAACCCTTACACCCAGTGAATCAACCACTCACTCATCTATGCACAAACACACACCTCCCATCCACCCACAGACACTCAGTCTCCCATACAAATACTCAAGCAACCAGACAAGTCTTTAGCACTGATTTATTTATGCACAATTCATTACAATAGTGAACATTTTAAAAACTGCAGTTAAGAAACATTGAAAACGATTCAAAATGAATACAGTTAAAGGAAATACTTTTAAATTTCATAATGTGCTCATCAAAAACAGACTTAGTAATTGATGGACTACAACCAATCCGTTAGTCTGAAGCATGTGACCCCTGTTTGATGAAATGCCTACCTGTGACCAAGGCTTGAGGGAAAGCTGAAACGCATTAGGACTATGGGCGAGTGCTTCATGGTAGACTGCCTGCCTGTCTCCAAGGTTGAATTCAAGTGCTTTAAGTTTTCTTTCGCACTGGTAGTCGTCTCATTTCTGGTGCAGAAGTGTTGAGATATATATATCTATACATATATATATCTGATAGAGACTACTAGCCATAGATTCTTTCACGTAGAATTATCCCCAGACGTGAGACTGGACCCGGAAAACTTTCTTGCCCAGCATCCCTGCATGCCGGGGGACGTCATCACGCGACTCCGCCCAGGCGGCGTCCACGTATGTGACGTCAGCGAGGTCACATGTCCCACCACAGCGTGCTTATGTCTTTTTTTTTTTTTTTTTTTTTTTCCTTTTTCCGCGTTCCAACGCGGATCCATTTTGTGCTCTGGGCCTGCTTAGGCCTTTCCCTTACGCTATTGCTGCGTGTGTGGGAACAGTGTGCGAATGCCTTCGGGCTTTAAAACTTGCTCGTCGTGTGGCCGCCTCATGTCGGTGACGGATCCTCACCCCATCTGCATGTGGTGTTTGGGGGAGCACCACGACTCCACTGATTGTGAGGCGTGCCAGCAGATGAAGCCGAAGTCCCGGCGGGAGCGCCGTATGAAGCTTCTTTAGGCTCGTATGTCCAGGTCGGCGTCGTCATCTTGCCCGGCCCCTGCGGAGGGTTCTCGGACCCACAGCTTCCCTTGCCGGCATCGATCTTCTCCCAGGTCGTTGGAGCGCCACTCACCTATGGGTAAGTGTCGCAGTTTGTCCCCAAGGGTCGGGTTCCGGCCTGCCGGGGCGTGGGCTTTCCGCGGGTGGTGCGGCCCCGCGTGTCGTCCCGTTATCTGCCGTTTCCCGGCGTGTGGGTGACCAGAGCCCAGATGGTGACATATGCGACGGCTTTGAAGGCCTTGCTGGCTTCTCCTCCTCCTTCCCCTTCTGGGACGTCAGCGGATCCCTTGCAGTGTGCGCAGGATGTGGTGCCGTTGGGGTGCAGCCCTTCGGGAGTCCCTCCTTCGGATCACGGCGCCTCTGCTTAGCCGCAAACTCCCGCGGGAGTCCCTGTGGTGTGTCGCGGGAGGTCGCCGGGGCTCTGGTCGCAACCCGAGCCCCTCTCGGTCCTCGGGGCAGGCGGCGGCTTTGTCCGAGGCCAAGGTGACGCCACTACGGCGCCGGTGGCATCTGGCCCTGGCGGCGCCACAGGGGTCGGCGGAGGGCCCATCTTGCCCTGTCATGAGTCGCGGCTTGCGGGGTCTCCTCGTCCCTCCCTGGACCCGTCTCGTCCCTCCTTGCAGGCGGCTGCCCCTTCGCCAGCCCGGCTCCGGCCCAGCTCCGGTCTCCTGCGCCGGGTGCTGTGTCAGAGGTCGCTCCGGCGTCAGGTTGCGGACTCTACGGCGCCGGTCCGACGTCAGGTTGTTGACTCTTCTTCGGACGCCTCCTCTTCTCCAGAGGTTCGGCGGTTGCTGGTGTCATCCTTGCCGGAGACGGGCCGCCGTATCGTGGCTTTTTCCCCGACGTAGTCTAAAGGCGACTCCTCGCCGTCTCAATGACCGCGGTCTTCGTCGGAGGAGCCGCAGGTCCCCCACTCCTCGGTCCCTCTTTCTTCTTTCAGGTCTTGGCCCTTCCTTCCTCCGGTTGGCTTGGGGGATGGCCGCCTTAGCTTGCAGCCGTCACCTAACGAGGAGCTGCTTTCCCCTCCGCGGGGCCCTACGGAAGCAGGTGCAGCTTTCGCCCGCGCTGTTTCCACAGCTGTGGGAATTTTGCGCATGGGTGATCCAGCTGCCCATTTCCAGCTGCCCATTTCCTGCTGATCATCTTTTGGAGGTTCTCCATCAGGGCTCTGGTGGTAGGGAACTGTTGCTTCCCTTTGAGGGTTCACTCCACTCTTCTCTCTTGGGGACTTGGGGCCGTCCGGCCACGGGGGCCCAGTGCCCCAGCACCTTCTGCACCACCACCTTCCGGCACCGCATGATCCGGTGTGCCTTTCTGTTCACCCTTCGACCAGAGGCCCCCTTTTGCAGTCTGCCTTTCCTGCTTTGCTGCTGCTGTTGTCTCCCCTGTCACGGGAGGCTCGCTGGCTGGACTCCTGGGGACGCAATATGTTTGCCTCAACCAGTGCGGATCTGCGGGCCCTTAATACACTTTGTGTTTTGGCTAGGGCCACTTCTTGCTTGTGAGACTCGGCGGAGTCCCTTATGTCTGCCGCTTCTCAGGAGTGTGCCTGTGTGGATTTGAGACACCATGTCTTGGATGGTCGGGAGCTGGCGGCGTTTATCCTTCGCTCCGCTCTGGACATCTCGGAGGTGCTGGGTCGTGCCATGGCTTCTTCGGTTGCCCTTCGTCGCCATGCCTGTCTTCATGACAGTGTGTTCCCGGAGAATGTTGGGGAAAGGCTGATGGACCTTCCCCTCGATGGTGCTCTTTTGTTCCATTCCCCTGCGGACTCAGCCATCCAGAGGTTCTTGGCGGGGCTTCGTCGTCCTCCTCCTCCCCCCTCCTTCTCCTTCTCAGTGACCTGCGTGTTGATCTGGTTCTTGGAGCTGTTCTTCCGTTGGGGCGGGTTGCCCCCGGTTGTCTGTTCTGTGTGCTTCTTGGCCTCTCGAGTCCTCCTTGCTGAGGCTGTGGTTCTGTTGGTTGCTGGCCAGCCCTTTTTGACCTTGTGTTTTTCCTTTGAGTTTTCTATGCCATGCTGGGCCTGAGATTGGGCCTTCTGCGTTTCCCCTCTGGCTGCTTGATAGGCCTCCTGCTGGGATTTTTGCCGCAGGTCTTTTTTGTTGTCCTCTGCTGCGGAAGTTTCTTCCTAAGAGGTTCCCATGTCTTGGGATATCACATGCCCTATGTGGGGCATAGCCCTGGTATGTGCTGGGGAGTTGTGGTCGCCTGCGGGCTTCTGCTCTTTGTGGTGTTATGGTATGTTGCGGATGCAACCTTCTTCTAAGCCATTTTGCTTTGAGTGTTTCGTTCTGTGGTGTTCCTGGCGTCTGGCGGCTCTTGCCAGTGCCGCCCTCTTGATCTTTCTGCACTGTTGTGCCTCCTTTGGGCTTTAGTGGGACTGTCATCCTGCCTTGTCCGCTGCTTCCAGTGGGCCTTGCACACAGTTCGTCATCTTGTCCCTGTGGGAGGGATGGTCCCTGAATTCTGGACCCTCTTGCGGGCGCAGTTTGTCCCTACGGGATGTTGGACGATTCTTCCTGGGTGACCTTGAGTTCCCATTTTCGACTGCGTGATTATTGCTGCTGGCTCCATCCTGTCTGGGATTGCCTTTGCTCTGCCTCTTCTCCTTGGAGTTTCTAGGTTGCTCTTCTCCTTCGGTGCTCCTTTCCTCGCCGTGGCCTTGGGCGGAGGTTTTGTTGCCTCACATGGGCGTGGGGTGTTTGGCCTCCTTGCACCTTAACTTGTTTCCTCTGCTGAGTGAAGACAGGCTATCCTCTTCTCGCACCCCCCTCCTCCCCCTTCGGAGTTGGTGGCCTTCTGCTGGCGGGGGTTTCCCTGTGCCTGGGGGAGGGGGCTCCTCGTCCTGTCTTGGGACTCGGCCCCCGTGCGTCCCTGTGTGGTGCCCAGGTGGGTGGGGTCCTCTCGCAGACCCTCCTTCCCCTTGGGTATGGCTAGGGTATCTATTCTACGTGAAGGAATCTGCGGCTAGTAGTCTCTATCAGATGTACGAGTTACTTCCCTTCGGTAATGATGTATCTGGTAGAGACGATTCTAGCTGCAGATTCCTTCACGGCCCGCCCTTCCTCCCCGTTCTGCGAGGACTTGTGGTTTGGTCTTTTTCACTCGCTTCACTGTGGGTGGCTGTGTCTTCTATGAGTACATTCTTCCCCTCTTTCCGTCAGGATGTCCCTTTTCCTCCCCGTTGTCACATGGGAGGATAGGTTTGTTGGTACTTCTGGCCATCCTGCTCTGGTTGCTCCGGTTTGGGGCTTACCCCCGCCCCCCTATTTTTTATTGCTAGGGTTCTAGGCTCTTTGCGATCCTTTAGGTTGCGGTCTTTGGCTTTGCCTCTGCCCTTGTTCCTGATGGGGGTTGTCACACTCTGTGATGGGGATGTCTTGGGGTTTTGTCGTCCCCTGTGTGTCCCCG
Source organism: Triturus cristatus (assembly GCF_964204655.1). NCBI lineage: Eukaryota > Metazoa > Chordata > Amphibia > Caudata > Salamandridae > Triturus > Triturus cristatus. Next base: position 814,254,511 of record NC_140583.1, on the reverse strand, counting down.
ACTGGTTCCCCTTCCTTGTCTTTGGTTGGGGTTGTAGTCCAGTTGCATGTTATCGTGACATTTTTACATATGTCCCTTCTCTCTGGGGAGTGGGGGGGGGTCTGTCTCTGTGCTGGCAGCGTTGCTGCTCTGTTCTTTATTCCTTCAATGCCTTTGGGTGCTGCAGTGCCGGGCACTGCTCTTTCTGGTGGTGTTTCTCACCATTCCTTTTTCTGCTATTTCGCAAACTGTTCCTAAACTCTCACAGTTTTCTCTAATGGCTCCGCGTTGTGGCGTGGAAAAGTTCTCCGAAGAAAACTGGCATAGGTGCGCCGGGGTGGGACTTATGTGACCTCGCTGACGTCACGTACGCGGACGACGCCTGGGCGGAGTCACGTGATGCCATCCCCCGGCGCGCAGGGATGCTGGGCAAGAAAGTTTTCCGGGTCCAGTCTCATGCCTGGGGATAATTCTACATGAAGGAATCTGCAGCTAGAATCTTCTCTACCAGATACATCGTTACCGAAGGTAAGTAACTTGTTTTTGTGTGTGTACACACACACATACAAATATAACCTGAAGCAGGTGTAGAAAAGACAATGAGCATCTCTAAGAGAGAGATTTCCAAGGATAACATCTGGCAGAAACTATGAGCAGAGCGACCTGAGCCCTTGTCTGGGAAGTGCGTAAAGGACACCAAGTACAGCAATCTTCATAGCCCTCCACCAAATCACTGTGAGGGAACACATGCTTACTGTAGGAGGGCGCTGTCTTTTGACACGTGCTGGTAGGAGATTAGAAATCTAAAGGTAGGCCGAGGATGCACCAAAAAGATTGGTGCTGAAGTTATGCGACTTGTTCATAGATCAGTGTTGATATAATTTTGATTCCTCATTATTGTCGTGTTCTGCTAGAAGCCAAAGCATAAACTTTGATTTATTTCCAATTTGCTATGCATGTAGAGTGTAACTACTACTTTAATCTAATTAGATTAAGCTTCGCTGCTTTTGGAACAACATTCATTATTGTAATATTTTGTGTTAAAAACACACTTATACACTCTGACACACAGTAGTATGCTGCATATTTAAGCTTTGAGGTTTAGAAACTCAATATAGGATCAAGTAATATAGCTAGCCTGTACTCTAGTTTTTGAGGTTGCAAAAGTTGCTTCAACTGCCTCTTAGCGAGCAGTTCCGCACTTTTGTTATCGAAGATTGACTGATTATTATAATCTGGTAGATCTTTGTTTAACATTATTGTGAATTCCATTGATTTGTGTCTCTCTTGAATGTCTTTTCTTTAGTGTTTGGGATCAGGCCAGAGGTACTGAGACACAGTGTCATTCTAAACTCTCCACCAACCAAGGAAATAACTTCGTGCCACAGGAGTAACTCTGCCACAATTCGTGGCCACTCTCCAAAGTCCCCGTACTTCTTACACAGCAAGTAAGTATAGAAACCAATTCTGTATAGATAAGAGGTGTAGTAATGAATCATAAATTCACTATGTAACTCCATCAAATGCATGTCAGGTGAGGTTGCATGTGATGTTTTTGATATTCAGTTGAACACTGTGAAGATCATTGATGCTTGAAAACTGGCTGCAGTTCTAGGCATTGGAAGTAGCAAATGGCTTTTCCCTGTACTCTTCTAAGCATTGCCTTAAGCCATTCCTAGTAGGCAGTGGTTTAGGCGGAAAAGGCTGTTAAAATGTAAAATAATCACAGAAGAACCCGATTATAATTATCCACTAAGTTACTAAATCCTGATTTAAATCTGTTACAAAACCTTGAAAGGGCAAATGCAGTTAATATCTAAAGCCAACAACCCTTGAAATTACCTATACACGATGAGCAATGCAGCTCCCTTCGGTGGACATGGCTGAAACAGGGCATATCTCTGGTGGTTCAACACCTGGCAGGTTTCTTTGAATGCCAGGGTGGACAAACTCAGCCATCAATGCCTAGCGGATCGCGAATGGCATCTCCATCCAAGGTGGCACAAGGTCTCTTTCAGAAGCGGGGAGAGCCTTGGTAAGATCGGTTCACCTCCACCGAGAACTTGCAGTGTCAGCAGTTTCGCACTGAAGTTTCCAAGGTGGCACTCGCTGACGACGCTTTTCGTCTCTAGTGCAATTCAGGCCTCCTGTCTCCCTTTCCACCAATACCACTCCTGTCCAGAGTGCCCCAGAAGATCAGGAGCGACCAGGCCCCAGTCATTCTTGTGGCTCCAGACTGGGCACCGAGAGTCTGGTATCCTGAGCTTCTCCAACTGAGCATCAATCCTTTGATCAGGCTTCTGTCACAGCAGCAGGGGAGGGTCCACCACCAAAGCAGGTCAACTCTATGCCTTCTTGCATGAGGATTGAGCGGTGGCAGTTTACAGCATTCAACCTTCCTCCCGAAGTCTGTGATGTTATTTTGACAGCCAGGTATCCCTCTACTAAGACCATGCACACCTGTCGGTGGCAGAAATGTGTAAAATATTGTACAGAACAGTCTATTGATCATCTTTCTGCTTCCCTCTCTCAAGTCCTTCTCTTTATTTTGACCCTTGCCAAGCAGTGCTATGCTCTGGGCACCCTTAAAGGGTACATTGCCTGCCTTTTCAGGCTGCCAGACCAACCCTCTTTATTTAAACCCCCTTATTATAAACCGACTTCCTAAGTGGCTTGTACATATAGTCCCACCTGTCCCATTCATCATGCCTCAGTGGGACTTACATTTGTTTCTCACCTTCCTGATGTGTGCTCCATTCAAACCTCTGCACAACTGCCCCCTCTGGCTGCTTACCATCAAAACAGCCTTTTTAGTGGCAATAACTTCTGCCAGGAGGGTTAGCAAAAGGCAGGCTCTGTCATCCAAGCCTCCACAACTGACCATCTTCACTGATAAGTTAGTGCTTCGCACTAGGGCCTCTTTCTTACCGAAAGTGGCAACACCCTTCCCGAAGGGCAATCAGTCACCTTGCCCACTTTCTATGCTCCTTCATACCCCTCTAAAGAAGAGGAGCAACTCCACTGTCTGGACCCCAAAAGAGCATTGTCGTTCTGCTTTGACCACACTAAAAAGTTCCAGGTGGATGACCAACTCTTCATGGGGTGTGTTCAAAGAAATGTTACGCGGTGCAGAAGAGGACTATCTCGCGATGGGCTGTCCTCTGCTTCAAAATTTGCTGTACTCTGGCCACAAAACAGCCTCCTGATGGCATAAGGGCTCATTCCACCAGAGCTAAGGCTGCTACCACGGCATTGCAACATGGCATTCTGTAGTAGGGGATCTCTGTGTATAGTCATAATCTAGTGAATAGTCCCGCCCATGTGCGTGGACCCCGGAGCAATAAAAAATAATCTCTAAAAGGTGACAAATCATGCAGACCTGCATACACCTTTAAGAGAGAGTTTAATTTAAAGACAGATAATGCAGCCTATACCCACAGGCTACACTGTCCAGTACTTCAACTGGAATTCCACCAACATCCACAAACAGCACTGCCTGTCTAGTTTTTCTCCCCATAGGAAAAAACCCTGCCTCTACCAGCAAAAGCCTCTGGAATGATAGAGAGGAAGGAGTGGACAGACAAGCCCCATAGGCTGCCATTATGTGGCTTAAAACAGGATACTGTGCCTTTAAGAAAACTTTCCAGGTTGCCCCCTCACTACGTGAAGTCTATAAGAGTGAACTAAGGTCCTTCCACAGCCAGATCAGGAAATCTAAAAGAGAGTACTATAATAAAAGGATTGACTGTGCAGAGAACACATCTAAAGAGCTCTTTATGATTCTGAAGGAACTCTCCGCCCCTCTAGCGAGTTCAGGGGAAGCCCCCCCCTCAACTGAGTCATGCAATGAGATCGCAGGCTTCTTTATAGGGAAGGTAGAAAAGATCTATGCATCGTTTCAGACTAACTCTGAAGCTACAAATCTGCCCGACCCCAACTGCGGAAATAAGGTCAGGGAAGAACTTAGGAAATTTGTGGTTCCCCAAGCAGAGGAGCTTATCAACATCCTATCGGACATTCACTCGGGCTCTCCCTTAGATGCGGTACCAGCGAGGATTCTTCGCAGTCATCTTCCCCAGGTAGCGAAGCATATAGGTGACATGGCCTCGCTTTCCTTCCAGGAATGTCTAGTTCCGGATAGCTGGAAACTGGCCCAAGTCGTCCCAATAAAAAAGAAAGCCCACATAAGCATAACGCAATTAGACAACCTGAGACCAATCTCCCTCCTTCCCTACTGTGCGTAGGTAGTAGAAAAATTGGTTAACCGACAGCTGGTGAGCTTTGTGGAGGAAAACAAGCTCCTCCACACGTCTCAGTCGGGATTCAGAGCCAAACACTCGACAGAGACCGCCCTCCTCCTATCGACAGAACTGCTGCGGGGTAAGGCGGATGAGGGTCACACGGCCGCACTGGTCCTACTGGACTTAAGTGCGGCGTTTGACACCGTATCACACCCCGTATTACTGGACCGCCTGAATGAAAAGGGAATAACCGGCACATGAGTGGTTGGTTTCCTTCCTTAAGAACAGGAGATTTCAAGTGCATTGTCTACCATGTAAATCCAGTGTAAGATGTCTCAGGCAAGGGGTTCCACAGGGCTCGATTTTGAGCCCCACATTATTTAACTTGTACATGGAACCCCTTGCCAAATTGGTGGAGTCATATGCTGTTGCAATAGTCTCCTATGCAGACGATACACAACTGGTGATCAATCTGTCCCGTGATCCGGTTGTGGATGCTGAGAATTTCTCGGCCTGCTTGGTGGCACTTGACGGCTGGATGAAACAGAACTATCTCCGCCTTAATGGTAATAAGACGGAAGTTCTTATCGTAGGTCCCTGTCCTTCCATCTGGACTTCTGCCTGGTGGCCCATTGAACTGGGCCCTGTCCCGGCCCCGGTAGACACAGTTAAAAACCTTGGCTTTCTTCTGGACTCTAATCTAGCCTTTACCAATCATGTTGGTAAGGTTGCCGGAAAATGCTATGGCCTCTTGAAGGTCCTGAGGAAAATCCTGGACCTATTGCCCCCCAGCTCCAGAAAAACTATGGTACATGCCTTGGTCACCTCCCATTTAGACTATGGGAACTCCCTCCTATGTGGACTCAGCAAAAAAGGCCTAACACAGCTACAACGCGTCCAGAACGCAGCTGCCAGGCTGGTCCTTAACCTCCCTAGGAGAGCCTCTGGGAAACATGCATTACGTTCCCTGCACTGGCTCCCAATAAAGGAACGAATCAAATTTAAAACTATGTGCATCACCCACCGTATAGCTCACAAAAAAGCACCTCCATATCTCCAGGACTTGCTTCCAGTCTATCGCCCCTCACGCCCTCTGAGGTCGATGGGCAGCATGCTATTAGTGGTGCCACGGATACACAGAGCAAGGATGGGAGGACGTTCCTTTAGACACCATGCCAGCAAAGACTGGAATGACCTACCCATCGAATTGAGGATGGAGCCGTCTGAAACCAGGTTCAGACAGAGGCTGAAAACCCATCTTTTCCCCAAGACAAATTCAGCATAGTATGTCCCTGGCCCTAGTGCTCACCCTCTGTGAGCTAAGCTGAAGAGATGTTGGTAGGATTGTCAGCGCGGGGACGCACTGTTCTCTGTGCAACCAAGCGCTTAACAAATGTCATTAACTAATTAACTAACTAATCCAGAACTTTCCCCAGTATCCCAGAATGCCCAGCAGGTCCCATTTACTTTCAGTTCTTTTTTCCGGCTCCTGCTAGCAGGACCCTGGAGCATTGAGCTCTCCCCTTTTCAAGGGTTTTCTTTTTGGAGATTTTGTCAATTTTTGTCACTTTTTCAAGTGCTTAGTAGCTGGTACTGTCAACATGCCTGGCTTGTTCGACAAGTGCCCGGAATGTGGTAGAAAGAAGCCTAATACTGATCCACACGAGGTGTGTATAGGTTGCCTTCCCCAGTCCCACGTGCCTGAAGACTGTACCATCTGCCACTCGTTCTCAGCCAGGACCCTGAGGGACAGAATGAAAATCAGGCTTCAAGTTCTGGAGGAGAGAAGACTGAAGGTACCAGGTGGGTCTGGAGGGGCTGATGTGGCCCATACTGAGGCCTCTGGGGGGCTCCCCAGGGGCAGGAAGACCAGTGCTGTTTGTGGATGTTGGTGGAATTCTAGTTGAAGTACTGGACAGTGTAGCCTGTGGGTATAGGCTGCATTATCTGTCTTTCAATTAAATTCTCTCTTAAAGGTGTATGCAGGTCTGCATGATTTGTCACCTTTTAGAGATTATTTTTTATTGCTCCGGGGTCCACGCACATGGGCGGGACTATTCACTAGATTATGACTATAACAGAGATACCCCTACTACAGAACTGGAGTTACAGAAAAGAAACTACTCCTTCCAGACCTTGACATTTGTCAGGCACCAATATGGGCTTGCAAAAACAGTTGATGGACAGAATGCAGAACAATGTCAAACATTCACCCCAGTACAGAGATCTGGGCCTAAATCCATCGTTTTTTTTGCTCAGCATGCCGTTCCAGTTTGAACCCAGCCATATGCTAATCAGTCTTGACCCTGTGCCTCATGGGAACAGTCCAACCCGAACTGCCAAGCCAGGTCCTCCCTGGGCTGGAAACAAGCATCCTAGGACCGGTTTCGGGGTTTCACCCCTCTTCAGCCAGGATAGTTTGATTCCAGTGGCATGGAGAGCACGGGACCCACTTCTGGGCATACCCTTTCCACTCGGGGTGACAAATGCAAAAACAACAGTTGATGGACAGAATGCAGAACAATGTCAAACATTCACCCCAGTACAGAGATCTGGGCCTAAATCCATCGTTTTTTTGCTCACCATGCTGTTCCAGTTTGAACCCAGCCATATGCAAATCAGTCTTGACCCTGTGCCTCATGGGAACAGTTCAGCCCGAACTGCCAAGAGGCACAGGGTCAAGAATGATTTGCATATGGCCATGTCTGAACTGGGGTAGCGTGGTGAGCAAAATAACGATGGATTAAACCCAGATCTGTGACTGGGGGTGAACGTTTTGCCAATGTGCAACATTCTGTCCATCATCTTGCATGTTTAGCAATATGGGCTTCTCTGCTCATGTTCACCAAGCACTATTGCCTGGACAGTCAAGTCTGCAGACACTGCCTTTTTGGCTGCTCTGTCCTGCAGGACTTCCTGGTCTAAACTTGACTGCAGTTTATCCTCCGAGGATGGTATTGCTTGGTTATTTAGTCGAAGGTTAGGAATTAGCAGCTAGATGTCTGTCAGATGGACAAGTTACTTACCTTCGGTAACACCTTCTCTGGTGAAGACATCATTTAGCCAAAAATTCCTTACCGACCCACCCATCCATCCTTCCTGCACTGCGGACAGGTTCTTAGGATCAGGGCTGTTCCCTTGCAGGGCACTAGTTCAGAAACACACCACTGTCCGTGCACTTCATGGCTCTGCGCTCTTGGCGTGGAAAGCCATGAAACGTAACTGACGTCAGCGTGCCAAGGTGGTACCTATATAGGTGACTTGGACGTCACTTCCGCCGCGGACGACGCTTACATCACGCGGAGCAGACCAACACTACCTACTGGCGTGCAAGGGTATTGCTCGAGCAAAAGTCTTCTGGATCCATTCCGACGCCTGGAAAATTCTAAGGTAAGGAATTTGCGGCTAGATTACGTCTCTACCAGATAAGGTGTTACCGAAGGTAAGTAACTTGTCCAAACATGCCAAAAGAAACCAGCACCTGGGATGACTGCGGAACTAAAAAGGATAATATAAATTGCAAAGCTGCAATGCACCTGACTCAAAACAAACCACACTCAAGACCAACTTTGCCGACACAAATACAATAGAACATACAAGCTATCCATCAAAAAAGCTACTATTCAACAATTCAGAATGCAAAATGTGCAAATGAAGAATTTTTTTAAATTCTCACAGACTTCATAAACCTAAATGCACCGAAAGAAACCATCCCTTTTCTCAAGGTTTTACTGGCAAATCACTACACAACCAAAACAGGCCTGTTGGATTCCTATTTAAAACAAAAGAAAATCGCCAGTCCTTTACCAAAAATCCAAACCTCCCCCCTCAAAGTGTAGATTAACCCAGCCCCTGCATTCCTTCAAACACTGTTAGATCAAGCAGGTCAGCTAGCTGCCCCTCTGACCAGTTGTCCACCACAATTCTTCAAGAACATCCTTTTAACAACCTCTGCTGCCACCCCAGTCATGACAACCATCAATCATTCCTTGACAACAGTTTTTCCTTAAGACTTAAAAAATACATACCTATGCCCATTACTAAAGAGAACAAACCTGGACCCTCAAGACACAAACTACAGACCTATTGCAAACACACCATTCCTCTGCTAACTAATGGAAAGAGCCCAGATGTCTCAATTCATTGAAGATAACTTTGTACTTTCTGACTTACAAATAAGATTCTGTAAAGGAAGAGTCAGAGAAAATGCTTTAATCACCATCTGGGATGACCTTAAAAACACAGTAGCCCACAACTGGTTTGCTGTACTGCTTCTCTTGGACCGTTCAGCTGCTTTCGACACAGTTGATCATGACACTTTAATCCAAAGACTCTGACATGGGGGTGCTGCTCTCATTTGATTCATAACCTACCTTCAAACAGAAAAAATGCCATCCGTACTCCTCCTTTTTCATCCAACCCCCACATCATAAAAGTAGGGGTGCCTCAACACTTTATCATCCCACCCGTGCTTTTCAACATCTACATGAAGTCATTACCTGAAGTGATCAATGAATTTTAGCTCACCAGCTATAACTACACAGATGGCACAACATACGTCTATAACTGAAAAGCCTAAGACCTTGGAATCTCAATATTCAGTTGCCTCAGAGTGGTTGATCAGTAGATTGCATCGAGCCATCTCAAATTGAGTGCGTGCATACCTGAAATATAGATTAACAACTTTTTAAGGATGCCTCACGTACTTATCGTGCCAAAACAAAGACTGCATGCAGACAACATATTGTTCATAAAATTGATCAGGCAGGCAACTCCTCAAAGGAACTTTTCAAAATCATTAAAACCTTCGCGAAACCACAAGCATGTTCCTCTGAAACCCAAGTCTTCCAAACATTCTGCGACATCTTGGCTACACATTTTCAAACCAAAATTGATACCATCTATAATAGTTTCCAACCCACTACCAACTCATCCATAACTACACCACATCATCTCAATTCAGGTATACTAGACAGTTTCATGCCTATCTCACTAACACAGATGCTGGACTCACTAGCCAAAATAAAATCTTGATCCACTGTTGTTCCCTGCCTCCCAAAAATCATCACATTTCTTGTCCTATTTCTTGCTCCTACCATCACAGCATTATGCAACAAATCACTGACCCTAGCTACGGTCCTGGAACAATGGAAAGCAGCCCAGGTAACACCCATTTTGAAGAAACCAACTGCAGACCCTAACGACCCGACAAATTACCATCCCATATCTCTCCTCCAAATGCTGGGAAAGATCCTGGAGACCCACGTTAACAAACCGCTCACAGTGTACCTAGAGTGCAATAGCCTGTTAGACATTTCTCAGTCAGGCTTCCGATCCTCTCATAGTTCTGAAACTACTCTATTTGCAGTGGTCGGAAAGGGGGGGGGGGCGCGCTGCGTAATGGCTGCTTCCTGAGGCTGCTCCGCCGGTCGGGGACAATATCCGACAATAAATCACTCTAATGGACGACATGACTATATAAAAAACACTGCCCAGTGCGTCGGAATGCCTACACAGCAGCTGGTCGAGGTTGAATCCAACAACTAATGTATTCGCGGCGAGAAAACCAGTCATGAAGGTGAGACTCTGAGAATCTGCCCGGCGGCCCTAAGATGGCGGTGGTGTGCGCTGATCACTAACGGGGCGAGTGAGAGTCCCCGCGCTACATACTTGATCGATGTGCGACTGGGGACGGAATGCTTGGCGATTGCGACGCATCAACACCCGCTGCTGCCACTGATTGGGGGACCTGCATCTCCGGTGGCGTACCCTTCTCACACAGTAAACGGCACAAGTCAGAGTCTAATAAAATGGCGGCTCGGAGCCGCGGATGGATGAGACATTAGAACGTCGGGGCCGGCATCTCCGTCCTACTTGCAGTGGTCGATACCATAAGACTATATTGGGTGATCAACAACCAGCTATGCTGGTCTTGCTGGATCTATCAGCTGCATTCAATACCATCTCACACTCAATTCTGGTACAGCGCCTCCAACAGATAGGCATCCAGGGTTTGGCCCTGGATTGGCTGTTAGACTTCCTCAACAACATGGTCCAAACAGTTTCCATGAGTACATCCCATTCCGGGACCATTCCCCTGAACAAAGGAGTCCCCCAAGGCTCCTCCGTGAGCCCTACAATGTTCAGTGTCTATGTAGCCCCCCTAGCTCAACTAATTAAATCCTTTGAATTCAAGACCTCATATGCAGATAACACCCAATTGGTCATTTCGTTTGAGTTTGGCAAAGCTCCAAGCCTTTGGATAAAGGAATGGTGGCCTATGGAGCTAGGCGCTGCTCCACTACCCACCAGAACCTCCGAAAATGTAAGCATAATTCTAGACAATCAGCTATCTATGCAAGACCAGATCGCTGCCACATGTGGCACCTGTTTTGGCATTATGCGTCTACTTCAAAAAAATCTTCTGATGGCTTCCACTAAACTCACGTAAAACTCTCACCCAGGCATTAGTCATCAGTTGCCTTGATTATGGCAACGCCTCATATCTGGCCTCCAATTAATCCCTCCTATCAAAACTACAAGTAGTCCAAAACACCGCCGCACGAATGGTAAATAATTTGCTTCCAAGGTCTTCATCAGTCTGTACTCTCAGAGCACTACACTGGCTCCCCAATCGTAAAAGAACACTGTTTAAACTACTCTGCCTAACACACATCGCTCTCAGCGATAGGCCCAAAGTAACTTAAGCACAGACTTATTCCGTATGCGCCAAACAGGAACCTATGATCTAGAAACCAGTCTCTTCTTTGCCCCAGATGGAACAGCACCGCCAAATAGGTGGCCGAGCCTTCTCATGCCTAGCTCCCCTCCACTGGAACAAACTTCCTCTGTTCATGCGCACATGCCCTAGCCTTGTAGAATTAAAAACGCCTCAAAACTTTGATGTTTTAAATGCAGACTCTTTCACACCTACCTGCCGACTAAGTGCCGAGATGTCCCTCCGGGGATGAGTTGTGCGCTATATCAAATCCTAAATAACATAACATAACAAAATACTCACCTGTCGTAGTTGGAAAAATTGTGACTCACTCTCTGCCTGGCCTGACGATCTGGGACCACCTCCTGAAGTATCCAAGGAGGTAAGAAACCTCTGAATTACTGTGGACTGTAAGCTATCAATGAATGATCAAGTGGATAAGTTATCAAGATCAGGTTTCATTACTATGAAAACTCTGATTCATCTTTCCCTCACCTAGGATTTCCACACAAGGTCCAAACTACTAGCTCTCTTGTACTGTCTAAACTTGATTATGCCAGTGGCCTTTACCATGGATGACCTCTATTAACTATGAAAAGAACTACATCCAGGGCTTTAAGTGGGATGAAAAAACTGGGGGGTGGGCTCTCAAAGGGGCGTGGTTGATGTAATTAAGGGTGTGGTTTAACCCCTTCGCCACGTGGTTAATTCCCCCGCGGTGCGGTGGTAATTCCCCCGCGGTGCGGGGGCAGGGGTGGCGGCGCTGTGCTCGTGACGAGCCCAGCTCGTCATGAGGCACAGTGGAGCTGTGTTCATGACGAGCTGGGCTGGTCACGACTCCGCCCACTAATTGATTCTCCCACACAGGCGGGTAATCAATTACGCGTGGGAGTGGCGCGACCGTTATGACGAGCCCAGCTCGTCATGAGCATACAAGGGGTTAAAACACTTATGCTAAAAATCTGTTTCTTACATTGCATCCAGATATATAATGCAACAAGTAACATGACACCTACAAGAAGCCTGGACTATTGGCTTTGTCAGTGGTTGTTATTTGCATAAGATAAATAAGCAACATCTTTGGCTTTGTTGTATATAAAATTGAAAATGCTTTAGTTCTTGTTTGAGAGGTTGTGAAATTATGGCTAAAGCTTCTGGTTCTGGAGCGTGGGAAGCAGGCTATAGTCCTGGTGTCACCTCAACATCCTGTGATTTTAGGCAAATCACTTAAATACCTGGGGCTTAACAACAACAAAATATATGTAATGATTATGTAACTGTTGCTCATGTAAAGCGCTTCCGTAAAGTGACCTTCAACGAGTTTGCGCAATATAAAACTGCAAAAAAAAAGTTATATCAAAAGCTACAGAGTTAAGATGGTGAGGTCAAAAATGGAGAGCTCACTAGGGACCCGTCTTGCTTTTTAGAGCTGTCCGTGCGGAAGCCCTGACTACAACAAATGCAAAACTCTGCTGCCAGACTACTCCTAAATAAAAAGACACATGTCCAGATCTCACCTACCTTAAGGGCCCTACGTTAGTTACCAGTTGCCAGAAGATCCGCTTTCAAGCTTGTATCACTACAAAAACAAAATGAACAAATGATGGCCAGAATGCTGAACAATGCAAACATTTTCCCCCAGTCACAAAGATCTGGGTTTAATCCATCGTTCTTTTGCCCACCACGCCATAATAACACATCTGCCAGTGTGTAAATATTATTATAGCAATTGTATCTGTAAGTGCTTCTCTAACAAAATATTGGGGGGCAAATATACATTTTGAAAAAATTATTAAAAAGCGGACTTTTTTTTAGCAATACATGTGCACATGGGACTTTTAGCAAGTATAATTATTTAACTCCTGATTATTTTACATATGCATATCTTGTTAAAACTTCTATGCATACCTTTGTATGATTATATATTTTCCTCTCACTGTAATTAAAAAAGAAATTACAGCAATAATGGAAAGTTTGTTTGTAAATAGTTGTCCAAGCTTGTACATATGGGACTTTATCTTGTATAATTCTATATTTCCTGATTATTCTGTATATGTGTATCTGAAAGAGACACGTTAGTGATAGATTCCTTCCCAGGCGTCAGACTGGATCCAGAAAGTTTTGCTAGCAGTACCCCTGCGTGTCAGTAGGTGGCGTTGTGCGGCTCCGCGTCCGTCGCTGGCGTCGTAAGCACCGAGATGACGTCACGGAGACTACTTAGGCACCACCCATGTGCGCTGACGTCAGTTATTTCTTTTTCCGCGCCAGTAAGCACAGATCCGGTTAGAGCACGTACCTTAGTCACTTTTTGAGACTTTTGTCTCCTATACAATTTTGGTTTCCTTGGTGCACGTAGGGATGCCTGGATTTAAGTCTTGTGGGCCCTGCCATCGCAATATGTCAGTGGCGGACCCCCACGATGTCTGCCTCTACTGCCCGGAGACCGACCACGACTCCCGGTCATGTCGGGACTGTCGGGCTATGGCCCGAAGGCCTTGCGGGAGCGGCACCGGAAGCTGCTGGAGGTCCGGCACTCGTCCCACCGATGTTCCCGGTCCAGTGGCCGTTCCAAGGAACGCTCGCGGGGCCGCAGTCGTCGCTCCTCGGGCTCCAAGTCTTCACCCTCCGATTTGGGTAAGAGACGACACAAAAAGGAGTCGAAAAAGCGTGTTCGCTCTCAGACGTCCGCCCGTCGGACGCGGACGAGGGGGACAGGGGTTCTGCCCCTGCGGCTCCTTCGGAGCCCGGGAGTCCTGCGGCCTACCCACCTTACCCGGGTTCGTCGGCGACTCCCGCTCAGGTGCATGAATTTCTTGCTACCATGGACCGCCTATTTAGGCCTTGGGCTCCCGCCGGCAGGCCTTCGGGCCCCGCGGTCCTGAGTCCGGATCCTGTTGGGCCGCCGGCGGATCCAACTTCGGCGTCACAGGATCCTGCGCCGATGGCTCCGGCCACGGCGCCACAAGGTCCAGCGCTGCCGGCTCCAGCGCCACTCTCTGCTCCGCCGCCGCAGTGGGTGCCATTTGTCCCGCCCTTACCCAGGTTCAAGGACCATTTTGTTCCTACCTGGGATCCGCATTGGGCCGGGGCCGAGCCGGCGCCGTTCTCGGCACCGTTCCTGACGCAGTTTGCTCCTTCTCCAGCTCTGCCGCCACGGTCTGTACTACATGCAGCGGAGGTGGAGGACGACTGGGAGGGGTCCGAGGACCCTCTTGCCCGTCAGTGTGACTCCAAGCAGGACTGGGCGGACGACTTGGAGGATGCCGGCGACCTCGATGTCTCCTCTGGCCCGGATTTGCCTCTCCCCCGCCTACCATGGAGGAGGGCACCTCCTACACGATGGTGCTCCGTCGGGAAGCTGAGGTCCTCAACCTTGATCTCCCTACGGTGGCCCTCAAAACTAATCTCCACTGAAGTACTCCAGACGGCGTCCACTGCGTTGGAGCCCATGCTACCATTTAACGTCACCCTCACTGACGTCTTGCTGGGCACTTGGTCGTGGCCAGCCACAGGGGCCCCTGTGGATAAGAATGTTGCTAGGCGTCACCGCCCGGCGCCTGGTGACCCGGCTTTTCTGACCACTCATCCTACGCCTGAGAGCCTGGTCATCCAAACCTCGACGTCACAGAGTGCCTTTCCCACGGCCCGCCGGATAAGGACTCTAAGAAGCTGGAGCAGTTCGGTAAGCGGTTGTTCTCTTCGGCCAGCTTGGGGCTGTAGTCTGTGAACACCACATGCCTATTGGGCCGCTATTCCCACGCGGTGTGGGATACAGTTGCACAGGTATTGCCTCAGTGTCCTGAAGAGATCCAAGCTGTGCTGTCCCAAGCTGTTGCCGACGGTAAGGATGCGGCTAAGTTTGCCATTCGGTGTGGTTTGGACACCACGGACACGCTGGGTAGAGCGATTTCTACGACTGTGGCACTTCGTCGCCACGCCTGGTTAAGATCTACCCGGTTCTCGCCAGATGTCGAAAGCTCACTCATGGACATGCCCTTTAATGGCACTCGCCTGTTTGGCGATAAGGCCGACAGTGCGCTGGAGCGTTTTGAGGACCCGCGGGCCACGGCCAAGTCCCTAGGTCTTTCACCAAAAAGCCCAGCCACTCCTGGTTTTCGTTCCTTTCGTGGCCATGGCAGAGGCACCCAGGCATGTTCCTTCAGCAAGTCTGTGCAGAACCAGCCTCAGCGCAGACGTGGATTCCACAGGGGCAGGTCAGGGAATCAGCGTGGGGGTCAGTCCACTTCCGCCCCCGCTGCTTCTACCTTCAAACCTTCCTAATCTGAGCTTTGTGGAGCACCCCACGCCAGTGGGTGGCAGGATACGCCATCACCTCCCCCACTGGCACACTATCACATCGAACAAGATGGTGTTGCAGATCAACCGCTTCCTCCGGAAGGAGAAGTTCAAAATGCTGACTCTAGCTCAGGTCTTAGCTGCCCTCGACCCTAAAGACTGGATGGTAGCATTGGACTTGCAGGACGCATATTTTCACATCCCCGTCCTGCCGGCCCACCGGTGTTACCTGCGGTTCATGGTAGGCCAGGAGCACTTTTTGTCATGCTCCCCTTCGGCCTTACCAGCACCCCTCAGGTGTTCATGAAGGTGATGGCGGTGGTCGCGGCTCACCTGCGCAGGTCGGGGCTGTCAGTCTTCCCTTACCTCGACGACTGGTTGCTGAAGGCGGGCTCGCCCCAGGCAGTCGTCAACCACCTTCAGACTACGGCGACCTCCTGCATTTGCTTGGGTTCTCCATCAACGTGCTGAAGTCGCACCCAAGTCCCTCTCGGAAGCTCCCCTTCATCGGAGCGGTTCTGGATTCAACGCTGTTTCGGGTTTATCCTCCCAAGCAGCGAGTCCGGGATATTCAGGCTATGATTCCGATCTTTCAGCCTCTATCCCGGGTTTCAGTCAGGATGACCCTCCGGCTCCTGAGCCTGATGGCCTCCTGCATCCTGCTGATGCCACATGCCAGATGGCATATGCGGGCTCTGCAGTGGGACCTAAAGTTCCAGTGGGCGCAGCATCAGGGCAACCTGTCCGATCATGTGCAGATCTCGGAGGACACTGCACGACAATTGCAGTGGTGGCTCACGAATCGTGATTGGGTCAATGGCAGATCCCTCTCCTTTCACCAACCGGAGCACGCAGTGGTGACGGATGCGTCCCTCCTGTGATGGGGAGGCCACTTGGGAGAGGCGGAGATCAGAGGACTCTGGTCTCTGGCGGAGTCCCAGCTCCATATCAACCTTTTGGAGCTTCGGGCGATCCGACTTGCACTGAAGGCATTCCTTCCCTCTGTCCGGGGAAGTGTGGTGCAGGTGTTCACAGACAACACCACCGCCATGTGGTATTGCAACAAACAGGGCATGGTGGGGTCCTGGACCCTATTTCAGGAGGCTCTGCACCTCTGGACATGGCTGGAACATCAAGGCATTACCTTGGTGGTTGAACACCTGGCAGGTTCTCTGAATGCCAGGGCAGACGAACTCAGCCGCTGGTGCTTGATGGATCACGAATGGCGTCTGAACTCTGACGTGGTGCAAGGTCTCTTTCAGCAGTGGGGAGAGCCTTGGTTAGATCTTTTCACCACCGAAGAGAACGCGCAATGTCAGCAGTTCTGTGCGTTGGAATTTCCAAGGCGGCACTCGCTGGGTGACGCTTTTTGTCACGAGTGGAGTTGCGGTCTGTTGTACGGCTTTCCGCCTATACCACTTCTGACCAGAGTACTGAAGAAGATTTGGCGCGACCGGGCCCGAGTCATCCTTGTGGCTCTGGATTGGGCACGAAGATACTGGTATCCCGAGCTGCTCAACATGGCGATCAGTCCCCCGATCTATCTGCTTCTTCGGGAGGATCTTCTGTCGCAGCTGCAAGGGACGGTCCTCCACCCAAACCTGTCCAGCCTCCCCCTCCATGCGTGGAGATTGAGCGGCGACAGTTGACAGATTTCGATCTTCCTCCCGAAGTCTGTGATGTCATTCTGGCAGCCAGGCATCCCTCCCCTAAAACAGTATACGCCTGCAGGTGGAACATGCGTGTGGCATGGCGCACAGCTAAGGCTTGGATCCCCTTTTTGCCCCTCTTTCCGAAGTCCTTCTGTTCCTACTCTCCTTGGCCCAGCAAGGCTCTGCGCTGGGCACTATCAAAGGTTATCTTTCGGCCATCTCCGCCTTTTTACGGCTTCCAGATCAGCCTTCTCTTTTTAAGTCCCCGGTTGTTAACCGTTTCCTAAAAGGCATTACGCACACGTTTCCTCCCATGCCGTTCATAATGCCTCAATGGGACTTAAACCTTGTCTTGACGTATCTGATGTGCGCTCCCTTTGAGCCCCTTCATACCTGTCCTTTGCGTCTTCTCACTCTCAAGACTGCTTTCCTGGTAGCTATCACCTCTGCCAGAAGAGTGAGTGAGCTCCAAGCTCTTTTTTCCAAACCTCCTTTCCTTTCTGTTCATCAGGACAAGGTGGTTTTAAGGACCCGTTCTTCTTTTTTGCCAAAGGTTGTCACGCCCTTCCACATCGGGAAGACCGTCACCTCGCCCACCTTCTTTCCGCATCCTTCGAAAGAGGAAGAGAGGCTCCACCGTCTGGACCCAAAACGTGCGCTCTCGTTCTACCTGCAGCGCACACGACAGTTCCGGGTGGATGACCAGCTCTTTGTTGGCTACGTGGGCGCCAAAAGAGGTCAGGCTGTGCATATGTGGACCATCTCTTGGTGGGTCGTTCTCTGTATCAAGGCCTGTTACTCGTTGGCTAAGAATGAGCCTCCTGTGCGCCCATTCTACCAGGGCAACTGCAGCAACTACTGCCTTGGGACGCAGCGTTCCCTTGCAGGACATTTGTCAGGCACGTGGGCCTCGTTGCACACGTTTACTAAGCATTACTGCCTTGACAGTCCGGTCCGGAGAGACGGCTTCTTTGGCCGGTCTGTTCTCTGTGACTTTCTGGTGTAATCTATTCACAGACCCACCACCAGGGTTGGTATTGCTGGGGTATCTTTTCTAAGGTAAGGAATCTATCACTAACATGTCTCTTTCAGATGCACAAGTTACTACTTGTGTAACGATATATCTGTAAGAGACATTAGTTAGTGATAGATTCCTTACTGCGGACTTTGTGTGGCCCCTTGAGCTAGAGTGCAGTGGGACACAGACTTAGCACAAAAGGTATCTGGCGAATGCTAAAACTATCTTTGCAGCCAAATCAAATATCTTCATAGTAGACATAGTATCTCTGAATATTAGAAATGTAAACGCCTTGCAGTGCCCAGCAATGTACGACTACTAGAGCAAGTGTGCAAAGTTCTACAGGCGGTGGCTTGTTCAGACATATCATTTAGACCAGTACTAATGGTATATATCGAGGCATATATAGAGGTTAATAATTGGCTTATGAGATTTGTTGCATTGTCATTCCTGCTAGCGAAAAGTAAGATGACTATGCTTTGGCCAGAGGAATCCGCTTCCACAATACAAGCCTCGGCCTAATCTAATTTATGGTAATGACATGTCGATGGCTTATTGTAAACCGCTCTACTCCACACCCAAACTTAGATATTTGGGGGCCTTATAGATACTACCTTATGACACACAGGCCAATGAATAACAAAAAGCCTGGATAACAAATGGGTACAATAGCATCCATAGAGGATTAGGTTCTTCTAACCCTTTAGACTGCACTTCTATCTAGGGTAGTGTGAAATTAGTAACTGTGTGAAATGTGTTGTCAAATGGAAAGATATTGAAATGGATGCAAAAACCTTGCATGCCAAGTATATTGGAATATAGATTTGTTTATGCCACTTTAATTACAGTTTTTATACTTGTTTGAACAAAAATAGTATACAAATAAATGGATTAATGGTGTGTAATGATGAATGTGTTCAGTGTAAAGAACTCTTAAAGTGTGAAGAAAATGTTAAAGGATAACACTAACTTTGTTTTGCTCCTAGATCCCATACGATATCTACATCATCTCCAAACAGGTCTCGCACGTCCTCAGATGAACCAGAGCACTCCCTTTTGGAATATATTCGTCATTTAGAGGTTGTTCAGCAGAGATTAGGAGGACTGCAACAAGGTGTGTGTTCTTTAATCTCAGATTGTTCCTCTCTGGCGCCCTAGTATAAATAGAATTGATCATGTCTAGCCATATACAAGATCTTACCCTTATGCTCCTGACCATGAGCTGAAATTTTCAGCCTCTCCCTGAATGGGGATTTCTCCTCTGCACTTGACCGTGATCTGGCATTTCATTCTAAGAATGGATTTCAGTCACTGTACCTAGACTAGAACAAGTTTTCCACTGCTGCAATTGAGTAGATGTTATTTATTCTGCCCAGTCTTAAGCAGAGATATTTAACCTTTCTCCAATGCCTAAAGCTAGATCTCCCAACTTGTCTTTCCCTCGACAAAAGCCAACTCTCTGCTGACCTATCTTGCATTGAAGTGCCCCTGTGCAATTGAAACAAACCAGTCATTTGACTTGTATTAACACTTCTGATGGATACATCTGCCAGTGGATTCCTCACCTTGTGAATATCCCCTGCGCCAGAAACATTCGGAAACTTTTGTAGCTATCCACGCCAATGAGGACAACATCACAGAAGCACGGCTCCGCCCGCGGCCCCGCTGACGTCACTGGATCCTAAGAAGACCTCGTCGGCGTTATGACATCAGTTCCCTTTTTTCCGCGCCGTCGACGCTAACGGTTTTCTGGGACTCTCCGTAGCTTTGGCTAGTTACTTTGTGTTTTCTGCTGGTGTCTCTCTTTCTTCTTGTTAAAGATTTCGACAAAAGTCCTGATTCAAGCCGTGCAGGGAGTGTGGTAAGCACATGTCCATCACGGATCCGCACGAGGACTGTGTCTGGTGCCTGTCGGATCACGACGTCGAGGCATGCTCCTGCTGTCGACAGATGAGTACTAAGGCCTTAAAAGAAAGAGAAGCCAAGTTGTTTATTGCAAGAATGAAAAAAGAATAGAGAGGTTGAAGACGATCCAGATCGAGGTCGGCGTCAACGTCGGGGCAGGCTTCTAAGTCCAAGAAGCAAAAAAAGAAGAAGAGGCATGGTTCTCGACACCGTTCGGATAAAGAAGCGGCTCCGAGATAGACTTCGCCTACTCGACGTCGTAAGGACTTTGTGTCTCCCTCTCCTGTCTCAATTCCTGCTTCTCCTGTTTTCCTGACCTCTCCTGCGGCTTCACCGGAGCACTCTCCGGCTCCATCTCAGATGCCGGCACATTCTCCGGCTCCAGTTGAAGAAGCTCCGGCTCCTGATGAGTCTTCGACTCCGCTAGCTCCACTGTCGGCACCGATTGGCCCAAGTCCAGTTATGCCTCAGTCTGAGCCATATCCCCCCTTTCCAGGCCCGGGACAAGATCCATCGCATTATTTGAATGCGATGTATGGAGTCTTCACTAGAGCGATGTACCCCTCTGGAGCACCTTTGGGTCCCATGGGTCCAATGGCTTTCAATTTGGGGGGTTCCTCAAGCCTACGCTCAGGCTCCATTTATGCCTTTTTTTCCCGGTGACGCTGTCTTGGCGTTTCCCGCGCCGAGGACATCGACGCTGCTTCCATCTTCACCGGTTCCAGCTCGACCTCGTTCGACTCGGGCGGCTCCTCCGGATCCGTGTTCGACGCCGGCTCCGGCGCCGTCTGAGTTGGTTGCGGCGACGCCGACGCCGGTCATGAGGATTAGGTCCAGGCGATAAGCTCAAAGAGTCCTGGAAGAGCAAAGGTACCAGGTTGAGGAGATGGAAGAGGGTGAGCTCATGGAGTCTGATGATTTGTTTGAAGAGTTGAAAGAGGCTAGTGGCCTGGATTTATCACCAGAGTGGAAGATAACTCCCCCAGCTGATACTCCCTCTAAACATGTGGCCCCCTACCACACTGTTATTAGAAAAGCAGCGGAGCTTTTGGATCTACAGCTACCAACTGCTGAATTCAAGCCAAACATCCTCACTGAGGTTTTACATTCTCCCTCCACTGTGACAGAGCCCTTCCTACCATTTAATGAGGCCATCACTGAACGAGTCATGGAGGTATGGCGAAAGCCCTTATCTGAAAGAAACACGTTGGTTAGATTCCTTACCTTAGAATATCCCCAGGCGTCAGACTGGATCCGGAAAGATTTTAATCAGCAATACCCGTGCGCGTCGCTAGGCGTCGTCTGCGGCTCCGTGTCCGGCGTCGTGATCGCCAGGATGATGTCGTCGGAGTACTTAGACGCCGCCCTCGTGCACTGACGTCAGTTCTTCTTTTTTCCGCGCCAGTAAGCGCCGATCCGGGAAGAGAATACACTTTTTTTATTTTTTTATTTTGTTTTCTTAAGTTTAAATTGACAACAAAACAAGGACATGGAAATCACAGCAATGACTCAGCTAATACAATGCGGAGGAATCCCAGGAGCCCCCCGCCCCCACCACCACAAGCCCTAGTAAGACGTCAATAAGGTCCCAAATGTCCTGGATGCAAGTGGGGTCAAGGTTCCCATGTCCAAGCCCCATCCCCCCCCCCCCCCCCCCCCCCCCCCCAACAACCACCCCAACCACATCCCCCCTGTGAGAAGTTGGCCTGATATATGATGTCACTAATTCTAGTGTACACCTTGTATCAGTCCAAACAACCCTTATGGTGATTGGTTGTAAAGTCAACCTTATAGACCAGCTATCCTAGTGGTAGCATGGACAAGAGCAGTCTTAGGCTAAGCTATGAATGGCATGTGAAGCCAGCTGTTATACCATATGCAATCCCTTGAATACCAAATGAAAGGACACCACAACAGATATATATAAAAATAGAATGTATTTATTCTAGTCAAACCCTCAGCACTCTTTATTAGATTCGAGGTAAGTACAACACAGTCTTATTTAAGCATACATTAAGTCACACAGGTAAGTAATACAGTTAGGCCCTAGGGGCCACGCAAACCATATACTAAGTGGTGTAAGGACCACTGTCACGAACACAGGATAGGCCTAGGCCTAGGGAATCGCTGGGGCTACACTACACTACCAACAGTTAGGAAGTGGGAGGCCCACGGGATTCAGGTGCAGAGTGGTAACACTCACGCGTAATGCGTAAAACTCGATAGAATTACTAGCAGTTAGAATTTAACAGTTTTAGGACACTTCTGGTATAGCTAGAAAGTCGAGACTCGTAAACTAGACTCTAGGATAGTCACTACCCTTGTGAGCACCGAAGTACCCAAGTTACCTAGCCCACGGGCTGCGGGTGCATAGGTGTGAACTTGCGTCTGGTTTCGTCGTGGACTTCTATGGATGCCTGAAGGAAAGTTGCTGACAGGCAGTCAGTGAAGAGTGTCCGGTGGATCCCAAGGTGGGGATCAGGAAGGAAGGAACCTGCAAGCAGAAGGGACAGAGTCTAGGTTACCAGCCAGGAGCCGGGAAGGAACCAGGCGATGTTTTGAAGATGCAGGTGAAGAGGTGAAGCTTGTCGCAGCAGCCATGGGTACCAGGAGACGTCGATGATGACCAGGACCAGGAGGTGAGCTGTCCCACGAAGGCTCTTGCTGTCGGCGGCGTCAGTCGAGTCAGGACCCAACAAGCCTTGGCAAGCGGAACCCACGCAGGATGGAGGACTTGCTTCTGGTGCAGACCCGGAAGGTCTGGGTTGCTTCTCTTTCACAAAGGAGCGGGTGCCAGTCTGGAGGAGCCGGACCAGCAAGATGAAAGTAAAGATTCGTCGTCGCAGAGGCTACTAGCCAACGGGCCAGCAACCGGACAACACGTCGAGCAACACAGGTGCAGAAAGGCCCCACGCAGAACACGTGAAGTGTGGGGAGCTGGTCTTCTTTGCAGATGGTGCTCGGGAGTGGGGCTTCTTAATTCCCCAAGCACAGCCTCGAGGGAGCCTCGGAAGTCGCACTAGTCAGTTACTAGCCACTTTTCCCAAGTCGCCGGTCCCACGTCCCTCGTCGCCTCCACGGGTCTCAGCTTCGCTGGAGATGTGGATCTGGATCAGAGGTGTCTGGAAGTCTTGGCGCTGGTCAGTCTCTGCAGTCGTCCCTCGTAGGATTCAGTCGCAAAGCAAGCAGGGGTCGCTGGATGGTGCCTGGTTGCCCAGGGTGGTCACTCCTTGGCCACAAGGGAGATTTCTTCAGTCTTCTTCCTGAGGTCGAATGTCCAGAGATTCTGTTCAAGTTGCAGATTCAGGTTAATCTAATTTAGCAGGGCCCAACTAGCTACTAATATACTGGGCTAGTGGGCTGGGCTACCTGCAAGGTCCCTCCTATGGGTGGGACCAGGAAGGGGAGTGGCTACACCCCCTTTCCTTTGTCCAGTTTCGCGCCAGAGCTGGGGTTTGAACTGGACTATGCATGGGACACCTTGTGTGCACCAGGCAGTGTCTAGTTTCTTTCATCCCTTCCTGCCCCAATACACTAAGCC
This sequence comes from Triturus cristatus, assembly GCF_964204655.1. Classification (NCBI taxonomy): domain Eukaryota; kingdom Metazoa; phylum Chordata; class Amphibia; order Caudata; family Salamandridae; genus Triturus; species Triturus cristatus. The sequence goes on along the minus strand of NC_140583.1, from coordinate 814,231,161 downwards.
CTGTCTAGGGTGGTGCTAGCACCTCCCAAGGCAGGAAACCTATTGTCCAAGCCTCCCTCGCTGGAAGGACTCCCAGCAGCAGGAGGTCAGACTTGTGTCTGTGGCAGCAGCATCCATTTTGTGATGCTGGGGCTCTGGTTAACTTTAACCGGGTAAGTAGGTTTCAACATGTCTTCTCCCTCTAGAAGGGAGGAATAATATCCTCATCACCAGAAATGGGATGGGGGTATTATTCCAAAGTGTTAGACACCTTACACGACATGTTTTGATAAAGCCAAACCATAGTTACCATAACCGTTTAAGATTATAAGGCACTTTATGAGTATATGGTAGGCTATATCATAGAACAGCTATAAGGACATGGTTCCGAAAGCTGCAGACAGGCTCAGCTCATGCTAGAGCACCATCTCACATGTTACCAAGCACTCTGCCTCCAGGATTGTTAAGGCCTGCCATAGGAGTGGCTGATAGGTACACATGTGTCTATATACAAGGTAGGCATAGGAATACTACACCTAAGCAAGGGGTGATTACACGACCTTGCCCCAGCTGAGTGATCAGCCAGTTGTGTCATAATGGAAGGCCAGGCTAGGGGTGGCATAATACATGCTGCAGCCCCTGGTAGGCCTAGGGTACACCTATGCCCTGGGTACCTAAGGTACACTGTACAGGGGCCAATAAGGTGATCCTATCCAATTGGGTTATGCACCTAAAGTACATAGTAGAAATTTAGAGAGAGAACAGCTGGGCTGTGGGTCTGATTAGCAGGCCCACAGCCACATCTAAGTCGAAAACCAGTGAAGCAAAAGCAAAAAGTGGGGGTGAACATAGAAAGCAGACCCTACTCTCCTACACCCCCTTCCCTTGGAGCCTCCTACCCCCCCCCCCACCCCACCCCACCCCAACCGGTGTGCCGCGTCCTATCACCTAAGGCCTTCCCCTGAGGGCACCGCTGTCTATCGAGTGTCAGGAGTGGCACTGGAGGCTAGATTTTCGGTAGGGCACAAAAGACGGAGATATTTGGGACAAGTGACTTCGTTGAATTCTGTTGACAGGAGTGATAAGATAGGTTGCCAAATCGTGTGAAAGGATGCCATGGATTGCGTGATGGTTGCTTGCATGCGCTCCATTCCCACTGTATACTATAACCTGTGAGAGCATACACTTTTAGTCACTTTTTGAACTCTTTTGGTTCAGTTTTCCAGTCGACCTCGACTCTGCTGCCGGTAGGGATGCCTGGATTCAAACCGTGTGACATCTGTCACCTCCTGATGTCGGTCACGGATCATCACTGCCGGTGTCTCTACTGCCTTGGGGCCAACCATGATGCCTAGTCGTGCCTCGACTGCCGGGCCTTGACCTTGAAGGCTAGGCGGGAGCGGTCCTGCAAGCTGCTCGAGATCCGGCAGTCTGCTCCGCGCCGCTCGAGGTCCCGGTCGAGGAGGAGGTCGAGGGACCGGTCGCGGAGCCGCACTCATCGTCGGGGTCAAAGTCCTCGCATTCTGGTAAGTCGAGGCGCAGCAAGAAGTTGAAGAGGCGACATCGCTCTTCTGACTCGCCTCGCCGCTCGCGCGACTCGGCTGAGGGTTCGGGTTGCACCACCCGCGCGGCTCTGTGGGAGTCGCGTCCGACCCCATACCCTCCGGTCCCTGGGTCTGATGCGACTCCAGCGGAGATCAGAGACTTCCTCGTGGCCATGAGGAGTCTGGCTCCGCCGTTGACGCCTGCCGGCGCGCTTTAAGGCCTCGCAGGCTCGACTGGAAGGCCTAGCGAGCCAGCGGCTCCGGCTCGTTGTCGACTTCGGTCCCGACGCCGCAGGCCCTCGTGGGATCCAGACCTGGATCCCGGTCGATGCCGGTCGACCTTACGACAACTCTGCCGGCGTCGACCCCTTCGGTGCCACCCCTGGCGCTGTCTTCGGACGACGTCATCCCCAGGTTTAGTCCCGGCGTCTATGGATGACAGGTTCATCTTATGCCCGGCTCCGACCATTCCACCCGTCTACCAGGAGTCAGATGACGGGGACGACTGGGAGGGGTCTGAGGACCCTCTCGCACAGCAGTGCCAGTTATCTCATGACTGGGCAGAAGAGCTGGGGGATGCCAGTGGTCTCGACACCTCCCCTGACACTAGCTTCATCTCTCCTCCCTCCGTGGCTACGGAGGAGGGTGCTACCTATTCTGTAGTGCTGCGCAAGTCGGTCGAAGCCCTCGGGCTGGAGCTCCCTGCTGTGGCCGTGAGGACTGATCTCCTCACTGAAGTGCTTCAACCGCCAGTAAGCTCCTCGGAGCCTCTGCTGCAGCTCAATGAAGCACTGACTGACGTTCTGATGGGCACCTGGTCCAAGCCCTCCATAGTCCCTCCTGTGGACCGGAACGTGGCCCGGCGCCACCGCCCCGGGTGACCCCAGCTTTCTGTCGGTGCACCCCACGCCCAAGAGCCTGGTTATCCAGGCCTCTACCTCCCAGACCGCCTTCCCGTCCACTCCCCTAGATCGGGAATCCCAAAGGTTGGAACAGTTTGGGAAGAAACTGTTCTCCTCCCTTAGTTTGGGGTTGCGGTCTATCAACACTGCGTGCCTTTTGGACCGTTACACCCACTCCTTGTGGGATACGGTGGTGGATGTGCTGCCCCAGTGTCTGGAGGAGGCCCAGACACGGCTCGCCCAGGCTCTTGCCGACGGGCGGGATGCGGCACGGTATTCGATACGATGTGGGCTGGACACAACGGACTCGCTAGGCAGGGCACTTGCGACCACAGTGGCGATTCGTCGCCACGCCTGGCTGAGGTCCACGAATTTCTCCGTGGATGTCCATAGCACCCTCATGGACATGCCCATCGATGGCCGTTGGCTTTTTGGAAACAAGGCGGATAGTGCGCTGGAGCGCTTTAAGGACTCCAGGACTACGGCCAAGTCCTTGGGCTTCTCGGCCCCGCACCCGCAAACTTCCGCTTTTCGCCCCCTTCGTGGCCAAGGAAGGGGCGCCCCCTCACGTCCGTTTAGCCACAGACTGCAGAACCAGCCTCAGCGGGGTCACGGACGTGGCTTCCGCCGAGGCGGAGCAGGGGGACAGAGAGCCGGTCCGCCCACATCTGCCCCAGCAGCACCCTCCTCAAAGCCCTCCTAGTCCGAGCTTTCAGGCCCATTCCACGCCAGTGGGAGGCAGAGTTCGCCGTCACCTGCTCCACTGGCGTTCCATCACGTCGGACAGGTGAGTGCTGCAAATCGTCCGAAGGGGCTACTCCCTCCCCTTCGAGGCGACCCCTCCAGCCATGCCACCACAGTACCACCGCATGTTGGGTGATCACTTGAATCTTTTCTGGGAGGAAGTTACGGCCCTCTTGGCCAAGGAGGCAGTCGAGCGCGTTCCTGGTCCAGAAGTAGGTCGTGGTTACTATTCCCACTGCTTTCTGGTTCCCAAGAAGGGCAAAGGGGGCCTACGCCCTATCTTGGACCTCAGGAGCGTCAACGCCTTCCAACGGAAGGAGAAGTTCAAGATGCTCACCTTATCTCAGGTTCTGGCTGCCCTAGACCCTGGAGACTGGATGGTAGCGTTGGACTTGCAGGACGCTTATTTCCACATCCCCGTCCTGCCGGCCCACCGGCGTTACCTGCGGTTCACGGTAGGCCACGAGCATTTTCAGTTTACCGTGCTCCCCTTCGGCCTCACCAGTGCCCCTCGGGTGTTCACGAAAGTGATGGCGGTGATCGCAGCTCATCTGCGCAGAATAGGGGTTTCAGTCTTCCCCTATCTCGACGACTGGTTGTTGAAGGCGGGCTCGCCTCAGGCAGTAGTCTCCCACCCCCAGACTACGGCCGACCTCCTGCATTTGCTTGGGTTTTCCATCCATGTGCCGAAGTCGCACCTGAGTCCCTCGCCAGAAGCTCCTTTTCATCGGAGCGGTTCTGGACTCGGCGCAGTTCCGGGTCTATCCTCCAGAACAGCGAGTTCGGGATATTCAGGCTCTGATTCCGATCTTTCGGCCTTTATCCCGGGTTTTGGTCAGGTTGGTGCTGCGGCTCCTGGGTCTGATGGCCTCCTGCATCCTGCTGGTACATCACGCCAGGAGGCGTATGTGAGCTCTGCAGTGGGACCTGAAGTTTCAGTGGACCCAGCATCGGGGCAACCTGTCCGACCATGTCTTGATCTCAGAGGACACTGCAAGACAGTTGCAGTGGTGGCTCAAGAACTGCAAATGGGTCAGTGGCAGATCCCTCTCACTACCCCAACCGGAGTACGTAGTGGTGACGGATGCGTCCCTCCTGGTATGGGAGGGGCCACATGGGAGAGGCGGAGATCAGAGGCCTCTGGTCTTCAGCGGAGTTCCGGCTCCATATCAACCTTTTGGAGCTGCGGGCGATCCGACTTGCACTTCCTTTCCTCTGTTCGGGGGAGTGTAGTGCAGGTGTTCACGGGCAACACCACCGCCATGTGGTATTGCAACAAACAGGGCGGGGTGGGGTCGTAGACCCTTTGTCGGCTCTGCGCCTCTGGACATGGCTGGAACATCAGGCCATCACCCTGGTGGTTCAACACCTGGCGGGCTCTCTGAACGCCAGAGCGGATGAACTCAGCCGCCGGTGCATGATTGATCACGAATGGCGTCTGAACTCGGATGTGACGCAAGGACTCTTTCGGCAGTGGGGAGAGCCTTGGTTAGATCTATTCGCCACCAAGGAGAACGCACAATGTCATCAGTTCTGCGCTTTGGAATTTCCAAGGCGGCGCTCGCTCGGAGACGCCTTTCGTCGCGAGTGGAGTTTCGGTCTGTTGTACGCCTTTCCGCCTATACCACTTCTGCCCAGAGTGGTGAAGAAGATCAGGCGCGACCGGGCCTAAGTCATCCTTGTGGCTCCGGATTGGGCACGAAGATTCTGGTATCCCGAGCTACTCCGTCTATCGATCGATCCCCCGATTCGACTGTCTCTTCAGGAGGACCTTCTGTCGCAGCAGCAGGGGACGGTCCTCCACCCGAACCTGTCCAGCCTCCACCTTCATGCATGGAGATTGAGCAGCAACAGTTGATGCAATTTGACTTGCCTCCTGAAGTCTGTAATGTTATTCTGGCAGCCAGGCGTCCCTCCACTAAATCGGTATACGCCTGCAGGTGGAACACATTTGTGGCATGGTGCACAGCAAAGGCTGTGGATCCCCTTTCCGCCCCTCTCTCTGAGGTTCTCCTCTTTCTTCTTTCCCTGGCCCAGCAGGGCTCTGCTCTGGGCACCCTCAAGGATTATCTTTCAGCCATTTCTGCTTTCTTACGGCTTCCTGATCAGCCTTCTCTTTTCAAATCCCCTGTTATTTCTCGATTCTTTAAGGGCATTACTCGCATGTTTCCTCCTGTCCTTTTCGTAATGCCTCAGTGGGATTTGAACCTGGTGTTGACCTATCTGATGTGCGCTCCTTTTGAGCCACTTCATAATTGTCCCCTTCGTCTTCTGACTCCTAAGACTGCTTTCCTGGTTGACATCACCTCTGCTAGAAGGGTGAGTGAGCTCCAGGCTCTATTTTCTAAGCCTCCTTTCCTTTCTGTCCATCCGGACAAGGTTGTTCTCAGGACTCGTCCTTCCTTTCTCCCTAAGGTGGTAACTGCCTTTCACATCGGCCAGTCTGTTACACTACCTACCTTCTTTCCGCCGCCGCATCTCTTGAAAGAGGAAGAGAGGCTCCACCGTCTGGACCCAAAACGAGCACTGTCTTTCTATCTGGACCGTACGAAACAGTTCCGGGTGGACGACCAACTCTTTATTGGTTACGTGGGTGCGAAGAAGGGGCGGGCAGTGCACAAGCGAACCATCTCTCGGTGGGTCGTCTTGTGCATTAAGGCCTGTTATTCCTTGGCTAAGACGGAACCTCCTGTGGGGCTGGGGGCCCATTCCACTCGGGCCACAGCGGCTACTACTGCCCTGGAACGGGGAGTCCCTCTGCAGGACATTTGTCAGGCAGCTATGTGGGCCTCGCTGCACACGTTTGCTAAGCATTACTGCCTGGACAGCCAAGTCCGGAGGGACGGCTTCTTTGGCCGTTCTGTTCTCCAGGACTTCCTGGTGTGATCTTGGTTCGCAGACCCACCACCGGGGTTGGCATTGCTGGGGTATCTATTCTAAGGTAAGAAATCTAACTAACGTGTTTCTTTCAGATGAACAAGTTACTTACCTTCGGTAACGATATATCTGTAAGAAACATTAGTTAGTTAGATTCCTTACCGCCCCACCCATCCTACCCGTTCTGCGAACTGATATCTAGGGTTAAGGTCATCCCTTTCAGGGCCCTAGATTCATGGCACCAGTGTCGGTCTCTTGCATGGCTCTGAGTTCCTGGCGCGGAAAGTTATGTACAAGAACTGACGTCAGCGCGCGAGGGCGGCATCTAAGTACTCAGACGACATCACCCCGGCGATCACGACGACTGACGCGGAGCCGCAGACGACTCCTAGCGACGCGCAAGGGTATTGCTGACGAAAATCTTTCCGGATCCAGCCTGACGCCTGGGGATATTCTAAGGTAAGGAATCTAACTAACATGTTTTTTACAGATATATCGTTACCTAAGGTAAGTAACTTGTTCTTCAGCTCCTGCGGTCTCTAAAACTGTGGCTAGAAGATACAGGGCGGCTCCAGGTGATCCATACTTTCTTACTTCTCATCCTTCTCTGGAAAGTCTGATGGTTCAGGCTGCTTGCTCTAAGAGGTTTCCAGGTGCCTTTCCTCGGGTCCCTAGTGACAGGGATGGTAAAAAAACAGCCGAGAAAGTCTTCTCCTCGGCCAGTATGGACTTAAAATCGACAAATGCCACCTGTCTTTTGGGCCGTTATATCCATGCTCTCATGGATTTCGCTAAACAACTGGTCCCTAAGTTATCAGAGGAGGACAGACAGAACTTTAATGAGGTACTGTCAGTCACTCAGGCGGCTGCACGTCAGGTTATCCAGAGTGGCCTGGATACTGCGGACTCTATCGCCAGAATTATGGGCTCTTCTGTTGCCACAAGGAGGAGTGCGTGGCTGAAATCATCTGAGTTCTCCCCTGATGTGCAGGCAACGCTTCTGGACCTGCCTTTTGACGGTTCCGGGCTTTTTGGAAAAAAAAGGCTGATGCTGCACTAGAGAGATTTAAGGAAAGTAAAGCCACGGCCAAATCTCTGGATCTGCAGTCACAACCTAGGGGTTCTTTTAGGAGGTACAGAGGCTTAGGAAGGTTGTCCTTTCGGACCTACAGGCAGCCCCAGCAGCAGCAGCAACAACAGCAACAGAACACCCTGTATAAGAGCTACAGGGGCAGAATCAGAGGTCGTGCTCGAGGTCGGCAGCTCTCCCCCTCCTCCTACTCCTCCTCCTCCTCTTCCTCCTCCTCCTCCTCTTCCTCTTCCTCCATCCCTCCCACCACTGCAAAGCAGCCCTAGATCCACCATTCTGGATCATGTTGGTCCTGTGGGGGGCCAGCTTACCCATTTTCTACAAGATTGAGAATTGGTCTCTTCAGACCTCTGGGTTCTAGATCTTGTTGAAAATGCGGACGCCCTTCCCTTTCGGGAATTTCCTCCGAATTACCCTCCTTGTCAGGGTTCTTGCTCAGAGGACTACCTTCTTCTCCTGCAGGAGGAAGTCCTTTTGTTACTAAAAAATGGCGCAATAGAGGTGGTTCCGGAGCAGGAGAGGGATCAGGGATGCTACTCCCGGTATTTCCGGATTCCGAAAAAGGATGGCAAGCTACGTCCAATTCTGGACCTCAGGATCTTGAATCTTTTTCTGAAGCAAGAGAAGTTCAAGATGCTCACCCTTGCACAGGTTCTTCAAGCGCTGCAACAGGACTGGATGGTGTCGATAGACTTGCAGGATGCGTATTTCCACATCCCCATCCTAAAGTCGCACAGGAAGTATCTCTGTTTTATGGTAGGGTCGCAACATTATCAGTTTGCGGTCCTTCCGTTTGGTCTTACTACTGCACCTCGAGTCTTCACCATGGTGTTGGCAGTGCTGGCAGCCCATCTCAGAAGGTCGGGGATTCCAGTTTTTCCCTATCTGGACGATTGGCTGATCAAAGCGGAGTCGCCAGAGAAGGTGCTTCATCATCTGCAAGTTACAGCCCAGCTGTTGTACAAATTAGGTTTCTCAATAAACGTGCCCAAATCTCACCTGGTGCACTCTCAGCGCAACCTGTTCATAGGGGCGGTACTGGACACTACTGTGTGTCGAGCATTCCCGCCTCCACAAAAGATTCTCGACATACAGAAAATGATTCCTTTGTTTTACAATGGAGCAGTCGTTCCAGTACTGAAGGTCCTCTGTCTGCTCGGTCTGTTTGCTTCCTGTATTCTGTTGGTCAACCATGCACGCTGGCACATGAGGGCCCTCCAGTGGTGCCTCCGCAGGCAGTGGTATCAGCACAGAGGAGATCTCAGGGAGTCTGTAAGGATCACTAGAGAAGTTGCAGCGGATCTGTCTTGGTGGAGCGTGGAGGGCAATCTGTCTCAAGGAAAGCCCTTCCATCTGCCTCCATCGGTGGCTACAGTGATAACGGATGCATCTACTTTATGGTGGGGTGCACATCTGGGGGAATCTGGAGATCAAGGGTCTTTGGTCTCCAGAGGAAAGGTTGCTTCACATCAACCTTCTGGAGTTGCGGGCGATACGTTTGGCAATCAAGGACTTCCTCCCTTCCCTACGTGGTCAGTCGGTTCAAGTCCTGACAGACAACACTACCACGATGTGGAATGTCAACAAGCAGGGAGGTGTGGGGTCGCATTGTCTCTTCAGAGAGGCTCTGCCTCTCTTGTCCTGGGCTCAGGATCATCAGATTTGTCTCATGGCAAATCATCTGGCCGGAGTTCTGAACGTGCGTGCAGTCAGTCTCAGTCGGCAGTTCTCTGCCGACCACGAGTGGAGACTCCATCCGGAGGTGGTTCGTCACGTCTTTCGGACATGGGGAACTCCTCGGGTGGAGCTGTTTGCCACTCACGAGAACGCTCACTGCCCGTCATTCTGCAGTCTCCAGTATCCAATGCAGGGAGCTTTGGGGGACGCGTTTCAGTTGAGATGGGACTCGCATCACCTTTACGCGTTTCCTCCCATACCCTTGATTCCTCGGGTTCTGAGGAAGATTCGCCAAGACCGGGCCCAAGTCATATTGATCGCCCCGGATTGGCCAAGAAGGGTGTGGTATACAGATCTTCTCCACCTCTCCTCGTGCCCTTTGCTCCGTCTCCCTCTAAGGGCAGACCTCCTCTCGCAGTCGGAGGGGCAGGTTCTACACCCCCACCTCCAGAGCTTACACCTTCATGCCTGGAGATTGAACGGGGCAACCTGAATTCTTTTTCTCTCCCGCCTGATGTGGTAGATGTAATATTGTCTGCTAGACGTCATTCCACTAAATCTATCTATTCTTATAGGGGGTCTAAATTTGTTCTTTGGTGAGGGGAGAAGTCTATAGACCCTTTGAGGGCTCGTTTATCCAAAATCCTTCAGTTTGCTCTTTCTCTTGATCAGCAAGGCTTTGCTGTAGCTACTGTTAAGGGATATTTATCGGCTTTGTCTGCTTCCTTTGCTTGCCGGATCAGCCGTCTTTGTTTAAGTCACCTATTGTATTACGATTTCTTAAGGGCCTTACCAATAAGTTTCTGCCTACTCCTTTTAGTGTGCCTCAATGGAACTTAAATCTTGTCTTAACTTACCTGATGGGTGTAGGAGAGTAGGGTCTGCTTTCTATGTTCACCCCCACTTTTTGCTTTTGCTTCTTTAAATTCATACTATGTACTTTAGGTACATAAACCAATTGGTAAGGATCACTTTATAGGTCCCTGTACAGTGTACCTTAGGTACCCAGGGCCTAGGTGTACCCTTGGCCTACCAGGGGCTGCAGCATGTATTATGCCACCCCTGGCTGGCCTTCCATTATGACACAACTGGCTGATCACTCAGCTGGGGCAAGGTCGTGTAATCACCCCTTGCTTAGGCATATTATTCCTATGCCTACCTTATATATAGACACATGGGTAACCTATCAGTCACTCCTATGGCAGGCCTTAACAATCCTGGAGGCAGAGTGCTTGGTAACATGTGAGATGGTGCTCTAGCATGAGCTGAGCCTGTCTGCAGCTTTCGGAACCATGTCCTTATAGCTGTTCTATGATATAGCCTACCATATACTCTTAAAGTGCCTTATAATCTTAAACGGTTATGGTAACTATGGTTTGGCTTTATCAAAACATGTCGTGTAAGGTGTCTAACACTGTGGAATACTACCCCCACACCGTTTCTGGTGGTGAGGATAGTATTCCCCCCCTTCTAGAGGGAGAAGACATGTTAAAATCCTACTACCCGGTTAAAGTTAACCAGAGCCCCAGCATCACAAAATGGATGCTGCTGCCACAGACACAAGTCTGACCTCCTGCTGCTGGGAGTCCTTCCAGCAAGGGAGGCTTGGACAATAGGTTTCCTGCCTTGGGAGGTGCTAGCACCACCATAGACAGGACTTAGTGTATTGGGGCAGGGAGGGATGAATGACATGACATTGCCTGGGGCATAAAAGGTGTCCCATGCATAGTTTGGTTCAAACCGGTGCTGGGGCACTCCAGCCCCAGTCCTGGCGCGAAACTGGACAAAGGGAAGGGGGTGTAACCACCCCCCTCCCAGGTCCCACCCATAAGGCGTGACCTAGCAGGCAACCTAGCCCCCCCGATTAGTATAAGTTTGGTAGCTGGGCCCCAGGAGATTAGATTATCCTGAACCTGCAACTTGAACAGAAACTCTGGACCTTCGACATTCGACTACGGAAGAAGACTGAAGAATCTCCCTTGTGGCCAAGGAGTGGCCACCCTGTGCAAACAGGCACCATCAAGCGACCTGCCGTTTGCTTTGCCTAAGTTCTACGAGGAACCGACTGCAGAGCCCGACCAGCGCCTTGACTTCCAGGCTTCTCCGACCCTGATCCACATCCACAGCGAAGCTGAGATCCGTGGAGGCGACGAGAGACATGGGACCGGCTACCTGGGAAAATTGGCTACTAGCTTCCAGCGCAGCTTCTGAGGCATCCTCGAAGTTGTGCTCTGGGGATTGAGAAGCCCCAACCCCGAGCACCATCTGCACCGAAGATCAGCCCTCCACACTCCACGAGTTCTGCGTGTGGCCCTTCTGCATTTTCCTGCTCGGCGCGTCTGTCCGGTTACTTGCCCGTTTGCTACTAACCTTTGCGACGACGAACCCTTAACTTTTCACCGCTGGTTTGGCTCCTCCAGACTGGCCCTTTCTTCCCTGTGAAAGAGAAGCACCTCAGGCCTTCCTGGTCTGCAACAGAAGCGAATCCTTCATCCTGCATGGGTTGCGCTTGCCAAGGCTTGTTGAGTCCAAAATCGACATCGCCGCCGCCGACAGCAAGAGCCTTCGTGGGGCAGCTCGGCTCCTGGTTCTGGACGTCCTCGACTCCTCCTGGTACCCGTGGCTGCTGCGACAAGCTTCACCTCTTCACCTGTATATTCACGACACCGCCTGGTTCCTTCCTGGCTCCTGGCTGGTGACCTAGACTCTGTCCCCTCTGCTTGCAGGTATCCTTCTTCTTGATTCCAGCCTTGGAATCCACCGGACACTCTTCACTGACTGCCTGTCAGCATCTTTTCTTCAGGCATCCATAGTCGACGACGAAACCCGACGCAAGTTCACACCTATGCACCCGCAGCCCGTGGGCTAGGTAACTTGAGTACTCCGGTGCTCACAAGCGTATTGACTATCCTAGTGTCTAGTTTCCAAGTCTCTAACTCCTAGTTCCTTCCGAAGTGTCCTAAAACTCTTAATTTCTAAATACTACTATTTCTATCGACTTTAACGCATTACGCGTGAGTGTTTCCACTCTGCACCTGAATCCCGTGGGCCTCCCACTTCCTAGCCATTGGTAGTATAGTGTAGCCCCAGCGATTCCCTAGGCCTAACCTGTGTTCGTGACAGTGGTTCTTATACCACTTACTTAGTATATGGTTTGCGTGGCCCCTAGGGTCTACTGTATTACTTACCTGTGTGACTTATGTATGCTTAAATAAGACTGTGTTGTACTTACTTCGAATCTCATAAACAGTGCTGAGGGTATTTTGACTAGAATAAATACATTCTATTTTTATATATATCTGTTGTGGTGTCCTTTCATTTGGTATTCAAGGGATTGCAAATGGTATAACATCTGGCTTCACATGCCATACAGAGTTTAGCCTAAGACTGCTCTTGTCCATGCTACCACTAGGATAGCTGGTCTATAAGGTTGACTTTACAACCAATCACCATAAGGGTTGTTTGGACTGATACAAGGTGTACACTAGAACTAGTGACATCATATATCAGGCCAACTTCTCACAATGGGTTCTCCTTTCGAGCCCCTGCACAAGTGTCCCTTAAGGCTGTTGTCTTTTAAAACGGTCTTTCTCATTGCCATTACCTCGGCAAGGAGGGGTAAGTGAGCTTCAAGGTCCGAGTTCAAAACCCCCCGTTCTTGACCATTCATGCTGAAAGAATGGTACTCAGGACCAGGGCTGCTTTTCTGCCTAAGGTGGTAACTCCTTTCCATCTGGGGCAGTCCATTACCCTTCCTACCTTCTGTCCTCCCCTCACCCTTTTTAGGAGGGGGAGCGGCTTCACCGTTTGGACCCTAAGAGGGCGGAGAGCTTTTACCTCGATAGGACTTAAGACTTTCGAGTGGACTACAAGCTCTTCGTGGGCTTTGTTGGCTGCAGGAAAGGCAGAGCGGTGGACAAGCGCACCCTTTCCAGATGGATTATCTTGTGCATCAAGATTTGTTACTCTTTGGCCGGTAAGGAACCTCCAGATGGTATAAGGGCTCTTTCTACCAGGGCAAAGTCTTCTACATCTGCCTTATCTAGAGGTGTTCCTGTGGAGGACGTTTGTAGAGCAGCAACTTGGGCATTACTGCTTGGACTCCGAGGTGAGGAGGGACGGACATTTTGCTCGTTCCGTCCTTCAGGACTTTCTGGTATAGAAGGGTGGACACCCTCCTCCGGGAGTGGGACTGCTGTGGGAATCTTTTCACAAGGTGAGGAATCCACTGGCAGATGTATCCATCAGAAGCACAAGTTACTTACCTTCGGTAACGCTTTTTCTGATGGATACAGTATCTGCCTGTGGATTCCTCACTGACCCACCTGCCTCCCCGTTGTCCACCCTTGTATACCTACAATACTGATGATGTTTCAAAATGTATTTGTTACTGTCAAAGGCAGTGTGTTATTTCTTTTGCCTTCCTATATTATCTCCACACTGTGTGTTGTTTTGTATATTATGTACGGTGTATACGGTATATATATTGCTGTCAGTCCGTCCGTGTGCCTCGAAGGCACGGAAAAAAGGGCGGAACTGACGTCATCACGCCGACTAGGTCTTCTTATGGATCCAGTGACGTCAGCGGAACCGCGAGCGGAGCGTGCTTCTGTGACGTCGTCCTCGTCGGCGTAGAGAGCTACAAAACTTTCCGAATGTTGCTGGCGCAGGGGATATTCACAAGGTGAGGAAATCCACAGGCAGATACTGTATCCACCAGAAAAAGCGTTACCGAACGTAAGTAACTTGTTCTTCATGGACCCAGAGTATGTTAAGTATGTTGTTTTACTGCTGCTTGAAGGTCTCGCTGGTCATTGTTTTTGCATTTTGTTCCATACCTTTAGGAGCATCCCCAGGACACTTATGAAAGAGGAACATGAAGAAGTAATCTGAAACCCCAGCTATGGACTGATAAACTGAATATTGGTGAATCTCCACAACTAGAGAAAATCATGTCGCAAAAACCGTCGAAAGAGCACACAGTGTGCATTTTGAGCACAAGCTATGGAGTTTCTCAGTGCAGAGCCAGCTGTCGAGATGCATTTGAATACTTTGGTTCCTTTTGCACATGCACCTTGGAGGATCTATGACAGCATGGTTAGCTGTAGCTTGGGAATGAACTGGAGTCCAGATCTGTGTATAACAAGCAACAGTTTTTTTTTTTACTTGTATTTTTTTTAAAACTGTATAGCTGGATTCTTTGTACAAAGGAAATAAAAATATTTTATGAGTTTCTTTTATTCCTGTTTCAACGTAGTCTATATATTAGTGACATCAGCTGAGTGCTTGCTGACGCTATGTCAGAGGAAAAGCTTTCGATAATCTGAGTGCAGTCATGAAATATTATTTTCGTACTGTGCAAACTGCTTAACTAAAGTCACACATATCTGAAAGAAGCACGTAGTGATAGACTCCTTACCTTAGACTAGATACCTTTGAATTACCGCCAGGCGTCAGACTGGATCCGGAAAGTTTTCGTCAGCAGTACCCCTGCGCGTCGGAAGGTGGCATCATGCGGCTCCGCGTCCATTGTTAGCGTCGTGGTCGCTGAGATGACGTTGCGTCAGCTACTTGGATTCCGCCCTCGCGCGCTGATGTCTATTCTTACTTTTTCTGCGCCGGCAAACGCAGATCTGGGAAGAGCAAGTACCCCCAGTCACTTTTTGACTGATTTTTTCCAAGGCCTTTTAACTCATTTCTTCTGAGTCTGTGGACTCCTGGTGTCGTAGGGATGCCTGGTGTCGTAGGGATGCCTGGTTTTAAGAACAGCGGGGACTGTCACCGCATGATGTCGGTGACGGACTCGCACTACGTGCGTCTCTACTGCCTGGGGAGCGACCACGACTCAAAGTCATGCCCGACTGCCGGGCCATGGCGCCGAAGACTTTGCGGGAGCGGTCTCGAACGTTGCTGGAAGTCCGGAAGTGGGCTCCGTGCCGCTCAAGGTCCCGGTCCCGTGGGAGGTCGAGGGACCGGTCGCAGAGCCGTCACCATCGTTCATCTGGATCGAAGTCTTCGCAGATGGGACCTTTCTAACCCTATGTCAGTCCTCCTAATTTTCAGCCCGTTTCACAGACTTCGGAGGAAGGGGAGGACTGGGAGGGGTCTGAGGACCCTCTCACGCAACAGTGTGACTATGATCCGGACTGAGCAGAGGACTTGGGAGATGCCAGCGGTCTCTGCACCGCACCTGACCTTGGCATGCTGTCTCCTCCTTCCGTGGCTACGGAGGAGGGAGCAAGTTACGCAGTGGTGTTGCGTAGGGCGGCCGAGGCCCTCCACCTCCCTACTGTTTGCGTCAGGACTAACCATCTGACAGAGGTGCTTCAGCCTGCGGCAACCTCTTTGGAGCCCTTGCTGCCTTTTAATGACACGCTTTCAGACGTTCTTTTGGGCACTTGGTCCAGGCCCAGAACAGGGTCTCCTGTGGACAGGAACGTGGCCCGACGCCATCGCCCAGCTACGGGTGACCCCCTCTTCCAACACCCCACTCCTGTGAGCTTGGTTGTCCAAGCCTCTGCTTCCCAGAGCGTGTTCCCTTCCGAACCTCCGGATAGGGAATCCAAGAAGCTGGAGCAGCTTGGCAAGAAGCTGTTTTCATCGGTGAACACCGCATGCTTCTTGGGCCGTTATTCCCACTCTGTGTGGGATACAGTTGCGCAGGTGCTGCCCCACTGTCCGGAGGAGGCCCAGACAATACTCTCCCAAGCTATAGCAGCTGGGAGGAGACGCAGCTAAGTTCACCATTCGTTGTGGGGTTGATACCATCGACTTGCTGGGCACGGCGATTTCAACGACGGTGGTGCTTCGGCGCCACGCCTGGCTGAGAACTGTTTTCTTGGGGGATGTCCAGAACACTCTGATGGACATGCCCTTTGATGGCATTCGCCTTTTTGGCCAAAAGGCAGATAGTGCGTTAGAGCGCTTTAAGGACACACAGGCTACGGCCAAGTCCTTGGGTCTGTCGGCCACCCGGCCTCCTCCGCTTTCTGCTTTTCGCTCCTTTTGTCACGTTCCGCTTTCCTGGTTTCCTCGGAGCTGTGCTGATGCTGAATGGGGTCCACCTCTTGACCTCCCCAAGTCCGGAATACAGAATAACGCGGACTAGTGAAGTGGTCAATCAAGGGAAGGAAAGGGTAGGGACTGGAGGGAAGGAGATCTGTAAAGAGAAAGCACACAATCAATACCGGTGGTGGAACACAGTTTCCTGGGTATGCATAGGATAGCGGAGGAATACTCTATATGGTTCAACCCCCTACCTGAAAAGAAAGAGAACGAGGCTGCCTTGCCAGGAGAGAGAGAACGGGTAGTGACACTGGTTCAGCCTATGAGACAACCAGAAGAGATACTGCATTACATACACAAGTAACCCAGAACGGTCAAAGTTGAGTAAGCGAGTTCTTTCTATCAGAGCATCCTCACATAGCCAAAGACATAAGGGACCCTGATTGTAGGGCAACACAGTGATCTTCTACCCACTCCACACTGTCCCTCTCCTGGGCAAAAAGAAAAGAGAACGAACAAGGTAGGTGTTACTGTTTGTGCCACAGTGGTGCATCACATTCCGTAATTCTAGGTAAATAATAATCGTTAGACTTCTGTATGAAATACTGTCTTTCCACAACAGGGGTGCCTGTTAACTAAATAGTGGCGGGGGCTGGGTTTGTTTCACAAGTACTGATATCCCCAAAGCCCCAGTCTTGCCCTCTCACCACAACAGCAGAAATGAACAATACTGCAAATTAATGTCTCCCGTCAGGGAGTCTTACTGCATGCGGGTGTGGCGAAGATCTCAGAACGAACGCTCCATCAGCTGAGAGCCTGAAGAGTGGACCGATGCTTCAAGGCCGAAGGAGCTGGTGAGGCTGGTTTGTCAGTGATGCGAACTAGGGAAAGCTTTAGTGTTCCTCTGCACGAGACGCGGAAGCTGTCTCACCAACAGAGGAACGGGTTATTTACCAAGGGAAGCTTTAGCGCTCCCCTGCACGAGGCTCCAACGTGGAGTCTCCCCAACAGAGGCGCGGACAAGGAAGGCTCTGATTCTGGGTTGGGAACGGCTCCTCGGAAATTACTCACTGCCTGGAAACGGGTGTTGCGGAAGCTGGCCGTCGGGTCATAACGTCCGTGGAACGCCGGGTCTGCTCACAGCAGCGGGAATAACCAGCGTCTGACTGTTCTTCCGGGCTCACAGATAAGGGTTTGGCGCACCGCGTACGCGTCACGTGGAACGCGCCTCGCGCTGTGCCTCATGGGAAACGTAGTCTTTCCCGATGTTTATCGGGATTTGGGGCAGTCAGTGGTTACCGGGTGCTCGGCCTGACAGTACATCCACCTTTCCGAGAACACTGACTGGCTCCTGGTTTACCAGGATAGCGTGCATGAAAAGCGGCCACCAAACGGGCAACATGGACAGCATTTGCTGGTTCCCAAGAGTTTTCTTCCGGCCCATAGCCCTTCCATGCCACCAGATACCATAACTTGTCTCTCACCACTTTTGAGTCCACGATATCTTGAACCTCATATTCCTGATCATGTTGTACCCAGATAGGCACGGGTCGTTTCGTTACTGGACAGTGGGATGGTTTAAGTAGGGAAACGTGGAAGACCGGATGTATATGTAACGTTGTAGGCAAGTTCAGTCTGACTGCTACAGGATTAACATGCAGGACCACACGGTAAGGACCTATGAATTTAGGGCGGAAAGCGCTGTATTTTTTGAACCTGATGTTCCTTGTTGACAGCCAGACCCACTCCCCCTTTTTATATGTGGGACCTGGTCGCCTGTGTTTGTCGGCCTGGGCTTTGTACTTCTTCTTGGCGATTAGCAACTTATCTCGTGTGTCTAGCAAAGTGTTGCGAATGTGTTCCAGCCTTTCCTGTACAGTAGGGAGCTTGGAGTTCTGACGGGTAAGGATTAGCGGCGTAAACCGGGGGTGAAATCCGTAGGTGCTAAAGAAAGGGGAGTGTTGTGTGGAGGCGTGTTCAGCGCTCTTGTAAGCTATCTCTGCCACCCATAGCCACTCCACCCAAGCCTCTGTATTGTTGTTGACATAACATCGGAGGAATTGTTTTAACGTCGGATTGAGTCTTTCCGTTTGGCCATCGGTTTGCGGATGAAAACTGGTGGAAAGTGCGGATTCTATCCTGAGTTCTGAGCACCAGGTTTTCCAAAAACGGGCGTTGAATTGGGCCCCTCTGTCCGATACGATGACTTTCGGAAAGCCATGGAGCCGGATTACATGGGTTAGTAGCAGTTTGGCTAAGGAGCTCGCAGTTGGAACTTGCTTACAGGCTATAAAGTGTCCCATCTTGGATAGATAATCGACTATAACCACTATTGCGGTGCACCCTTGGTCTCTGGGTAACCCTACAATAAAATCCACCGAGATACGTTCCCATGGGGTGTCGGGTGTAGGTAGCGGTTGTAACAATCCCTGTGGCGATGGTCAGCTTTCATCTGGGCGCAAGTGGCACAGCTTTTGACCCAAGACAAGACATCTATACGAACCGTGGGCCACCAAAATTGTCTCAGTACTTTTTCTAGGGTTTTCTTCCCTCCGGGATGTCCGGCACAGGGAAGGTCGTGACACCAGGCGAACACCATTCTCCTTAACTCTTGCGTTGGTAGTAAGAGCTGTTGACCTTTCATTAGCAGTCCTTGGTGGTTTTTCCATTCGGGGTGGAATTTCGACCAGGTCCTCCAGGTAAATTCAATCCGTGCTTGGTCTTCTGTAGGAACAGATCCGTGTGGATGGCCCCAATCACTCTGTTGGGTTCAATAATGGCCCTTTCCATTATTCCGGATTGTATTGTCGATGTTTCCTGTCTCGTAAGAGCGTCTGCTTTCAGATTGTCTTTGCCGGGGCGAAATTTGATGAGAAAATGGAACTCCGCAAAGAACAGCATCCACCGGAGCTGACGAGGGGTGAGAAGGCGTGCGGCTCGCATGAATTGGAGGTTACGATGGTCTGTGTAAACGGTGACTTGGTGAACGGCCCCTAATAACCAGTGTCTCCATTCACTAAACGCCTCCTTTATAGCTTGGAGCTCCTTCTCCGCGATTGTGTAGTTCTGTTCTGCGGAGTTGAGCTTTCTGGACATGAAAGCAATCGGGTGAAGGTGTCCGGTTTCTTCGTTCCTCTGAGATAATACAGCTCCCACTGCCACTTCTGAAGCATCCGCTTCCCCAACGAAAGGCATCTCAGGACAAGCATGGGCCAACACAGGGGCGGACGTAAAGGCTCGTTTGAGCAGCTCAAAAGCCCCTTGTGCGTCGGTAGACCAGTGAAAAGGAACCTTTTTCCGGGTGAGTCTGGTGAGAGGTGTTGCCTTATCCGAGAAATTGGAGATAAATCTTCTATAGAAGTTAGCGAAACCCAAGAAACTCTGGATTTCCTTCACGTTCCGGGGTTGCGGCCAGTTGAGGATTGCTTTCACTTTTCTTTCCGCCATAACCTGACCCGATGGGGTAAGCATCACCCCCAGGAACTCCACAGTGGTCACGTGAAACTCACATTTGGTTATTTTGCAATAGAGTTGATGGTCATGAAGTGCCTGTAATACACTTCCCACATGGACTATGTGTTCTTCGCTAGCGGAATACACCAGAATGTCGTCGATGTAGACGACAACAAACCGATCCAAAATCGGTCGCAAGACATCGTTCAGAAAAAACTGAAACGCGGCCGGGGCGTTACACAGCCCGAAGGGCATGACCAAGTACTCGAATAGCCCATACCGCGTCTTAAAGGCCGTCTTCCATTCATCGCCTTCTCTCATGCGAACCAGGTGATATGCCCCTCGAAGGTCCAGTTTGGTGTACACCACCGCTGTCTTCACTTGCTCTAGGAGAACCGGAATCAAGGGCAATGGGTATTGGTTTTTAACGGTGATGGCATTCAAGGCTCTATAATCAATGCAACATCACAAATCCCCGTTGGCCTTGGGTATGAAAAATAGGGGACGTGCCGCTGGTGATCTGGAGGGACGGATGAACCCCAATTTCAGGTATTTGTCCAGATATTCCCGGAGATGTAGGTTTTCAGGAGTGGTGAGTGCATAAATCCTACCGCACGGTATTTCAACACCCGGAACCAAATCGATTCGGCAATCGTAGTCCCGGTGCGGGGGTAGTTCTTCGGCCTTACTGTCACTGAACACTTCCGCGTGTTTCTCATAGCACTCAGGCAGCGTCACCTCCTTTTCTGCCGCTGTTGCCACATGAAAACTTGCGGCTAACGTTTTAGAGGGTCGTGTGGGGGACCGGTTGCACGTATTCTGACAGTAGTGGGACTGCAAGGTTAGGGTCTTGTTGGTCCACTGTATGGTAAGTTCGTGTTTCTGCAGCCAGGGGAGACCAAGGATCACTCCATAGTGAGGGGCTTGAATTACTTGGAAGGACATCCATTCGTGGCGATACCCACCATAGATGATTTCATATTCTCGGGTAACATAACTGATAGGGCCCGACTTTAATTCTTTGCCGTCCACGGCATAGACTCTTCCAGGGGTTGTTTTCTGGACGAGCTGTAACTGCAGTCGTTGGGCTTCTTTGTAATCAATAAAGCAGCCCGTGGCGCCGGAATCGACCATGGCCTTTGTTTGTTTGATTTGTTGTTCCACTGGGATGTCTAACTCTATGTAGAAATGTTTAGTCTCTACTAGGTCTTGGCTGTTAACTGAAGGGATCAGATACTTGCTTGATGGCTCCCCTTCTTGTGCCTTCAAGCTTTGATGTTTTCCGTGTCCTTTTCGGTAGTTACTGCGGCCATTTGACCCGGTCGGGAGCGTCCATACCTTGGTCGTACTGGACAGTCGCGTAGGAAGTGCCCCTTTTTGCCGCAATAGAGACAGAGGCCTTGCTTCCTTCTATGATCCTTCTCACTCAGGGTTAACGACGCTCGAACGGCTCCTATCTCCATAGGTTCAGGTTTGCAAGCCGAAGGGTCCATAGAAGGACCGCGTTCGTGCTGTAACGGAGTTCTGTCCTTTCGCCTGTGATCTCCTTTCCGTTCTTTGAGGCGATGGTCCAGTCGTAAGGTCAGCTCAATGAGAGCTGAGCACGTGGAAGGTTGTGGGTCAATCTGGGCGAGGACGTCTTTCAGCTCATCCTTCAGCCCTTGGTAGAAGATGGCGGCTTGCTTGGATTCGGGCCAGTCGGTCTCTGCCACCAACCGCCGAAAGTTGTTTAGGTAAGTAATCAAATCTGTACTTCCCTGGCGAAGTTCTAATAGGTCTCTGTCCGCAGCGAAGGACTCGGCCCTTCGATCAAACGTTTTCTCAAATTCGGCTCTAAATGTGTCCCAGTCGTAAAGCAAAGGGTCATCTCTTCCAACCAGTGGTACTGCCCACTGCGCCGCTTCTCCGGCCAAATAGGATATCACAAAGGCCACCCTCGCTTGATTTGTGGCGAATAGCTTTGGCTTGCAGTTAAAATGAAGCAGGGCCTGGGTCATGAATACTTGCACCTTTATGTTATCCCCATAAAACCGTTCAGGAGAGGCCAACGGGATCTGTGTGGGCATCTCAACTACCACTGGAATTGTCGTAGGACGCGAGGGTTCCCCTGCATCAAACGGATTTCTTTGCATCCTCTCTACTCTAGCCTGGAGAGCGGCGGTCTCAGTACGTGAGGCCGCAAGCTCTGTCTGAACAAGAGCCAAAGCTGCATCCTCCAGAGTGGCCATTCTGACACCAGCACAACCGGGAGGAAACAAATTCGTGGGCTGGTTATTCTGCCACGTTCCGCTTTCCTGGTTTCCTCGGAGCTGTGCTGATGCTGAATGGGGTCCACCTCTTGACCTCCCCAAGTCCGGAATACAGAGTAACGCGGACTAGTGAAGTGGTCAGGGAAGGAAAGGGTAGGGACTGCAGGGAAGGAGATCTGTAAAGAGAAAGCACACAATCAATACCGGTGGTGGAACACAGTTTCCTGGGCATGCATAGGATAGCGGAGGAATACTCTATATGGTTCAACCCCCTACCTGAAAAGAAAGAGAACGAGGCTGCCTTGCCAGGAGAGAGAGAACGGGTGGTGACACTGGTTCAGCTTATGAGACAACCAGAAGAGATACTGCATTACATACACAAGTAACCCAGAACCGTCAAAGTTTAGTAAGCGAGTTCTTTGTATCAGAGCATCCTCACATACCCAAAGACATAGGGGACCCTGATTGTAGGGCAACACAGTGATCTTCTACCCACTCCACACTGTCCCTCTCCTGGGCAAAAAGAAAAGAGAACGAACAAGGTAGGTGTTACTGTTTGTGCCACAGTGGTGCATCACATTCCGTAATTCTAGGTAAATAATAATCGTTCGACCTCTGTATGAAATACTGTCTTTCCACAACAGGGGTGCCTGTTAACTAAATAGTGGCGGGGGCTGGGTTTGTTTCACAAAGCCCCAGTCTTGCCCTCTCACCACAACAGCAGAAATGAACAATACTGCGAATTAATGTCTCCCGTCAGGGAGTCTTACTGCATGCGGGTGTGGCGAAGATCTCAGAACAAACCCTCCATCAGCTGAGAGCCTGAAGAGTGGACCGATGCTTCAAGGCCGAAGGAGCTGGTGAGGCTGGTTTGTCAGTGATGCGAACTAGGGAAAACTTTAGCGTTTCTCTGCACGAGACGCGGAAGCTGTCTCACCAACAGAGGAACGGGAGGTCTGAGAAGTGAAACTTTATCGCTCCTCTGCACGAGACGCGGAAGCTGTCTCACCAACAGAGGAACGGGGGGACCAGTGCATGGAAACCGAAGTGTTCCTCTGCACAAGACGCGGCAGCGGTCTCACCAACAGAGGAACGGGTTATTTACCAAGGGAAGCTTTAGCGCTCCCCTGCACGAGGCTCCAACGTGAAATCTCCCCAACAGAGGAGCGGACAAGGAAGGCACTGATTCTGGGTTGGGAACGGCTCCTCGGAAATTACTCACTGCCTGGAAACGGGTGTTGCGGAAGCTAGCCGTCGGGTCATAACGTCCGTGGAACGCCGGGTCTGCTCACAGCAGCGGGAATAACCAGCGTCTGACTGTTCTTCCGTGCTCACAGATAAGGGTTTGGCGCACCGCGTACGTGTCACGTTGAACGCGCCTCGTGCTGTGCCTCATGGGAAACGTAGTCTTTCCCGATGTTTATCGGGATTTGGGGCAGTCAGTGGTTACCGGGTGCTCGGCCTGACACCTTTCGTGACCGCAGAAAGGGTGCCCCAGCACATTCATATCTGAAATAAACACGTTAGTTCGATTCCTCACCTTAGAATAGAATATCCCCAGGCGTCAGGCTGGATCCGGAAAGATTTTTCGTCAGCAATACCCCTTGCGCGTCGCTAGGCGTCTTCTGCGGCTCCGCGTCCGTCGTCTGCGTCGTGCGCCGGAATGACGTCGTCTGAGTACTTAGAGGCCGCCCTCGTGCGCTGACGTCAGTTCTTCTTTTTTCCGCGCCAGACAGCGCCGATCCGAGAAGAGCTTACCCCTTAGTCACTTTTTGACTAAACTTTTTTGAGTCTTTTTGGTCTTCTGTCGACTCGACTCTGGTGCCGGTAGGATGCCTGGTTTTAAGGCCTGTGACTCCTGTCATCGACTGATGTCGGTGACGGACCACCATCGCTGGTGCCTTTACTGCCTGGGGCCCGACCACGATGCGGAGTCGTGCCTCGACTGTCAAGCCCTGACCTCGAAGGCTAGGCGGGAGCGGTCCCGTAAAATTTTCGAGCTTCGGCACTCGGCTCCGCACAGTTCAGGGTCCCGGTCCAGGAGGAGGTCCAAGGACCGGTCGCCGGGCTGCAGTCACCATCATCGCTCGTCGGGCTCGAAGTCTTCGGGTAAGTCGAAGCGCTCGAAGAAGTCCAAGAGGAGACACCGGTCTTCGGACTCCCCTCGCCGGTCGGGTGACTCGGACTAGGGTCAGGGTGGTCCCACCCCCGCGGCTCCGTCGGAGCCACAGGAGCCGCGTCCGTCTCCATAACCGCCGGTCCCTGGGACTGACGCGACTCCGGCGGAGATCAGCGCCTTCCTCTTGGCCATGAGGGGCCTGGCTCCGCCGTCGACGCCTGCCGGCACGCCTTCGGGCCCCGTGGGCTCGACTGCGCGACCTCGCGAGCCGGCAGCTCTGGCCCCGGCACCGTCGACAACTCCGGTCCCGACGCCGCAGGTCCCCGAGGGATCCAGGCCTGGATCCCTGCCGGCGCCGGTCGACCTCACGACGCCTCCTCCGCCGGCGCTGACACCGCGGCGCCGTTCCCCGGTTTAGCCCCGGTCCGGGCCCGGCGCCGCTCGACATCGCATCAGACGCCGATGCATGAGCATTTCATCTACCGCCCGGCTCCGGCTATTCCTCCTGTTTATCAGGAATCGGATGACGGGGGCGACTGGGAGGGGTCTGAGGACCCTATGCCCAGACAGGCCGACCTTTCACAGGACTGGGCAGACGAACTGGGGGATGCCAGTGGTCTGGACACCTCCCCGGACTCTGGTTTCATCTCTCCTCCGACTGTGGCCACGGAGGAAGGTGCAGATTTTTCAGTGGTGCTGCGCAAGGCAGCCGATGCCCTTGGGCTCGAGTTGCCTGCTGTGGCCGTAAGGACTAACATCCTCACAGAGGTGCTTCAACCGTCAGCAAGCTCCACAGAGCCTCTGCTGCAGTTCAATGAGGCACTCGTAGACGTTCTGCAGGGCACCTGGTCCAAGCCCTCCACAGTACCTCCTGTGGATCGGAACGTGGCCCGGCACCATCGCCCTGCTCCTGGCGACCCCAGTTTTCTGTCCCAACACCACACTCCCGAGAGCCTGGTTATCCAGACCTCGACTTCCCAATCCTCCTTCCCGTCCGCTCCCCCGGATCGGGAATCCAAGAGGCTGGAACAGTTCGGGAAGAAGCTCTTCTCTTCCCGGAGTTTGGGTCTGCAGTCCTTGAATACTGCTTGCCTCTTGGACCGTTATTCCCACTCTCTGTGGGATTCAGTGGAGGACATGCTACCCCTGTGTCCGGAGCAGGCCCGGTCACGGCTCGCCCAGGCGCTTGCTGATGGGCGAGATGCAGCACGGCATGCCATACAGTGTGGACTAGACACTACGTACTCGCTGGGGCTGGCGATTTCGACCACGGTGGCGCTTCGTCGCCACGCCTGGCTACGGTCCACGTCTTTCTTGGGGGATGTCCAGAGTACCCTCATGGATATGCCCTGTGATGGCACTACCTTTTTTGGCGAGAAGGCGGATAGTGCGCTGGCTCGTTTCAAGGACTCCCGGGTTACGGCCAAATCCTTGGGTCTCTCGGCCCGCGGCCGCAAACTTCCGCCTTTCGTCCCTTTCGTGGTCAAGGAAGGGGCGCCTCCTCATGTCCGCCTAGCCACCGTCGGCAGAACCAACCTGCACGCGGACGTGGATTCCGCCGAGGCGGTACTGGAGGACAACGTGCCAGTCAGTCCACATCCACCCCGGCAGCATCCGCCTCAAAGCCCTCCTAGTCCGAGCTTTCAGGCCCATTCCACGCCAGTGGGCGGCAGAATTCGCCATCACCTGCTCCACTGGCGTTCCATCACGTCGGACAGGTGGATGCTGCAAATCGTCCGAAGGGGCTACTCCCTTCCCTTCGAGGCGACCCCTCCAGCCATGCCACCACAGTACCACCGAATGTCGGGGGATCACTTGAATCTTCTCTGGGAGGAAGTTACGGCCCTCTTGGCCAAGGAGTCAGTCGAGCGCGTTCCTGGTCCAGAAGTAGGTCGTGGTTGCTATTCCCACTACTTTCTGGTTCCCAAGAAGGGCAAAGGGGGCCTACACCCTATCTTGGACCTTGGACCTCAGGAGCGTCAACGCCTTCCTCCGGAAGGAGCGGTTAAAGATGCTCTCCTTAGCTCTGGTTCTGGCTGCCCTAGACCCAGGAGACTGGATGGTAGCCTTGCAGGACGCTTATTTTCACATCCCCGTCCTGCTGGCCCACCGGCATTACCTGCGGTTCACGGTGGGTCAGGAGCATTTTCAATTCACCGTGCTCCCCTTCGGCCTCACCAGTGCCCCTCGGGTGTTCACGAAAGTGATGGCGGTGGTCGCAGCTCATCTGCGCAGATCGGGGGTTCCAGTCTTCCCCTATCTCGACGACTGGCTGTTGAAGGCGGGCTCGCCCCAGGAAGTCATCTCCCACCTCCAGACTACGGCCGACCTCGTGCATTTGCTGGGGTTCTCCATCAATGTGCCGAAGTCACACCTGAGACCCTCCCAGAAACTACTCTTCATCGGAGCGGTTCTAGATTCGGCGCAGTTCCGGGCCTATCCTCCGGAGCAGTGGGTCCGGGATATTCAGGCTCTGATTCCCATCTTTCAGCCTCTATCCTGGGTTTCGGTCAGGTTGGTGCTGCGGCTTCTGGGGCCGATGGCCTCCTGCATCCTGTTGGTGCATTACGCCAGGTGGCGAATGCGGGCTCTGCAGTGGGACCTGAAGTTTCAGTGGGCCCAGCATCGAGACAATCTGTCCGACCATGTCTTGATCTCGGAGGCACTGCAAAGCAGTTGCAGTGGTGGCTCACGAACCGCGATTTGGTCTGCGGCAGATCCCTCTCCCTCTCCCTACCCCAACCGGAGCACGTAGTAGTGACGGATGCGTCCCTCCTGGGATAGGGGGCCACATGGGGGAGGCGGAGATCAGAGGACTCTGGTCTCCGGCGGAAACTCTGCTCCATATCAACCTTTTGGAGCTGAGAGCGATCCGACTTGCACTGAAGGCATTCCTTCCTGTTGTCCGGGGAAGTGTGGTGCAGGTGTTCACGGACAACACCACCGCCATGTGGTATTGCAACAAACAGGGCGGGGTGGGGTCGTGGACCCTATGTCAGGAGGCTCTGCGCCTCTGGACATGGCTGGAACACCAGGGCATCACCCTGGTGGTTCAACATCTGGCGGGCTCTCTGAACGCCTGAGCACACTAACTCAGCCGCCGGTGCATGATGGATCACGAATGGCGTCTAAAGTCGGACGTGGCGCAAGGCCTCTTTCGGCATTGGGGAGAGCCTTGGTCAGATCTCTTCTCCACCGAAGAGAACGTGCAATGTCTGCAGTTCAATTTCCAAGGCGGCACTCGCTCGGCTTTTCATCGCGAGTGGAGTTACGATCTGTTGTACGCCTTTCTGCCTATACCACTTCTGCCCAGAGTGCTGAAGATCAAGAGTTTGGTATCCCGAGCTACTCAGCATGGCCATCGATCCTCCGATCTGACTGCCTCTTCGGGAGGATCTTCTGTTGCAGCACCAGGGGACGGTCCTCCACCCGAACCTGTCCAGCCTCCACCTTCTTGCGTAGAGATTGAGCGGCGGCATTTGACTTCTTTTGACCTGTTTCCCGAAGTTTGTAATGTAATCTTGGCAGCCAAGCGTCTCTCCACTAAGACTGTATACTCCTGTAGGTGAAATAAGTTTGTGGCATGGTGCACAGCAAAGGCTGTGGAACCCCTTTCTGCCCCTCTTTCACAGGTCTTTCTATTACTACTTTCTTTGGCCCAGCAGGGCTCTGCTCTGGCCACTATCAAGGACTCCGTCACGGCCATTTCAGCCTTTTTACGGCTTCCAGATCAGCCTTACCTTTTCAAGTCCCCTGTTGTAAATAGATTCTTAAAAGGCATGACTCATCTTTTCCCTCCTGTTCCTTTCATAATGCCTCAGTGGGGCTTAATCATGGTTCTGACATATCTCATGTGTGCTCCCTTTGAGCTACTTCACAACTGTCCCCTTTGTCTCCTCACTTTAAAGACTGCTTTCCTGGTTGCCATCAACTCTGCCAGAAGAGTGAGTGAGCTCCAGGCTGTTTCTTCTAAACTTCCTTTTCTCTCTGTCCATCGGGACAAAGTTTTTCTAAGGACTCGTCCACCTTTTCTGCCATTGCCCACCTTCTTACCACCGCCGCATCCCTCGAAAGAGGGAGAGAGGCTCCACCGTCTGGACCCAAAAAGTACGCTCTCATTCTACCTGAACCGCACTCAACAGTTCCGGTTGGATGACCAGCTCTTTGTTGGCTACGTGGGCGCTAAGAAAAGTCGGTCCGTGCACAAGTGGACCATCTCTCGATGGGTAGTTCTGTGCATCTGATAGACATCTAGCCGCGGATTCCTTAACTTAGAATATCCCCGGGCGTCAGACTGGATCGGGAAAATTCTTTGCAGCAGCACCTCTGCGTGCCGGGGGACGGCGCCACACGACCCTGCCCTGACGTCGTCCACGTACGTGACGTCAGCGAGGTCATATAAATCCCTCCCGGCGCGCTGACGTCAGTTTCCTTCTTTTCTGTGTGCAACGCGGATCCGGAGTAAGCGGTTCCTCTGGCCTGCTTTCAGGTCCCTTTTGACGCTTCGCGTCTGGAACAGTGTGTGATGCCTTCGGGCTTTAAAACCTGTACCTCCTGTTCACGGCAAATATCTGCGACAGACCCACATCATATCTGTATGTGGTGTTTGGGCGAACACCACGACTCGACAGATTGCGACGCCTACCACACCTCAAGCCGAAGTCCCGGCGGGAGCGCCAGATGGAGCTCATTTTGGCTCCACTGTCCCGGTCGGAGCCGTCTCGTCCTCAGGCCTCCTCATCCCTGGCAGGCCCCTCTGGTTTCCAGTTGCGGCGTCAATCGCCCTCTGGGGCCCGGAGACGTCTTTCACCCCTTCTGGGTAAGTCGCAGTGCATGTCGCCAAGATCCACGACCTCACTTCCGTCTGTTGTCGGGGGCACTAGTTCCCAGAGCACTCCGGACGTGCGCCCCCGGGAGTCGGCCATCCCCTATCTGCCCTATCCGGGCACAGGGACTACTCGGACCCAAATGGAGGCCTATGCCGCGGCTCTGCAGGCCTCCCTTGGGTCCGCTCCTGTCCCTGGGGCGTCCTCTGGGCCCCCGCTACTTGCGGGGTCCCCGACCGACTCACCGGTGGATTCGCCCCCGGCGTCAAATAAGCTCTTGCCCCCCAGGGATGAAGAAGTTATGGTGTTGTCAGGGTGCGGCCTGGCTGGGTCCCCCTCTTCGACCCATAGCACCCCTGCCACGCCGCATAGTCCTGTGGGGCTCCCTGTGGCATCGCAGGTGGTTGCTGGTGCTCACAGCCTTGCTTCGAGCACACCTCAGCCTTCTGGACAGCGGGCTGCCTGCCCGGAGCCGAGGATGGCACCGAAAACTCGCCGCTCCGACTCCGCTCCTTACTTCAGAGTCGGAGCCTGTTGTGGTTGCGGCTGAGGCGGCGCCGACGCCATCCCCTTCTTCGGAAGCGTAGCTTGTCGTGGTGGACATGGAATTGGCTCCGGATGGAGCTGGCTCGGCGCCAGATGGAGCCGAGTCGGCACCAGACGAGGCTGGGTCGGCACCAACGGAAGTAGTTTTGAAGCCACGTCGACGCCGGGTTGTTGACTTTTCTCTGGAAGCTTCTGGGGAGAGTTTGGCGTAACCTTGGCGTCCGGCTACACTGGATATATCCTTGCCTGTGCCCCCCTTAGAATTTGTGGACCCGAGAATATCCCCGCCTCCTTAGGAGCCCCACGAGGATCCCCATTTGTCAATGGGGCTTCCTTCTTTTGGGCATTGGTCGCACCTTCAGTGTATTGGAAGACTTAGTTTACATCCCTCACCTACAGAGGAGTTGCTGTCCCCTCCTCGAAGGGCTACCGAGGTCGGTGTGGCGTTTCTTCGAGTAGTCTCTTTAGTCACTTGTGTTCTAAACATGCAGCCCCCTTCGGTCCCCTTGCCTCTGGACCCTCTGCTTGATGTCCTTCTCCATGGGTTGGTGGAATATGGAGCCGCTTCTGCCCTTTGAAGCTTCTCTTTATGACGCCCTTTTGGGCACATGGGCTCGACCAGCTTCCGGTGGCTCGTTCTGTCTTGCACTGCCACCAGCCTGCTCCTCATGATCCAGTTTGCTTATTTGTTCACCCAGACGTGCAGGGGCTTGTTTTGCAAATGGCCTTCCCTTCCTTGCCTCAGTTAATGCTTCCTCCTTCCAGGGAGTACAGATGGCTTGAGTCGTGGGGTCGTAAAATCTTCGCCTCAACTTGTTCTGCCCTTCGTTCACTGAATACAGTGTGTCTTGGCTCGGGCTACCTCTGCATTGTGAGACTCTGCAGAGCCTCTTTTCTCTGCCACCTCTGAAGGCGCTCGTGTTGACCTTCATCTTCTCCGGGATGGCCGTGACCTTGCTGAATTCACGATCCGCTCGGCCTTGGATACTGCTGATTCCTTAGGCCTAACTATGGCTGGTTGGGTTGCCTTGAGGCGCCATGCTTGGTTGCGGGATAGCGTCTTCCCGGAGAATATCCAGGAGTGACTTGTTGATCTACCCTTTGAGGTTTTATTGTTTGATGCCCACGCCGAATCGGCTGTTCAGCGCCTCCTTGCCAGCTTTCGCCCTCCGCCTTAAGCCTATATTTGTCAGAACTGGATACACTCTAGTGCGGTCCCCTCAGGAACAGATGATCTTGCCCCAGATACCTCCAACCACGGCCAGCAAAAGGTGATGACCACTGTCACTAAACTTAGCCCGGGGGAAAGGGGAAGTGGAAGACAAAACAAGAGAGACACGCCTCTGGACACTGGCTCCTACTTCAGGAATTTAATAGGAAGTTCTGTAAAATAAACACAAAACAATTACCCTTCCTTATGACTGTGAGACTCCTCTGATACTATCTCTCTTCTCTACTAGGATGTCTCTTACCTGTGTCTTATTAGAAGCTACCTCCTCTCTTCACTGTTTTGTCTAAAACAAATGTTTAATGTACATCTGATTTACTGGAAGAACCCAGCCTGCTCATAGTTCACTCAATGAATTATTTCGAGCTCTGCCAGCTAAGGTCTATCCTTAGTAAATAGTTTATATCCATAACAAACAAGTCTCTCCTGAAATTCTCCTCAGAAAATATAGGTAATAACTCTCACAGTTTCTAGTGAAAATGTTCTCTTTTAAGGTTCAATACTCTGTGGAGAATATTCTCAATTACGTTGCTCCTTAGAAGTATTTTGTCCTCAGTCTCTGAACAACCTTCGTTTGCCTCTTAGCTTGTGAAACTAGTTGCTGTCTCTTTTTTTGTCCACTCGCAGTTTCTGAGCTCTTCATGGACACAGCGAGAGGATGGTCAAAAACAACTAGACACGCTTACTTGAATACAATTGGAGTACTTCTCTTGACTGAAGTGTACTCCCGAAATCACCCACTCCTTCTGGTCCTGAATCCTGAACGACGAACCGGTACTGCTCTCTCAAGAACTCCACAATTGAATTGCGCCGCGCGATAGTCGCTCAGGCGCATTACCATTAACCTTTATTTCTGGGAAGAACAACTAGTCCGCTCACCACTACAGGAAGTGGGAGCGGACCGGTCTTTTCCCAACATGGCGGAGCGTCGCAATTCTTGTAATCCCAAGCGAATGGAGGATCTCCAGCAAGTATTCTGTCGTTTCCAGAGCGGATATTTGCAGTCAGGGTAATTTAATAGAAGCCACAGCGTCTTTCTTGTGACCCCCACTAGAGTCTTTATTGGGGTTCCTGACAATATTTCCCAGGTTGTCTTTTCGTATGTTCTGGGGTGGTTACCCTTTCATTTAGCATCCTTTCGATGCCTTATGCGTTTTGAGCAGTGCTTTAAATGGAAAACAATAAGTGCAGGTACTCACCAAATTAAGGTAATGACTAGGTGGTGGGTTTGTGGGCGGGGCTACAGGGGCAGGGCTACAGGCAGTGCTATGGGACCCGGCATGGGGCGCACATTTAATTTAACTTCGATTTCATTGGTGTGCAGATGTGTATAATGATACTAAAGCATTTCCAGTATATCTTGAGTATTCCTTTCCCCTTATACGTAGAAAAAGGTAAATTTGATATTAAAGTGGGCTTCTCATGGTGCAACA
This sequence comes from Triturus cristatus, assembly GCF_964204655.1. Lineage (NCBI taxonomy): Eukaryota > Metazoa > Chordata > Amphibia > Caudata > Salamandridae > Triturus > Triturus cristatus. The sequence goes on along the minus strand of NC_140583.1, from coordinate 814,199,489 downwards.
CCTAAATCACATATGACTTGTACACTATATTTTCCTTAATATTTTTGGAAAACATTTAACTATGGTTAACCCTCTTGTCTCATTGCCAACTTGCAGACATCATCTAGTCCCCCACTAGATGGCATAGCTTTGCCTCAAAGCTCCATACTTGTTCTAAAGTGTGATTCTCTCTTTCTGGAGGTAGGCAAACTGCTGAAAGCTTGAGCCAGGATGTCTAGCTGTGGATCAGATCCAGGTTCTCTTGCACCCACAAGCCCTAAATGAACTGAACTTTGATGTTGCATCTACCTGCCAACCAAACTCTAATATCATATGCGAACAACAAAGATAAAATAGTGAACTTTATTGTAATACAGGAGAGAAAGAAAGATATAGCCTCCTAGAGGCTGAATTGCACAAAGTGAAAGTAGAAATTCTGGGAACAATCCCTGCTTACCCACTGACCAAACTGTGTGATCCCAGACAAATACATTATCTCACCAAGCCTTTATTTTCTTCGTTTGCACATATGATAGATAGTATATTCACATGCACAAGTTCCAGATGTGTACTGTACAATCAAATCTTGTGTTAGATTTAATACACTATAATGTTGCTTCATTCATGAAAAGAAAATAGGCCATACATAATGTACACTTCAAAATCACCTTGCTTCCTAGTTCACTAATGGCAGTGTCGTAACCATGGGAGCAAACACTCCTCTAAATGCTGTGATTTAAGCTTATGCACTAAGGTGAAATGCTTCCATGAGGTGAAAAAAAGCACACTTTTATTTCAGTGCGAATGTTTAAGGCTCCTCTTATGCACAGGCTTTTAAACTCAAGCCAGACTTCGTGGTTCGGCTCTGACTGGGCTCTTCTTGTTAATTTGTTGGTTCCCCCACCTCTACCCTTCCCAAAGCCCCTGCATTTTATCCAAGAGAGAACTGCTTCTAAAAAACAAAATACAATCGTGCTGAAACTGCGGAGAAAACAGATCTGTATTAGAGAGAAAGTGGCCTAGCACTTTCAACATGCAGACCCTTTCAAAGGCGCTTTATGGGCAGCGTGTGGGAATTCAAGGATTGCAGCTATATATCTGGTGCTGTACACTCTAGACAGCATGCACTCATGTAAGACACACCCGCAGTGACATAGAAGCACAGGTGTACGCAGACAGGACATTCAATACGTGTTTTAGAAAATGCTCACGTTCGCTGATATCCACTTTATTAACATTGACTCTGCTTCTGTGTCACTATCTCCACCTTCGTCCTCAGTCTGGCTCCAAACAAGTGCTGCCCTACTCTGCTATCCCAGCAGGAAGCCTTCTAGTATTTCACGCCGAGCCACGTCTGTTAGAAAGCCCTGCTCACACACCTACTGTGCTATTGATTTCAAGGAGCCTGAGTAGACCCTGTGTCAATAAAGGCAGTGTGACTCCAGACCCTCCCAAACTCCCTGCCAGCCCTGAATAAATGCATAGGGGCCGCTGCTCAATTAGCACCTTGAACGGGTCAATTAGCACTCAATTTTCAGAGTGCTTCAACAAAACGGGCCGACTCGCCAGCTCTGTCCACGCTTCTTTTTGTAAATGCCAAATTGCAGAGCTTGACTTGCTGCCCCATGCGTACCGGTACTCTCTTTGGAGAAGGAGAAGTTCCGGTACTCAAACGTGGAAAATGTGGAAGTGCCGGTACTAAGTACCGGTGAGTACCGACCCATATAAAGCACTGGTTTTGAGCTGGCAATAAGCCTACTGTGGCAGTGTTCCACAGGTTGTTGTGTCTGGCCTCTGTGGTGCTCTTATCTTGCCGTTGTATGGTTTTCAATGTTGTGACTTGGCACGATCTTCTATACGTCATGGGTCGTCTTGCTTATGTGCGTCATTCCCCTCCGCGGGAGATTTTCATGGCGTTTTTCACGCTGAAAATGCGGATACCACCTGCCATTAATGCACTAGGTGTGCTCCTATACCACCCATGTTGCATGGTCGTGGCTCGTTTACCCATCTTTGCTATATATATATGTATATGTGTGTATATGCAGGTTACCACGGGTATTCTTCTTCCTACATCTCCACCTCTCTTCGCTGCTGCGAGGTCTGGTCCTATATCTCCATGGGTCAGGGAGCTTTTCAGGGCTGCTCTTGGGATTGCCCTTTGTCTACGCTGCAGGGTGACTTTCAGTACACTTAGGTGCACTTCGTTGATTTTCCTTCATCTTCAGAAATAGGGTCCCTTTTGCGTCTCACTACCTGGGGTGGTTCCCCGGCTTTACACTGCACCCTTCTTGGTGTGCAGATACTGAAGGATATCTCTTTCTGGACATGGGTTAATTTTTACTCCCAGTCGGAGGATGTGGTCTACGATTCTCAGATTCTTTCCTACATTTATATGCCTATTGGTACTCTGGTGCCTATACTGCCACTTCCTTCAGATGTGCCCCTTTCATTGGGTATCAGCCTATACTATGTCCGCTGTTGTGCCTGTGGGACAGCTCTTCTGATGTCAGTTCTAGGGTCTGCACCCTACAACTGTATTTCGTAAGTTGGTTCTCACCAAACTCTTCAAGCTACCTGGTTGGGCAGTCCTATGCCCTTTTTTTTAGCTGCACCACCTTGTTGTCTCTGTGGCTGTCGGCTCTGCGCATATTTCAGTGGTGACCCCCATCAGCGTGCTTCAGATTGTTCCTGCTCGCCCCTGTCCCCCCTTTGGTGCCTGGGTGTGCACTTGGCGTGTTTCTTCTTCCCGCCTGTCCTTCTAGGACATTGTTCAGTTTCTACCTCTTTCCCTTCGGTTCCTGCCGATAGCTTCGCCGGCCTCCCTTCCATGGGCTAGCCTGGTAGGCTCTCGTATGGTCGCATCGCTACATGTTTTTCCCCAACCTTTGGTTGGTGTCCAAATAATGCGCCATTAGGCTGAGGGTGTGGTCCTTCTTCCTCCTTCGTTCGGGACTCTCTCTTTGTTTGCTATATAGCTGGTGCCGTTTCTACATCTCATACTTATACAGGTGTGGTGCAACACCATTATGGCATTTTTTTGGGACGCCTTGCTTCCCGTTCTCTTTTGCTCTTCCGAGATAATTGGGTTGCTGTCTGGTTGTCCTGCCACAGCCTTCCCCATTATCCGTCACTCTGTTGCCGGCTCCGTGCTTGAGCACTTTCTGTTGTTCTGTCGCAGACCCACCACCTCCCTAGGGTATGGCTATGGTATCCATTCTAAGTTAAGGAATCTGCGGCTACATGTCTCTATCAGATGTACGAGTTACTTTCCTTCGCTAACGATGTATCTGGTAGAGACGTTGTCTAGCCACAGATTCCTTAACGCCCACCCATCCTACCTGCTCTGCGAGAACCTTGCCTGGTGGGCTTCTCCTCTTGCCTACTTTCAGTTGCCATTGGTTTTCTTTCAAGGGTGCTCACGTAGTTGTGCCCCTTTCGGAATTACCATATGCGGCTGACTCCCGCCAAGGGTTTTTTCCTGTAGATGGTGCCTTTTCATTCACTGTCATCAGGAGATTCTTCTTCTCCTGCTGTCTTCCCTCCCGCCCCCCTTCTCCATTAACTAGAGGCTCTTGTCTCCTATATAGTCGTCGTCTTTGACGATCTCTTCAGCTCTGTTTCACACTTCCATTGTTATAAGGCGAGATAACTTCTTCAAGTAGATTGCTGTACTTTAGTAAGGAAGATACCTTCTTAAAGTGCATAGCAGTTTTCTGTGCTCCGTCCTTGTTGGACGGCACAGTTCTACATGGTAATAAGTCAGTTCTACATGGTAATAACAGTCTATTTTTTTTGTCTGTTGAGATATTCTTCCCTTGTTGCTCACACTTTGGGAAGGGCCTACGCTTCGCTATGCGGTGTTCTTTCTCACAGTGTAGTTCCGCTTTTGCTTTTTTTCTTATATGTAGACAGTGTCTGATACTGTCTTTTATAATGGTGTTTTGCACCATCCTCCTTATTTATTTTGCGGATTTTTCATCCTTCACAAACTGTTCCCATACTTTCACAGTTTTTGTTGGTGGCTCCGCGTTGTGCCGTGGAAAAGTTTCTCCGAAGAAAACTGACGTCAGCGCTCCGGGAGGAACTTGTATGACCTCGCTGACACCACATACGTGGACGACGTAAAGGCAGGGTCGTGTGGCGCCGTCCCCCGACGCGCAGAGGTGCTGCTGCAAAGAATTTTCCAGATCCAGTCTGATGCTTGGGGGTATTCTAAGTTAAGGAATCTGCGTCTAGACAACGTCTCTAACAGAAACATAGTTACCGAAGGTAAGTAACTCGTACATTAAGGCTTGTTATTCTTTGGCTAAAAAGGAGCCTCCAGTGGGGCTACGTGTGAGAAGTTGGCCTGATATATGATGTCCACTAGTTCTAGTGGGCACCCTGTATCAGTCCAAACAACCCTTATGGTGATTGGTTGTAAAGTCAACCTTATAGACCAGCTATCCTAGTGGTAGCATGGACAAAGCAGTCTTAGGCTAAAACTTCAGAGGGCATGTGAAGCCAGCTGTTTTACCAGAAAAATCCTTTGAACACCAAATGAAAGGACACCACACAAGATATATATCAAATATATATGTATTTATTCTAAACACGATACCTCTGTTATGAGGGCAGAGGTCAAAGCACAATACAGGAAGCTTAAATAACACACTTTAAGTTGTACATATACAGTTGCGCCCTAGAGGCGGAGGAAACCATATACTTGAAAAGTGGTATAAGTACCACAACAGAAATGCAGAGTAGGCCTAGGGCCTAGGGAATCGCTGGGGCTACACTAAACGACCTATAATTAGGAAGTGGGAGGCCCACGGGAGTCGTGTGCAGTGTCTAAACTCACACACGGGTTCTCATAGGAATACAATGGGAACGAAGAAGTCAGATTTAAATAGATTCAGGACACTTGCGGTCAAGCTAGGAAAGAAACCTCTTATACTAGGACACTAGGATAGTCACTATCCACGGGAGCACCGGAGTCCTCGTGTTACCTCACCCAGGGAAGCCGAGTGCATAGGTGCCAAAGCGTGTCGGGTTTCGTCGTCGTTTCCTATGGAGAGCTGCGAAGAAGTGCTGCAGGTGACCAGGAGCAAAGTGTCCGGATGGATCCAAGGGTGGATCGGAGTAGTGGAGGACCTGAAAGCAGAGGGGACAGAGTCTGGGTCACTAGCCAGTGACCAGGAAGGAACCAGGCGTTGCCGAGTGCTTCAGGTGAAGAAATGGGAACTTGTCTCCGCAGCCACGATCAGGAGCCGGACTCGAGCTGTCCCACGACGGATCTGGAGGCCGGCGGTGTCTGTACCTGGATGGGAGCCAGCAAGCCTTGGCCAACGCAATCCACGCAGGATGTGAAGATTCGTGTCAGAACAGACCAGCAGGGTCTGTGGGGCTTCTCCTTTGCAGGGAAGCAGGAGCAAGTCGGGAGCAACCAGACCAGCAGTAAGAAGAAAAAGAATCTTCTTCAGAGGGCTCACTAGCCAACGGGCTAGCAACCGGGAAGACGCGTCGAGCAGGAAACTGCAGAAGGGCCCCACGCAGTACTCGTGGAGTATGGAGGGCTGGACTTCGGTGCAGTGGGTGCTCGGGTTAGGGGTATCTCAGTCCCCAATGCGCAGCCTCGAGGATACATCAGGAGCAGCACAGGTCAGCAAGTCGCAAGATGGCCAGGGCGTCTGGTCCCACGCTTCTCGTGTCCACCACGGGTCCCAGCTTGGCTGGGGATGTGGATAAAGGTCGGAGAGGTCTGGAAGTCCAGTTCCTGTGAAGCAGAGTCGTCTGGATCCTTCAGGAGCGTCGACAAAGCAAACCGGCAGTTAGCTGGTTGGTGCCTGTTTGCACAGGGTGGTCACTCCTTGACCACAAGGGAGATTCTTCAGTCTTCTGGTTGTAGAATGTCGAAGGTCCAAGAGTTTTGTATCAGAGTGTCGGTCCAGGATAATCTGCAGTCTCTAGACTCAGCTCCTAACTTTATACTTAACTAAGGGGCTGGATTACCTACTAGGTCCCTCCTATGGGTGGGACCAGGGAGGGGGGTGGTTACACCCCCTTCCCTTTGTCCAGTTTCGCGCCAGAGCGGGGCTGGAGTGCCCCAGCAACTGGTTTGAACCCGGCTATGCATGGAGCACCTGGTGCGCCCCAGGCAGTTTCTCGTTTCATTTAACCCACCCTGCCCCAATACACTAAAGGATGTCTGGGGAGGTGCTTGCACTTCCCCGGACAGGAAACCTATTGTCCAGGCCACCCTTGCTGGAAGGGTTCCCAGCTGCAGGAGGGACTTGTGTCGGTGGCAGCAGCATCCATTTTGTGATGCTGAGGTTCGAGTTAGCTTTCACCGGGTACAGTAGCTACTACATGTCTTCTCCCTCTAGAAGGGTGGAATGCTACCCCCGTCGCCAGAATTGGCGAGTGGGTAGTATTCCAAAGCGTATGACACCTTACAAGACATGTTTTGATGAAGCCAAACCAAAGTTAGCATTTAACTGCGAGGATTATAATGCATTTAAGAGTATATGGTAGGCGATTTAATAGAACAGCTAGAAGGACATGGTTCCGAAAGCTGCAGACAGGCTCAGCTCATGCTTGAGCACCATCTCACATAATACCAAGCACTCTGCCTCCAGGATTGTCAAGGCCTGCCATAGGAGTGACTGATAGGTAACTATGTGTCTATATATAGGTTAAGATCTAGGTATACTATATCTAAGCAAGAGGGCCAGCCAGGGGTGGCATATGACATGCTGCAGCCTCTGGTAGGCCTTGGGTGCACCTATGCCCTGGGTACCTTTGGTACACTGTACAGGGACTGACAAGGGTGACCCAATATCCAATCTGGCATGTACCTAAAGTACATGGTATCAATTTAGAGAGAGAACAGCTGGGCTGTGGGTCTGATTAGCAGGCCCACAGCCACACTAAAGTCGAAAAACCAGTGGAGCAAAAGCAAAAAGTGGGGGTGAACATAGGCAGCAGAGCCTACTCTCCTACACAACGCATGCATTCTACCAGGGCGACGGCAGCCACTACTGCTTTGGGATGAGGAGTTCCCTTGCAGGACATCTGTCAGGCAGCTACGTTGGCCTCGCTGCACACGTTTACCAAGCATTGCTGCCTGGAAAGCCAAGTCCGGAGAGACTGCTTCTTTGTCCGTTCTGTTCTCCATGACTTTCTGGTGTGATCTTGGTTTGCAGACCCACCACCGGGGTTGGTACTGCTGGAATATCTATTCGAAGGTAAGGAATCTTATCACTACGTGTTTCTTTCAGATGCACAAGTTACTTACCTTCCGCAATGATATATCTGTAAAACATTAGTAGTGATAGATTTCTTACCGCCCCACCCATCCTCCCCGTTATGCGAACTGATTTCTAGGGTTAAGTTCATCCCTTTGAGGGCCCTAGTTTCAAGGCACCAGTGGTCAGTATCTTGCATGGCTCTGCCTTCCTGGCACGGAAAGTTGTGTACAGAACTGACGTCAGCACGCGAGGGCAGCGTCTAAGTAGCTGCTGCGATGTCATCTCGGCGACCACGACACCAACGACGGACGCGGAGCCACACGACACCACCTTCCGACACGCAGGGTTACTGCTGACAAAAACTTTCCGGATCCAGTCTGACGCCTGGGGGTAATTCTAAGTTATCTATCACTACTAATGTTTCTTACAGATATATTGTTGCCGAAGGTAAGTAACTTGTGCAACGTGAACTAATTGAGGTGCTGTCACCTCTTCTGCTGTGTGTGGAACCACCACTGCCACTTTGAAAGGTTTAGACCTCTGTTCTTAGTCACCTCCAATGTCCTTAGAATGATTTTATATGTATTTCAGTCTGAATTATTGTCACGTTAAATTTCTTTAAAAATGTGTGTGTGTGTGTCCGTGTCCCCAAAGGAAAATGTGTCGCACTCTGGAGCTCTTCTTTCAATACTTTATTGAACAACCACCGTTGCTGACAAACTCTTTTCGGCCTATACAGCCTTTATCTATCTCTTCAATATTCACTATCAACTTAACCTTGCAAAACTTTTTACTTTTGGCACAGAGTATTTCAAACAGTTTGTGAATTTTAAGTTCAAATTATTCCGATTCAACTCAGTTATATATTCTTCTGCATCTTTTTGTGACCCTCGCCAAACAATAAAAATTTCGTCAATGTCTTGCCCACCCAATGGTCATTGTGTTCCGCCCAGGCCACGTGTTTCTCCCACCAGCCCACGAAAAGATTTGCGCAACTGGGGGCGAAGCACATGTCCATCACGATCCCTAGTTTTTGGAAGTATAGTTGACCTGCAAATAAGAAAATGTTATTTAGACAGAATTGTAACTTTGAAAAATCATCTGTTATGTTCTTGGAAAAATGATTCGACTGCCTGTAATCATTGTTCATGTGATATTGATGTATATTGACTAGCTATATCCAATGAGCAGAAAATTATTTTCCCATATGATATTCTGTACAGTTCTTATAAAATCTATAGCATCTTTCACATAAGAACTCAGACTTCAGACGAATGGGGATAAAACTGAGTCTACAAAAATAAATACATTTTCTAGTAGGCTTCCTTTGGAAGATACTATTAGACGGCCTGGTGGTCTTTGACTGTTCTTATGTATTTTAGGTATGTGGTAGCATTTTGGAATAACTGGATATTCTACTTTCAAAAATTGAAATTCTTCATAGGCCAAGGTCCCTTTATCCCTCCATTTCGTGATCAGATCATAGAATGCTTGAACGCTTTCATTGTATTCCCTTCTCGAAATGCGTTGATAACATTTCTCTTCACATAACTGTTGTAATGCCTCTTCTTGATACATTGTCTTAAGTTTGTAAGACAATATTTCCTCCTTTATCTGAGGGTTTGATTACGAGTGACTGATCTTCTGTTAGTGACTGCACTGCTTGCCACTGTTCTTTAGATAGATTGTATGGTCTCTTGCTCCCACTTGATCCTTTGTTTAAGCTTTTCTAGATCTTTGATAACTACTTGATGGAAGCTGTCTATCATCAAACGATGTTCTTGGGATGCATCTTGACTTCACCTCCAGTTGGCTCTTGTCACTCTGTTTTATAACGCCTTGTTCTAAAAATAATAATGTTCTTTCTGAATCATCTGTTATTGGTGTTAATCCTTGTAATTCATGTAAGGTATCCAGCAATTCTAGATCCTTCCCCGTCAAGATATCTGTAGGTTGCGAAGTATCTGTGAAATCCACAGACTTCTGCTTGGGATTGCTCATATGAATTTCCTTTAACTTCAATTTTCTGATAAAATGTTACAAATCTATTCGAGTTTGTGTATAGTCCCATCCGAATGCAGGACAGAAAGTCAAGCCTTTTCTGCAATACCTCTATTTCCTTAAATGATAATGGTTAAACTGATAGATTGATTATGGTGAGATCTGCCTGTTCTATTTCCGATAGCTCTCTCTCTTGCTCTTGGTTATTCTTTGCTGGACTGGTTGTTTGGCTCCTTTTTGTGCCTCGTCTGATCTTTCTGCTACTTATTCTGGAGGTTTGGGCCACTGTGGGAACTTGCGCCACGGTTCTTGGATGATCTGATATTCCTGGGGAAAATTTACCCCGCCTACCATGTCTCTCCTTGAGGATCCACGCGCTCCTTTCCGATTGATCCGTCTCCACTTCAGATTCTGTAGTTTCCCTTGTAATTGTTGTTTGATTACTCATTTCCTGTATTCTTTTTCTTGAACCATCGAATTTCCTAGCAAAAGTCAAAACTCGGTCGGACTCGTAACCTTGTTGATCCCTAGGAAATTAGTTATGCTTGCGCTGTTTAATTCCCTCTTCATATATGATGAGGCGTGCCTTCATTTGTTGCCCTAGAACTTCTGCTGATCTTTTGCTGAATCTTGTTCTATCTGTTTCTCTAGGCGTTTGATTTCCTCAAGGATCTTGCTCCTATCGCTTTTCGCATATTTAATCAAAATTTCCACCATACCACTTGCTGATGTTGCTGTAATAGATTAGGGCCTGGGTTTTCATAGGATGGTACTGTATATATTCTCAAGCCTCTTGGGATCCTATTAACGTCCAGATATCGTTGTATTGAGGTTCCTTCCCTTAACTTTATTTCTTTTTTTAAGGTTTTTTCTAAGGCTTGAGATAGACCTTTAAAATTATTGCTGGTGCTTGCCCCACCACGTGCATTTCTTACCCCTCTAAATTCTTGTGCAGCACTTGTAAAAATAATCTATGCTGCTTCCATGAAAGAATTAATCAATGAGTTTACAATGGCACTTAGACACTTTATGTCAGTCCATACAGGGCTTGATAAAAAGATGAACAGAAGTCTGAGTGCACAAAGTAACTTTATTAAAAATCACTTGTGAAGTTCACATTAGCACTTAGACACTTTATTCAAACCTATTTAGGGGTGTAATGAATTAAAATATTAAATATAGATTCAAGAACAAAAGATATGTTTTGGGTAATGTGTGCCAATTGTTTAACATCAAAAAATGGATGTATAAATACCATTATTATCTATTTGCAGTAGCATGTAATATGGAATATAGAGTCTGTGAACAGTAACATCTCTTTAAAATGGCCGCTCTGTTTACACTTTACAATGCTATAAATGAGATAGAAGTCAGTTTTTGACTCCTATGAAATACTCTGTGGCGAAAGTAAAAGGTTGTGTAAAGTTAAATTGATAGTGAATATTGAAGAGACTGACATTGACAAAGGCCGTGTAGACCGAAACGCGTTTGTCAGCGATGGTGATGTTCAATAAAGTATTGAAAGAAGAGCTCTTGAGTGCACCACTTTTCCTTTTGGATGTTTTTGATGGTCCGCGGAATCGCCCCTGCGACTGGTTGCAACCGTTACATTTGAGAGCGGCGATTTGGAGAAGTGGGTAAACATATATATAAACCAATTGGAAAAATACAAAAAAAGAATAAAAGATAGAAAAGCTACTAAATATACAAGGGATCGTATTGATTATGAAACAGGAGAATATACACCTTTGCTAAAAGGTTTGACCCTGAGAGAAGGCAGAGTCCAAAGTGGAGTAGCTGTGCACTCAAAACCCTCGCAGAGTGAAGCCAGCTCTGACACAGGCTCAGAGGTGGAAGTGGAAGAGCAACTAAAGAGAGGGGCAACAAAGATCAAGCTAACTGTTACTGAGGAATTTCGTTTTTTGCAATTGGACCAGCAGACAGACCACCGGATAACGAGGGGTCGAGGAAGAGGCAGGGGTCGAGGAAAAGGAAGCTAAGAAGAGGGGGAGAAGGATATAAGAGAAGCACGAGGAGAGTCAGCTCCAAGATCGATGCGCTCCAATACAAAGAGAACAATGAACAAGTAACCCCAAATACAACCATAATTAACTTAAGTGATATAATGTTGACAACCGAGGATGAAAAGGTACTGGAATTACGTCTCTCATATTGAGATGCTAATGACTTCAATTATGCCACAAGCAGAATGGACCTATACAAATTTATACGTAAACTCAAGTTAATAAAAATACATAATGGTTGAAATATCCATCAACGATCCACACCAGAAACGATTGTCCAAAATGAACCGACCACCCTGACTGTAACTGATGCTCTGGTCCTCGAAGATCTTTGGACACTATACAATACAAATGAGGAAGGTGTGGTAGACAATGAACAAATTGAAACTATTGATCAGGAACTTGATTTTCAGAATCTTCACCTGAACACAGTTTCGTCCATGATCACATTTTGTTCTTTATTTGGCACGTGACAATTTAATGTCTTTTCAGACAATGTAATACAGGATTTAAAAAACCTGCAGTACAAAGTCGCACAAGAAAAGAAAATATTCAATCCCCAACAAAAACAAATCCAAAGGACAATAAAGAAGCTTCAAAATGAGGATGAAATACTGATAAAACCCTCAGACAAAGGAGGAAATGTCGTTCTCTGGGGGCGACAAGCATACAAAAAAGAGGCACTAAGTCAACTGGAAAATAGAGAGTGCTACAAACAGATTGAAATAAAGGAATATGAATCGGTAAAAAAATCTTTTTGGAGAGACTGGAACAATGGCAACAGGAGGGATTGCTAACCTGGGATGAACATATGTTTGTGAGGCAAAGCAACCCAGTGATACCAGTCTTCTATATGGTACCGAAGGTACATAAGAATATTAACTGTCCACCAGGTAGACTGATCATATCTTCATGTGGGGGTTTATTTGAAAATGTGTAAAAATAGATTATTATCTTAACCCAATTGTCAAATCTTTAACATCTCATATAAAAGACTCCACTGATTTTTTTAAGGCATATCTATGACATATGCTGGGATGAGACAATGGTTTTGCTGACATTAGATATTGCAACACTCTACACGAGCATAAGACAGGCTGATGGACTCAGAGCCACGGAATACTTCTTAAAAAGAAGACCATTGAGATTCCTAAAATACAACAAAATGCTGTTGGAAATGATGGAGTGGTGTCTTACAAAAAATATTTTTGGGCTTGGAAAAGACTTGTTCCAACAGGAACAGGGCACTGCTATGGGCACCTGCTTCGCCCCCAGGTATGCTAATCTCCATCTTGGCTGGTGGGAGGAGCAGGTGTTCAGAGGCCCTGAACTAGAAAAATGGACTAACAATGCTCTATTGTGGATTAGATTCATAGACTGTTTTCGTACTGGGGCTGGGTGCGGAAACATAAATTACTGATTTCGTCATGGACCTTAATTCAAACAACTTAAACCTGAAATTTGTAGAACCAATATCGATTTCCTTGACATAAGAGTATGAGTAGAGGGGGATGAGTTGGAAACAACTGTTTTCCGAAAACCTACAGCTGGGAATATAATCCTTCATGCGGGAAGTTCCCATCCTGCGCTCCTTATTAGAAGCATACCATTTGGAGAATTTTATAGAGCACTGAGAGCATGCAGTAGCGAAGCGGAATATGAGAAAATAGAACAGGAAATGACCAACCGCTTCCTACAAAGAGGATATTCACAAGAAATGGTTAAGGGAGCTGCTAAAAAGGCAAGGAAATTAGATAGAGGTAAAGCACTATTGGAGCCATCCAGAACAGAATTAAAAGAGAGAAAAGAAAATAACCAGGAAACTCATTGATTTGTCACAACATTTAATACTAGACTCAGGGAAGTGAGATCCATTTCAGATAAACACTGGTATCTTTTGAAAGGGGATCCAGAGTTAGGCCCAAAAATAATTTTTAAGAAAACATCCAGAAATAAAATATAAAAGGACAAAATCGTTGAGGGATTGTCTAGTAAAAAGTGAATATAAAGAAAAAGAAGGAACCCCGACATGGCTCCAGAGACGTATGGGTTTCAAAAAGTGTCTGAAATGTAAGGCGTGTCAGAGTGGAACAAATCTAATGAGTTTTAATACGCCTTTCAACAGAGCCATTAATATCTGATAGAGACTACTAGCCGCAGATTCCTTCACGTAGAATTATCCCCAGGCGCGAGACTGGACCAGGAAAACTTTCTTGCCTGCATCCCTGCGCCCCGGGGGACAGCACCACGTGACTCCGCCCGGGCGTCGTCTGCATACGTGACGTCAGCGAGTTCACATAAGTCCCACCCCGGCACGCCTACGTCAGTTTTTTCCTTTTCCGCGTGCAACGCGGATCCGGTTTGTGCTCTGGGTCTGTTTAGGCCTTACCCTTATGCTATTGCTGCGTGTATGGGAACAGTGTGCGAATGCCTTCAGGCTTTAAAACTTGTTTGTCGTGTGACCGCCTCATGGCGGCGACGGATCCTCACCCCATCTGTTTGTGGTGTTTGGGGGAGCACCACGACTCCACTGATTGTGAGGCGTGCCAGCAGAGGAAGCCGAAGTCCCGGCGGGAGCGCTAGGTGAAACTTCTTTTGGCTCGTGTGTCCAGGTCGGCGCCGCCGTCTCGCCTTGCGGAGGGTTCTCGGACCCGCAACTTCCCTCACCGACATCTATCTTCTCCCAGGTCGCTAGAGCGCCGCTCTAAGTGTTGCAGTTTGTCCCCAAGGGTCGGGTTCTGGCCTGTCGGGGGCGTGGGCTCTCCGCGGGTGGTGTGGCCCCGCGTGTCGTCACCTTATCCCGCCGTTTCCTGGCGTGGGGGCGACCAGAGCCCAGATGGAGCCATATGCGGCGGCTTGCAGGCCTCGCTGGCTTCTCCTCCTCCTCCTTTCCCTTCTGGGACGTCAGCGGATCCCTTGCAGTGTGCGGGGCCCTCCGCGGCATCGCCGGCAGCTCCGGCGCCAACTGGCTCGGATCCAGGCTTGGAGGATGTGGTGCCGTTGGGGTGCGGGCCTTCTGCGGTCCCTCCTTTGGACCACGGTACCTTAGCTTCGCCGCAAACTCCCGCAGGAGTCCCTGTGGTGTCGCGGGAGTTCCCTGGGGCTCGCGTCGCACCCCTTAGCCCCTCTCGGGACAGGCGGCGGCCTTGGCCGAGGTGACAGCGCTACGGTGCCTGTGGCTGCTGGCCCTTGCAGTGTCACAGGGATCGGCGGAGGGCCCATCTCGCCCTGTCACGAGTCGCGGCTGGCGGGGGTCTCCTAGTCCCTCCCTGAGCCCTTTTCGTCCCTCCTCGCAGGCGGCTGCCTCATCGGAGGTCGGGTCGGCGCCGGAACGCTCCAGCCCAGCTCCGGTCTCCTGCACCGGGTGCTGTCGGAGGTCAACCCGGCGTCCCCTCCGGCGCCGGTCGGCGACGGTGTCCTGCCTCAGGTTGCGGACCCTCCGGCGCCAGGCCGACTCAGGTTGTTGGCTCGTCTGCGGACGCCTCTTCTCCAGAGGTTCGGCAGTTGCTGGTGTCATCCTCGCCGGAGACAGGCCGCCGTGTCGTGGCTTTTTCCACGACGTCGTCTAAAGGCGGCTCTTCGCCGACCGCGGTCTTCGCCAGAGGAGCCGCAGGTCCCCCACTCCTCGGTCTCTCTTCCTTCTGACCTTGGCCCTTCCTTCCGCCGGTTGGCTTGGGGGATGGCTGCCTTAGCTCACAGCCGTCACCTAACGAGGAGCTGCTTTCCCCTCCGCGGGGCCCTACGGAGGCGGGTGCAGCTTTCGCCCACGCTGTTTCCACGGCTGTGGGAATTTTGCGCATGGGTGATCCAGCTGCTCATTTCCCTGCAGATCATCTTCTGGAGGTTCTCCATCAGGGCTCTGGTGGTAGGGAACTGTTGCTTCCCTTCGAGGTTTCACTCCACTCTTCTCACTTGGGGACTTGGGGCCGTCCCGCCACGGGGGACCCGGTGCCCCAGCACCTTCTGCACCACCCCCATCTGGCACTGTGTGATCCAGTGGGCCTTTCTCTTCACCCTTCGACCAGAGGCCCCCTTTTGCAGTCTGCCTTACCTGCTTTGCTGCTGCTGTTGTCTCCCCCGTCACGGGAGGCCCGCTGGCTGGACTCCTGGGGGCGCAATATGTTTGCCTCTGCGGGCCCTTAACACGCTGCGTGTTTTGGCTAGGGCCACTTCTTGCTTGTGGGACTCGGCGGAGTCCGTTATGTCTGCCGCTTCTCAGGAGGGTGCCTGTGTGGATTTGAGACACCATGTCTTGGATGGTCAAGAGCTGGCAGCGTTTATCCTTCGTTCTGCTCTGGACTTTTCGGAGGTGCTAGGTCGTGCCATGGCTTCTTCGGTTGCCCTTTGTCGCCATGCCTGGCTTCGGGACAGTGTGTTCCCGGAGAATGTTCGGGAACGGCTGGTGGACCTTCCCTTCGATGGTGCTCTTTTGTTCCATGCCCCTGCGGACTCAGCCATCCAGAGGTTATTGGCGGGGCTTCGTCCTCCTCCTCCTCCTCCTCCCCCCTCCTCCTCCTTCCCCCCCTCCTTCTCCTCCTCCTCAGTGACCAGCGTGTTGATCTGGTTCTTGGAGCTGTTCTTCCGTTGGGGCTGGTCGCCCCGGTTGACTGTTATGTGTGCTTCATGGCCACTCGAGACCTCCTTGCTGTGGTTCTGTTGGCTGCTTGCCAGCCCTTTGTGACTGTGGTTTTTTTCCTTTGGGTTTTCTACGCCATGCTGGGCCTGAGATTTGGCCTTCTGCGTCTCCCCTCTGGCTGCTTGATAGGCCCCCTGTGGGTTTTTTGCCGCAGGTCTTTTTTATTGTTCTCTGCTGCGGAAGTTTCTTCCTAAGAGGTTCCCATGTCTTGGGATATACATGCCCTATGTGGGGCATAGCCCTGGTATGTGCTGGGAAGTTGTGGTCGCCTGCGGGCTTCTGCTCTTCGTGGCGTTATGGTATGTTGCGGATGCAACCTTCTTCTTCGCCTTTTTGCTTTGAGTGTTTCGTTCTGTGGTGTCCCTGGCGTCTGGCGGCGCTTGCCAGTGCCGGCCTTTTGTTCTTTCTGCACCGTTGTGCCTTCTTGGGGCTTTAGTGGGACTGTCATCCTGCCTTGCCCGCTGCTTCCAGTGAGCCTTGCACTCAGTTCTACCTCTTCTCCCTGTGTGGGGGATGGTCCCTGACTTCTGGACCCTCTTGCGGGCGCAGTTTGTCCCTGCGGGGCAATGGACGATTCTTCCTGGGTGACCTTGAGTCCCCCTTTTTGGCCTCTTCTCCTTGGAGTCTCTAGGTTGCTCTTCTCCTTCGGTGCACCTTTCCTTGCCTTGGCCTTGGGCGGAGGTTTTGTTGCCTCACATGGGCGTGGGGTGTTTGGCCTCTTTGCTCCTTGCCTTGTTTCCTCCGCTGAGTGAGGACAGGCTATCCTATCCTCTTCTCTTCTTTTCCCGCACCCCCCCCCCCCCCCTTTGGGGTTGCTGGCGGGGATTTCCCTTTGCCTGGGGGGTCAGGCCTCCTTGTCCAGTCTTGGGACTTGGCCCCCGTGCGGCCCTATGTTGTGCCCAGGTGGGTGGGGTCCTCTCGCAGACCCTCCTTCCCCTTGGGTATGGCTAGGGTATCTATTCTACGTGAAGGAATCTGCGGCTAGTAGTCTCTATCAGATGTACAAGTTACTTTCCTTCGGCAACGATGTATCTGGTAGGGACGATTCTAGCCACAGATTTCTTCACGGTCTGCCCTTCCTCTCCGTTCTGCGAGGGCTTGTGATTTGGTCTTTTGCACTCGCTTCCCTGTGGGTGGCTGTGTCTTCTATGAGTACGTTCTTTCCCGCTTTCCTACGAATTCTACCTGTGTGCTTGGCGCTTACCTGGGGCAGTAGAGGAGTTGCGCTGGTTGCTGGCAGGACGTGAGGACTGGGCGCTTGTGACCGGGCTTCTTGTTCCCTCCCGCCGCCGCCACAGGAGCCCTCGCGGTTGTTGCGTGGAGGGAGCGGACTCCATCTCCCATAGTTCCCGGCGGGGTTACCGCCCCCTAACAACACCCACTTCCGCGCCCTGAGGCGGTAAAACCGAGGAGGCTCCCTCGGTGGAGCGGGAACCTACGAATTCTACCTGTGTGCTTGGCGCTTACCTGGGGCAGTAGAGGAGTTGCGCTGGTTGCTGGCAGGATGTGAGGACTGGGCGCTTGTGACCGGGCTTGTTGTTCCCTCCCGCCGCCACAGGAGCCCTCGCGGTTGTTGCGTGGAGGGAGCGGACTCCATCTCCCATAGTTCCCGGCGGGGTTACCGCCCCCTAACAACACCCACTTCTGCGCCCTGAGGCGGTAAAACCGAGGAGGCTCCCTCGGTGGAGCGGGAACCTAGGAATTCTACCTGTGTGCTTGGCGCTTACCTGGGGCAGTAGAGGAGTTGCGCTGGTTGCTGACAGGACGTGAGGACTGGGCGCTTGTGACCGAGCTTGTTGTTCCCTCCCGCCGCCGCCACAGGAGCCCTCACGGTTGTTGCGTGGAGGGAGCGGACTCCATCTCCCATAGTTCCCGGCGAGGTTACCGCCCCCTAACAACATCCACTTCCGCGCCCTGAGGCGGTAAAACCGAGGAGGCTCCCTCCGCGTAGCGGGACGCGCGCGGGCGACGCCGGGCTAAGCCCGGGCAAAGGGCGGGCCATCTGTGGCCGTCCGGGGCCGAAGGAGGCCGGCTGGGCCACGGATTTTGGTTCGCTGACCTCGTTGCCTGCTTCCACTGTGTCCAAGTGAGACTCTTACAGAGCGGGCCCTGTTTGATGATTTATTAGTGTGAACATCGTCGCCACGTATCTTTATATCCTGGTATTAAGATATCTTTATCTTGCTGTTGTTTTACTGTTTTAATATCCTTGGCAATGGGTTGTTACCTGGTATTAATTATGCCTAATGCAAATCATGACAAGTATATATCTGGGGCAGGCACAATCGATAACTACCTGGTCAAAATTGTTAATAAAATTAACAATGATCGGAGCGCCTCACTCGGCAGAGGGAGTCCATCTGCCTCTTCCGAAACTACCCTTAATTCTTTGGTGGATAGCCCAGGAGATGACACACTTGGCCTGGGCAATCGGGTGGTCACAATGGTTGAAGCCCAGGTCCACCCTGAGTCTCAAGAGTAACTTCTTGACATATCTACTGTTGATACAGAGGAAGCCCCGCTGATCCCCAGACCAGTGAGAGCCTGTAGGAAACAACAAAGCAAACGCGGGGGTAAGCATAGCAAAAAAAGAGCGGAAGCTTCCCTTCTAGCTCAAGACAGCTGTGCTGCCGGAATTGCCCCTCAGGAAGGAAATAATGCAGCTTGTATAAATTTATCCCCGGAGCAATTTGCTTTATTAGTATGTACTTTAGAAGCCAAATTTGAGGCCAAGTTAGCTGAGTACACCCAATCCCTAGTGCTCCAACTAGATACTGTTAACTCGGAAGTCAAAAGGCTGGGAGATCTGGTAGTGACTCACCTGACCATGGCCAAAAAAGTCATGGCACCTGTAAAGGGTTCTGCTGGAGCCGTGCAGGGTACTATTCAAGATATCCTGCAGCAACCCACCCAGCAGATTACTGCACCCGTAATCGTCCCCCCTGCCCCTATGCCATTAAATGGTCCAACAAAACAATCCTTTTTAGGCCCAGAGGGTCCCTCAAGTTTTAGACAGGGAAGAAAAAATGGTTTCATAAATCTTCCCCCTGATTGTGCACCTTACGTGGTTGTTTTAACAAATGTTCCCCCTCTAGATAGCCACTATGCACAGTCCTATGAGGAATCGCACGAGTCACTAAAAAATAAAACAGTGTCATGGCTCAACAGAAGATGTGGCTTCCCGATTAACTTTTCAGATCAAATTTTATCAACCAGAAGGACCAATTGGATTGGTCCGTCCCGAAAGAACTGTAGTGGGGATTGCATAATAGTACATTTTAAATTCCCCCAACATGTTGCTACAGTTCTGTTACGGGCAGCTTCACTGGTCTATGACACAAACGGTGTTTGTGCGCGCCCTCTGGGTTATATACGCATTTAATTAAAGCGCCCCTGAATCATGTGAGACTTAGACCATTCACTTTCAGTGAGCCTCAGACCCCTGTAGTCTCCCAGGTCTATAATGTTGATAACCTTTCTAGGACTGATCCTAACATCATCACTCATAATAGATTTGGGGTACTCTCGGGCCTAGAGGCTTGTGACTGACGCGAGGATTTTGAGGGCCAGGGAAGGGATAGCTCGGGTGAATTGGGATATATGGAATCTGCTCAAGCAACAATGAGTAATGAAAACCCTCAACCCAATTCTGCTAGTATTGCCAATGGTATGGGGGAAAAGGTAAAGTTGTTAAGCTGGAACATTGCGGGTTTGCGGTCAAAAAGGGATGATAACGGCTGGTTAACCTTTATTAAACAGTATGATATTGTTGCTCTCCAAGAGACATGGGATAATGAATGTGACTTTTGGATTGACGGTTATACATCCTACTTTGTTCCTGCTCTGAGCTCGATAGCAGGGGGAGACAGAGGAGGTCTTATGTTTCTGGTTTCAGTAAACATTACAGGAAGAGTCAAAAAGGTTGTTTGTACTTCCCATAATTGTCTTATACTGGAAGCACGCTTGGCAAATAATACTAAGTTAATTCTTGTCAATTGCTATAATTCACAGCAAGGGGAGTCCCCAAATGAGCCCATCCATTTCCTGTCAAATTTTTTAGAAACCTATAAGGTAAATCATTCCACTTTTTGTCATTATATTCTGATGGGAGATTTTAATGTAATCTAAACTGCCAATACAGAGATAATGATGGTCCAGATTTCGCATCCCCTCAGCATTTTGAACATAGTTCTAAGGGGGAAGCATTGGAGATTCTCTTGTCTAATAATGAGTTGTATGAGGCAGGGTTCTTTAATAAGAGCAACCGTGTTCCTACGTATAATGCCAGGGATTGTGAATCCATCATAGATTATATATTTTTATCTCCAGAACTTTTAAGATATGTGATTTTTTATAATGCCATTCGCTCTTCTTTTAGTGACCACAACCCGGTGGCAATTGTATTGGTTAACGGTTTTTCCCTCATGGCCAATACAGTCCTGCCACTTGTTACAGTCAATGTAAAAGCTAAAGACCAGGGGAGGAGGTTAAATTGGAGCAAGGTCACCCCCGAAGATTTTCTACACTCTATTATAACAAAGGTTGGCCCGGATTTAAATATATGTACAGACCCGCTTTATTATGGTGGGGACGTAATAGCTTCCTATGAAGCCATTTGCTCTCAAGTGGCCAACGATCTTACAATTAAGAGCCGAGCTGTTAAAAATAAACTTGCATTTGGTTGGTTCAACCATAATTGTACTAAAGCCCATAATTTACTTAAAAAGGCTCTTAATGATAGTCCTAGGAATAAATGGCTAGTTACTCAGCTGAGGAAAGAGTACGCAAAAGCAATACAGGCTCAGAAAAAGGAAATTAAACAAGATGCGTGGGCAGCTCTAATGGATAATGCTATCCTGAAAGATAGTTCTAAGTTTTGGGCAATTATCAATACTCCCCTGTTTTCTGGCACCCAGAACTCTGTATTCGAACTTAACATCCCAGAGGAGGACTGGTTATGCCACTTTGAAAAAATTTATGGGAGTAACATAGAGCTGGAAGCCTTCGAGGCACCAATTTCTAACCCTCCTACGATACCTATTAGCTTTAACATAGAGGAGGTGGAGAAAGCAATTGAGGGAACGGCTGGGCGCAAGTCGCCAGGTCCTGATGGGGTGCCCTCTGATATGTTAAAGGCTAATCCGAAGTACTGGGCTAAAATACTGATGAACGTTTTTAATACCGCGGCTGTTACAACCTTCCCGAAGTCATGGTCCCGTTCAATCATAATCCCCGTGTTTAAGAAGGGCCAAAGGGGAGATCCCAGATGCTATAGGCCTATATCCTTGCTGGATTCCTCAATTAAAATCTTAGGAAAGGTCATTCTAACTAGGATAACGAATTGGGCTACGGAGAAAGCTACAATAACTAACGCCCAGTATGGCTTTAGATCTGGGAGGGGCACAGAGGACCAATGTCTTAATTTACACTTAATTATATCCAAATACACGAAAGCTGTAGGGGGCTCAATCTTTCTAGGTTTCATGGACCTGTCCATGGCTTTTGACCTGGTTAACAGGTCAAAGCTATGGTCTATGCTTTTGGAACTGGGACTTGACTGTCCCCTTGTGTATTTTTTGGCCGATCTACACAAAGACCTGAGAGCTTCAATAAGGATGACCCAGGAGGGGAAATGTACCGCTAGCTTTAAATCTGGAAGAGGGGTGCGCCAAGGCTGCATCCTTGCCCCGATGTTATTTACACTGTATATAAACTCCTTGGAAGATAATCTGCTAACAGCTACTCCTGATATTCCGCGTATGGGAGGAACATCCATCCCTGTACTCCTCTACGCGGATGACGCAGTTTTATTGGCTCGGACTCCTCTCGGTTTACAAAGATTACTAGTTTCCTTTGGGGATTTTATGAAATCATTGGATCTTGTGGTCAATAATGGTAAATCACACATCATGTCGTTAGGTAAGGGAAAAAAACATGTTAAAACCTTTTACTGCGGCGGGGAAGTAATTTCCAGAGTGAAAGTGTTTACATACCTGGGAGTTGTTTTTGATGATAACGGAACCTGGGTACCACAACTCTCTACAAAGGTAAATGCTGTGAGAAATTCCTCTGCTGCAATATTGGGCTTTGCGAACAGACTGGGAGAAAAGCCCTGTGAGGCTATCTTAACTATATATCAAGCTAAAACTATTTCAATTGCTAGGTATGGGGCTGCAATATGGGGTTACATTAAACCTGATCCCATACAAAGAGAAGAAAATAAATTTCTACGTGCTTTACTCGGCCTCCCACAATCTGCAGCGACCCATTCGGTCCATCTAGAGTTGGGGTTAGGCTACATTACTGACACAATAAAAATTGCCCCAATCCTGTTATGGATCAGAATTTGGACTAATCCGAATCTTACGCTAAATCATAAAATCCTGAAGGATTGTATTAAACTAGATAACACCAAGGAAATCCAGTGGCTGTCCTACATTAAATAGTCATCTAAACAATTAGGGCGCCCAGAGATATTTACCAATCCTGAAGGCTTATGTAAAGCTGATTTAAAGTGGGTCAAAATGAACTACATTAAGCACAGTGAAGCTGAGCGAGAAGCCCAGGAGTTAAGTAAACCAACAGTTAGGGCTCACTTCTTGCTTATTTTGTCCTTGGCCACACAACCTTATTTGTCTACAGTTATGAATTCTTTTCATAGATGGCTACTGACAAAATTTCGTTTTAATCAGATTCACCTAGTACTAAGTGATTCAAAGGGTTGGTTTAGGCCGGAAGGCATGACTCCTTGTAAATGTGATAACTTCTCTCCCCAAGATACCATGCATTTTATGTTTTTTTGCCCCCTGTATCTTGAAGCAAGAAAAAGGTTTATTCTCCCAATACCGAAAGAGAACGCCTTTATACAGACTAAACCTGCATTACTGTTTTTACAATTAATGGAATCTCCTGTAATCATGTTTGGTGTTGCCAGCTTTCTCGTTGCATCTATTAGGAGTAGGAGGAATAGACAGGCAGCCCTAATGGAGGAAATTAATTAGTCTTTGTAAGCTCATTGCCTGTGATTAACTGTTTTTTAACAATGAAAATGTTTTTATGTTTCTAACGGTTTTTTAATGTATTGCATACTTTTATGATTTTAAATAATCGAATAAAGTGGTTTTGATTTGATTTGATTTCCCGCTTTCTGTCGGGCTGTTCCTTTTTCCTCCCCGTTGTCACATGGGAGGATAGGTTTGCTGGTACTCCGGTTTGGGGCTTAACCCCCCCCCCCACATTTTTTATTACTAGGCTTCTGGGCTCTTTGCGATCCTTGAGGTTGGGGTCTTTTGGCTGTGCCTCTGCCCTTGTTCTTGATGGGGGTTGTCACACTCTGTGATGGGGATGTCTTGGGGTTTTGTCGTTCCCTGTGTGTCCCCGACTGGTTCCCCTTCCTTGTCTTTGGTTGGGGTTGTAGTCCTGTTGCATGTTATCGTGCCATTTTTACATCTGTTACTCATCTCCGGGGGGGGCTGTCTCTGTACTGGCAGGGTTGCTGCTCTTTATTCTTTACCTGCCTTTGGGCGCTGCAGTGCCAACACTGCTCTTTCTGGTGTTGTTCCTCACCATCCCTTTTTCTGTTCTTTCGCACACTGTTGCTATTCTCTCACAGTTTTGTCTACTGGCTCCGCGTTGTGGCACGGATAAGTTCTCCGAAGAAAACTGATGTAGGCGCGCTGGGGTGGGACTTATGTGACCTCGCTGACGTCACGTACGTTTACGATCCCTGGGCGGAGTCGCGTGGTGCTGTCCCCCGGCGCACAGGGATGCTGGGCAAGAAAGTTTTTTCGGGTCCAGTCTCACGCCTGGGGATAATTCTACGTGAAAGAATCTGCGGCTAGAATCGACTCTACCAGATACATCATTACCAAAGGTAAGTAACTCATACATCAGGGACTATATGACCTGCAGATCCAGTTTTGCGGTCTACATGCTAAAATGCCCCTGTGAAAAAGTATATATAGGAAGCACAACCTTACCTGCCTATAAAAGAATACTACAGCACCGGAGAGCAATTGTTAATAAGGACAGAACATACCCAGATGCTAGGCATTTTGAGAGACTTCATCATAGTGACCCAGTTCTCCTACAGTACAGCTGTATTGCAGTAATCCCGAAAAGAAAAAGAGGAGGGAACAGGTTAAGAGAACTCAGGAGATTAGAGACATACTTTATCCTGGAATTAGACAAAGAACCAAATGGTTTGAATGTTGATTAAGACTTATTTACATGCCTAGACTAAAAAGAGTTTCCGAATCAATGCACTCAGAAGACCAATTTCTTTTAAGAGTATTTGTATCGTAAAACAGCAAAGCATGGGATTTTAAGTACCGGAAGACATTTAATATGGTTTTATTCTAGGAACTTTTAAGAATTGGGAAAATGCATAGAATTGTGAATTAAATTGAATTTGAAAATAAGCATATGAATTGTTTTTAAAAATGTTATTAGATTATTTATTACATTTGCACTTTGTATATGAAGTATAGGAAGGGCCAACAGAGTATATAATACTGAGGTATTAGTATTGGCACCTTAAAAAGCACTTGCACTTTGTATAAGGGAATAATTTTGCAAATGGTCTGGAATAATGTTGTATATATATGAATTATAATATGTATACACTGCTGACCATGAAAAGCCCTGAAAAGTAATAGAATCATTTGTAAAAATGTAATTAAAAAGGGAGGGCGGCTGCGTGGCACCCCTCTCCCCAGAGGACCGGACAATTTTCGACCCCCATCCCCCGGGGCATGGCCATTTGTGTAAGCACTTGCACTTTAATGAAAAACGAAACAACTTTCACAGATGATAATCCCAATGGAAAGAAAAAATTCCTAGCCTAAGTGTCATCCAGAGTATTATCTTTGTAAGAGGCAACCATAAAACCAAGAAGGCGAGTCTCAAAAAAATATGTATTTGATAATGAACTATTCAAGACAAGGTGTTGAAGTAGGCTTGCATAGCATTCCACTGTGTAAAAGTTCACACAGTCATGCAATATGTTTTATAAAAATGCTAAAATATGCACTTACAAGAGAGAATGAAATTTGCATTTGAAAATCATGAGATTGTCGCAAAAAAAATGTTTAAAAATGGCACCCATGCAATGCAAGAAATAACCAAAACCTAACAGAATTGATTATTTAGTTGTCCTATGTTGCTGTTCTTAACATACTGAAATGTTTTTAAGTGCTGCGAAAATGGTTCCATACATCGTGAACAAGACAGCAGGTAGCTGTTGAAACCCGTTGATGTAGCTGTTACTTAAATAAATGAAGAGCGAGTGAAAATTACCTCTCGGAGTGCTGGATCTTTTCTGTGAAAGCGGAGAATCTCTCCAGGACATTGCGGTTTGCTATGGCATGGCGGGAGCAGTGCTCCCGCCATGCCATAGCAAACTCTGCTTCGCTTCATGGAAGCGCGAGCAGAAAAGATGCACTCGCTTCCATGAAGCGAAGCAGAATTGCTTTTGGGCAAGAAGCTATGCCTGCTCCCGCAGGAGGCGGGGAGCTGGCAGGGACTGCGGGGGCATTGAGGCTCCCCCTGCAGTCCCCAACACAGTGGACATGCCACGGGCGATGCGGTCCCTGGGGCCGAAAATGGCCTGCGAAGGGGGCCACTCGGTCCCCTCCCTTTGTTTAATTGGCCAGGCCCCGGCCTTGGGAGGGGGCTGCGTGACCTCCCTCCTTTAAGAAAAAAATTAACAAATGGCCATGCCCCGGGGGATGGGGTCAAAAATTGTCCGGGCTTCTGGGGAGGAGGGTGCCACGCAGCCGCCCTCCCTTTTCAATTACATTTTTTTTTAATGGGTCGGGGACCCAGGGAATGGGGTCCCTGGGGCCCAAAAGCACCAAGGGAAGGAGGGCAACACAGCCCTGTTTCTTAAATAGAAAAAAATAGACGAACCGGCAACTCGTGGGCAGCCCCGCCCCGTTCACCATTACTCTGCAGACGTGCCTCCAAGCACACTCTAAGTTGGGGGATAAAGTCCCCGTTGCTACTTAAGGTCCTTGGGGGACAACTAACCCACCAGGTACCTCAACTAAGCCCCACACAGTGGGATTGCTGAAATGTGGTCCGAGGCCATGCCCCTTTTACAACACTCTGCAAACGCGCCTTTTTGGCGCACTGCTGGTGGGGCGATGAGGTCCCATTGTGTCCTCAGTACTAGAGTGGACTTTATCCTCCAAGTAGCAGAGCACCAGGAGGCGCGTTTGCAGAGTGGTGTAAAAAGGGGGCGTGGCCTCTGGCCACCTCTCAGCAATCCAGCTGTGTGGGGCTTACTGGAGGGTAACAGGAGGGCTAGTTGGCCCCCAGGGACCCTCAAGAGGCAAGGGGACTAAATCCCACAACCAAGAGCGCCCCAGGAGGCGCGTTTACAGAGTGGTGGATAAAGGGGACATGGCCTGGTATCATAACTCAGCAATCCTGCTGTGTTGGACTTACTGGAGGTAATAGGAGGTGTAGTTAAGCCCCAAGGACGTCCTTGGGGGCCAACGACTCCTCATGTTACCTCCAGTGAGTTCTAAACAGTGAGATTGCTAAGAGGTTTTCAGAGGCCACGCCCCCCTTTCTTCACTACTCTGCAAACGCGCCTCGTGGCGCACTGGTTGGGGGATGAAGTCCACTTTACTCCTGAGGGACCTTCGGGCCAAGAAGCCCTCCTGGTACCTTCTAGAAGTCTTACACAGCGGAATTCGTAAGCGCTGGTTCCAGTGACTGAGAGTGTTTTTTCAAAGTTTGAGTGTTAAATATATTTACCAAGGTGTATTGGTGAATCAGTGGGTTTATGATTGACTGTATAGATGACTGAGTGTGTGCATGACTGACTGTATAAGTAAGTGATTAGGTGTCTCAGTGAATGTATGGGTGAGTGATTGGTTGTATAAATGTAGATGTCTGAGCACTACCCATGCACTCATCCAATCACTAAACCACTACGTATGCACTCATCCAATCACCCAAGCACTGTGCATGCATTCTTCCAATCACCCAGACACTAGCCTTGCACTCATCCAATCACTGACGCACTACTCTTCACCTCAAGCATTCACTCAAACACTAACCATGAACTTATGCATTCTCTCAGGTACTATGCGTGCGCACATCCAATCACCCAGGCACTACGCATGCACTCATCCATTCACTCACGCACTACCCATGCACTCATAAAATCATCTCTTACCTCTTTCTGCACATCTCCTGCTTCTTTCTGCACCTCTCGCTTCTTTCTGCACCTCTCTTGCCTTTTTCTGCACCTCTCTTGCCTCTTTCGTCACCTCTTGCCTCTTTCGTCACCTCTTGCCTCTTTCGTCACCTCTTGCCTCTTTCGTCACCTCTTGCCTCTTTCGGCACCTCTTGCCTCTTTCGGCACCTCTTGCCTCTTTCGGCACCTCTTGCCTCTTTCGGCACCTCTCTTGCCTCTTTCGGCACCTCTCTTGCTTCTTTCTGCACCTCTCGTTTCTTTCTGCACTTCTCTTGCCGCTTTCTGCACCATTCTTCCTCTTTCTGCACTTCTTGTGCTTCTTTTTTTACTCATGCACTACCCATGCACACCTCTCGCCTCTTTCTGCTCCTCTCGCCTCTTTCTGCTCCTCTCGCCTCTTTCTGCACCTCTCGCCTCTTTCTGCACCTCTCGCCTCTTTCTGCACCTCTTGTGCCTCTTTCTGCACCTCTCTTGCTTCTTTCTGCACCTTCCCTTGCTTCTTTCTGCACCTTCCCTTCTCTTTCTGCACCTTCCCTTCTCTTTCTGCACCTTCCCTTGCTTCTTTCTGCATCTCTTGCCCCTTTCTGCACTTCTCTTGCCTCTTTCTGCACTTCTCTTGCCTCTTTCTGCACTTCTCTTGCCTCTTTCTGCACTTCTCTTGCCTCTTTCTGCACTTCTCTTGCCTCTTTCTGCACTTCTCTTCCTTCTTTCTGCCCCAGTCTTCCTCTTTCTGCACCGCTCTTGCCTCTTTCTGCACCGCTCTTGCCTCTTTCTGCACCGCTCTTGCCTCTTTCTGCACCGCTCTTGCCTCTTTCTGCACCGCTCTTGCCTCTTTCTGCACCGCTCTTGCCTCTTTCTGCACCGCTCTTGCCTCTTTCTGCACCGCTCTTGCTTCTTTCTGCACCGCTCTTGCTTCTTTCTGCACCGCTCTTGCTTCTTTCTGCACCGCTCTTGCTTCTTTCTGCACTTTTTTTGCTTTCTGCACCTTTATTCCTCTTTCTGTACCTCTCTTGCTTCTTTCTGTACCTCCCTTGCTTCTTTCTGCTCCTCGCTTGCCTCTTTCTGAACTTTGCTTGCCTCTTTCTGTATTTCGCTTGCCTCTTTTCGCACTTTGCTTGCCTCTTTCCGCACTTTGCTTGCCTCTTTCCGCACTTTGCTTGCCTCTTTCTGAACTTTGCTTGCCTCTTTCTGTATTTCGCTTGCCTCTTTTCGCACTTTGCTTGCCTCTTTCCGCATTTTGCTTGCCTCTTTCCGCACTTTGCTTGCCTCTCTCCGCACTTTGCTTGCCTCTCTCCGCACTTTGCTTGCCTCTCTCCGCACTTTGCTTGCCTCTCTCCGCACTTTGCTTGCCTCTCTCCGCACTTTGCTTGCCTCTCTCCGCACTTTGCTTGCCTCTTTCCGCACTTTGCTTGCCTCTTTCCGCACTTTGCTTGCCTCTTTCCGCACTTTGCTTGCCTCTTTCTGCACTTATCTTGCCTCTTTCTGCACCGCTCTTGCTTCTTTCTGCACCGCTCTTGCTTCTTTCTGAACTTCTCTTGCCTCCTTTTTGAACTTCGCTTGCCTCTTTCAGAACTTCGCTTGCCTCTTTCTGAACTTCTCTTGCCTCCTTTTTGAACTTCGCTTGCCTCTTTCAGAACTTCGCTTGCCTCTTTCTGAACTTCGCTTGCCTCTTTCTGAACTTCGCTTGCCTCTTTCTGAACTTCGCGTGCCTCTTTCTGAACTTCGCGTGCCTCTTTCTGAACTTCGTGTGCCTCTTTCTGAACTTCGCGTGCCTCTTTCTGAACTTCGCGTGCCTCTTTCTGAACTTCGCGTGCCTCTTTCTGAACTTCGCGTGCCTCTTTCTGAACTTCGCGTGCCTCTTTCTGAACTTCGCGTGCCTCTTTCTGCACCTCGGGTGCCTCTTTCTGCACCTCGGGTGCCTCTTTCTGCACCTCGGGTGCCTCTTTCTGCACCTCGGGTGCCTCTTTCTGCACCTCGGGTGCCTCTTTCTGCACCTCGGGTGCCTCTTTCTGCACCTCGGGTGCCTCTTTCTGCACCTCGGGTGCCTCTTTCTGCACCTCGGGTGCCTCTTTCTGCACCTCGCGTGCCTCTTTCTGCACCTCGTGTGCTTCTTTCTGAACTTCTCTTCTCTCTGCGACTTTCTTCCTCTTTATGCATCTTTCTGCTGTTCTCTTGCTTCTTTCTGCACTTCTCTTCTTTCTGCACTTTTCTTGTCTCTGCACTTTTCTTGTCTCTTTCTGCACCTCTTGCTTCTTTCTACACCTCTTGCTTCTTTCTACACCTCTTGCTTCTTTTTGCACCTTTCTTCCTCTCTCTGCACTTCTCTTGCCTCGGCGGCACCTCTCTTGCCTCTTTACAGGGACGTTCTAGTTAGGAATTAGCATTAAATAAACCTCAGAAATTCACTGAGAAGAAAACCCAGTTTTCAGGGATGTTATAGTTCGGAATTAGCATTTAAAAAAACCTTAGAAATTCACTTGAAAAAAACTCAAGTTTCAGGGATGTTATAGTTAGGCTGACATTTCACTCGTACAAAACCAGAGAAATTCAGCCATTCTAGCTAGGTGAGCTAACTATAACTCACGCCCCCACAATGCAGATGACATCACATATTACATCACTCATGACATGGTCAGTGACATCACTGATGACATCTCAAATGACATCACTGATGACATCAAGTGAGTGCAAGTGTTTTCAAGAGTTTATGGGTTTTATAGTAATCTACTACAAAAGTTAAATTAGTATACTAGGTGCACTACTACTAGGTGATACTACTTCGAACATATTTTGTGTGAGTGGCTGTGTGACTGTATCCTTGTATGTATGGGTGTGTAAGTGGCAGTATGGGTGTATAGGTGAATGTGTGAGTAGCTGTGTGGGTGAGTGACAATGCTGTGTGAGTAGCGGTATTGATGAGTAAGTGGGTGTGTCAGTGCCTGTATGAGTGGTGAAGTGAGTGGCTCTATCAGTGGGTAGGTAGGTGGGTGTGTAGTGACCCGCTTTCAGCCTTCTGCCTGCCAATTTTCTTTGCCTCTGCTGGACCGGAGGGGGCACTACAAGTCCCAGGATTCCTTGCAGATGCCTGCATCACTGGCCAGTGCCTGGAGGCCCCTTAAAATCAGGCGCAGGCTGCCGCAGCACAGGACACACACAGGCATCCTGGGCAAAGCCTGAGTCAAGGGCGGGCCCGTCCATGACCGGAGGACGTCAGGCTGGGCCACCCCTTTAACATCCGGACCCCGGGCCAAATGAGCACCATCGTATGAGGTACTGTGCAATTCATTTTTATTTTCATCATCACTAGGGGATGCCAAAATGAGCAAACGTAAGACCGTCAATGACCAGCGGGGCCCGGGAGTTGTGGGGACACTTGACGCTTTTTCCTCATAAACGAGATTGAGTTAACAGAGCGCCGGCTCTCGCTGGAGCCTCAGACTTCACAGAAACGGTCCGCACTCGCAGGGCACTCTTTGCAAAATTATTTTCAAGATCCTCCCCCCTCAAGCAATAAAATTACAACAAACTGGGTCAGATCTTTCTCTACACCCCCTGAGCTAGCGCCAAATATAACTACTAGGGACAAGAAGACAGTAATAGTGAGCCGCCACCCAAAAAGAGAAATGGTCAGGTCCTCAAAAACAAAAAATACCCAAAAGGTAACAAGTTAAACTATAATTGATTACAGAGACTGTGAACAGGGGCACAGTTTAACGTTGAAGACCAATGAAACCGCCAGACTACCTCCAAGGTCGAACGAGGAGGACGTTTGGAAAAGGCTTGAGACTATGGTATCTGTTTTAATTGATCCACTGTCACAGAAACTATCTCAAATTGAAGACAGACTCCCTAAATTGGAGGGGCTGGTTATAAATATTTGCCCAGTCTACCAGGACACATACCCTGGTAAAGGTTCTGGCATTCTGGTAAATCGGGGGCAGGGAATTGGGGAAAGTCAAATTGGGGTAAGTCAAACTGTAACTAATCCTGAGAGTGGACAAGTACACTACGTAAGTACTCACGGCGGCACTCCTGAAGCGTCCGCCCTAGCTGAACCCCCTCAACAATTCATAGTATCTTCATCCTCAGAACATATGTGGCATTTGCATGGCATAGTAGGTCCGAGCACTACACGTATACAGGTTGCTAATACCTTCACTGGGGCCCCAACTATAGGGATACCTACGTTGGGTGGTGCAGGGAGAGACATTAACACACAGAACCCTCGAAAGTCCAACCCAAGGCACATTCCAAATCGGACCCTGCATCTTCCGCCAGAAGTAACCCCTTACACGATTATGCTGGCAAATGTCCCCCTCCTATGTCTCCATGCCTCTGAACACTGGACAACCCTGAGGAATAAGTCATTACACCTATTGAGCACTAGAACTGGTCTAACCAATATTCTCTTCTCGGGATTTAAAATGGCTAGAAGAATAGGATGGGTCGGCAAAACAAACAAGCTTCTAGCTGGTGATTGTGTGGTTTTAACCTTTAGGTCCCTGAACCTGGTGCAGTCCATCCAAGGCAGGGCTGGCCCAGGGAATTGATAGTTTACCATTAGGGTATTTTTTCCAACCACCAAAGGTTTTATGGAACAAACCTGTGCAGTA
The DNA here is from genome assembly GCF_964204655.1 of Triturus cristatus. Classification (NCBI taxonomy): domain Eukaryota; kingdom Metazoa; phylum Chordata; class Amphibia; order Caudata; family Salamandridae; genus Triturus; species Triturus cristatus. The sequence goes on along the minus strand of NC_140583.1, from coordinate 814,167,795 downwards.
TAGGTATAGGGTCCCAGGGAGAAATCGTTTGGATACTTTTAACACCCTAGAAGACATAGACTGACTAATTCAACCTAGAGACCCTTACCCTACTCACAAGTATGACTCTAGCGGTTATATAACCGATAAACTACCCAAAACTCAACTATGCACAAAAGTAAATAAATATCTACCCTTTATCACCGGCTCTTACTGGGCGAAGAGAAGAGTTATTGGGTACCAGTAATCTGAATCTGAATGCGTGACCTGAACTCATTAAACCCACAAACTCAAATCAGATACCAGATAACAACTACAAATCATCTCCTAGTAATATTGCATTAATAAGGCCTTCAGGTAACATCGATAGTGTCTCCTGTAACCTTGTTTTCTGGAACATTTCAGGTTTTACGTTCTTAGCTGACTAACCCTATATGGTGTGACTTTATATGAAATGTTGATATGTGCTTTCAGGAAACCTGTGTAAAGAACATAATGCATAATAATGGATTTAAAACCTTTCACACCCCAACCGTTGAGGTGGTTTGTGGCAGGGCAAAGGGAGGGCTTTGCACTTATATTTCCAATAGGTTGAATGTAATAGAAATAAAGATGCATACAGAAGAGATTTATTACCAACTGATCAAAATCCATGTGGATAGGAAGCACTGTATTTCGTTGACAAATTTTTACAATAATATTTCCCCGGACCAAATTGGAGTAGTTGTGAAAAAACTGGGTAATAATTTGAAGTCATTGTATAATGACAATGCCAAGTTCATATTTTTAATTCTGGGAGGGGATTTTAATTGTGCTTTATGCTCAAATGCTGATGGTAAACTATGTGGATTTATAAACGAAGACGGGATTAGTAATGGTCATTTTCGAAATTCAAAATTGGGGGAACTGTATAATGAAGTGTTGTTTGGCCTTGACTTGGGATTTGTGAATGAGTTATGTGTTATGCCTGCTCCGATGAGCCACACTTTTAATGGTAGAGGTCGCCTCACCGCTATAGACTACATATTGCTGCCAAATAGTCATGCAAGTAGACTTCAATAATTTTCCACACATGACAACACACTGAGTGACCACTTTTCATTGAGCGTTTCTGTCTTTTTGCCGAAAAGACCATCTGGTAAATGGGATGAAACTGATCACTCCACTGCGCCTGGTAAATTGCTATATCAATCTGCACATACACACCAGTAGGGGCAAAGAAGAAGTGGATAAAAGAGAGACTGCCTCTGGAATACTGGTGCCAACTTGTGAGTTCTACCAGCTGAAGGTTTTGTTATTTGCACCTAAGAAAATATTATATTAATGCATCTATTTATATTCATACATCTTGTACTTCCCTTTATAAATATCAATTATTTTTAATTTTGACTCAAATAATCACCTGAGAATCCCAGAGAACCTGCTTCTCTCTTCTTGTGTATGTCTATGGACTATTTACACTATGGTATACTCCTTAAATCAGAATCACATTCTCATTGGAAGAAATGTTATTCTCAAACAGTCTTGTAAACGTATATATACAGATATCAAATAGCGAAGAATTGCTGTAACCAACTACGACTTAAAGGTCCAAAGATTGCCTTTGAACGGAGCAGATCTTTCCCAGATTGCTTTAATGTTCGGAATTTTCCTGCAGATATTTACTAAATCAGTATGGTTATTTTTTTGCCAGTTAGACGTTATCTGTGCTAACACTCTAAATTGTTGCTTCTCTGGTTCGAGGATTGGTGGCTATTAGTAGAGTTGCTTTCCGTAATTATTCTACATTGTATACCGGAAGGGGGTCGGTGTCCGGCGGGAGCACCAACAAGCCTTGGCAGCAGCAACTGACGTGGTAAGCGTAAAAGGTGCAGCGTTGGGCCCAGTAAGGTCTAAGAGACCCACCAAGTGTTGGAGTCAGAGCAGGCCCAGAGCAGGCTGGGGAGCCCACTGAAGGCAAAGAAGACCCTTAAGATGAGCCACAGACCGAAGGCACAGAAGTCGCAAGAGGATGTCGAGCAGCTCACCAAAGATGCAGGCCCATGGTGCAGAGGATGCGGTGAGGAGGGAGATCTTGGCAGGAAGAGATTCTGGAGCTTCTTGTAGCCCGAAGATCTCTGGTTCACAGAGTAAACAAGCCTTGGCAATGGCAAGTCGACGCGGTGCACAGTGGTTCTGTTCCAGTGGTTCCGACGAGGGATACTGGCCTTAATCTTTCTGAAAAGACAGTGCAGGTTTCGAGGGAGTTGCAAAACCTCCACCTGTGTTGCTGAACCTTTCGGAGTCCGTAGGACGTCAGGAGCAGCAGACCGGTCAGCTTGGTTGCGGTGCCTGCAGATGCAGGGGAGTGATTTTTTCACTTAAAGGGAGATTACTTCGGGTATCTTTGATGAAGCACAGGCATAGACCACACAGAAGACTGGCAGGACGATGAGACCAGGAGCAGCAGGAGTCTCCCTTGATGCAGTCTCGGGTTCCAGGCAAAGAAGTCCAAGGTACTCAGACGGTTAAAATTTAAGTCCTTTCCGATTTCAATCTTGTTTCACAACGAGTCTGATGAGCCCCCCACAGGTAAGCCCTTAAGTACCCCAGGGAAACGGTTGGGGTGATCCAAGGATCCCTCCCAGAGGAGGAACTGGACAGAGGGGACGATACTCCCATGTCCTTTGTCCAGTTTTGTGCCAGAGCCCACAGATCCCTGAACTGGCTCAAACTGGAGTATGCAAGGGGGCACCAAATGTGCCCTTCAAAGCAGTCTGGTGGTGCTGGCAAATGCCTCCACCCCAGCCCAATGGACTAAGTCCTGTCTGGGAGGGGGGCACACCTCCCTGTTACCGGAAACTTATTGTTCTACCTCCCCCTGCTCACGCTCAGCAGCAAGAGGGCAGAATGGTGTCTATGGTCGGCAGCAGCACTAGCTTGCTGTTAGACCCTAAAAGGCTGGTACCGGAAATACAGGGAGGCACCCTAGGGGAGCCCCCCAGCATATGGGATCCTACATCCAACACTGTAATCGGTGTTGGGGTAGGATTCCAACATGTTTGATGCCAAACATGTATATAGTTAGACATCTCGTATTTGACTTGATGTCCACTATATGTATTAACTGGCTGACCGCACCTACACTACCTGGAGAATAGACTCTGGGGTTTGTAAAGGGTGTCCTGCTCATGCAGGGGCACCCTCACACTTGTTACCAAGCACCCTGCCCTCAGGACTGAAGAGCCTGCCATAGGAGTGACTTATAGGTTTTAAGTGCAGTGACCTCATATATAAGGAAACTTACAACTGTTGTACGTGGTGCTAGCACCAACTTACACAGGCTCCAATGGCAGGCCTGTAGTCACACTTTGAGTGGTCTTTCATGGGTGACATAATACATGCTGCTGTCCATGGGAGGCCCATGGGAGACCCCTGGTGTACCTATGCCCCAGGCATCTTAGTACCCTATACTAGGGACTTGCAGGGATACACCAGTAGACAATTAGGAAGGTACCAAAGTACTTACCATTGTCAAATTTAGGGAGGAAGCACAGTGACTGGGTTCCTGGTTAGCAGGATCCCAGTCAGACTAGTCAGAAAACAGAACACCACCAGCAAAAAGTAGGGGTAACCAAGCTAGAAGGATCCTACCTTCCTACACTGGCTTAGTATATTGTGTACACTCTAAGGAGTTATGCACCTTGCACTAATCAAGGCAACCCTTATGGTGATTTTAGTGGTCTTTGATAACCATAGAAAGCTCTGAAAGTGGTAGCTGTGGAGAGCAGCCTTAAGGCGTATCTTTAAAGAGTGTAAAGCAGCTTGTTTTAGCACATTTAATCGAAGGTGTAGATTAGATGAAAAAGAACCTTACAGTGTTTATAGAAATGTCTATTATGCAACACAATCACTAACACATTTTTATATCTCCTACCTGGAGATAGCAATACACACAAGAATACTTCAAAATAATCAGGTAAGTAGCCCAAATATACACTGGCCTCCGGGGGAAGACCAAACCATATACTAAAAGTGGAATGTGAACTGAGGAGCTCTGGATACAAGGAACCACCAGCGGTAAGTACCCAGGAACCCCATGGAGGCTGTGTGCAGAGTGGAAACACCGCCACATAACCAGTACAAGTCAACGGAGAAGTCGCGGTTGCAGTTTTAAAGAAGTAAGGACCCTTCCCATTGGACCCCGAAGAAACCCTTGGAAGACAGAAGGTTGGAGAGCCACCCCACCCAGGGATGTCCCCGGAAGCAGGTTACCTACATCAGGGAAGCCAGGTGCATAGAGGTGAAATGATGTCAGAAAGTGCCATAGACAACAATGGAAGACTTCGAAGAAGATGCCTCTGGAGAAGCCTGTGGAGGAGTCCGGTGGAATCCAAGGGTGGATTCTTGAAGAGGAGAACATGCAAGCAGAGCGGACAGTCTATACCTCTCAGAAGTGACCAGGAGATACGGATGCACAATGGCCACCGATGTCGAGAGGTTCAGGAGTTAAGATAGGGACCTTGTTGTTGCAGCTATGAGGGTTCTGTGACGCTGAGGAAGACCAGGAGCCGTGCACGAGCTGTCCCACGACGGATGTCGGTGTCCAGCAGGGGCACTAACAAGCCTTGGTAGCCGGTACTGGTGTGGAGAGCGAAAAGATGCAAGCTTTGGGACCTGCAAGGTTCAAGGGACCCACCAAGAGCAGGAGAGTCAGAGCAGGTCCCAAGCAAGCAAGGAAGCCCACTGAAGTAAAGGAAGAACCTCGAGAGGACCCACGGGCCAAAGGCACAGGAGTTGCAAGAGAACCTCAGGCAGCTCACCCAAGAAGGAGGCCCACGGTGCAAGGGATGCAGTGAAGACCCTGATCTTCGAGGGATGAGGTGCTGGAGCTTCCTGTGGCCCAAAGATCTCTGGAGTGCAGAGCCAACAAGCCTTGGCAATGGCAAGTCGACGCAGTGCACAGGCGTTTCGTTCCAGTGGCTCCGACGAGGGATACTGTCCTCAATATGGCAGGGAAGACAGGTCAGGCCTCAAGGGAGCTGAAAAACTACCACCTGTGTTACTGGGCTTCGGGAAGCCCTTAGGACAACAGGAGCAGCAGACAGGTCAACTTTGTTACGGTGCCTGCAGATGGAGGGGAGTGACTCCTTCACTTCAAGGGAGATCAATGTGGATGTCCTTGATGCCCAACGGCCTTCTGGGGAAACTGGATGATGTATAAACAACAAAACAGTGAAGAGATGCTTTCTTAAGGGCATTTATGAATGTACTCTATCGCTCATTTTCTAAAAATTGTACACGAGGCGACTTGTCTGTGTGTCTTATCTTGTGTATCTGTATGTTACTGCTTCTTTTGCCTTACAGATATGCTACGCATTCAGAAGTGCTGAAGGCGTGTCTTTCAGAACTGTGAGTAAACCGGTTCTCTAACTGGCCATAGGTTAGGGTGCACCTTAGCAAGTGCATACCTCCATGGTCCCTGGTCCTGAAGAAAGCCTTGCTATTGGCACACAGAGGCTGAAACATGTCGACCTAATGTTTTAATTTTGGATGTGGTTGATCAATCTAATCAATCCCAACGTCCACCATACACTTTTTTAATCTAGTCTTACTACCCTGTCATTAAAAAAAAAAATTAAGGAGTAGTAAAGACTATTTTAACATCACATTCTGCACTATCACTTGCACTCAACACTCAGTAATCCTGTTCCGCTGTAATCAGGCATCGAAGCACACCAGGGAGGCATTCGGCCTCTGGTGGGGGTCCAATGATGAAGCATGTCACCAACCAGGTTGGTGAGTGAGGACCCTTTTAAAAGACATGTGTGATTTTTGTTTATAGCCCTCGACATTCTGGCTTCACTCTTTTGTTGTTTATACATATACTGGTGGGGATTAAGAGTGGAGATAAAGAGTTTCCCTCTCTCTCTTTTTGTTTTGATATATGAGCCTGGATGATGCACAGACTATGCAAAAGACTTGAAGAACAGCAAGACCAGGAGCAGCAGGAGTCCTCCTTTTTATTTAGAACACATTTTATTTGTCATTTCAAATAATATCTTTACAAGTGAATACATTTATATAACTTGATCACATCAACAGTCACATTTTAGAATGTTTCATTTACTTTGTGGAATACATTTATTGTACATTGGGTACATTGTAAGTAGTATCTGTCCACAGTGCAGGTGGCTGCTATTGAGCTAGCGATTATGATAGTTGGAAAAAACATATACTAAAACATTGCCAAATGGTTAAACCCCCCCCCCCCACCCCTGCCCCCTTGCTGACGAGTGCATGGATGGTCACAGGGTTATTGGTGGACCTATTCGATCTGAATGTTCCCTGTGATGATTAATACAGATTTCCATGTGGTTGGAGACCTGAAGCAATGGGTTTCGGGAAAGTGTGACTCTGCCTCAGGGCAGGCATGCCTATATTTAAATTTGTTAAGAGGGTATGAGGGATCAGATAGCTAGGGTAAGGCTAGTGGAAAGGTCCTGAGTATGGTGGGTTATGACTGGTGTTATCTGATGAGGTTATCCTTGAGTATTGAATATGTATGATGTTTTCAATGATTCTAGCAGTAAATCCCAGCTCATTCCTATGGGCTTCTTCCAGAGACCCCTATGTTCTTCCATGCAAATGGCACCGCTCTCTGCCAGTCCTTAATGCTAGACTTCCTCCTTCCATGACAGTATCCTGGGGGGAGGGCATTGATTTCCACCTCCTAGTGATGCATCGCTTAGCTAAGATGAGAGCCAAGTCTGCACATCTAATCTGAACTTCCTATCCCTTCTGCCGTGGGTGGAGGCTCAGTATGCAAGTTTCCGCTGAATGCCAACCGGTGTGTCCCACCACCTGCCTGAGGGTTGTTATGAGTAGGCCCCAAATGTTTTGCAAACCAGTGTAGGTCCAAATCAGGTAGATTAAATCTGCATCCTGCTCAGGACATCTGGTGCAAGCCACCATGGTGTTGGGGAAGATGGAGTGTAATTTGTGCAGTGTTAGGTAAGCGCGCTGTGTTATCATGTTTTGTATACATTTAAAACGTGTTTGCTGGATTCTCCTTTGGGGTATTCCAGTATTGTCTTCCACTCCTTATTCGAGAGTGCCCCGTTTGGCTTTATCCCAATTGTGACGCACCTGTACCAGTGGTGATGGTTGGTGATTTTGAATGCCTCAAGTGTCTTCCTGTTCCCATTAAGTACAGTAAGTGTGTTAGTTCATTTGTATCAGGTTCTGTTCCCTGAGGTGCCCAATGTCGTTTGATATAACATACCAGGTTGGCGTGTATCAGGAAAAGCACCCCTGTGGCTCCCTGCTCATGCACAAAGTCGGCGTGTTAGTAGTATCCCAGCCCTAAACAGTGCCTCCATTTCAGACTCCCGCCAGTGTCCATGGAGTGAGTCTACGTTTTGTAAGAGTTCCCGTGGCGGTTGGTATGTCAAGAAGTGGTATATTAGGGGCATGAGCGGAGTATGTGCAGTATATTTAATTGCCTGTTTCCAATAAGTGAGTATGGTCTTGAGTAGCTACGGAGCCGCCGGTGGGATTGTATCACCCGAGCATAACAATTTGTGTAATACGCCCTGGTCGATCATCTGATGTGTATAAGCTATCTCATGCAGGTTCTGTCACACTACTCAGTATGAGAGCCATTGTAATTGTCCTGCCAGGCAATAGGCACGAAAGTCAGGTGCCCCCATTCCTCCGGCATCCGAAGGGAGCTGTAGTTTCAACAGATTGAGACGTCATCGGCCTGTGCCCCAAATTAAGTCAATCAGCAATGTGTTTAAAGCGTTAAAAATTGATCTGGGAATCACCACAGGTAGATTTGTAAAGAAATAAAGGATTTGCGTAAGCATCACTATTTTAGAGATTGCTAGGCGGCATGCAATTGAAAGAGGGAGGGACGTCCAAAAAGCAACCTGCGTGCGCAAGGAGCCTATTGCTTTTTGTGTATTCCCTTCGATGAGGTCAGGTGGATTTCTATATTTAATTTCCTAGGTAACGGAAAGTATTAGGGGCAACTGTTATACCTTGTTCTCCAAAGGAGATTGTTTGCACGATCTGAAAGACACGTTAGTGATAGATTCCTTACCTTTGAATATCCCCAGGCGTCAGACTGGATCCGGAAAGTTTTTCGTCAGCAGTACCCCTGCGTGTCGGCAGGTGGCGTTGTGCGGCTCCGCGTCCATCGCTGGCGTCGTATGCACCGAGATGACGTCACAGAGACTACTTAGGCGCCACCCGTGCGCTCTGACGTCAGTTCTTCCTTTTTCCGCGTCAGTAAGCGCAGATCTGGTTAGAGCATGTACCTTAGTCACTTTTTGACTATCTTTTTGAGACTTTTGTCTCCTTTAAATTTGAGTTTGGTGCCGTAGGGATGCCTGGTTTTAAGTTGTGTGGGACCTGCCGGTGCAATATGTCGGTGGCGGACCCCCACGACGTCTGTCTCTACTGCCTGAAGAGCGAACACGACTCCCGGGCCTGCATGGACTGTTTGGCCATGGCCCGAAGGCCTTGAGGGAGCAGCACCGGAAGCTGTTTGAGGATCGGCACTCATCCCCGCGCCGTTTGCGGTCCAGGGGCCGCTCCAGGGAACACTCACGGGGCCACCATCATCGCTCCTCTGGCTTCAAGTCTTCACCCTCGGATTCGGGTAAGAGACGACACAAAAAGAAGTCGAAGAAGCGTTGTCACTCTCCACCGTCCCCCTGTCGATCCCCGGATGTGGATGAGGTGGACATGGGTTCTGCCCCTGCGGCTCCTTCGGGTCCCAGGAGTCCCGTGGCCTACCCACCTTACCCGGGTCCGTCGGCGACTCCCACTCAGGTGCAAGAATTTCTTGCCACCTTGGACTGCCTGTTTAGGCGTCAGGCTCCCGCCGGCACGCCCTCAGGCCCCATGGTCCTGTGTCAGGATCCTGTCGGGCCATCGGCGCCAGCCCAGGCGCCACAGGATCCTGCGCTGTTGGCTCTGGCCATTGCGCCACAAGGTCCCGCGCTGCTGGCTCCGACCCCAGCGCTGCCCTCGGCTCCGCCTCCGGCGCCGCAGTGGGTACCATTTGTCCTGCCCCTGCCCAGGTTCTCGGAAACTTTTGTCCATACCTGGGATCCGCACTAGGACACGGCGCCGGTTCGGCCCCGTCCGGTGCTGTTCCCGGCACTGCTTGTTCCTTCCCCAGTCCCTGCCCTGCCGCTGTCCCGCATGCGGCGGAGGTGGAGGATGACTGGGTGGGGTCCGAGGACCCTCTTGCTTGTCAGTGTGACTCCGAGCAGGACTGGGCGGACGAGTTGGAGGAGGCCGGCCTCGATCTCTCCTCTGACCCGGGGTTTGCCTCTTCTCCATCTACCATGGAGGAGGGCGCCTTGTGCACGATGGTGCTTCGTTGGGCCACTGAGGTCGTCCACCTTGACCTCCCTGCGGTGGCCCTGAAGACTAATCTCCTCACTGAGGTGCTCCAGAAGGTGTCCACTTTGTCGGAGCCCCTGCTGCCCTTTGACGACCTTACTGACGTCGTGCTGGGCACCTGGCTGCCGCCTCCCACGGGGGCCCTGGTGGATAAGAATGTCGCCAGGCATCATCGCCCGGTGACCCTGCCTTTCTGACCACTCATCCTACGCCCGAGAGCCTGGTCATCCAAGCTTCGACTTCCCAGAGTGCCTTTCCCACGGCTCCGCCAGATAAGGACTCTAAGAAGCTGGAGCAGTTCGACAAGCGGTTGTTTTCTTCAGCCAGCTTAGTGCTGCGGTCGGTGAACATTGCTTGCCTCTTGGGCCGCTATTCCCATGCGGTGTGGGATGCCGTTGCACAGGTGTTGTCTCAGTATCCTGAAGAGGCCCAAGCGGTGCTGTCTCAGGCTGTTGCCGAGGGTAAGGATGCGGCCAAGTTCGCCATTCGGTGTGGTTTGGACCCCGCGAACTCACTGGGTAGAGCCATTTCTACGACTGAGGCGCTTCGTTGCCACGCATGGTTGAGATCTACTGGGTTCTCCCCAGATGTACAAAGCTCCCTCATGGATATGCCCTTTAATGGCACCCGTCTGTTTGGTGATAAGGCCAACAGTGCGCTGGAGTGTTTTATGGACTCGCGGGCTACAGCCAAGTCCTTGGGTCTTTCCACGAAAAACCCAGCCACTCCTGGTTTTCGTTCCTTTCGTGGCCAAGGCAGGAGCGGCCAGGCCCGTTCCTTCAGCAAGCCTGTACAGAACTAGCCACAGTGCGCCCGCGGACGCGGCTTCCGCAGGGGCGGGTCTGGGAATCAGCGTGGGGGTCAGTCTATCTCCGCCCCCGCTGCTTCTACTTCCATACCTTCCTAATCCGAGCTTTGGGGGGCACTCCACGCCAGTGGGTGGCTGGATCCGCCGTCACCTCCCCCATTGGCACGTTATCACATCCGACAAGTGCGTGTTTCAAGTCGTCCGCAAGGGTTACTCCCTTCCCTTTCAGTCCACCCCTCCAGCCATGCCACCTCAGTACCACCGCATGTCGGGGAAACACTTGGCACTTCTCCAGCAGGAAATCACAGCCTTCTTGGCCAAGGGGGCCATTGAACGTGTTCCTGGGCCAAAAGTAGTACGTGGTTGTTATTCCCACTACTTTCTGGTCCCCAAGAAGGACAAAGGGGGATTGCGCCCCATCTTGGACCTCAGGAACGTCAATCGCTTCTGCCCTCGACCCTGGAGACTGGATGGAAGCGTTGGACTTGCAGGATGCATATTTTCACTTACCCGTCCTGCCGGCCCACCGGTGTTACCTGCGTTCACGGTAGGCCACTAGCATTTTCAATTTGCAATGCTCCCCTTCGGCCTTACCAGCGCCCCTCGGGTGTTCACCAAAGTGATGGCGGTGGTCGCAGCTCATCTGTGCAGGACAAGGGTGTCAGTCTTCCCCTACCTCGACGACTGGTTGTTGAAGGTGGGCTCGCCCTAGGCAGTCGTCACCCACCTTCAGACTACGGCTGATCTCCTGCATTTGCTGGGGTTCTCCATCAACGTGCCGAAGTCGCACCTGAGTCCCTCTCATAAGCTCCCCTTCATCGGAGCGGATCTGGATGCGATGCAGTTTCGGGTTTATCCTCCCGAGCAGCGAGTCCGGTATATTCAGGCTATGATTCCGATCTTTCAGCCTCTATTCGGGGTTACGGTCAGGATGACCATCCGGCTCCTGGGCCTGATGGCCTCCTGCATCCTACTGGTGCAACATGCCAGGTGGCAAATGCAGGCTCTGCAGTGGGACCTGAAGTTCCAGTGGGGTCAGCATCAGGGAAACCTGTCCGATCATGTCCAGATCTCGGAGGGCTTTGCACGACATTTGCAGTGGTGGCTCACGAAAAGTGATTGGGTCAATGGCAGATCCCTCTCCCTTCCCCAGCCGGACCACACAGTGGTGACGGATGCGTCCCTCCTGGGCTGGGGAGGCCACTTGGGAGAGGCGGAGATCAGAGGTCTGTGGTCTCCGGCGTAGTCCCGGCTCCATATCAACCTTTTGGAGCTTCGGGCGATCCGTCTCGCACTGAAGGCATACCTTCCCTCTGTCCGGGGCAGTGTAGTGCAGGTGTTCACGGACAACACCACCGCCATGTGGTATTGCAACAAACAGGACGGGGTGGGATTGTAGACCCTATGTGAGGAGGCTCTGTGCCTCTGGGCATGGCTGGAACATCAAGGCATTACCTTGGTGGTTCAACACCTGACAAGTTCTCTGAACGCGAGGGCGGACAATCTCAGCCGCTGGTGCTTGATGGATCACGAATGGCGTCTGCACTCGGACGTGGCGCAAGGTCTCTTTCTGCAGTGGGGAGAGCCTTGGTTAGATCTATTCTCCACTGAAGAGAACGCGCATTTCATCAGTTCTGCGCATTGGAATTTCCAAGGCGGCACTCGCTCGGCGCTGATTTTCGTCGCGAGTGGAGTTACGGTCTGTTGTACGCCTCTACGCCTATACCAGTTCTGCCCAGAGTGCTGAAGAAGATTCGGCACGACTGGGGCCAAGTCATCCTTGTGACTCCGGATTGGGCACGAAGATACTGGTATCCCGAGCTACTCAGCATGGTGATCGATCCCCTGATTCGACTGCCGCTTTGGGAGGATCTTCTGTCGCAGCAGCAGGGGACGGTCCTCCACCCGTACCTGTCCAGCCTCCACTTCCATGCGTGGAGATTGAGCGGCGACAGTTGACAGCTTTCGATTTTTCTCCCAAAGTCTATGATAACATTCTGGCAGCCTGGCGTCCCTCCACTAAGATGGTATACGCCTGCCGGTGGGACAAGTTTGTGGCATGGTGCGCAGCAAAGTCTGTGGATCCCCTTTCTGCCCCTCTTTCTGAGGTTCTTCTGTTCCTACTCTCCTTGGCCCAGCAGGGCTCTGCTCTGGGCACTATCAAAGGTTATCTTTCAGCCATCTCCGCCTTTCTAAGGCTTTCAGATCAGCCTTCTCTCTTTAAGTCCCCGGTTGTTAACCGTTTCCTAAAAGGCATTACACACACGTTTCCTCCCGTGCCTTTGATAATGCCACAATGGGACTTGAATCTTGTCTTGACCTATCTGATGTGCGCTCCTTTTGAGCCCCTTCATACCTGTCCATTACGTCTTCTCACTCTAAAGACGGCTTTTCTGGTAGCTATCACCTCTGCCAGAAGAGTGAGTGAGCTCCAGGCTCTTTCTTCTAAACCTCCTTTCCTTTCTGTTCATCAGGACAAGGTGGTTTTAAGGACCCGTCCTTCTTTCTTGCCAAGGGTTGTCATGCCTTTCCACATCGGGCAGACCATTACTTTGCCCACCTTCTTTCTGCCTCCGCATCCTTCAAAAGAGGAAGAGCGGCTCCACCGTCTGGACCCAAAACTTCTTCGTTCTATCTGAAGCGCACACAACAGTTCCGGGTGGATGACCAGCTCTTTGTTGGCTACGTGGGCGCCAAAAAAGGTCGGGCCATGCACAAACGGAAAATCTCTCGGTGGGTCGTTCTGTGCATCAAAGCATGTTACTCGCTGGCTAAGAAAGAGCCTCCTGTGGGGCTGCGTGCCCATTCTACCAGGGCGACGGCGGCCACTACTGCCTTGGGATGCGGCGTTCCCTTGCAGGATATTTCAGGCAGCTACTATTCTAAGGTAAGGAATCTATCACTAACGGGTCACTTTCAGATGCACAAGTTACTACTTGTGTAACGATATATCTTTAAGAGACATTAGTAAGTGATAGATTCCTTACCGCCCCACCCATCCTCCCAGCTCTGTGAACTGATTCTAGGGTTAAGGTTATCCCTTGGTAAGTTTCTTGCATGGCTCTGCGTTCCTGGTGCGGAAAGTCGTGTACAGATTTGACAGCGCACATGGGTGGCGCTTAAGTAGTCTCCGTGACGTCATCTCGGTGCATACGACGCCAGCGACGGACGCGGAGCCGCACGACGCCAACTGCCGACGCGCAGGGGTACTGCTGACGAAAAACTTTCCGGATCCAGTCTGACACCTGGGGATATTCTAAGGTAAGGAATCTATCACTAACTAATGTCTCTTACAGATATATCATTACACAAGTAGTAACTAGTGCTACAGGTCAACCCTAAAAGGGAATGCATACAATATTTCATAATTAATGGACAGTCCCGCGATAAATTCAATCTGAGCGAAGGTTTGTGTAACAGTATGTAAATTCTCACCTAGGTCTTTGGAGTAAGGTGTGATGTTGTCTGCATATCATGACAGTGCATGTATTGTATGATTAATAGTATTAGCCCAATTTACAGATTTGGCACGGAGTCTGTGCAAGGGGTTCGAGTGCAAGTACAAACAACATGGGTGAGAGGGGGCAACCCTGCCTCATGCCCCTTTGTATCTGATACATCTGTGATATGTGTGACCCTGTGCGTACACAGGCTGTTGGGGAATGATATAGTAATTTGACCCACTGTATTAATTTGAGAGGAATCGCAAATCTCTGTAATGTGGTCAGCATATGTTCCCAATCCAGTGTGTCAAAGTCTTGGCAGATGTCCAGTGATAAGCACCCCGCTCCAACCAGTGCCTCTGGGCAGGCCGACATAACATTGCATAGTCTACGTATGTTTAAGGATGTGTTTTGTGCCGGTCCAATCCCACATTTGTTGGTATGTATTAGTTTTGGCAAAAGAGACAGGAGACGGCTGGCTAAAATGTTACTAAGTATTTTGTATTCCATGTTTAGTAGAAAAAGTGGTCTATATGAGGAGAGGTTATAATGGTCCCTTCCTGGTTTAGACAGTGAAGTTAGTAGGGCCTGCACTGTAGTGGGGAGGTAACAATCCAGCTGAGTGATTCTTGGTATAGTGTCCTTTAGTCCGGGAGCCAGTTGCAGGGAATAAGAGGCGTAAAATTCCATTGGTATGCCATCTATGTCAGGGGTCTTAATTTTAGGGAGATCCTTTGCTGCCCATATTTCAAAGGAAGTTATCGGTGCAGCTAGTGTCTCCTGCGCATCTGCATTTATTTGAGGTAAGCAAACTAAGCTCAAGAAGTTTTTGATTGCCTGCAAGTCTACTCTCCATGGGGTTGTGTACAATGACTTATAGTAGTCATTGAAGGCCTCTTTATTTCAACTTGAGGGGTTATTCGGGTCCGTTGCAGGGTGATTATCTCTACTATTGATATAGGTGGGAGGGCATTCCTAATTAGCCATGCTAAAAGTGTGCCTGATCTGTCTGCTTCAGTATGGACTTTTGTTTATCTGCTCAGTAATCTATGACCTGCAATTGTTCTAGGAGTTCTACGTATTTTATGCGAGCTACTTGGAGATCCTTTGTATTAACTATGCTTTGAGCTACTTCACGTTCAAATTTGCTCGGGGTGTCTTTCACCTGTTTTAGCTCCCTATTAGCCGTTTGACGAGCACTCATCACAGCAGTCATCACAGCGCTAATTGCAGTGCCGCGTATGATCACTTTAAACACCTCCCATTCTATCCCCACTGAAGAGGCCGTTCCCTCGTTTTCTGTAAAATAAGTATCCATGGTTGATGCCATAGTGGCTCAGAAAAAAACATCCTCGGGTAGGCGAGGGTCTAGCCTCTCAGTGGGAAATGGTGTGGGGACACGTCCCCAGGAAATGATTGCTTCTAAAGAGTTGTGGTCTGATATTGTTTTACCAACATATGTTGTATGGGTGATTTGCGTTAAAAGTAACGGGCTGCAGAATGTGTGATCTATTCGAGTATGTAACTCGTGGGTAGGTGAGAAATAAAGAGTATTCCCTCATACCTTCATTGTGGCTGCGCCATATGTCCCTCAGTGACCATGCTTTTGACCAGGTCTGTAAGAATTTAGCCTGTTGTATTGACGCTGCTCCTGGGAGTTAGGGGTGGAACTGGTCTAGTATGATATCGTCCTCGGCATCCCCCGACACAAACACATCAGTCAACACCTACGAAGTCTCCAATGGCTCCCCGTGGAGAAGAGTCACTTTCAAAATCCTCACTCACGCCTACAAATGCCTACACAACAACGGACCCAAATACGTCAACAAAAGAATCAACTTTCATGAACCTAAAAGAAACCTACAATCTTCCAACCTCGCACTGGCCGAAACCCCGCGCATCCATAGAGCCAGAGCAGGCGGAAGATCCTTCTCTCCCATTGCAGACAAGACCTGGAACGAGCTACCGGCAGACACCAGACACGCCCCCTCCCTGAACACCTTTAGGAAGACCCTCAAGACCTGGCTCTTTGGCTAAACAGATCTGCGGACCCCCCCTCCCTCAGTGCCTTGAGACCCTCACGGGTGAATAGCGCACTTACAATTCCTTGATTGATTGATTGATAGATATCTAAGACTGCATTGAAATCTCCCCCAAATATCCATGGGAATTGGGTCCTGTCCGCAAGTACCATTGCCACGGAATATAAAGGCATCTTAGTCTGTGTTCGGGGCATAGAGGCTCCCCAATACCAATGTGCTGCCATCTAAAGTACCATGGACTAGAGCGTATCTGCCATTTTTGTTGATACGCTTCTTGTGATCAATGAAGGGAATCCTTGCCCGGATTCATATCGCTATGTTGTACTAAATAGCTATCCCCTCCATTTCCCTTGAAGATTAGTGGCATCAGCAGTAGATAAATGGCTGTACTGCAGAAACACTATATGTGCTTTACTCCTGACTAGCTGCGTGTGAATTCTGTCATTTGTGCATTGATCCCATTCCCCGTATTACAGGTAGTGTAATTATATTGTTAAGTTGTTGCCATGTGTAATTCCCTTGTGTGTTTTATGAGTGTTGCCTCTGTGTCGGCAAGCGTGTGGCACATATCAGGAACCCCCGTAAACTACCCAATACTAGGTCCAACTGATGAACTTTATTCGACTGAACTTTTTGTGCTACATTAACTAACCGTGTAGTTGCAAAACTTTCAGCTGCAAAAGGGGCCATAATGGCGTAACAGTGAAAGGGGGTTCCTAGGCAGCCATGAGCCACTCTTGCTTAAAGGAAGTGCTTACCCATCCCAGGGCCCAGCCCACCACAGCATCAGCAGCATAATAACTTATTAGTGGGCCTGAACATAATGCTCCAGTCCCCCAATAACCGTTTCACTTTATAAGTTTATCATATAGGCTCCAGAGGTGGCTACCTCTTTAAAGGGGTTCAACTCCGTGTCCCCTAATGATGATACATGTTTATCACCAGTCGGCAGATTATGTGGTATTCTTTTGTGGCCTTCTCATCTTGTTTCTGCTTATCATTCATTCTATAGGACACCAGCATGGCTGTGATGCTGTCTTACCCTTTCATCAAAGCGGTAGATAAATCACAGATCAAACTGGGATATGCAAGCAAGCTGGCGCTATCATCTGTTAGTTCAGTAAATCATTTGCTGTCTGTGGAGTCATGGATGGGAAGAGCGGCTAGATATTGTCTGATTCTGATTGGACCGTGTCGCCAGTTGAGGATTCCTCATCTGTGAGTGTTCTCGTTTCTCTGAAGGTGGCTGCAGATAGCAGGACCGATAGCTGCCATCCAACATTTGTTCAGGTGTCTTCATAGATCTTCATCTTGCCTCTGTGGTTTTAGGCACCGGCTTTCGGCTGGCGTCTTTGGCTCGTAGGTTCGAAATTGTGTCTAAGGGCAGTTCAGGGATGGTGTGTTCTACCCATGGATAATCTTGAGGTTGGCAGGATATAAGAGCATATTTCAATTCAAGAGATTGGAGATATTGTTTGATTTCTTGGTACAAGGCCTTCTACTTCTAGACTTGTAGGGTGCAGTCTGGAAACAGCAAAATTCATGTTATCATGCTTGATGGGTGCTTTTTCTCGTGCTATCTGAAGGATCAAGTCCCGTTCTCTGTAGTTGAGTATCTGAAAGAGACTGTTAGTTATAGATTCCTTACCTTAGAATTACCCCCAGGCGTTGAACTGGATCTGGAAAAAAAAATTCTCAGCAGTACCCCTGCATGTCAATAGGTGGTGTTGGTCGACTCCGTGTCCGTCGTCGGCGACGTGTTCGCAGGGATGCTGTCGCAGTGTCTGTATAGAAGCCGCCCATGCGAGCTGACGTCTGTTCTTTATTTTTCTGCACCAGCCTGCGCAGATCCAGAGACAGGGTGTCCCTTAGTCATTTTTTGAATAAACTTTTGTCGACATCTTTTTGGAGTCTTTGAGTCCTGGTGCACAAGGGATGTCCCATCGTCAGACAGGCTTAAAGCCCTGTGACTCCTATCACAAGCTGATGCCAGTCACCGATCCGCACCTCGTGTGCCTCTGGTGCCTGGAGCACGACCACGAACCGAAGTTGTGCTCCATCTGTCGGGCCTTGAATCCCAAGTCTTTGCAGGAACGGTCCCGAAAGCTCTTGGAGGCCCGGCAGTCAGTTCCGTGTCGTTCCCAGTCCCGCTCAAGAGGAAGGTCTCGAAGCCCCCACACACCTCGTCACACTCCAAGTCATCCAGGTCATCAGGTAAGTCCAAGCACAAGAAGAAGGCGAAGAAGCACCATCGATCTTCGCCTTCTCCCCGTCGATCGGCTGACGCGTCGCGGGACCCGGACCGTAGTCGCCCAAAGGCTCCGTCTTCGGTGCCTCCTTCTGGGACGACTCCTTGTCTCCCTCCCTTTCTGGGAGCCATAGCATCCCCTGCTCAACTTCGTGCATTTTACGAAGCCCTCCACTCCATCTTAGGGCAGCCCAACTTCGCCAGCGTGCCTTCGGGCCCCCCGGAGCCAGACACGGGCCCTGGGTCTTCAGTGCAGCTCTGGCCCCAGAGAGACCCTGTGGATCCAGGCCTGGATCCGGATCGACACCAGTTGGCCTCACTCGACCTTTCCCGGTGTCGACACCCCTGGCGCCAGCCGATGCTGTCCCCATCCTCACCCCCAAGATGGACCCGGAGCTGGATCGACGTCGGCGGACATCGAATCCGACGCCGGAGGGTACTTTTGTTCACCTGTTCATCCCTGGTATTCCCTATTGCCCAGAAGGTGATGATGAGGATTGGGAGGGGTCTTCTAACCCTTTGGTAGACCAGCTAGAAGAGCCGGACTGGAGAGAGGACGTATGTGACGCCAGTGGTCTGGACACTTTTCCTGCTTGGCATGCTTTCTCCCCCCTACAGTGCTACGTAGGAGGGAGTGTCCTATGCTGTGGTAGTGAGAAGGGCAGCTGAGGCCCTTGGCCTGCAGCTCCCTTTGGTGGCAGTCAAGGCTAATCTCTCGGAGGTGCTTCAACCGGCGGCGACTTCATGTAAGCCCCTTCTGCCATTCAATGAAGCCCTCACTGACGTCCTTCTGGGCACCTGGTCCAAGCCTATCACAGGGGCTCCTGTGGAACGGACTATCGGCCGCTGCCACCCCCTGCTCTGGGCGACCCAGTTTTCCTCACTAAACACCCTTCCCCTGAAAGCTTGGTGGCCCAAGCCTTTTCATCTAAGGGCACATTCCCTTCTGCTCCCCCAGATAGGGAATCCAAGCGGCTGGATCATCTTGGGAAGCGCATGTTCTCTTACTCCAGCTTGGCAATGCGGTCCTTGAATACCGCATCCCTCTTGGGCCGATACTCCAATACCATCTGGGATATGGTTGCACAGGTGCTGCCTCAGTGTCCGGAGAAGGCCCGGGCCGTTCTCTCCCAAACAGTGGCGGATGGGAGAGACGCAGCCAAAATCACGATTTGCTGTGGACTAGATGCCACGACTCACTGGGCAAAAAGATTGCCACATCGGTTGCCCTTTGGCGCTACGCCTGGTAGAGGATGTCTCTCTTTTCGGGGGATGTCCAGGCAACCCTGCAGGGCATGCCCTTTGATGGCCGACACTTATTTGGTGACAAGGCAGACTCGGCACTGGAGTGCTTTAAGGATCCTCAAGTTACGGCCAGGTCCTTGGGCCTCACAGCAACAACCCGTCCATCTGAGTCTAATTTTCGCCTTTTTTGTGGCTACGGAAGGGGCACCCCAACACATCTAGCCCAGACCAGCCACCGGTTCACCCAAGCTACCCAGTTTCAGCGTGGCCCTGGAAGTGGGACCTAACAACGTGGGTCTGGAGGCCAGCGGGCAGGCCAGTCCACCCTTCCCACCCCTGCAGCCACCTCCAAACCTTTCTAGTCCGACCTTCCAGGGCCATCAGAAGCCAGTGGATAGCAGGATTCGCCAGCACCTCCTCCACTGGCAAACCCTCACATTTGACAGGTGAGTTTTGCAAATCGTCCGAAGGAGCTACTCCCTCCCCTTTGAGACTATCCCTTCCTCCATGCCACCGTCTTTCGATCTCATGTCAGAGGATCATTTGGCACTTCTTCTCCAGGAAGTTTCTCCTCCTCCAGGAAGTTTCTCCTCTCTTGGCCAAAAGAGCCATCAAGATGGTTCCTACACCAGAATTAGGTCGTGGTTGCTATTCCTGCTACTTTCTGGTGCCCAAGAAGGACTAAGGCCTGCGTCCTATTCTAGACCTCAGGGCCCTCAATCACTTCCTCCAGAAGGAGAAGTTTAAAATGCTAACCCTGGCTCAGGTCCTGACTGCTCTGGAGACTGGATGATGGAGTTGAACTTGCAGGACGCACATTTTCACATCCCCGTCCTGCCAGCCTACAGGTGCTACCTGCGGTTCATGGTAGGCCATGATTATTTTCAATTCACTGTGCTCCCCTTTGGCCTTACCAGCACCCCTCGGGTGTTCACAAAAGTGATGGCGGTGGTCGCAGCTCATCTGCACAGATTAGGGGTTCCAGTCTTCCCCTATCTCGATGACTGGTTGTTTAAGGTGGCTCGCCCCAGGATGTAGTATAGCACCTCCAGACTACGGCTGACCGCCTGCACACACTGGGGTTCACTATCAACATGCTGAAGTCACTCCTGGCCCCCTCTCAAACACTCCCTTCCAGCGGGGCGGTTCTGGACACGGTGCAGTTTCGTGCCTATCCTCCCGAGCAGCGAGTCCGGGACATTCAGGCTATGATACAGAAGTTTCAGCCTCTATCCCGGATTTTGGTGAGAATGACCCTGAGGCTGCTGGGCCTCATGGCCTCCTGCATTCTGCTGGTGGAGCATGCCAGGTGGAATATGCGGGCTCTGCTGTGGGACCTGAAGTTCCAGTGGGCGCAGCATCAGGGCAATCTTTCCGAGAGAGGACTGCGCAACAACTGCAGTGGTGGCTAACGAACCAAGCGTGGGTCAGATCAGATCCCTCTCCCTTCCCCAGCCAGATCTCACAGTAGTGTTAGACGCGTTACTCCTGGGATGGGGTGGCAATCTAGGAAAGGTGGAGATCAGAGGCGTCTGGTCTCCAGTGGAGCCGGGCTCCATATCAACCTGGTGGAGCTCTGGGCGATTCATCTGGCACTGAAGGCATTCCTTCCCTCTCTCAAAGGGAAAAAGGTGCAGGTGTTCACAGACAACACCACCGCTATGTGGTACTGCAACAAACAGGGCGGGGTGTGGGGTCGTAAACCCTATGTCAAGAGCTGGACATGGCTGGAACATCAGGGCATGACCTTGGTGGTTCAACACCTGGCAGGTTCTCTGAACGCCAGGGCGGACGAACTCAGCTGCCAGTGCCTGGTGGATCACGAATGGCGTCTTCACTCTGAGGTGGTGCAAGGTCTCTTTCAGCCATGGGGAGATCCTTGGTTAGATCTGTTCGCTACCAAAGAGAATGTGTAATGTCAGCACATCTGCATGTTGGAATTTCCAAGGCGGCACTCACTCTGCGACGCTTTTTGACACAAATGGAACTGCGATCTCCTGTATGCCTTTCCGCCTGTACCACTTCTGCTCATAGTGCTGAATATGATCAAGAGCGACCGCGCCCAAGTCATTCTTGTGGCTCTGGACTGGGCACGAAGAGTCTGGTACCCAGAGCTCCTGAGCATGGCCATCGATCCTCCACTCAGACTGCCTCTTCAGAAGGATCTTCTGTCGCAGCAGCAGGGGAGGGTTCTTCACTCAAACCTGTCCAGCCTCCACCTCCTTGCGTGGAGATTGAGCGGCGACAGTTGACAGATTTTGACCTTCCCCCCCCCCAAAGTCTGTAACGTTATCTTGGCAGCCAGCTGTCCCTCCACTAAGACGGTATACGCCTGTCGATTGAATAAGTTTGTGGCATGGTGCACAGCAAAGGCTGTGGATCCCCTTTCCACCCCTATTTCTGAGATTCTATTGTATATACTTTCTTTGGCCCAGCAGTGCTCTTCCCTAGGCACTCTTAAAGGCTATCTTTCGGTCATCTCTGCTTTCCTTCAGCGTCCAGGCCAGCCATCTTTGTTCAAGTCCCCTATTGTACATAGATTCCTCAAGGGCATTACTCATCTCTTTCCTCCTTCTCCTTTCGTAGTGCCCCAGTGGGACTTGAACCTGGACTTAACCTACCTTACGTGCGCTCCCTTCAAGCCTCTTCACAACTGTTCTCTTAGGCTCCTCGCTCTGAAGACAGCTTTCCTTGTTGCCATCACCTCTGCTCGCAGAATGAGTGAGCTCCAAGCTCTTTCTTCTAAGCCCCTTTCTTCTCTGTGCATCCGGACAAAGCGGTGCTTAGGACAAGGCCCTCGTTCCTTTCCAAAGTGGTAACACCCTTTCATATTGGACAAACCATGACTTGGCCCACCTTTTCCCCACCTTCGCACCCTTCCAAAGAGGAGAGACTACACCGTCTGGACCCCAAGTGTGCGCTATCTTTCTACTTTGATCACACGAAAGATTTCCGGGTGGACGATCAACTCTTCGTTGGCTATGTGGGTGCCAAGAAAGGTAGGGCCGTTCAAAAACGGACCATCGCTAGCTGGGTTGTCCTTTGCATCAAAATCGGCTATGCTTTGGCGAAGATGGAACCTCCAGTAGGGCTCGGTGCTCATTCTACCAGAGCTACGGCGGCCACGACTGCTCTTGTTTGTGGAGTTTCACTCCTTGACATCTGTCAGTCAGCTGCATGGGCATCCTTGCACACGTTCACCAGACATTATTGCCTGGACAGCGAAGGACAGCTATTTTGCCCGTTCTGTCCTCCAGGACTTTCTGGTGTGAACTTAGTTTGCAGATCCTCCTCCGGGGTTGGTATTGCTGGGGTATCTATTCTAAGGTAAGGAATCTATAACTAACAGTCTCTTTCAGATGAACAAGTTACTTACCTTTAGTAACGATGTATCTGTATAAGACATATGTTAGTTATAGATTTCCTACCGCCCCACCCATCCTCGCAGCTCTGCAAACTAACTTATAGGGACAGGGACTCCCTTGCAGGGCCCTAGTTTAGCGCACCAGTGGTCAGTGTCTTGCATGGTTCTGCACTGCTGGCGTTGAAAGTCGTGTCAGGACTGATGTCAGCGCTCAGGGGTGGCGTCTATATAGACACTGCGATGTCATCCCAGCCAACACAATGCCGATGACGGACGTGGAGTCAACCGACGCCACCTACCGACGCGCAGGGGTACTGCTGAGAAAGAAATTCTCCGGATCCAGTCTGACGCCTGGGGGAAATTCTAAGGTAAGGAATCTGTATCTAACATGTCTCTTACAGATACATCGTTACCGAAGGTAAGTAACATGTTAATTAGATCAACTATAGGGTGGGGCGCCCTAGGTGCTCTTCTCCTGGCCAGAACCCTGTATGCTCATTCAACACAAAAAGGTTTGGATAATCTTCCCAGGGCTATTGTTGTTCTCAGCTAGGAATCTTTGTATAATGTTGCATTCTGGCCTTTGCTATTCTCTGGCAGCCCTATTATACGAATGTTATTTCGGCGTGACTGACCTTCTGCGTCTTCCACATTGTCTTGCAATGTCGAGACCTGATGTTGGAGGAATTCTACTATTTCAGATTGTTCTTTTCGCCAGGGGGCTAGGTCTTGTAGTGCTGCTGTGTAGGGTGACCTCCGTGGTATTGGGGCTATCAGAAAAATCCATTCAGCTGCCACTCCCTTTCTCTGCACGTGATGTGCGAACGGACTTCCTGGCTCCTCAGCTGTGCCTCCGGCGAGCCTTAGGCTCCTCCCCTTACACTGCTCAAGCCACTTGCTATGGAGCCCAGCAGCTTTTCCAAATGGCAGACCTCGGCAGCACACCACACAACTGCGGATTAAAGGCCTCTGGAGCACCTGACTCACAGCAATGTGGAGCGCACTACCATGGAGACCTTTTGTGTGTGTTTAGTCCTTTGCCTCTGAAGATTTAGAGTCGTGCTAAGCCCTTGTCTAAAAAACAGCACAAGACCCGCGGATACGACGGCTGGCGGTTTTTTGAAATAGTAGAGTTGAGGGAAAAACGCAGAGAAAACGTAGAGGCTATAATCACTGCGGCTGGGGCGATTTTTGCAAAATGTTATCCTCCTGGTTGCCTGGCATTGAGGCAAAGAGTTTAAGCAGCACTGTGCCGGTTGGAGAGGGGAAAAAAAGCCTGTGGTGGCTGACTGGCTGCTATCCCTTCCCTTTAGACTCAGCTGGTCTTTTCAGGCGGTTGCATCAGCGGCTGACATGGATATTGGATTTGGAGGGCTTCAGGTGCTGTGGGGACATGTTTCAAGCTGGAATCCCCGAGGATTACAATGACTATTTCCGTATGAATCAGACCACTGCTGTAGTCACTCTTCTAAAACCAATAGGCAGAGATTTGCATCAGCAATTCGATTTGGTTATTAAGGGCCTGGAGAGCCCACAAGTCCCAGCAAGCACTGCGGCCGGCATGCAGCCAGCGACGCAGTTTCCTCGTGCCTGGAGGCGCTTATAACACCTACGGGCCGCAGCGCGGGAGCCCATTTTTTCTTGCACCAAGGCCTGGAGAGCCCACAAGTCCCAGCAAACACCGGGGCCGGCGTGCCACCAGCGACGCAGTTTCCTCGCGGGATGCGCACGGGCGTACCCGGGCCGTGCCAGGAGGATTCTTCCGCCGGTACAGTACGCAAGTGGCCCCGTATTATCGGGCAGTCGTGGAGGAGGCCAGGGAAAGGGGGGTGCTCCCGGCAGACTGGAGGCACGCGGAAGTGGTGGTTTTTTATAAGCCAGGTCGACCCCCGGATCAACATGCCCCCGCATCAGTGGTTTGATCGGGCCACGTGCAGGGGGAGAGAGCGGCAGTGTTGAATGGTGACACACTTTGAGTGAAACCGTGCGTGTTCAGCCGGCCTCTGCACTGGGGGTTTTGGACACTTGCCCCGTGGAGCTAACATCGAGCCCCGGCTGGGGATTCCTGTTTGCTGGAGTGTGGCTGTGGGTGCAGAGCTGAGGGCCATTACGGAGGGGGTGAGGCAGCCCGGTGACCTTGCGGTGCGCCCTCTCCTCACAATCCTTACTGGACTACGCCCTTCCCGAGCCTTGAGGGGTCCATCGTGTCTGGAGGGCCTATAGCCAGACTACCCTAGTGAGTGTGGAACTCATCCTTGCCGCCCTTCCCCATATCGGTGGTCAGATCGGGCCACGCTCGGGAGGTGGAGTGGCAGCGTTGTGAAGTGACGCATATTAGGGGCATCTGTGTGCGTTTTGGCTGGCTACTGTTCCGGGGGTCTCTGGCCTTGGGGCTGTATCTTGCACTTCTCTCCCCACAACTGCGTTGGCGCAATATCGACGGTCATATCGGACCGCGGGCGCAGTGGGGGGTGTGTGTGCTGCTTTGGGTGCTGCGCTGTGGCCCTCCTGGCCTTGTGTTACCGAGTTGTCATTGTTGAGGCTGTGGCCTTCTTCCCTCCTCGTGTGCTTTCCTCCCTCCTGCACGGATTCGGCGGTCAGGTCGGGACGCGTTCGAAGTGAGTCGGTGGGGGTTCCTGAGACATCCTGTGTGGCCCGGCGGGGGTGGCACGGTTAGTGGACTTGGGACTTGTACCCGTCTGGTGGGGACGTACCCCTCCCTGGTAGGGGTGGACTGGTTGGGGTATCCTACACAGCCTTGTTGTGCAGACTGCGGAGTGGACTTTTCTCCCCCAGGGCTGGAGCCCCAGAGCCGCCATGACACGGGATAAGCACACAGGGGGTCCAGCCAAGCAGGGCACCATATACCGCTTTACTGGCCCCGCGGCCTCAGCTGCGGAACAGGGGTGTTCACAGGGAGGAGTCTCGGACAATGCTGCTCTTCTGGCAGCAATTACGCAGTCCCGAACGGCCCTTGAGCCATAATTGGGGAGGTAGGCTCTGAGGTCTTACTCCTGCGCCAGGACCTGCGCAATGCTACAGAGCGCATAACAGTGGCTGAAAACAGGGTCTCTGGTGTGGAAGACTCTGTCCATACCTTGCAGAAGAAAGTGGCCTCGTTGGAGACCCTCACTAGTGGTCTGGCTTCCCGAGTTGAGGATGCGGAAGGGAGGGCACGGAGAAGTAACCTGCGCTTCGTGGGGTTCCCGGAGGGCTGTGAGGGGGCAGATATGGAACAGTTCTTGACCACGTGGCTTGTCAGTTGGCTTCCCCCAGAATCTATGTCAAACTGCTTTATCATTGAGAGGGCGCATCGGGCCCTTATGCAGAAGCTGCCACCGGGAGCTGGACCTCGACAAGTCATAGCAAAAATCCTTAATTATCACGATTGGGACGCTATCCTGAAACAGCCCCACCTTAAGGAACCCCCGCATTTTGACAATGCTCGTATCCTCATATTTCCAGACTACACCTGGTTCAGCAGAAGCGTCAATCGTTTATGGCGGCAAAGGCCCGCTTGCGGGACTTAAAGCTTCTGTATGCTGCTAAGCTGAGGGTGGTAAATCAGTCACATACATTGTTCTTTGATTCCCCTGAGGGCGTCTTCCAATGGACAGATGAGACAGTAAGGGTGCGTTCACATACACTGCCAATGAGCGAATCCACCCGCAAGCCTCCTAAACCTAAAGTCAAAGGGAACAGGCTCTCGAGATCCAGACGATGCTCACGGTCTCACAGTGATGCCAGCAGATCAGCATCGGTGTCCCTCTCGGGGAGGTAGGCCTCATAACCCTTCTGGAACTATCCCAGTGGACAAATATACATAATTATCGTTTAGGTTGTCGAAGCATAGGTTGGGCTACTATCCTCCTTCGGCCTCTGGGGTCCAGGGGTCAGCCTGTGTATCATGGACGGGCTTTTGGGGTTCCATTGGTGGAGGTAGGCCGGGGAGTCCCGTTGGAGTCACCATGCCGCCTTCGCCACTACAGATACTTCAGCGGTATTGGGGTGGGGGGCTGGGGTTTGTGGGGATGTTCTTGTTCACTGGTTGCAGGCCTTTTCAATGCTTAACCGATGTTCTTTGTTTCAGTTCTTACATTTTGGGGGATTGTTTTGATTTCACTGCACTGTCTTATTGCTGCAATATTCCGTTGTGTGTTTACATGTCACTGCGGATCCTGCTCATTGCATTTATTGTTATTCTAGATGTCCGCCACTGTGGCTAGCCCACGACCTAATGCCGGGGCCCTCAGGATTGTGAGTTGGAATGTTAGGGGGGCACTAGATAAAGTAGAGAGGGGGGCCATCCTCCACCAGGCCAAGTGCTATCAGGCTGATGTTCTTATGCTACAGGAGACGCACTTATTGGGGACCAAGGCCCTTTGTTTGCGGAGATATGGGTATTCCCAGGTTTTACACTCTGGGTTCACGAGGGGTTCCCGTGGGGTGGCTATCCTTATCCATCGCAGGGTTCCATACTTGCACTTCAAGACATGGGCGGACACCCAGGGAAGATATGTCTTTATCCAACGGTCTATTTATGAGGAACGGGTGGTACTGGGTAGTGTGTACGCCCCTCCCGCCGATGGATTTAGGCTCAGATCTCTGTACTGGGAAGAATGTATGACATTGTTCTGCATTCTGTCCATCAATAGTTCTTTTTGCATTTGTCACCCCGAGTGGGATGGGTATGCTCAGACGTGAGTCCCGTGCTCTCCATGCCACTGGAATCAAGCTATCCTGGCTGAAGAGGGGTGAAACCCCGAAACCGGTCCTAGGGTGCTTGTTTCCAGTCCAGGGAGGACCGGGCCTGGCAGTTCGGGCTGGACTGTTCCCATTGGGCACAGGGTCAAGACTGATTTGCATATGGCTGGGTCCAAACTGGAATGGCATGGTGAGCAAAAAAACGATGGATTTAGGCCCATATCTCTGTACTGTGGAGAATGTATGACATTGTTCTGCATTCTGTCCATCAATAGTTTTTTTTGCATTTGTCACCCCGAGTGGGACAGGTATGCTCCAACGTGAGTCCCGTGCTCTCCATGCCACTGGAATCAAGCTATCCTGGCTGAAGAGGGGTGAAACCCCGAAACCAGTCCTAGGATGCTTGTTTCCAGTCCAGGGAGGACCTGGCCTGGCAGTTCGGGCTGGACTGTTCCCATTGGGCACAGGGTCAAGACTGATTTGCATATGGCTGGGTCCAAACTGGAATGGCATGGTGAGCAAAAAACGATGGATTTAGGCCCAGATCTCTGTACTGGGGAGAATGTATGACATTGTTCTGCATTCTGTCCATCAATAGTTCTTTTTGCATTTGTCGCCCCTCCCCCCGTCCTGGATGTTGGCTGAACGCATTATGACTTTGTGGGCAGATGTTCCGGATGGAGTGACGGCTGTTGGTGGTGATTGGAATGATGTGATGGATGGTGCCCGAGATAGATGGTGACGAGAGGGAGCACCAGCGGTTGGCCACACAACTAAATTATCTTCCTTGGTGTCTGGTCTAGGCTGGGTGGATTCCTGGAGACGACAACATGTGGAGGAGCAGGGTTATACGTATTTCTCTGCTGTGCATGCATCATTTTAACGGTTGGACTACGTCTTCGTGCCAGAGGCAGTGGTTGGGATGGTGGCGGAGGCAGAGATCCTCCCTCTGGGTTTGTCAGACCACTCCCCAGTTGCGCTTCTACTACAGTTCGGCCCTGCAAGGCCACCCTTTTCTTGGCGTTTCTCCCCCTGGCATCTGCAGGATGACCACTATAGGGAGCATTTGGGACAGGCTATTGATCAATATCTGGATCTCAATGAGGGTTTGGTGGCAGCCGCTGCACCGCTGTGGGAAGCTATGAAGGCTACTATTAGAGGAGTGGACATATTTTATTGTTCAGTGGGGCGATGGGCTCAGAAGGAGTCCTTGGTGCGCTCGGAGGCTCACATCATGGAACTGGAATGCGCTGGCAGGGAGGAATGAGGAGCCGTGGCGCGTCGACAATTGCTAGTGGCGAGACACATGCATGCAGATTTATTGCTAGATGAGGCTCGTTTGGCATGGCTGGCGTCCCGTAGCAGGATCTATCAATGGGGTGATAAGTCAAGTAAAATGCTTCATCGTCTGTATCAGGGGGCTATATATTCCCTGGTTCTCCCTGGGCTTTTTGGGCCGGATGGGAGGATACTGGGTGACCCCTCAATTATTGCAGATAGCTTCGCGCACTATTATGCGGATTTATATGCTCCACGGGAGTCCCTGTTAGAGGACATGGTCCGCCAATTCATTTTGGATCTTCTGCCCCGGTCTCTCTCTGATAAGGCTCGCGCGGAATTAGATCTTCCACTTACAGTGGAGGAACTGGGTACTGCATTAGGGGAGCTTAACTCTGGGAAGGCCCCGGGGCCCAATGGATGCCCTTGTGAGTTTAAGAGACATTTCTCAAAACTGGAACCCCACCTCCTTCGGGTGGTGGAGGAGGCGCGGGAACATGGGTACCTTCCCCGGGACTGGAGACATGTCGAGGTGGTCGTGTTCCAAAAGCCTGGCCGTCCTCCGGACCAAAACTCTTCATACTGCCCTATTTCGCTGCTAAATATTGAGGCCAAAGTTTTGGCTAAGGCCCTGGCCACTCGCCTTTGCTCCCTTCCCTGCCAAGCCCTCTTGGTTTCACTAGGTTAATTTGGTTCTGGGACAGTTTCTTTGGGCGGAAAAGGCACCTAGAGTAGCGCTACGGATGTGTTTTCAGTCCACGTATTGTGGGGGGCTTGCCACCTCTGATGTCCTGTCCTACTATGTGGCCTCGCAACTCCTGATATTGAACGAATGGTGGTATGGGACTGCTCTGACCCCGCTTATGCGGTGTAGCGGTGCCACATGGGTTCCTTTTCCTTGCACAAGTCTTGTACTCGGCGTCTCTCCGCAAGACACTGCCATCCACCATGAGGGTAGTCTTCCAGGTGTGGAGGCAGGCTCTGCGCAGGATGGGGTGGTGGGGCAAGTTGACGAGGGAGACTCCCCTTTGGTCCAACAGCAGACTGCTGCAACTTGCGGGCTTGGAGGGTTTCCGAGACTGGGATAACATTGGATCTCAACTCTAGGGGATGTAATGCGCGGCACAGTTTTAAAATCTCTCCTGGATTTTCAACATGAATATCAGATGCCGAAAACGCAATTTTTCAAAAACTTGCAGTTTGGCATGCCATTCTTCCCAGTGTTGTTGAGTTGGAGTCTCTTCCCGAATTCAGTCCTGTTGAAGCTAAACTGTTTTTGGGTGACCTAGAGGACCATAAAATCTCTAAAATATATCAAACCCTGGTGACAAATTGTCCTACTACGCTGGATAAACTCAGGGAGTGGTGGGAGGATGATCTTGATCCCCTGGATGGGGAGGACTGGACGGAAGCCCTTGTGTCTCCTCGGGGAGCGGCGATAGTCACACGCCTTCGATTGATTCAATTCAATTATCTTCACCGCTTATACTATATGCGTGTCCGGCTCTGGAGGGTGGGCTTGATAGCGACTCCGGTGTGCCTACGATGCGGTTCTACGAATGGTACCCTGTTTCATACAATATGGCAGTGTGCAGTGCTCGAAAGGTTTTGGCGGGGGGTCCTGGCCTGTCTGGCTGAAGTTTTGGGGTGGGAGCTCCCTTATTCCCCAAAATTGGTGCTGTTACATGTAATGGAGAGGTTGGGGGGGAATATTTATAAGTGTCGTCTGATGCTGCTGGGCTTTACTCTGGCTAAAAGAGACATTGCCCGCACGTGGAAGGCTGGGGCTCCACCATCGCTCTCGGCATGGAAAAACGGATTGGATTTCAATATGGGTCTGGAGGTTCCTATTTTCAAGGCTCATGGATGCCCTTTGAAGCACTTTAAGATCTGGAAGAGGTGGGTGACCTATAGGGGCCTGGACCTCGAGCCCCCTGCGGTGGGGGATGTGGCAGTTGAGGGTTAAGTTGGGCCGGAGATGTGGATCTGGACCTATTGGGTCCTGCGGACCATACTCTTTGTATGCGGACGCATTTGTGTTTTTAATTGTATGGTGCAAAGACAGTTCTGGGCGGAGGGGGGTTTTCTTTTGTTCTATGGTTATTTCACTTTTTGTATAATATTAATATGCTAAAACGTCAACGCAATACTTCTTGTGTATTATGTGGCAGTATGTCTCTGGGTTACAGAGCTCTGCATTGTATTTGACAAGTGACATAATAAAAACTGTTGTTAAAAAAAAAAGTGTGCAAACAACACCAATACATCTACTACTCTGTACAGCCGGTGCACTAGATACACAACAATATGTATCCCTACCTTCTGTTCTTGACCAACAGGGGATTTATGGTGCAAAAGAGATGGGAAATAATATTAGGAGACCCCCACCTAGCCAACCTAACAGCCAGCCTAACCTCCAATACCCCTTGTATCCTCAGTATAATCAAAGCTATCTAAACAACTCTAGGATGCCCAATATCCACCAGTTACAACCACCTTTCTCCCCAGTCACCACTAACTCCTTGCATGTTCCTACTAGTAGAGGGTGGAATTTTAAAGCTCCCCCCTACTCCAGAAATAGGTCCATCAATCTGAGAAATAAAGTAGTCATGACAAAGGTACCAAAACTATCATAACTTGTGAAGTTCGAATCTGAAGATTCCCTTTTAAACAAGACCACTCATTGGATAAGACACTCTAGAGGATGCCGTTCGATCATCAGAGAAGATATTCTCTCTGCTCGAAGGACTTCCCCCCCCCCCCCCAATGTACTCCATATTTGACGAGATAGAATTATCTCAAAAAGATGCTAGAATGGTGGATGATTTAGTGGCACTAGACTTAAGGACAGACCCCTTAAGCAATTTTCATATTAGATTCAAATACTGTAGACTAGGACATGACCCATTGCAGGGTTGCACATTATGGGCAGGTCCTTCATCTCCATTACAAGATGTAGATTGACTCAGCAACCCTAATAATTGTATCCCTCTCACATATGTACCCTCATGTATAAAACTTTCAGAAGCTAATAATACCAATAAGTCTCCATTCGTGAACCTACACCTTGAGGCAAGTAATGATGCAACTTCCATTAGTATCCCTGGTGTAGTCGAGGTTGTGTGCCCACTACCAACTTCTTCATGTATTGAATTGCCTAATTTAATCACAGACAACAAGCCATTCACTGCTATAGAGACTTGTACAGGCATCTCCATACCTGGTAATGAGGCAAATAGTAGCTTAAAAATAATTTCCTGGAAACTGGCAAGGATACATTCTAAACTGCAAGACCCAGAATGGCACTCGTTTATTGGTTCTAATGACATTTGCATCTTTCAAGAAACTTGGGCAGTGGACAAGTCACATATAAATGGCTACACGACCTATAGCGTGGAAGCAAAACCCCCCCCAAAAAACGGGCAGAGCTAGTGGGAGACTACTTTTTGTGAAAAACACTATAGCTCGTAAATATAAACAGCTGATAATAAAATCTCAAGACATATTGGGGATCCAGCTCACCTTTTTAACAGGCTTTAACCTGACCATGTTTAATATCTATGCTAGGTCTGAACCCTATAATAATGAGTCTGCAGTACTATCATAGATTATTTGGTGGGGGTATATCAAAGCAATTCTAAGATCATAGTCGCAGGGGATTTTAATGCCACCTTTGAACCCTCCCCCTTATTGAGAATTATACTGGAGGAGGAGAATGAGATCTGGGGTATACCGAATCTGGCATCGGTCAAAAATTGTGACAGAGCAACGGCTGTGTCCCTGCAGATTGCATCATTGGTCGCAGGTAGGAGCCTGAGGGCTTGTAATGGTAGGACTGTATCGGACATGAGCAGGCAAACCTGAAAGAGACATGTTAGTGATAGATTCCTTACCATAGAATATCCCCAGGCGTCAGACTGGATCCGGAAAGTTTGCGTCAGCAGTACCCCTGCGCGTCGGTAGGCATCATCGTACGGCTTTGCGTACGTCGTTGGCGTCGAAGTCGCCGAGATGACGTCGCTGAAGCTACTTAGACGCGCCCACGCACGCTGACGTCAGTTCTTTCTTTTTCCGTGCCAGCAAGAGCAGATCCGGAGAGAGCGGTAACCCCAGTCATTTTTTGACTGAGTTTTTGGGAACTTTTGTATCTGTTTTTTGACTACTTACATTCCAGGTGCATAGGGAAGCCTGGTTTCAAGTCTCGCGCGGTCTGTCCCCGCACGATGTCTGTGACGGATCCGCACAGTGAGTGTCTCTACTGACTGGGGCGCGACCACGACTCCGAGTCGTGCTCCCACTGCCGGGCCATGGCTCTGAAAACTTTGCGGGAGCAGTCCCGAAAGTGGCTAGAGGCCCGGGAGTCAGCTCCGCGCTGTTCCAGGTCCCGGTCCCGTGGGAGGTCAGGGGACCTGACGCGGAGCCATCACCACCATTCGAAGTCTTTGCACTCAGAGTCAGGTAAGGTAAAGCACAAGAAGTCCCGTCGCTCTTTGCCTTCCCCAAGCCGGTCGCGCGACATGGCTGAGGGTGCAGGTGGCGCCGCCCCTGCGGCTCCGTCGGAGCCTCCACAGTTGTCAATGGCCTACCCGCCCTTTCCGGATCCATTGGCGACTCCGGCCCAGCTGCAGGAGTTCCTGTCAGCCATGGCACGTGTCTTATGTCCTGCTGGAGCGCCTTCGGGCCCCCTGGGCCCGACTGGGGGTCCTCGTTCTTCGACATCACTGGCTCCTGCCTCGACGTCCTCAACGCCGAGAGACCCCCATGGATCTACGCATGGATCCCCGTCCATGTTGGTAGGCCCAGTACGACCTCCACCGACGGCGCCGCTACCGGCGTCGGCCGACGCTGTTTCTGGCTGCCTCCCCGACGTGGAGACGGTGTTGACCGATGCCGATTCCAACGCCGTTTGGGAATTTCTTTCCCTTTCTTCACCCACCTCCTTCTGTTCTACCTGTTTGGCAGGCTGTGGAGGACGGGGTGGACTGGGAGGGGTCTGAGGACCCTCTAGCAGCACAATGCGAGCTAGACCCGGACTGGGATGAGGATCTGGGGGATGCAGGTGACCAGGACTATGCTCCTGAACCTGGCACACTGTCTCCTTCTACCGTGGCTACGGAGGAGGGTGGTTCTACTCTATAGTGTTGTGTAGGGCGGCCGAGGCTCTCCACCTTAAGCTTCCTACCATGGCCGTCAGGACTACCCTCCTGACAGAGGTGCTTCGGCCGGCGTCTTCTTCTACGGAGCCACTGCTGCCCTTTAATGATGCACTCTCGGACGTTCTTTTGGGCACCTGGTCCAGGCCCAACACAGGGGCTCCTGTGGATAAGAACGTGGCCCGACGCCATCGCCCGGCCGACCCCGTTTTCCTCTCCCAACACCTTAACCCTAAGAGCTTGCTTGTCCAAGCCTCTGCATCCCCAAGCGTATTCCCTTCCGCACCACCGGACAGGGAATCCAAGAAACTGGAGCAGTTTGGGAAGAAGATTTTTTCTTCCGCCAGTTCAGGGCTGCGGTCTGTGAACCCCGCATGTCTCTTGGGCCGTTATTCCCATTCTGTGTGGGATACGGTTGTGCAAGTGCTGCCTCAGTGTCCGGTGGAGGCCCGGACAGTACTCTCCCAAGCTATTGATGAGGGGAGAGACGCAGCCAAGTTCACGATCCGTTGTGGTCTTGACACTGCTGACTCACTGGGCAGGGCAATTTCCATGACAGTGGCGCTACGCCGCCACGCCTGGCTAAGAACGACTGGCTTTTCTGGGGATGTCTAGAACACATTGATGGACATGCCCTTTGATGGCACTCGCCTGTTTAGCGATAAGGCGGATTGCGCGTTGGAGCGTTTTAAGGACTCGCGGGCTACAGCCAAGTCCTTAGGCCTTTCGGCTACACGCACTCCTTCCGCTTCTGCTTTTCGCTCCTTTCCTGGTCAAGGAAGAGGCGCCCGAGCACGTTTGTTTCAGAGCCACAGGCATGCGCAGCAACAGTCTCAGCGCAGCCGTGGACGTGGGACCCGCAGAGGTGAGTCGCAGGGCCAGCGTGCGGGTCAGTCCACCACCCCCCATGCTGCCACTGCCTCCAAACCTTCCTAGTCCCGTGTTTCAGGTCCACCAGACGCCAGTGGGTGGCAGGATTCGCCATCCCCTCCACCACTGGCGCACCATCACATCTGACAGGTGGGTTCTGCAAATTGTCCAAAGGGGTTACTCCCTCCCCTTCGAGACAAGCCCCCCAGCCATGCCACCTCAGTAGCATCGCATGTTGGGGGATCACTTGGCACTTCTCCAGCAGGAAGTTACGGCCCTCTTGGCCAAGGCGGCCATCAAGCGCGTTCCGATGCCAGAAGTAGGTCGTGGTTGCTACTCCCACTACTTCTTGGTTCCAAAGAAGGACAAAGCCCTACGTCCCATCTTGGACCTTCGGAACGTCAATCGCTTTCTCTGGAAGGAGAAGTTCAAGATGCTCACACTTGCTCAGGTCTTGTCTGCACTTGACCTGCAAGACTGGATGGTAGCGTTGGACCTGCAGGACACGTATATTTTCATATCCCCGTCCTGCCGGCCCACCGGCGTTATCTGGGATTCACGGAAGGGCAGGAGAATTTTCATAACAATGTGCTCCCCTTTGGCCTTACCTGCGCCCCTCGGGGGTTCATCAAAGTAATGGCGGTGGTCGCAGCTCATCTGCGCAGATCAGGGGTTTCAGTCTTCCCTATCTCGACGACTGGTTGTTGAAGGTGGGCTCGCCCCAAACAGTCGTCTCCCACCTCCAGACTACGGCCAACCTCCTGCATTTGCTGGGGTTCTCCATCAACTTGCCGAAGTCACACTTGAGTCCCTCTCAGAAGCTCCTCTTCATCGGAGCGGTTCTGGACATGGCGCAATTTTGGGTTTATCCTCCCGAACAGCGAGTCGGGGACATTCGGGCTATGATTCTGATATTTCAGCCCTTGTCCTGGGTTTCAGTCAGGACGACCTTGAGGCTGCTGGGCCTCATGGCCTCCTGCATCCTGCTAACCAAACATGCCAGATGGCATATGCGGGCCCTGCAGTGGGACCTGAAGTTCCAGTGGGCGCAGCAGCAGGGGCACCTGTCCAACTACGTCCAGATCTCGGAGGGCACTGCACAACAATTGCAGTGGTGGTTCACGAATCAGCATTGGGTCAGTGGCAGATCCCTCTCCCTTCCCCAACCGGAGCACACAGTGGTGACGGATGCATCCCTCCTGGGATGGGGCGGCCGGGGCGGCCACATGGGAGAGGCGGAGATCAGAGGCCTCTGGTCTCCAGCGAAGTCCCGGCTCCACATCAGTCTTCTGGAGCTTCGGGCGATCCTTCTTGCACTGAAAGCATTCCTTCCCTCTATCCGGGGAAGTGTGGCTTAGGCTGGTGTGTTTACTAATCATTTTCCTATTGGGCGACATTATGAAGGGTGCAGTTCTGCATGGACTCAGTGTTTTACAGGGGAGGGGACGGCACTCTCTGGGGCCCAGGGGATTTTGACAGGTCTATAGCCTTTAGTGTTTCTTGCATCTGATCCCACTCCATGGAAATGGGTGTTTTACGCAACCCATGTAGTTCCTCTCTTCTAATGATGGCACTCTCCGCCCCACCCCACCGGACCATCTCCGTGTGCCAGGTGTGTAGCGTAGGGGGAAAAGCTGATTTCCACCTCATTGCGATGGCACGTTTCACTATGAGGATAGCCATGTCTGCAAATTGATACTGTATTTTCTGTCCTTTTGGGCGGGGTGTTGTCCCAGTAGGCAGCTATCGGCTGTATCCCAAACAGAGGTGCCTGTCGTTTCCTGTACCGTATGTCCTATCGTAAGCCAGAATCCCTTCAGGCGCGGGCATTTCCATAACATGTGTAATATATCTGTATCCGATGTCTGACATCTAGGGCAGCAGACTTGTGCATCTGGATATATACAATTGAGATGGTATGGGGTAAGATAAGCCCTATGTAGGGTCATATATTGAATATATTTAAATTTAGCATAGCTAGAACTGTGCTGGTCCTTACATTGGGTAAAACAGTCTGAAGGTTCACTCGGTTACGGATTACATTAGCTGCAGGGGGGTGGTTCCTGTACAATGCATAATACCTTTATGCGGGACGGAGCGACGCACGTCAGGACCTTTGATATGTCAATCAATCAAGAATCCACTTGAGATTAAAATGAGTCCTCCAGTAGTACAGTACACAGGATAGAAAGTGCAAAATCCATTAAAATGACATATAACTTAAAAGTTAAAATATCAAGGTAAAATACAAAGAATTCAGCAGGGGCACATAGAGTTACGAGTACGTACCGCCGCCTTCGAGAAAGAGCAAACCCGAAAGGTTAGCTCATCATTTTTTAGAGCAATGACCTTCCCATATGCAGCCTTATAGTCAGTCTCCAGTGAGGCTTTAAAATACGGAAGTAAAAACCTTTTAGTGAGTATTGAATGATAGCACCAGAAAAATAAATAGCGCAACATCGATTGTTTCTGTTGGCTATTACATGGACATGGCAATAGATCAAGGTTAGAGGTAAACCCAATCCTTTGATATGTATAAAGAGTAGGGGACACCTGTGGAAAGAAAAACAATATATTTATACATTAGCAATGTCGTACTTCACTTCGTCGTGGGTACACTTCAATGTTCGCTGGGCATCACCTTCAAGTTCTGCACATCATTAGCCAAATAAGTCCTGCACTATTTGCGGGGTGATCAAGGAAACAACGGGTCATTACTTTCAGAGTCTGAGTGTAGTAGATTATCATCCGATTGTTCCAATGAGGATGGCAGGTTGGTCTCTCGCATGGCAGCAGCTGCGGCCAATGCCGACTCTTGACCTTGTAGCGCCTGTTCAGGGGACGGGTTTTTTGCAGAGGTTCTGCGGGTCGACCTGTCCGGCGCTTTCTCTGTCCCAATGTCCGTTTCGGGTCTTGTTGTGTCTTCTGTTCAATGTTGACCAGAGTTTGGGGGGAAAGGGTGGTTTCCAGCCAGTCATTTGCTGCCTCCAGGCTGTCAAAAAAAATAGGATTTTTGTTCATATAAGATTTTCAAACAAGCAGGAAACAGTAGAGCAGATTTAAGGCTTGGAGTTTCCTTTTCAAAGGTTGGTAGGAGGCTCGTTGTCTCTGAACCAGCACTGTGTGGTCTGGATATAGGGAGAGCCGATGGTTCTCGTATTAAATGAGCGCCTTCTCCCTGTCCTTCTGGAGAAGGAAATTGCGGTCTTTGTAGTTTAGAATGCGGACAATCATTGCTCTTGGCAGAACCCCAGCTGTTGGTTCGCCCGTTAGAATCCGGTGTGTGCTCTCTACACAAAAGAAGGGCGATAATCCTTCCAGGGCTATTTGATCCCATAACCATTGCTTCATAAATTGTCGCATTTGGGCCCTCCGAACGTTCCGTTAAACCTAACACATGGACTTTGTTATGACGAGCCCTGCCCTCAGCATCCTCTGCCCTATCCGGGAGACTTGCCAATTGTTTTTGTATTTGGGATATATGCTTCGCGTGTTCTTTATGTTGTGGCAATAGCTCCGCCAGGGTCTGTTTGTTACTTTTTTTTTTTTTAACAACAAATTTTATTTGCTCATTTTGCAATATATCGGGCGGAAGCCCCACAGTGGCATATATGATCATTTGAACAGCATATGCAGTAATAACCATTACCACTAACATAAACAGCACCTGCCAAACATGCAGGTAAACCAAAAATAAAAAAAAATATGCAGACAGTGGTCAGATCCCGAGATACAGTACATGATGCAACAAATTCCCAATATTCATTCCAATAAGACGGTGATACAATCAAACGACAAAGTTCGTGGTGATGCAGTGCGGGGAGCAAAGGGCAACTTTTATGGGTCTTCCTCAGGCGGGAGGGCAAGTCAATACTCCGATAAGTTGCCCATCGTGTCCATATCTTACGGTGTTTCCGAGGGCAGCCCGAGCTGCAAAGACAGCGATCTCAGCTCCCATACACTTATCTAGTGCGGCCTTCCATTTGCCTATAGTCGGATGAGAGGATGCCTTCCAACACTGCACTATGTCTCTCTTGGCAATAGTAAGGGCAAGGAACTGTAGATGTTGTTTGTAACGATTCCCCCCAATGTCGTCTGTGGAATGTAATAGAAACAGCCATGGGTCCAATGGAAGCACCCACCCCAACATCTCATTGAGACATGATCGAATCCTGTTCCAAAAGGGCTACAGGGCCGTGCAGGTCCACACGTTATGGAAAAAGGACCCCTCCTCACTGACGCTCCACAAGCATACTGGGAATGATCCCCATTCGCCACAGACTTACCTGGTATAATAAACTCGATGCAAATATTTGAACTGGATGAGTCTGTAGCGTGTGGAGACAGCTGCGCCCCTAGGGCTGGCTATCACTTCGGCCCAGTCGTCGTCTGTTAATTCAGGGATATCTGCCTGCCAGGCCAGTCGGGTCTTGTCCAGAGAAGTGAAGGTGTGTGTCGTCAGTGTTTGACAAATTTGCCTAATTTTATGTAATCCGAGGTCCCCCATTAACAGACGGCCCTCCAAGGGCTGAAACTCAGGGAGGGTTTCCAAATTGCGGATCTGAGGGGAGAGCGTGTGTCGGAGCTGTAGATATTTGTAAAATTGTGACTTGTGGAGGCTGAAATCAGTTTGCAATTGTTGAAATGATTTTAGTGTGGCACCCCTCATAACATCTCCTAGGGTCGAGATCCCCACCAGGTCCCATCCCCGAAATCCCTTCAGTGTGGTAGCAGTCCGGAGGCATGTACCCTGCCACAGGGGGGGTTTGTCGAGTTAGTCTCCCTTTCCATCCCATCTGTCTGGTCTTAGCCCACCACAGCTGTATGGCTTGTCTGCCAGCCGGCGGTAAATGATCTAGCCTCGTATAACTGTATAATAGGTGGAGTAGGGGGACCTGCTCCATAGCGGCGTGTTCAATAGCATACGCCGGGTCTGTGGGAGAATTGTATCATAGTTCATTGATTACAAGGATGTGAGATGCAACATAATAGGAATAGATATCAGCTGCCCCGATCCCTCCACAATACGAGGACTGTGAACAGGTGCGGAGTGCCATCCGAACAGCCCCACCTCCCCATAGGAAGTTATTTTGTATTGCGTTCACCTGTGCAAACCAGGCGCGAGGGATAGGGTATGGGAAATTTTGGAGGAGATTTAAAATCCGAGGCAGGGACACCATCTTAAAAATGGCCGATCGCCCATAAAGGGACAAAGGGAGAGGAGACTATACCGCCGTCTCGTTCTTGAGATTTTGGGGCATGGGGAGATGTAAATCCCCAGATATTTGAACACATCTGTGGCCCGGGACAGCTGCGCAGCTCACGATTCACAGCCTTGATGTCCACATACCGGGAAGAGAATGGATTTAGCAGGATTAGTGTGGAGACCGGTGGTGCTACCAAACACCCTAAGGTTCTCCAGGATTCGGGGTCCAGAGTACCACGGGTCCGTCATAAAAAAAAAAGGGCATCGTCGGCGTATAACGCTATACAATCTGAACGTGAGCGGGACCAATCGAACCCCCTGAGCACCGGGTCGCTTCTTACCCAGGCTGCCAGGGGCTCGACTTCCAGGGCGAATAACAATGGAGAAAGCGGGCAACCCTTGTGGGTACCTCTCTGGATCGGAAAAGGGCGAGAGCGTTGTCCAGCAATACGAACTGACACCGTCAAATTCGTATACAACAGGTGTATATAAATCAGAAAACGGGGCCCAAAGTTGACTGCTTCAAGTAGTTGAAAAAGATAGACCCAACTTAAGGAGTCGAATGCCTTGTCAATATCGGCCAATAACAGGGCAGCAGGACGGCCTAAGGTAGGGGCCGCAGCAATGGCATTGTGAACGCGTCTGATGTTGTGTCTCGTAGCCCTCTGCGGCATAAAGCCCGACTGGTCGGGGTGGATCAGATCGGAGACGCGCCCCCGAAGGCGGTCGGCCAAGACCTTCCCCAGTAATTTGGGTTCAAAATTAATAAGAGAGAGGGTAGGAAGACAGGTCCTTGGGGGGGGTCTGCCAGGTTCAGGAAATAGAACTATTTCTGCTTGTCGCCAGTCCCTAGGCAGACTTCCCCGATAGGTTGCATCCGCAATGGTCGCCAACAAGTGAGGCTCCAATAAAGTCATGTGGGACCGAAGGAATTCCATGGGGAACCCGTTGGGACCCAGGGCATGACCCGGCTGGTTCGCACCGAGGGCACCAGACATCTCCTCTAATGTAATTGGTTCCTCCAGGTTTTCCCGCCCTGAATCCGGGAGCCGGCGAGACGGGATGTCCCTGAGGAACTCCGCTATAAGTTCGGCAAAGATCTGCTCCTTGCGGGCATATAAAGATGTGAAGTGGCTCGCAAATTCGTCTGCTACCTCCGCCGGCGACGTGTACAGGGACCCTTCTGAGCCTTGGATCGTAGGCATGACGGCCGGGGCGCCGTCTGTTTGGCACAGTCTATGGTGCATTTTACTTGACTTGTCCCCCCACTGATATATCCGATGTTGAGATGCCTCCCAGATCTCCTTGACTTGACTTCACCTAGGAGGTGTTGACGCAGTTCTTGTTGCGCTAGGAGCAAATTACGGCGAAGGAAGGGGCAAGGATTGGCACTGAGTTGGGCATACAGGGTCACCTGGTGCTTTTCTAGGGTATTGAGTTGTTTGCGGCGCTTCCGTTTCTCCTGTGTGCGATAGCTAATGTCGGAGCCCCTGACGGTCGGCTTGAGAGCCTCCCAGAGGGTCGTGTTCGAGGGGGCGGAGGAGCCATTGTCAGCTAGATATGTAGTGATCGCTGCGTTGAACATGTCCTGATAGGCCGGGCTACGGTGGTGCCAAGGGGACATGCGCCAGCGGAATGGGGGCCTGCGTGAGCACGTGTGAAAACACATCGTGACCGGGGAGTGGTTGGACAGGCCGTGTGGCCGGTGTTGCACCTGGGAAAATCTATGGAGAAATACCAGAGGAACAAAAAAGTAATCAAGTCTGGACTGTGACCCATGGACCGCAGACAGATATGTGTAGTCCTGTTCAGTAGGGTGGAATTCGTGCCATATGTCTGCCCCATCTAATGTCAACGCCAAGGTATACAGTTTGGTCAGACCCTGAGGTATAGGGGTGGCCAAGGTGCGCTGTCTATCAGAAGGCCCCATCGTGTCATTCCAATCGCCCCCCATCAGGGTCAAGCCAGTCGGAAGGGATCCCCAGACCCCCAATAAGTAGTTAATAAAAGTGGCGCCCAGAGGTGGAGGGGCATAAATACTCCCAATGGTGATCTGCTCGCCATGCACCTTGCCAGTGACGAAAAGGAACCGGCTCCTGGGGTCTGCTCTATGTGCTATATATTGGAACTGGACTCTGCGGTGTATAAGAACTGCCACCCCCCTGGAGCCCCTCGTGTACCCCGCATGGTAGATGTAATAGAAGCCAAAACGAGCGATGCACGGGGCTTTCGTGCCCAGCGAATGGGTTTCCTGCAGGAGTAGGATGTCTGCCCCATACCTCTTTGCCTGTCGCAAGACAGCCCCCCGTTTCACCTTCTTCAGTAATCCACGAACATTCCAGGGGACCACTGTTAAGTCTCCCAGGAATGTACCTTCTAGGAAGAAGTTGTATTAAGCAAGGGGATCTGTATAGTATAATCTTTCCGAAAAACGCCCCCCCCCCACCCGACACTGCCAGAAACAAGGAGCATCTGTCGCGGTGTAGAGAGCAGAGGACCCCCAACAGGGGACCCTCCGATACCACACCAAAGGTTCCCATCCCACCCAATCAACCTAAGAAAACGGGGAGTGCAAAACTATCATGGCCTAGCAGCTCGCAAAGCGGGTCCCACATCTCTAAAGCAAAATTCAAGATACACATTGTCTTATGAAACACCATTTGGCAAGTGAAGCAGTCTGAAGTCATCAAGGCGGTCACTCGGGGCTCGGCGAAACTCTATCCGACCCCGGGCCTCGCCGTTTCTGGGACTTATTGCGTCGTGGCCACTGAGTTCTGGAACTGCGAGAGGAGTCCGAATCCAAGGCTGATGGGGAGTTCGTTCGGATCTGTGGAAGCTCATCAGACCATGCAAAGACCGCCTCTGGGGTATCAAAGAAATAGGACTTGGAATTATAGATTACGCGCATGCGAGCCGGATACAGCAGCATATATTGTATATTCAGTTCTCTATGGCTGCGCTTTGCGGCAATGAAGGATGGGCGTTATTGCTGGACTAAGCGCGTGTAGTCCGCGAAGACCAAGATAGAGCTGGATTCATATACGAAGCTGTCTTTATGTGTCCTGGTGAATCGCAGAATAGCATCCCTGTCGGCGTAGTTCATGATCTTAGCGATAATAGGCCTCGGACCTCACCCAGAGGGGGCTTCTGCGTCAGGGCCCTGTGCGCCCGTTCTACTATGAAGGCAGAGGATAGGAGATCAGGAGGCAGGATACCTTTAAGCCACTTAGTGATAAAGTTCGTCATAGATACCCCTTCGTAGCCCTCGGTCAGGCCCATGAAGCGCAGGTTATTCTTCCGGGCGCGGCCCTCCGCATCCTCCACTCTAGAAGCCAGCTCCTGTGTCACAACAGTCAACTTATTAACTTTCTTTTGGAGTGAGGTTACTGAATCTTCCACCATTGAGACCCTCGTTTCTGCCTCGGTGATCAGGTCTACTGCTTTGCGGAGATCTTGGCGGAGAAAGGAAACCTCAGACCCCACCGCGCCAATTTTTGCATCCAACATATCCCGGGCATTGTTGATAACACTGCCCTTCTGGTAGCCATCCGGAGCAGAGCTGCCCCCATCCCCGCACACAGCACCCCCGGTGGCCGTGGTGAACTGGTCTATGGTGCCCTGCTTGGGGCCAGCCCCGCCGGGCCCGCCTTTGCCCATCCAGATGTGCGACCGTGGGCTGTGCAGAGGACGGGGAACGAGGAGCTCACCCCACCGGGCAGGCGGCCACCTCTCCAGATGGAACTAGGATGACAGAGGCCAGGGAGATAGTCACGAAGTATGCGCGTGGTGTAACCAAGGGATCTGGCTGGGGGGAAATATTGGTCCACAGGTGGGGAGGCATCCACCACAGTCCGGCGCACCAAGCAGGCACCCCGGATCTGAGGGGCCCCCACAGGGCTCCCGGCAGTATGCTGAAGATCGCAGGCCAGAGGGCAGGGGGCTGCATGCGCTTGCCCCACGCACAATCAAAGCCACCTCAGGGCCCTCGTATAGCAGTCAAGGGCCGTCTCCACCTGATGAGCCCCACAGTGTGCAAGATTGTCCCCAATGCGCTGAGGCTGGTCTCGCTGTCGGCCCCGGGGCCAGCCGACCAACGCCAGTCACGGGAGAAAGGATGTCGGTGGGCCACTCACTGCCTGGAAACTCCAATCAGCGCCCCGCATGCGAGCAGCTCCACCAGGGCAGCCGTACGTCAGTCCCGGGTGTATGAGCTAATGTCCGCCGGTTCATGATGCGGCAGTGTCGCCGTCTCAGCGCCGCTCACAGCAGGAAATCTGGGCCCCAGCTCGGCCCTCAGCAAAATGGTGGCTGCGCAACGAGCGTGGAATAATCAGCGGCGGGCACCCCACAGCAACACGACGCTCCCAGCCACACCACCTGCAAGGCAGGGATGCAAGGTGCCACACTCAATGTCCGGTGCCAAGGAGAGCCCGCAACAATCCGGGCTGCACCGAAGGGCGGGCGCCAACGCGCCTCGGACCCCAACGGCAAGATGGCGGCCGCGGGGTCAAGGGGGACGAGGCGGCCAGGATCCTCGCACGCCCGTGCGGTTCTGCTCCTCAAGGGCGGCACGCCATGAGCGCTGGGCACCTCCGCTCCGGGGTCCAGGCCTCAGGGAGTCGGAACGGGCCCCTCGCTGCAGTCTCGTCCAGCA
The DNA here is from genome assembly GCF_964204655.1 of Triturus cristatus. Classification (NCBI taxonomy): domain Eukaryota; kingdom Metazoa; phylum Chordata; class Amphibia; order Caudata; family Salamandridae; genus Triturus; species Triturus cristatus. The sequence continues at coordinate 814,123,402 of NC_140583.1, read as the reverse complement.
GGCCGCAGCGGCAGGAGCAGCGATCAGCGCTCTGAAGGAGCGAGCGAAGGAGAACTCCGCATCCGCCCAGCCGAGCGCCAAGCCGATGGCACCACCACGCTCCAGGTCAGTTCGGAGAAGCAGTGAAGCGAGGTGAGTCGTCTCCAAGCAGAATGATGTAGGATAACTAATGGATTATGGCGTGGGTAACCGGAGCCTTGCTAAGCTGCATCCGCCATGGTGGCAAATCAAGCCACGCCCCTTTAGGGTGCTTTTTTGACAGCCATGTTTGTTACTTTTAACTGTAACTGATAACTTCTCAAGATCAGCCCTTAGGAGGGTGAAGCCAGTAGTCAAAGAACCTATTTGTTGTTCGATAGATTTTCGTGAGTCTCGTATCTCTTGTAAGATTAAGTCTAATTTGGTCTGGGGTGGGCTCCTCATTTGTCGGCAGGATACAACTGATTGAGTATGCCTGTGAAGCTACGACTGATTCCCCCTGGGTCAGTAGGTCAACAGGCGGCATTTCCGAACTTTTACCGTTCGTGCACCCCATGGTGACGCAGAGGATATTCGATGGCAGTTGTGTTGGCAATGAGGCAATGTCGTCAGGTTGCACGTTATGCTGCCGGTTTGCAAGGGGGAGAGAGGAAGAAGAAAGGCCAGCCGCCCAGTAAGCGGCGCTGAGGAACGAGTTCAGTGTTGGACCCAGGCCTTACCTCAGGTCTTCAGCACCACAGCCATGTAGCGAAGCTAGATTCAGGAGTCCGCACTGTAGGTATGCCTTCCGGGGTTGTAATCGGCCATCTAGACAGCCCGCGTAACAGTTCAACAGGTGAGACCCACCAGGAGGGGGCGCATGTTCCCGACCTCAGATGCCGGTGGTGCAGCGCAGGAATCTGCTGTCAGTCCTTTCCTTCTGGCTGGGGCCTAGGCCTCCCAAAGGCTCTTCCCTATATATATGCCCACCGGGTCTGCACAGCAAACGGTCCACAGCACTCACTAGGGCAATACAATCCCAGGGCGAGAGATCGTCTAAGTGTTAGCGCTTCTCTCCTTGGCACCAGAGAGGGGGGGGATCATTGAGTCAACGGGCCGGCCTCTTGCATAAGATCATGCGTGTATGCCCCCATCCATAGGTAGGCCCTTCCGGTGTTCATGACAGTTGCGTGTCGCCTCATGTGCATTCCCCGATCTACTAGGAGAGGCTCCCACAGCGCACCACATCCGGTGAGTGTGGTACAGCAGTGGGGAACGCACACGTTGTAGGTGTCAAGTGTGGTGCACTAGCAGTGGCACAGGCAGTCCCACAGGTATGGCTCAGGTGCTCGCACTCACCGCACCTCCGGTGTCCTCCTGCTCCCCAGTCCAATTCTGGAAGGGCCGTAATCAGTGCTCCCAGGATCAGGCCGACATCCCCAAGGTAATACAAGCTCATTGTAGGGCCATCAACAGGAAGGGCCTCAAGGGGTTACAACATTGGTTCACCGCAATACACAGCTCCGCCATCAAGGTCCCTGTTGTACGTTCTAGTGTTGCTGCATCATAGAGACGATGTCTCGTTGCCATCCGTGTCACGTGACGCCCCGTCCTATCAGGACTGGCGGCTCCGTGACGCGGAGGGGGGCGGGACATTCAAGGAGAGCGCGGCCGGCGAGTGCAGATCGCCGCTCCTCGTGGGCCCAGTATATTACGTGTTTGTGGAGGTTGTTAACAATAAATCTACATGCTGTTACCAATCTGATGCCAGTGTCCTTCCTGTCTTTCCTGGCACAACAAATGAATGAATGAATGAATACATTTATTGCTGGTTACTTAAAACCATAGCATAAAACCTTAACATAGAACAGAAAATAACAGCATTTAAAAACAGACAGTAGTTAAAAGTCCGTGGCAATCGTCGATGCCCCAGATCTGAACCCTGTTTGAAAGAATGGTAAAAGACCTTCGGAACTTGCCCAGTGGGTTAACTCTGCCAAGATAGAGCTGGCATAGGCCTTGCCCTCGATGTCCAGGAGGGCAATCATGCGATAGTTGTTCGGATTGGATTTTGGACCTTTCTTATGAATCGGATGGAGAAGCGACCCTCTCCAGGAGTCTGGCACGTCCCCCAGGAGCCGGCATTCTGCGTAGAGAAGCGACAGAGTATCAGACCAGAATTCTATGTTTGCCCTGAACAGGGAGCCGGACAGGCCGTTAGGACCCGGGGCTCCGTTGTGTCTGATTTTTTTTAGAATTCTGGTAACTAAAACTGTCTCAAGGTCAACATTAAGTTTGGCAGCAGAGTCTAATTTGCCAATCCCTGCGTGGTCATTGTTTGGGTGGAGACTATGTTGGTCATCTTGATATAGTGTCTCTACGTGGCTAACCCAGGAACGTGCATCAAGTGAGTTTTATCTGTGGTTGTGGCCTTGAGCGAGGGTGTTTAAATAGCTCCAGAACTCTTGGGTTTTACAAGGTCTTAGCAGTTCAAAAATCCGCAGCCATTGAGCATCTGAGTGATCGCGCTTTGCAGCCCACACCGTTTTTGAGTGGTTTTTTGCGGCTGTTTTTAGTCGCATTTTGTCTTGAACTGAGCCGGTTATTCTGTGTGTTCTGCGTAGGGCGTTTAGTGTTCGGGCGCTTTCTTTAATTGCCATATTGGTACCTAGTTTGTAAGGTACATACGTTCGAGCACACCCTGCTGAGTTGTCACGGAGTACTAGGGCTAAATCCGGAGCTACTCTGTCCCATTCTTTTATAACACCCCCAGGGTTGGGACTTGATGGCCAACCTTCCCATGCTTGTTTCCAGACCTCGAACTTGGTGGCCGGCACAGGCCCCCATTTAATTCGTCTTGGAAGGTTGTACAGTTCTTCGCCAGTAGAGGTCCCGAGGCAGTTCATCCTAGGGCGGATTTCCGTTGTGAGGTTCAAGGTGATTGTTAGGGCAGCATGATCGCTTTCATTGCGTGGGTGAACTATATAATTTGACAATAGAGGTTGAAGATTTTCACTTAAAATGATGTAGTCAATCGTTGTTTGATTGTTGTAAGTAGGGACTACGGCGGCCATTGGGTGTGTTTTTAAGTAGACCATATGAGCAGTAGCCAAGTTATATGATTTAATTAAAGCATTGAAAGCATTTGTTGCCCCAGGGAGATGGCTTTGAGTAGCCCCCTATGTTGTGAGTGTTAAAGTCCCCAAGGATGATGGAGTCCAGAAGGGGGTAATGCAAAAGTAAAACTTCCAGCTGGCATATCAGCAGAGACCTGGAGTCCATGGCCCCTTGCCCATGGGGGTTATGATAAACACTAATTAAGAGGATGGAAAGTGGACCTTTGGTCGAGTGAAGCCCTTTCAAGGTGCCCGCCAGGAATAAATGGGACGTAAAAGATGTTTCGGTGAATTCAATACCCAGCGAGTGCTTGATCTAGATCGTTATCCCTCCTGAGGGTCTTCCGAATATGTTCGCTTTTATGGCTGGTTTACTGAATTCGGCGTACCCCCTTAAGGAGATGGGTTTGACTGCCCTAGTTTCTTGGGTGCAGATTATATCGGCGCCTTCAAGAAAGTCCACTGCCGCTTGATTTTGGACTAGTTTGGTTATCCCTGCGACATTCCAGGACATGATGTTTAAACTGCTGATGGTCGATGGTCGTGTAGGATGCTTTTTGGGAGGGCGACTATTAGGTGCTGGGGTTTAAAGCGAACGGCAACCAAGACCAATCTTTGCTGATGTTTCCCATTACGCAGCAAAAACGTTTGCCCTGTCCCAAGTTGGTTGTGATTTTGATTGGGGTTTCATTGGCGGGGCTGGAGGTCGTCCCCCCTTTGGATCCAAGAAGGACGGAGACTACTTGCGGAGCTAGTTCCCGCGCAGCACTCATGCCCTCCTGCAGCCCAATGTTCCCCTCTGAAGAAGCCAAACGAGTCTCCAACCCGCAAGTTTTCAATATCAATGGATATTTTTCTAACGGTTGGGTCTTTATTTTTATGCCCCAACTGTCCAGTAACGTATGGTGGTTTTTCATAATCTCTGCCGGAATTGGGCTAGTAAAGGTTAGCTCAGTGGTTTCATTGGTCTCATTAGTGCCTCGAGGTAGAAAAGAGACGCTCTCGATATCTGTTGTTTTAATCTTTTCCAAGCCGGGGATGTTTGCACAGAGTTTCAGAAGATTACTGCGATTGAGGGTGTCCCATTTGCCTTGTGAGACGTACTTTGGGTATAACAAAATTTTTCGTACCTGTTGTTTTATAAGAGTCTGGGTCTGGGTCCCAGTTACCGGGGTTGGAATAGTGGCCAGTGTAGAGGGGGTGGTTGAGCAGGCTACTAGACCCTCAGTGGGTCGTCCCCAATAGGGGATGGCTGTTGTTGTCCCAGCGGCGAGCCCTTGCGATGACCTAGATGGAAATGAGCTTATATCCGTAGTAGGTGCCGGGTCGGTTTTAGATGGCAGCTCATGTGGTTGTCTGTTCTTACTTATAATTAATTGGTTTCTGAGCGGAGGGTTTTTCAGCTCTGCTGAACGATCTCTAGAGGAGCCCTGTTTTGCTTCATTCGCCTGGAAAGTGTGTAGCACTGTCGAAATCTGTTGAGCACCCAGGCCCGAAGGGGGTGCCCAGCAGGGGGCAAGAAATGCCGCTGGGCCCTGAGTAGGGTCGGAGATAGTCATGCCAGGAACGTCATAACTTGCTGGGTTTGTTGCTATTATATTAGTTGCAGTTTGTGACATAGCCCCCTGGTACTCGTTGGAATGTTCATGCGACTCTGAGGAGGCGGGCAGTAGCCATTGACGGATTGAACCATTCGGTGCAGACTTGTTTGCACTGTTTGTTGAGTTTTTTTAACCTTTTTTTATTTTTTCGAGAAAGATGTCGAGTAACTGGGCTTGCCAATTGATCAATGTTGTGTTCATCGTTGGTTTTGTCTCGAGGGAAGTTTGGAGGGCGGATGGTCTGGTCAGGTTTGGCGCTGGGTTCCATGCCGAGTCTGTGGTCTACTTCAGCTGGATTAGCTGGGTCAGAATTGCCGGAGTGAACATCTATGATGTTAAATGGCCCATCTGTTTTTTGATGTGTGAGTTCGTTATACCGTGGTCGTCGGGCTTCATCTTTGAGGTCGGCAATTAGCATACTCATTATGTCTGGGAGTTTTTCTAACTTGAGCAATATGGGGCTGCAGCCACAGCTCGCTGGTTTAATCGAGTAAGAGGTGTTTGTCTGTGCTCTGTGTATTAATGAGTTCAAGTTGTCCAACTTAGTGTCTATCCCGGAGATCAGGCCAGCTACTGCCTGTAGTATGGTTATTTGAATGTCTAGTTTGTCGGCATGCATTGTGGCTGCATTTGCCATGGAAATTAGAGCCTCATTAATTAGTGTTAGATGGTTAGCAATAATGGGCGACTGCTCCTCCTTGCATGTGTCTCCACTCCCAAAACAAGGGGACTGGGAGTCGTTAGCTTGGGCCAGGCTGCCAGATGCTGAAAGGGTGGTGACTTGGGGATGTGTAAAATCCGAAGTTGAGCTAGTTGTAGCTCTCATAGCAGCGTTAAGCTCGTTACTCCCGTCTGTAAGCTGGCTCGGAGTTAAATCTGCCAACTGGTATGTGAAGGAGCCACTTGGGCTTGTATCGTTGCCTGTTTGGGAACACGTTTTGGTGAGCTCCGTTAAAGCTGGCCCTTGAAGAATAGTTATTTTGGGGGACAGTGGGGTGGTTAGCAGACTAGATGGGGCTAAGCACAGAGATGTTTCTAGAACTGTGGCTTTAACAGTGTTGCTAGATGCATCCATCAGGGGCGAGTCCGCTCTAGAGTAACTGGCTGAGTACGCTGTTGGGGCCGCAGGGTAGAGAAAATCTCTTATGTCTCTATGTCCTGTGAACTCAGATATGGTCTTTTGGGGCTTTGGGCTAAGCCCGCTGGCCAAATGGTTATATAGGATGGAGACCTTTGCTTGGCATGGTTTTATCGGTGTCGCCAAACCAAATATGAAAACACCGTCTTGGGAAGCTTCCCCGTGGCCTGGACCTCGGTCTGAGTTCGTACTGCTGGTGGGGTAGAGTAACTTTCTTTTTTGCCTCCTTGCTGATTTATGGGGGCGAAGCTTCTCAGTGCGCTGGACCAAGGTCTAGTTTCTAGTCCTCATGTTGAATGTTAAATTGAATGTTAATTTTTTTTTTTTTTTTTTTTATATTCAATGGCCGGGGGGGAGTATAGTAAAGTCTGTGGCTCCCGAGGCTTCTTTAATTCTTAACCTTCCTTCCTCCCTCTCTCTCTCCCGTGGTCCCTTACGTGACAAGATGGCCAGGTGCAGTGCCACACGTCGGTAGGCTTACCTTCGGGAGTTCGAGACGACCTCCGATTCCAGGAGTGGTGATAACAATAGTCGGGAAGTTAGTAATCAGGCTATAATCATGTAGTCATGCGGGGAAAACCTCCTCGAGTCTGCCAGCCAGAAGGAGCAACCAGCGGTTGTCGGAGGGAGGAGCTGTCTGCCCGCCCAGTCCTTCGCGGCCCTCCTGGACTTCGCTTTAGTGACCCGTTGGTGAATTCTATCGTGCTTGAAGTCTAGAGCCCTGCTTGCTGCTTACTGCCCACAGTTCGCTGTTTGCTCTCAGAATAACAGGGTCGGAGTCAGGAGGCTGCACTGACGATGGCGTGGTGTGGCGTGCGACAGACGAGACTCTCCTGTGCCGATCCTGTGCCTCGCGCTGAGCCCCCCGTACTCCCGAACCTTCTCCCACACCTGTAACTTGCAGCCCGCCGCCAGGCGTGTGGAGGGAGGGAGGGGGCCAACCAGCCGTTGGGAAACGCCGGAGCTAGGTTTTCCCAGTGCACTCCAAAAGTCCGGTAGAGCGGTAGCTCAACGGTCCCGCGGGGCTACACGGGCTTTGATTTTGGCTTTATTGGCCTTTTTTTTTTTTTTTTTTGCCTTTTGCAGTCTTAGTCTTGCTGCCAATGCTCGGCGGCAGCGGCTGCAATGGCGAGTGCGGGTGCGGATGCGGCTCAGAACGCGGGCATCAGGAAACCTTTCCGGCGTTTCTCTCTCGGCGCCTCCCGCTCTGCTCCGCTCTGCTCCGCTAATCTGCCTCTCTGCTTGACTCCGGTCTGGTCCGATCAGAGCGAAAACCTGGACTGAACTTCGATTCCGTCACAGTGATAGGCTGCAGCCGATATCCCGCTGGTACGTCCTCCTCGTTTGGCACAACAAATGGCGACGAGGGTTCTGAGATCTGGGCCCACGAGTGTCTCTCCATGACCTGCTGCCTTCGCCGGTTGAAGCGGAGCCCTCCCACGTGGGTGTCTGCTGCTGAAGCCCCTCCCTGCATCCTCTGGTTCCCGTTTTGCTGCCTGCCTCGGCCGTTTTCTGGCCACGTGCTCCTGCCTGCTGGTGCTGTTCCCGGGGCCTTTCTGTGCTGGCGCCCCTGCCCCTCGGGCTTCGATTGGCCTGCAAGCTGCTGTCTCCAGCCCTGAGTGCCAGGTACTTTCTGTTGCTGCGGGGTCTCGCCCAGCGGTGCTTGCGCCCTGCTTGGTGCTTCTCCATTGTGCTCACATTCTGCCAGGCCTGGGGTGCTGCCGCTGCGTGGGTGTGCCTGCCTTCCGTGCCACGCCTGTGGGGAGTGTGCGTCGTTCACGATGGCGCACGGTGGCAACATCTGTGTCCCGCCTCTCTTCCTGGAGGTTCCCGGCAAGCCGTGCATGAAGTGGAAGAGCTGGTTGAGGGCTTTCGAGAACTATATTGTCTCCATTGATGGCGCAGGGTACGCGGCGGAGCGGAAGAAGGCGCTTTTGTTCGGACTGCTGGGGAAGGCTGGGCAAGAGGTCTTCGATAGTTTGCCCGTGTACGTGAATCCGCCTGGTGTTACCACTCAGCTCAATGTGTACCAGGAGGCGGTGAAGAGGTTAGAGCTGCAATATGCTGAAGAGACTAACATCATGGTGGGGCGCCACAAATTTGCTCTTCGGAAGCAGGATGAAGGGGAGACTATAGAGGAATATATTGCCTGCTTGCGCGTTCTGGCCCAAGACTGTGAATTTGCGGGCATGACGGACACTTACATCAGGGACCAGGTGGTGTTCTATTGCCATTCCAAGAAAGTGCAGGAACGATTACTGACATGCCGTGATCCTACCCTGCAGGAGGTGGTGGCGATTGCGAAGGCCATCGAGAGATCACTGGTGTCCGCGAAGGAACTTGCTAATACTAGCCACGCTGCCAATGTGTTTTATGTGCAGGACAGAAGCGGGTCCGGCCAGAGGCCTCCTGAAAGAGGGGCGAGTGATAAGGGGGCGGGTAGGAAGCCGCTCGCTTGCTTCAGGTGCGGAGCGCTGGATCACTTGGCGGACAGTAAGGCTTGCCCTGCGCTTGGTAGGAAGTGTACTAAGTGCAAAAGGGTGGGTCACTTTGCTGCCGTGTGCAAGACCAGGAAGTCAGCTAGCAGTGTGAAAGTGAGTTCTGTGAGCGAAGGTGATCTCGAGGCGCTTGGAGATATAGTACTCTCTATTGATGCGGAGGATGGGCGAGTGAAGGGGCCCATAGGCTCCGTTTACAGCTGATTCAGGTTCCCCTATAACCCTGATTTCCGACACAACGTTTGATGCGAAGTGGCATGATGTGCAGTTGCGTGTGACGGATATGAATCCAAAAGCGTTTGGGGAGCAGGACATAGTGATGAAAGGGTATTTTTCTGATACACTCACTTTCAAAGGGAGGACCATCACTACCAAGATTTACGTGGCCGAGAAAGGGAGGAGCCTTGTGGGATGGAAGGATCTGGCGAAGTTGGGAGTGATGCTAATCCCAGGGGCAGCAGATCCCATAGTCCTCAGGGCAGACTGGGTCAACTCTATTCAGGCAGACGTTGAGCCGGGTGGGTTGTCCGGAGTCCTTGCAAAATTTAGTTCAGTCTTCGCCAATGAAGTAGGATGTGTGAGAGGCTTTGTGCACGACATACAGCTGAAGGAGGGGGCTGTGCCGATCAAACACAAGGTCAGGACCGTGCCTCTCTCAGTCAGGGCGGAACTCAAGGCAGTGCTGGACAAGTTGGAAAATGAAGGTGTGATAGGAGGTGCCGGTGCTTCGGAATGGGTGTCCGCAATTGTCGTGTCGAAGAAGAAAAGGTCTGGAGACATCCGTCTATGCGTGGATCTGCGTTCCCTCAATAACAATATCCTGGTCAATTGTCACCCTCTGCCCAACATTCAGGACATTTTGGCGTCAACGTCAGGGTCCCGGTTCTTTACCCTGATTGATCTGAAGTCTGCGTACCACCAGGTCTGCCTCACCGATGGCTCCAAGAAGCTGACCACGTTCGTCACTCCGTTCGGGGCGTACAGGTATGTCCGGCTGCCTTTCGGACTCGCCTCTGCTTCGGGGGTGTTCCAAAAGTTGATGGATCTGTTGTTCTGTGACATGGAGGGGGTCGAAGCGTTCCAGGACGATATCTTGATTCACACCAAGGACGAAGCGGAGCACCTGGTGGTGTTGGACAAGGTGTTGGAGGTCTTGCGTGAGAAAGGGATGACAGTCTCCAAAGACAAATGTAAATTTATGGAGACCAAGATCGAATACTTGGGGCATGTCCTAACCCCGGATGGTATTGCTCCCAAGGATGACCTGGTGAAAGTGATCAGAGAAGCTCCGTGCCCTGGCGACAAGGACGCCCTGCGGTCTTTCCTGGGGCTCAGCGAGTACTATTCGAAGTTCCTGCAGGGGTACGCGACCACGGTGGAGCCACTGAGGGCCTTGCTGAGGAAGAATGTCAAGTACGTCTGGGCAGCGGAGCAGGACGCGGCGTTCGAGGCCGTCAAGAGGGGTATCGCATTGGCTCCGGTGCTGCAACCTTACAACAAGGACTTGCGGAATGTGGTCACTGTCGATGCCAGTGCAAAGGGCATTGGGGCGGTATTCTGCCAGTTCCACGGGCAGAAAGAAAACACCATCGCCTTCATATCCCGCTCTTTGAGCGACGCCGAGAAGCACTACAGCACCATCGAGCGCGAGACGCTCGCCTGTGTCTGGGCGGTGGAGAAACTGAAGAACTACTTGTGGGGCAAGGTGTTCGAAATCGTCACGGATCACAAACCCCTGATCTACATGATGGCCGGCGAGGGCCGTGGTAATGGGAAGGCTAGTTCGCGGCTGCTGCGCCTACTGTCCAAGCTGCAGGAATACCACTTCGCGATCTGGCACATCAAGGGTGGCCTCAACTGCAGAGCAGATTGCTTGTCCCGCTTGCCGGTGGCAGGGGACAATGACGTGTCCCTCGATGATGCGGAGTGTGTGGTGGCACTGGTGGATGCCACGACGATGTGCGAAGGTTCCATCTCAGAGGAGGAGTGGCTTGCTTCTCAGGAGAAGGACGTGGTTCTCCGCACCGTGATGGGTCACATGACATCCCATTGGCCTCCTGTTCGGAACTTACACGGTTCGCTCCGAAGCTTCCAGCAGGTGAGTGCGGAGCTCACTCTCGAGAATGGTTTCTTGAAACGGCACGAGCTGTTCATTCCCCCGGAAGGCCTCAGAAGCAAACTGATAAGAATTGCCCACAAGGGTCACCCTGGCGGCACCGCGACCAAGAATCTGCTGAAAATGTACTACTGGTGGCCGGGGATGACCAGCGATGTCTGCGACTTCATAGACCGATGCGAGCAGTGTCTGAAGGCGGACAAGCATTGGAAGACCAGCAGAGGGGAACTGCAGAGGGTTGACATTCCGGTTGGCCCATGGAGCAAGGTTGCCATCGACTTAGCGGGTCCGTTCTCGTTGCTGCCGGAGGATTGCAGATTTCTCATCGTGATCACTGACTACTACTCCAAGTGGATACAGTACAAGTTTGTCCGAGAAGTTACCACGGACCGGGTGATTCAAGTGCTACGAAAAATTTTCGCTCAAGAAGGGCAACCGAAGGTCATTGTTTCTGATAATGGCACACAGCTCGTATCCAGGAAGATGATGGATTTTCTCGCCCACTCAGGGATCAAGCAGGAGAAGACCCCATTGTACAGCCCGAAGAGCAATGGGCAGGTGGAGAGAATGAACAGGTTCCTTAAAGAGGGCATTCAGCTAGCCATTGCGTCCGATTTGGACGTCAAGAAGTTTCTTGCGGACAAGGTGCACACTTACCATAACACCCCGAATGCTGTTACAGGCCACACACCTTTCTATCTGATGAGGGGGAGAAGGTGCACCAGCGAGCTTACTCCCAAATACAACAAGTGGTATGATGTAAGAGAAGACACGGAGGGTGTGCAAGAGGAGACGCTAAGAGTCAGGGAGCGTATCATGGCCAAACAGGAGTGTGCCAAGCGATACGCTGATACTGTGAATAGAGCCAAAGCAAAGGACGTGGAACAGGGAGATTGGGTGCTAGTAAAGAAGCCGCATAAGGTGATGAAGGGGGAGTCAGTCTTTCAAACTCCTGTACGTGTGCAGGAGGTTAGGAAAGGGGCAGTGTGCTTGGAAGGTGGAGGATGGAGAAGCAAAGATGACATTGTCAAGCTCAAAGCAGGCCAGGAAAACATCATCATGAATAGAGGCCGTGCGAGTGGGTCTAGGAATGACGATAATGTACCAGAGTGGCAAGGGAATGAGGTTGCGGACAGGAGTGAGAGGGAGGATAATGGATGTTTGAACACCTCGCCTATTGATAGAGCTAGCAAAGGCGAATCTGCATGTCGTGAAGAGATGCGACTTGAGGCATGTGGCGCCGGTGGGCGGGGTGGAACGAAGTCTGTGCAAGAGTGTGAAGGCATCCAGGGTGCCCAGGACTATACTAGATGTAGTAGCACTCCATGCGCCGAGGGGCAACCTCAGTTTGTGACTCCGAGGAGGCCTACTAGGCTTGTTAGGGCGCCCAAGCGTTTTGAAGATTTTGTCATGACATGAATAATGTTTTGCTGTTTATATTGTTGAGGGGGGAGATGTTGTACGTTCTAGTGTTGCTGCATCATAGAGACGAATGTCTCGTTGCCATCCGTGTCACGTGACGCCTCGTCCTATCAGGACTGGCGGCTCCGTGACGTGGAGGGGGGCGGGACATTCAAGGAGAGCGCGGCCGGCGAGTGCAGATCGCCGCTCCTCGTGGGCCCAGTATATTACGTGTTTGTGGAGGTTGTTAACAATAAATCTACACGCTGTTACCAATCTGATGCCAGTGTCCTTCCTGTCTCTCCTGGCACAACAGTCCCCTACTCACCAGTTACTCATGGGTGTAGCACGTAGTTCCTCACAGGCCGCACCAGTCGCATAGCAGGGCCCAGGCTGCACAACCCCCCCCGGAGCCCGACGGCAGGGATTGTGATATTCTGGGGCACCCCCGACAGGGCACCAGCAGTCCCTCAGAGTGCCTCAGCACGGCCTTCAGGGCGGCACCGGCCTCATTCGGCGCTCGTCTCCGGTCCAACAGGGCTTGGGCACAGTCCTCTACGGGCCCAATTCGCTCTGCAGCCGCCGGTGGCGCCCCTTTTACGATTACGCCAGGAAGGCAATGGATTCTCCGGGAGTCCCCGAGCCGATGCATTCTAGTCTCAGGCGCTGCAGCGTCCGACCCCGCTGCGTGCACAAGTCCCGATCAGAGCTACGCCTTGAATTCTGTCTTTTTATAGTTGTCACTGGCACAGCGTGCCGCCGTTATGTCTGCGTGTGGGAGGTTAGGGATGGTTGGCCCCCGGTTCTAGTGATAACAGCAGGATTATCGGGTCCCGCATCGGAGCTCTAGCAAGTTGCGGCCGCCATGTTCGGTGCACACACGCAGGGGGGGGGGGATGGGGGGGTGAATGAGAGAGCAGGGTAAGGAAGAGAAGAATTGAAATGTGGAAAAGAGTGATAGAGGGAAGTAGTTTGTGGGGTGAGTAGGCACGCACCCTCAAGTATCATGACCAGACAGGGTGCCAAGGGCAGTGTCAGCATGATATAATATAAGGTAATCCCATTAGGGGGTAAAGGGCGCACTCAACTGAGAGCTATCAGGCTTCATCCCGGAGAAAAGGTGCCCAGGTGAGAAGGAAGGTCTCTGTCTTATCCTGTAGGTTATAGATGGCCTGCTCATAGAAGGCTGTTGGGTACATCGTCGAGAGCCGTTCGTCATGGGAAGGAGGGTGGGGGAACGCCAGTGAAGGACAATGCAGATCTTTGCTGTGGCGAGCACCGTATACAAAAAACTGAAAATCCGATTGGCCGCACTCCGCTCGTCCTACCAGCATGTTACCCCAAGGAACTGTGGTCCATGTAGTGGCGACGGCGATTACGCCTGTGCCAAAAGTGTTTGAAGAAAGTAAGTGTCGCATTAGCCATCCCTGGACACGTGTTTCGAGGTAGTTGCCTCTCGTCAGCAGGGAGTAGGTGAGTGTGTGGGGTTGCCGCGTAGACTGCCAAAAAAGTATTATCAGGTAAAGTACCACTCATGGCGTGCAGGTGCTGGTCCGGGGCTCGTCAGCCCAATGGCTCAAGGGAGCCTTAATGCAAAAAATCCGATTGGCCGCACTCCGCTCGTCCTACCAGCATGTTACCCCAAGGAACTGTGGTCCATGTAGTGGCGACGGCGATTACGCCTGTGCCAAAAGTGTTCGAAGAAAGTAAGTGTCGCATTAGGCATCCCTGGACACGTGTTTCGAGGTAGTTGCCTCTCGACAGCAGGGAGTAGGTGAGTGTGTGGGGTTGCCGCGTAGACTGCCAAAAAAGTATTATCAGGTAAAGTACCACTCATGGCACGCAGGTGCTGGTCCGGGGCTCGTCAGCCCAATGGCTCAAGGGAGCCTTAATGCAAAAAATCCGATTGGCCGCACTCCGCTCGTCCTACCAGCATGTTACCCCAAGGAACTGTGGTCCATGTAGTGGCGACGGCGATTACGCCTGTGCCAAAAGTGTTCGAAGAAAGTAAGTGTCGCATTAGGCATCCCTGGACACGTGTTTCGAGGTAGTTGCCTCTCGACAGCAGGGAGTAGGTGAGTGTGTGGGGTTGCCGCGTAGACTGCCAAAAAAGTATTATCAGGTAAAGTACCACTCATGGCACGCAGGTGCTGGTCCGGGGCTCGTCAGCCCAATGGCTCAAGGGAGCCTTAATGCAAAAAATCCGATTGGCCGCACTCCGCTCATCCTACCAGCATGTTACCCCAAGGAACTGTGGTCCATGTATTGGCGACGGCGATTATGCCTGTGCCAAAAGTGTTCGAAGAAAGTAAGTGTCGCATTAGCCATCCCTGGACACGTGTTTCGAGGTAGTTGCCTCTCGTCAGCAGGGAGTAGGTGAGTGTGTGGGGTTGCCGCGTAGACTGCCAAAAAAGTATTATCAGGTAAAGTACCACTCATGGCGCGCAGGTGCTGGTCCGGGGCTCGTCAGCCCAATGGCTCAAGGGAGCCTTAATGCAAAAAATCCGATTGGCCGCACTCCGCTCGTCCTACCAGCATGTTACCCCAAGGAACTGTGGTCCATGTAGTGGTGACGGCGATTACGCCTGTGCCAAAAGTGTTCGAAGAAAGTAAGTGTCGCATTAGCCATCCCTGGACACGTGTTTCGAGGTAGTTGCCTCTCGTCAGCAGGGAGTAGGTGAGTGTGTGGGGTTGCCGCGTAGACTGCCAAAAAAGTATTATCAGGTAAAGTACCACTCATGGCGCGCAGGTGCTGGTCCGGGGCTCGTCAGCCCAATGGCTCAAGGGAGCCTTAATGCAAAAAATCCGATTGGCCGCACTCCGCTCGTCCTACCAGCATGTTACCCCAAGGAACTGTGGTCCATGTAGTGGCGACGGCGATTACGCCTGTGCCAAAAGTGTTCGAAGAAAGTAAGTGTCGCATTAGCCATCCCGGACGAGCCCATGGCTACGCACCTGCGCACCTTGAGTGGTACTTTACCTGAGAATATTTTTTGGCAGCCTACGCAGCAACCCTACACCCATACCTACTCCCTGCTGACGAGAGGCAACTACCTCGAAACAAGTGTCCAGGGATGGCTAACGCGACATTCATTTTCATTTTAAACTTTTGGCATAGGCGTACCCGCCGACGCTACTTCATGGACCACAATTCTTTGGGGTAACACGCTGGTAGGACTAGCAGAGTGCGGCCAATCGGATTTTTGTATACAAAAAACAGCCCTGAAGGCGCGAAAAGGTCCGGGGAGGTCGCATGGTCATGTAGAAGGATCAGGGAGGGAGGCAGTGGTAACGTGATTGGTAAGGTCTTACTCAGCGTGGTGCCAACCACTTCCCAAAAAGGTTTACCAAGGGTCAATTACAGAGAACGTGTACCAGGTCACAGCGGTCGTGGGCGCAGCGACAGCAATTTGCATGAGGTAACATACCCGCAGTTTTACAGGAGTCCAGTGACAGTCATACAGTGACTTAAAGAGACAGAACTTCAAAAAAAGGATCAAGAACATCCAGGCCCAAGCCATTCTTGTGGCTCTGCATTGGGCTAGGAGAGTGTGGAACTTGCAATTTGTGGGCATGAACACCTGCCCCCCCCCCTCCCCCCCCCCCCCCCACCTGCTCCCCCCGATCAGGCTGCAACTTCGGAAAGACCTCATTTCTCAGCAATAGGGCAGAGTTCTCCACCTTAATGCCGCTGGAAGTGCTGGATGAAATATTCACCGCCAATCACCCTTCCACAAAGTCCACTTATGGCAGGCAGTGGGACAGGTTTGTGCCTTTATGTGCTTACCACAAGATTTACCCTTTACAATCCACGCAGCTGGATGTTTTGTTCATTTCGTCCTTGGTCCACTTGGTCGTGACATTGGGCACTACTTTTTGTCAACCCTTTCGGCCTTTTTAAATTTACCAGACCAACCATCCATTTTTAAATCACCTGTTTTGATGAGGTTTATAAAACGTTTGACCCACGTTGCAGTCTAAACTGTTTGTGATACCATAATGGAACATTAATTTGGTCTTAGTGTTTCTTATATGAATGTCCTTCAAACCAATTCATAGCTTATCACTGCGTCTCTTGTCTTGCTGATTGCAATTACTTCAGCTCGTTGCTTGAGTGAGCTTCAGTGGATAGGTGTATCTGCCCTATATGAGCATTTTGTCCAGACAAATAAGTATTGAGAACTTGGGCAGCGTACTTGGCTAAAATTGTGACCCCTTTCCATGCTTGTCAGTCTATCAGCCTGCTTATGTTCTTTGCACCTCCTCAACTCTCAAAAGTGGAGGAGAGGTTTCATCGACTGGATTAAAAAAGGGCTTTAATCTTTTACATTGATCATACCAAGGAACACCATGTGGACAAACAGCTTTTTGTGGAGTTTTCTGAAACACAGAAAGGTAAGGCAGATTAAGAGGAACTTGTTGAGGTGAATAGTTCTTTGCATCAAGATCTGCTACACACTGGACAAGAAGTAGCCATCAGAAAGTCTGAGAGCCCCTTTCACCAGGCTTAAGGCTGCTAGCAATGCTATGGCATGCAGAGTACCTGACCTTGACATCAGTCAGGTTCTGCACACGTTCACAAAGCACTGTTGTCTTGATAGCCAGGTCTGTCATGAAGAACATTTCTCCAAATTGGTCCTACAGTACCTTTTGGTCTTAGACAACTTCACAGACACTCCACGGGAGTATGTACTGCATGGGTAGCTATTCTAAGGTGAGGAATCTGCTGTTAGAAGTATATCCATCTGAGGAACACAGTACTTACCTTCGGTAACGCTTTTTCCGATGGACACACTAACTGCATATTCCTCACTGCCCTCCCACTTCCACGTTCTGTGGAGTGGCTCCTTAAACATCTAAAAAGGTACCAAGTTAGGAATTTGCTGTAGGGAGCTGGGTTTCTGTTGCAGGATCCCCCCCCCCCCCCCCCCCCACCTATTGCCAGATTTCTGATGCACTTTGACTTGATGTGCCCTGGATCTCTGCTAATCAGGTTCCCAGGGCCTGTGTTCTTTCCCAAAACTGTATCTTTGTACCCCCAATTGGCACCTCTCTTGCCACATGTAAGTCCCTTGTAAAAGGTACCATGGGTACCAAGGGCACTGTGACCAGGGAAGGTCTCTAAGGGCTGCAGCACATATTGTGCCACCCTTAGAGGTCCTGTACCTTAACACACACACACACACACACACACACACACACACACACTGACATAGCAGGCTACGTGTTTTAGTGCAGAGAAAAGTGAAGAGTCGACATGACACACATACCTGTGTGCCATGCCTTTAACCCTCTGCCTATAGTATAGGTAAGACACCCCTCTAGCTGAGTGGTATATACCACTGGTGAGGGTACAGTTGCATGAGCACTGTACCCCTACAGTGTCTAAGTCCATTCTTAGACTCTGTAAGTGCAGTAAAGCCATAAAGAGTATATGGTCTGGGAGTTTGTCATTACGAACTCCACAGCACCATAATGACTTTACTGAATTCTGGGAAGTTTGGTATCACACTTCTCAGCATAATAAACCCACACGGATGCCAGTGTGGGATTTATTATACAATGCACTCAGAAGGCATCTTAGAGATGCCCCCTGAAAAACGACCATCCTCTGGTTGGTTCCCTGACTGGTACATACCAGCATGCCAGAACGAGACATGTTTCTGGACCCCTGGGGTGGGAGCCTTCGCTCCCTGAGCCCAGAAACAAAGCCTTTCCTGGGCTGAGGTGGTCACACCTCCCCCAGGTCAGGAAGAGCCATCTGTGGCAGGGGAGCTTCAAAGGCCTTGCTGCCTTTGTAATGCGACACCCCACCCTCTCCTGCTATCAGGAGCACCCTTCCTGTCTCCCCTCCTTTTCGGCAGGAAGACAGACTGGAGAAGTTAGAGCAGCACAGAAGGTGTACCCCCCTCTGCCAACCCCACCCCTCAGGTGGGAGAGGCGAGGTGAAGCCCACTCTTCAGTGCCCGCCATCTTGCAGATGGCAGGCACTCCAATCAATATTAGGGATTGTGCCCATTCTCAATGTGGGATGAACAAACCAAGGGTGTAGTCACCCTAAGGTCAGTAGCCCGTTGGCTACTGACCTCGAGGCCCCTAAAATGCCCCCTAAACAGTATTTAGGGGGCAGCCCTGAACCAAGAAGACAGATTCCCCTGACCTACGAAGGACAAAAGAAGACGGCCAGCAGAGGAGATTGCACAGAACAACTGACTTGGCCCCAGCCCTACCGGCCAGTCTCCAGTTTCCAGAGATCCTGTGCCAAAAATCACCTTGTCCTGCAGCCAGCAACCTCCAGAACCCCTGGGAGGACTGACTGCTTTCCACAAAGACCAGATCTCCTGTGAACAGCAGCTCCTTTCAAAAGAAACTCTCAAGACAGACTCTGAGCCTGCTGAGGACAAATAAACCCAACGCCTGGAACCACTACTGCACCCGACGCCTACGGGCCGAATCCCAGCGAGGTCCCCCAGCGCTCCAGAGTCAGTCCATCGTGGATTGACCCCTCCAGGATTCCCCGACGTTGCCTGCAGTCTCTGCATGGAAACTCCCCGTACCGGGAGTGGCCTGGTAGGGTGAAATAGGACCTCAAAAGACACCCCTGCATCCAGCCGCCCTGGAAAAAAGAACCTGAGGTGCACCTACGCCCGAGCCCTCCAACTTACCTGCTCAGCTGTTTATTCCTCCCAGAAGGCTTCCTGCACTGAGCCTGCAGCCAAAATCCAGAACAGGCAACTCCCATTGAAATCAACAGGGCATCCGATGCCAAAACAGCACCCTGCATCCAGCCACCCCTGTGCCACTGCGGGTGCTCTTTGGGTGCTAACTAGAATCCCCCTTTGCCCTGAGCCTAACACCAGGAGCTCTACTCCCACAACCTTGTTGCCTGCTCGTGAGCAGCCACCAACCATAGGCCCCCTATCCCCCCTTGGATATCATTGGGTCTCAACACTCTGCACCCGGCTGCTCCAGTGCCGCTGAGGGTGCTTGGAGTGCATCCTTGACCCTGGGGTAACCCTGGTGCTAACTCCTGAAAACCAACTCCCGAACCTAAGTACTTACCGTTAAGTCGATAACATTGTTTTCTCCCATAGGACTGCATTGACTACTTTCTTGTGAAAAATCTTACAAGTGTGGAGTTGGTTTGTATGAAAACTTGAAAAACTGCATATATACAAAAACTGCATTACTTACCTTTTGTCTCGGAGATGTCCCAGTGTGATATCTAGGCATAGTACACTGGATAGCAAAAGTAACTTAAAAAGTAATCCAAGAAGTAATGTGCACAGTAATCTGTAAAGTAACAGAAAAGTTATTTCAAACTGTTGACTTACCTGGAACTCAACCAACTGCATTTGAACCTGCATTCAACTGTAATTTACTGCATAAATATTGCCATGTATTATTTCACTTACCTGCACCAGGCTTGGCTTGGTTCTAGAAATAAAATAACTAAATATTATTTCTGATACAAACAAAATTGGTCTGAGTTCAGTCTTTGAGTGTGTGACATAATTTCTTGCCTGAGATTGTAGAATAAATGCTAAACACTGACCTCTGATAAAGCCTTATTGCTCACCCACACTACCACAAATAGAGAGTAAGGTGCTATCTACTTTTACCTCTGGGGTTTCACTGGACTATGTGCACACTATACCTCATTTTGGTATAGTATATACCGAGCCAGCTTCCTACATCTGCACACTGGTACTACCAATCGTTCACACACTACGTATGTGGGGGATAAAGTGGCAAGCAAGAAACTGATGCCAGCACGCAGGGGTGGCACTTATGCCACTCTGCTTCTTTAGTTCTGGGGTGGTATTGAGCCGCACAACACCACCAGGTTACTCATGGTAGCATTGCTGGGGGAAACAGCCTTTACAACGTGGCCGTTTCCACGTAATACCATCACCACACATCCTTAACTACGCAAAATTGTGCCATTAATGAACCTTTACCATGCATGCCTTTACAACGAAAATGTAAGTATTTCGCAGATAAGTATAAAGCCTATATATATATTACCTACTGGCGGTCGCCAGTAGGTAGTTATAGTTAGGACCCCTTTTCCATAGGAAAACCTCAACATTCTATTTTGAATAACTTTGGCGCCGGTCGATGAATCCTCGCGAATTTCTCAAAATAGGTGGGGCGCTACGCTCCGCTCCTACCCTGAAAGTCTCGGGGGGATCCGTCAAGCGGGGGCTGAGATAAAAGGGGGGTCCCAAAACGCGTTTTCCCCATGCATTTTTCCATAGGACCTTTAGAACGAGCTACAGCCCGAACGGCTGAACAGAATTACTCGAAATTTGGCAGAGAGGTAGTCCCTAGGTCAAGGAAGTGCCTTTTGTAGGTTTGGTGTAAATCTGTTCAGTAGATTCTGAGAAAATAGCCTTTAAATCAATATATATATCTGAGCCCGCTTACGGTACGCTTACCGTACGCTTACCGTAAGCGTACGGTAGCGTGCGCGAGCGCGATTCTGATTGGCTCTTAGATCTTAGTAAACATTCGAATCGGCCGAAACCAGGAAGCGGCGGCCGCCATTTTGTGTATTTCACTCAGAAAAAAAAGAGTGAAAACAAGAAAAGGGGGCAATGAGGAGAGTTACAGACCCCCTTACATTTGTGAGGGGGTCAAAGAAGGACTGTAAAGTACAAAGAAAACATTTATTGATTTTAAAAAAAATCACGGGGTACGCGTACGGTAAGCTTACGGTAAGCGTACGGTAGAAAAAAAAAAAAAAAAAAATGAAAATCAGATTTAAGTGTTTAGATATTAGGGGGCTCTAAAAAGAGCCGTTGTGTTTATGAAATGATTTTTTAGTGGTACCTACAAGTAAGTACCGATGCAGAGTCTAAGGTTCAAGAGGAAGACTCTGTTCCCTTCATCATTGAAGTGCACACCATCTCCTCTATAAATGTCTTGCATGTCATAACGCAAGTTGTTGTGGTAAATGGCACCCATACCATAGTCACGGAGGAAAGCAGAAACAGATTTGTTGACGTGCTTTCTTGCTTTGTCATCGCACCGCGTGCCCACCGTGCGTGCACGGCACTAACTGCGTAAAGTGGGCGCGCGGTGCGCGAAGCGCACCGCGTGCTCACTGTGCGCGCACGGTGCGCGAAGCGCACCGTGCGCGCACGGAACGATCTGCGTTAAGTGGGCGCGCACGCCACGAATGGCGTAAAGTAACTTAGCATTTAAAAAACCGTACAAATTCACTGAAAAAACCATAGGTTTCACACACGTTATAGTTAGGAATTAGCATTTAAAAAACCTTGCAAATTCACTGAAAAAACCATAGGTTTCACACATGTTATAGTTAGCGGAAATTTTACTGATAAAAAACCAATGAAATTCCCCCGTTATAGTTAGTGCAGGCAACTATAACTCACGCGACCGCAATCTTCTGCTGATGACATATGTGTCTTTATGAAAAAAAAATATTTGTAATATATGTATAGCTAAAAATGTATGGAAGAAGACATGGGCAAATAAGTGTCTAAATACAGTATTAGCATCAGCAGAGGATTGCGGTCGCGTGAGTTATAGTTGCCTGCACTAACTATAACGGGGGAATTTCATTGGTTTTTTATCAGTAAAATTTCCGCTAACTATAACATGTGTGAAACCTATGGTTTTTTCAGTGAATATATATATATATATATATATATATATATATATATATATATATATATATATATATATATGAGGAACATTGTCTACTGCTTCCACATTCCCAGGAAAAGACTAACACGGACCCAAAACGATTCAGTGCAAGGTGATTTTTATTCTTCCATGAGTGCACCTCGAACCAGCATGACGCATTTCGGCCTCAACACGGAGGCCTTGATCACATGACGCTTAAGGTGGAAGCCGAGAAATTTAAAGTGCAAGTGCATACGACACGTGACATTCAGGCCAATAGATATAAAAGAAATACCAAATGTATGTATACATGTGGCCATAAGACATATCAAACTGAACTCAGTAATTTACAAGTATTGTGCATTGTATGCAAAAAAACTGATTGTGCAAAATGGCAACATTGACAATATGTCAAATTTATAGCAGCATTCGAGAATCATTCATGGTAAATTGTCCCTTAGAGTAGTAACACTTACATTCTAGTATGAAGTACCGATTGGTTATTGCTTAAGATGTGCAAAAAGCAACATGACAACTACTCAGATAAAACAAATGTGCAAATTGAACAATGTGCAAATTCTTGCAAGTGCAAAGTAACGGCATGCCAAAGGAGTGCTCCTCATAGTGAGGTAGTACCATCATAGTGTCCAACATGCTAAAGTGTAAATGCGATCAACTTTAGTGCAAGACAGTAATGCTACAACATTTATACTTTTCATTCTTTTCGGCCACATGAATTATAAAAATTGTCTTTCAGGTCGCCAACTGTTAATTTCATGGCATTGTAGAGGAGTAAACAAAAACCACACTATATATATATATATATATATATATATATATATATATATATATATATATATGGCGTATTTAGGGTTGAGGGTGGGTAGGGGTATTTGGGTGGCAAGGGTATTTTTTAGGGTTTATAGGTGGGTAGGATATTTGGGTGGAAAGGGCATTTTTTTAGGGTTGAGGGTGGGTAGGGGTATTTGGGTGGCAAGGGTATTTTTATTGTTTAGGGTGCATAAGGGTATTTTTAGTGTTTAGGCATGGTGGGGTGCTTGGTGGCAAGTGTATTTTTAGAGTGGGTAGGGTTTAGAGGTTGGTGGTCGGTATATATATATATATATATATATATATATATAGATATAGATATAGATATAGATATAGATAGATAGATAGATAGATAGATATATATCTATCCTTGATCTCTGTTCACTCTCACACCAAATCCTTTTGTTGGAAGCAGGCGTGGACCACAGTTTTAGTGCAAAGAATCCTTGTTTATTTGTCGGTCATAACGCGTTTCGGTCCAGCCGGACCTTGATCACATGACAACGCCACCTTATTTCTCCACCTCTTTTAAAGCGACAAGTGCATATCGTGAATAGTGCTTGACCATAGACCTAGAGGAAATATCACAAAAAGTTTTGCCTATAGCAAAGGTAATGGCTGACCATACATTCAAGAATTGTCTGTCAACAATCATTTACCATTTGTTATTGTAAAATATATGCCATCCCCATATATGAATATATAAATAAATATGTAAATGTATAGATTAATACATAGCTAAACAGTCATATGTTCACACACTTCTGAATATATTTAAATATAAATAAATAGATATTCACCGAGTAAAATCTGTAAGAACAATAAATATTGTAAAAACAGTTGCCCGTGTTTTTATAGAAAATGTGAGTTTTAAACAAATCATTGCATAATGCATTGTTACTACTATGTAGTTGATGTGCGCTCTGGGTCAATGCGTGGTACTAATCTGTGTTACCCCTCTAGTTGGGGGGCTGATCTTCGGTGCAGATGGTGCTTGGGGTTGGGGCTTCTCAATCCCCGTGCACAACTTCGAGGGTGCCTCAGAAGCTGCGCTGGAAGATACTCGCCACTTTTCCCAGGTAGCCGGTCCCACGTCTCTCGTCGCCTCCACGGATCTCAGCTCGGCTGTGGACGTGGATCAGGGTCGGAGAAGTCTGGAAGTCAAGGCTCTGGTTGGGCTCTGCAGTCGGTCCCTCGTAGAACTTCAGCAAAGCAAAGGGTAAGTCTCTTGATGGTGCCTGTTTGCACAGGGTAGCCACTCCTTGGCCACAAGGGAGATTCTTCAGTCTTCTTCTTTCGTCGAATGTCGAAGGTCCAGAGTTTCTGTTCAAGTTGCAGGTTCAGGATAATCTAATCTCCTGGGGCCCGGCTACCACTCTTATACTAATCTGGGGGGCTGGGTTGCCTGCTAGGTCACGCCTTATGGATGGGACCTGGGAGGGGGGTGGTTACACCCCCTTCCCTTTGTCCAGTTTCGCGCCAGGACTGGGGCTGGTGTGCCCAGCACCGGTTTGAACTGGACTATGCATGGGACACCTTGTGTGCCCCAGGCAGTGTCTCGTTTCTTTCATCCCTCCCTGCCCTAATACACTAAAGTCTGTCTGGGGAGGTGCTAGCACCTCCCCAAGCAGAAAACCTATTGTCCAGGCCTCCCTGGCTGGGAGGGCTCCCAGCAGCAGGAGGTGAGACTCGTGTTTGTGGCAGCAGCATCCATTTTGTGATGCTGAGGCTTTGGTGAGAGTTAAACAGCAAAGTAGGATTTTAACATGTCTCTCCCTCTAGAAGGGAGGAATAATATCCTCATCACCAGAAATGGTATGGGGGTATTATTCCAAAGTGTTAGACACCTTACACGACATGTTTTGATAAAGCCAAACCATAGTTACCATAACCGTTTAAGATTATAAGGTACTTTAAGAGTATATGGTAGGCTATATCATAGAACAGCTATAAGGGCATGGTTCCAAAAGCTGCAGACAGGCTCAGCTCATGCTAGAGCACCATCTCACATGTTACCAAGCACTCTGCCTCCAGGATTGTTAAGGCCTGCCATAGGAGTGGCTGATAGGTACACATGTGTCTATATATAAGGGTAGATATAGGTATACTATATCTAAGCAAGGGGTGATTACACGACCTTGCCCCAGCTGAGTGATCAGCCAGTTGTGTCTGATTGGAAGGCCAGACCAGGGGTGGCATAATACATGCTGCAGCCCCTGGGAGGCCTAGGATATACCTATGCCCTGGGTACCTAGGGTACATTGTACAGGGTCCAATAAGGTGATCCTTACCAATTGGGTATGTAACTAGGGTACATGGAGTCCATTTTAGAAAGAGAGCAGACAGCCTGAGACCCTGAATGGCAGGATCTCAGCCCAACTAAGTCGAAAAACCAGCTAGACACTAGGCAAAAAGTTGGGGGTAACCATAGTCAGATATCCACCTTCCTACAGGCAGCCTCTTCAGATATCTGTAAAATACATCTGCATGTTAGCTCCCTATTTGGGCCTCAACCGTAATCCTGGTAACAGAACTTGTTTACATTTTTAATAGGTTTTTCTCAATTAATTTGTACGTCGCTAGCATATCAGGATTTTTCTGGTGGTACTAGCTCTCTATGTGTAGATCTTAGGGACTTGGGCAGCGGTAGACTTGCCCCTGTCTCTCTACCTTTTCTGGTTGCGTGCCTTGAGTGTGTACGTTCAACTTTAACTAGAGCTATAAATACTTTAAGCAGGGATAGTTTTCCTGGTGTTACTGGAGGCAGGTGAATGGATCCTCCGTTGTATTAAGGCCTCCCGGGGATGTGCAGTCAAGGTTAAAGAGGTATCTGGTCTCTAGTTTTCTTAGGGTTCCCCCTCTGGCCCCTCCCCTTCTATTGATGGGTACCACATCTATTAGATAATATTTAGATGGTTTAAATTGTTTTCATGTGTCTCTCTGAAATGTCGTGCCACTGGATACATTGGGTCCAGGTTGGTGATGGCTCGTATGTGTTGTAAAATTCTTTTGTTGGCTGGCAACTTTGTGCTTCCTACATATTTTACATTGCAACAACATTCCAGCACGTACATGGCATGGTCAGTTTTACAGTGTAAAGGTTTAGTTATTTTAATTTCTTTTTCACTGAATGGGGGTTTGTATGTTTTTTTGTTTATTCCATACTGACATGCCTTACTGCTTTTACATTTTACAAATCCATTAGTTGCATCAACCAATTGTGTTGGTCCGTAGTTTCAGGGCTGCTCTTGACCAGGCTTGTGCTCATTGATGGGGCACTCCTGTAGGTGATCCCCAAATTGTGTGGTAATGTAGCCCCTATGACTGAGTCACTTTGTACAACTGGCCAGTTGTGTCTCATGATGTTCCTAATGTTTTTTTCTTGTGTGTTATAGGCCAGGATGAGTCTTAACTTCATAGGGTTTTCTTTTTGGTTAGAGTCTTTTTCTTTTGTTATCAACAAATTACATCTATCTAGACCCTTGGTTTTGGTAATAGCAGCATTAATTGTCTTTTTAGAGTAACCGCGAGACAAACATCTCCTTTTGCTCGCCAGATGTTCTGTTGCTAGGTCTATAGGGTTGGTACACACTCTTTTTAATCTAAGCATTTCCCCGTAGGGAATGCTTTCACCTAGGTGTCTGGGGTGGAAGCTAGACGAG
Source organism: Triturus cristatus (assembly GCF_964204655.1). Lineage (NCBI taxonomy): Eukaryota > Metazoa > Chordata > Amphibia > Caudata > Salamandridae > Triturus > Triturus cristatus. The sequence continues at coordinate 814,097,427 of NC_140583.1, read as the reverse complement.
TGGAGTACTGAATTACCTGCCTTTTTCCTTCCGGTATGCTCTGGTTTCTATTCTGTTGTTCTCCAAGTATACCTCTGTAGGAAGGTGGATATCTGACTATGGTTACCCCCAACTTTTTGCCTAGTGTCTAGCTGGTTTTTCGACTTAGTTGGCCTGAGATCCTGCCATCCAGGGTCTCAGGCTATCTGCTCTCTCTGTAAAATGGACTCCATGTACCCTAGGTACATACCCAATTGGGAGGGATCACCTTATCAGCCCCTGTACAGTGTACCATAGGTACCCAGGGCATAGGTGTACCCAAGGCCTACCAGGGGCTGAAGCATGTATTGTGCCACCCCTGGCCCGGCCTAACCATTTGACACAACTGGCTGATCACTCAGCTGGGGTAAGTTGGTGTATCCACCTCTTACTTAGGTGTAGTATACCTATACCTAACCTTAAATGGGACACATGTTAACCTATAAGTCACTCCTATGGCAGGCCTTAACAATCCTGAAGGCAGAGTGCTTGGTTCCATGTGAGATGGTGCTCTGGCATGAGCTGAGCCTGTCTGCAGTGGTTGGAACAACTTCCTTCTACCGTTTCCAGATATCGCCATACCATATACTCTTAAGTGCATTATGAACCTCGCGGTTAAATGCTATCTTTGGTTTGGCTTTATCAAAACATGTCGAGTAAGGTGTCATACGAATTGGAATACTAACCCCTTGCCAATTCTGGCGACGGGGTTAGCATTCCACCCTTCTACCTGAAACCCGGGTAAAATCAGACATAGCCTCAGCTCCACAAAATGGACGCTGCCACCACCGACACCAGTCTGCCCTCCTGCTGCTGGGAGTCCTTCCAGCTTGGGAGACGTGGACAAAGGGTTTCCTGCCAGGGGAGGTGCGAGCACCACCCCAGACAGGATTTTGTGTATTGGTCAGGTAGGGCTTGAATAGATTCAGACATGCCTGAGGCTCACAAGGAGCCTCGGTGCATATGCCAGTTCAAACCGGTCCTGGGGCACACCAGCCCCGGACCTGGGGCGAGCTGGACAAAGGATTGGGGGTGTAACCACCCCCCTTCCTGGTCCCACCCTTAGGGAGGGACCTAGCAGGTAGTCCGGCCCCTAGAATCTGCTTAAAGGTAGGAGCTGTGTCCTAAGACTTCAGACATCGTGGAATCAACTTAACACTAAGAAGAAGACGGGAACTTCGATGCTCTGCTGCACAGAGGACTGAAGGAATTCTCCCCTATGGTCAGGGAGTGACCATCTTGCTAACGCAAGCACCAACCAGCGAATCGACATCTGCTTTGCCGCCGCCTCCTGCCGGAGCCCGAGCCCAGAGACCGACAAGAACTGGACCTCCAGACCTCTCACAGCCCGATCCACAGTCCCTGCAAAGAAGGAACCCGTGGAGGCACCGAGACACGTGGAGCCAGCCATCTTGGAAGACACTCGACAAGCTGCAAGCGCTACAACAGAGGCTCCCTCCAAGTTGTGCTTTGGGTCCTGAGAAGCCCAACACCCGAGCAGCATCTGCACCAAAGGTGAGCCCTCCAGCATCTCCACGATCTGCGTGGGGCCCCTCTGCACTTTGCAACTCGACGCGCCTAACCGGACCCTGGCCCGTTGGCTAGTGGCCATCTTGGCGACCAACTTTGAAAACTACGATGCTGGTCTGGTTGCTCCAGACTGGCCCCTGCTTACCTCCAAAGGAGCAGCCCCTCTGACCTTGCTGGTCAGAGTAAACAGCTTTCTTCAATTCCTGCGACTCCTGCTTTTGCCAAGGCTTGTTTGCTTCCTTCGAGTCGCCGACACCACCGACAGCGAGAGCCTGCGTGGGACAGCTCGTGAGCCGACTCCTGAACGCCGTCGACCTTTAGGGACTACGTGGCTGCAGAGGCAAGCTACACCTCTTCACCTGTTTGCACCCGACATCGCCTGGTACCTACCTGGTGCCACGCTGGTCACTGGCTAGTGACTGTGAACACTGTTCTCTCTGCTTACAGGTCTTCTACAACTCCGATCCATCCTTGGATCCACCGCCTCTCTTCTGGACTGGCCGCCTGCAGCATTTTTGTCACCAGGCTCCATTGAACAGATAGACGAAACCCGACGTACTTCGAGACCTATGCACCCGCTTCCTGTGGGTGAGGTAAAGCTGGCACTCTGGTGCACAAGTGTAGAGTGACATCTCTAATGTTTAGACCTGAAGTCTTGATTTCGTAGCTCAACCAGAAGACCCTTTTAGCAGTAACTTTTGAACTTTTACGCACCCATTGAAAACCTATGAGAGCCCGCGTGTAACTTTCCTCACTGCACACGCGACCCGTGGACCTCCTGGTCACTAACTGAAGTTAGCTCCTTGTAGGCCCAGCGATTCTAGAGGCCCTAGGCCTTTTCCCTTTCCTGTTCGTGGTACTTATACCACTATTTTAGTATATGGTTTGAGTGGCCACCAGGGCCCATCCATATAAAGTGCAACTTCTGTATATTGTGATACTTTCTTGTTTAACGATTTGTGCTCCTGTGCTCATAAAGAGTCTAGGGGATACTTTGAATAATAAATACATATATATTTTGAATATATATCTGTGTGGTGTCCTTTCATTGGTATAAAGGGGGGTTACATATGGTAAAACAGCTTGCTTAACACGCTTTAACGAGTTTAGCCTCAAAGACTGCTTAGCCTACGCTACCACTAGGGCAGCTAGTCTGAAAAGGTTGACTTACAACCACACCATAAGGGTTGCTTGGCATGGTACAAGGTGGTCACTTTAACTAGTGAACATCATATACCAGGCCAACTTCTCACAACCTCTACATCCAGAAAGTGAATCTTTTTATCGCTGATGACTGATGTGAAGTTCAAGTTAATATTGTTTCTGTTAATGGCTGTAACAAATTCAGTAGCTTCCACAGTTGTGCCCTCCCACACATTAAACAAGTCATCAATAAAGCGTAACAGCAGTTTGACATTCTTTTCCATGTAGCTTTTGTGTGTGCCGCCCAGGACCAGCTCCTCCCACCAGCCCATGTGTAAACATGCGTAGCTGGGGGAGAAGCTGGCCCCCATGGCTACATCACACATCTGCTGATAGTATGTCTTATCAAACATGAAAATATTATTGTTTAGGCAAAAATTGACTATGTTAACTAACATCACACTGTGTGGGGTCAATGTAGTTTTGTTTTTCCCCAAGTAGTGCTCTTATTCCGTCCTTATGATTTATACTAGTGTATAAAGACACCACATCTATAGTCATTAATAGATATTCCTTTTTCCATACAAAATCTTTCAATTTGGGAATTAAAATCACTGGTGTCTCTTATATAGGATGGTAGCATTTGTACAAAGTCCTGTAAGAAGTAGTGAATTATCGGTGTTCCTGGTGTTTTTTGCGCATTTTTATGGATCTTTGGGATAAAGTAAATATTGGGGTCAGTGGGGTTTTGTTTTCTGATAAATTTGTATTCGTCCATAGTTATCAGTCCCGCACTTTTCCATGCCACTAGTTTACTATAGAAATCTTAGTAGATCGTTCTTAGTGCCAACACATTACCTATTCGGTAACACGTTCTGTTGTTTAGTTGAGACAGGGCTTCTTCAACATAGTCCTGTTTTGCCCACAATACTATGTTTCCCCCTTTGTCTGAATTTCTGATGACAATTTGGTTGTGTTTTTTTGCAGTTTTGTCAACTGGTTGTATTTCAGATTTTTCTTATTTATTTTTTGTTTGGTATTATGTATTCTAAAGTTCAATTTCTTTATTTCAGCTTGTTCATTAAAAATGTCGATCGCATCCCTGGGTGCTCTCGGGTTGAAGGTCGACTTTTTTATTTAAAGGTGGAAAGGAGTCTTTTTCTAGCCATATCTGATGCCTTTGTCTCATAGTTGTTTACTTGATGTTGGCCCCCTGTGTCCTGGGAGTTTGCTTGATTATTGGTGTTGCTGCTTTCCTCCTACAATTCGATAAGGGTTTCCAACAGACTCGTATCTGACGTTGTCAAATTCCCTTGAAAATGACCAGTATGAACTTGACTCTCTGTTCCTGGATTTGTTTTTTGTTGTAATAAAGCATGATATTCTTGCAATTTTAACTTTCGGACAAATTGATAGACATCCATTCTGGTGTTGGCATAATTAAAATTGGACTCCGGGCAGTAGGAAAGGCCCAATGCCAGTAGTTGTTTTCCGCATTATTTAAGTTGAAGTCTGTAGGAGAGTAGGGTCTGCTTTCTATGGTCACCCCCACTTTTTGCTTTTGCTTCACTGGTTTTCGACTTAGATGTGGCTGTGGGCCTGCTAATCAGACCCACAGCCCAACTGTTCTCTTTCTAAATTCATACTATGTACTGTAGATGCATAACCCAATTGGTAAGGATCACCGTATTGGACCCTGTACAGTGTACCTTAGGTACCCAGGGCATAGGTGTACCCTAGGCCTACCAGGGGCTGCAGCATGTATTATGCCACCCCTGGCTGGCCTTCCATCGTGACACAACTGGCTGATCATTCAGCTGGGGCAAGGTCGTGTAATCACCCCTTGCTTAGGTGTAGTATCCCTATACCTACCTTATATATATATAGACACATGGGTAACCTGTCAGCCACTCCTATAGCAGGCCTTAACAGTCCTGGAGGCAGAGTGCTTAGTAACATGTGAGATGGTGCTCTAGCATGAGCTGAGCCTGTCTGCAGCTTTCGGAACCATGTCCTTATAGCTGTTATATGATCTCGCCTACCATATACTCTTAAAGTGCCTTATAATCCTCGCGGTTATGGTAACTATGGTTTGGCTTTATCAAAACATGTCGTGTAAGGTGTCTAACACTTTGGAATACTACCCCCATACCATTTCTGGTGATGAGGATATTATTCCTCCCCTCTAGGGGGAGAGACATGTTAAAATCCTACTTTGCTGTTTAACTCTGACCAAAGCCTCAGCATCACAAAATGGATGCTGCTGCCACAGACACGAGTCTGACCTCCTGCAGCTGGAAGCCCTCCCAGCCACGGAGGCCGGGACAATAGGTTTCCTGCTTGGGGAGGTGCTAGCACCTCCCCAGACGGACTTTAGTGTATTGGGGCAGGGAGGGCTGAAAGGAATGAGACATGCCTGGGGCACACAATGTGCTCCGTGCATAGTCCAGTTCAAACCGGTGCTGGGGCCTTCCAGCCCTAGCTCTGGCGCGAAACTGGACAAAGGAAAGGGGGTGTAGCTACCCCCCTTCCTGGTCCCACCCATAGGAGGGACCTTGCAGGTAGCCCAGCCCACTAGCCTAGTATATTAGGAGGTAGCTGAGCCCTGTGAAAATTAGATTATCCAGAAAAACTGCAACTGGAACAAACTCTGGACCTTCGACATTCGACTACGGAAGAAGACTGAAGAATCTCCCTTGTGGCCAAGGAGTGACCCCCCTGGGCAACCAGGCACCATCCAGTGACCGCTACTGACTTTGCGACTGATCCTACGAGGGACGACTGCAGAGACTGACCAGCGCCTTGACCCCCAGACACCTCTGAACCAGATCCCCATCTGCAGCAAAGCTGAGACCGGTGGAGGCGACGAGGGACGTGGGACCGGCGACTTGGAAAAGGTGGCTAGTAACTGACTAGCGCGACTTTTGAGGCTTCCTCGAAGCTGTGCTTGGGGAATTGAGAAGCCCCAATCCCGAGCATCATCTGCAAAGAAGACCAGCTCCCCACACTTCACGTGTTCTGCGTGGGGCCCTTCGGCGCTTGACCTGCTCAACGCGTTGTCTGGTTGCTGGCCCGTTGGCTAGTGAGCTCTGCGACGACAATCCTGCTATTTTGCTTTGCTGGTCCGGCTCCTCCAGACTGGCATTCGCTCCCCTGTGAAAGGGAAGCACCTCAGGCCTTCCTGGTCTGCAACAGAGCGAATCCTTCATCCTGCGTGGGTTGCGCTTGCCAAGGCTTGTTGGGTCCGAACTTGACATCGACGCCGCCAACAGCAAGAGCCTTCGTGGGGCAGCTCGGCTCCTGGTTCTGGTCATCCTCGACACCTCCTGGTACCCGTGGCTGCTGCGACAAGCTTCACCTCTTCACCTGCATCTTCACGACATCGCCTGGTTCCTCCCTGGTTCCTTCCCGGCTCCTGGCTTACGACCTAGACTCTGTCCTCTCTGCTTGCAGGTATCCTTCTTCTTGATTCCAACCTTGGAATCCGCCTTACACTCTTCACTGACTGCCTGTCAGCATCTTTTCTTCAGGCATCCATAGGAGTCGACAGAGAAACCCGCAAGTTCACACCTATGCACCCGCAGCCCGTGGGCTAGGTAAACTGAGTACTCCGGTGCTCACAAGGGTATTGACTATCCTAGGGTCTAGTTTCCAAGTCTCTAACTCCTAGCTCCTTCCGAAGTGTCCTAAAACTCTTTAATTCTAAACACTACTATTTCTATCGACTTTAACGCATTACGCGTGAGTGTTTCCACTCTGCACCTGAATCAGTGGGCCTCCCACTTCCTAGCAATTGGTAGTATCCGACCACGTCTTGATCTCGGAGGGCACTGCGAACCAGCTGCAGTGGTGGCTCACGAATCGCGATTGGGTCAGCGGCAGATCCCTCTGCCTACCCCAACCGGAGCATGTCGTAGTGACGGATTCGACCCTCCTGGGATGGGGGGGGGCACATGGGAAAGGCGGAGATCAGAGGACTCTGGTCTCCGGCGGAGACTCGGCTCCATATCAAACTCTTGGAGTTGAGGGCGATCCGACTTGCACTAAAAGCCTTCCTTCCCTCTGTCCGGGGAAGTGTTGTGCAGGTGTTCACGGACAACACCACCGCCATGTGGTATTGCAACAAACAGGGCGGGGTGGGGTCCTGGACCCTTTGTCAGGAGGCTCTACGCCTCTAGACATGGCTGGAACATCAGGGCATCATCCTGGTGGTTCAACATCTGGCGGGCTCTCTGAACGCCAGAGCAGACGAACTCAGCCGCCGGTGCATGATGGATCACGAATGGCGTCTGAACTCGGACATGGCGCTAGGTCTCTTTCTGCAGTGGGGAGAGCCTTGGTTAGATCTATTCGCCACCGAAGAGAACGCGCAATGTCAGCAGTTCTGCGCGTTGGAATTTCCAAGGCGGCACTCGCTCGGAGATGCTTTTCGTAGCGAGTGGAGTTGCGGTCTGTTGAACGCCTTTCCGCCTATACCACTTCTGCCCAGAGTGCTGAAGAAGATCAGGCGCGACCGGGCCCAAGTCATCTTGGTGGCTCCGGATTGGGCACGAAGGTACTGGTATCCCGAGCTACTCAGTATGTCCATCGATCCCCCGATACGTCTGCCTATTCAGGAGGACCTTCTGTCGCAGCAGCAGGGGATGGTCCTACACCCGAACCTGTCCAGCCTCCACCTCCATGCGTGGAGATTGAGTGGCAACAGTTGATGCCATTTGACTTGCCTCCTGAAGTCTGTGATGTCATTCTGGCAGCCAGGCGTCCCTCCACAAAGACGGTATACGCCTGCCGGTGGAACAAATTTGTGGCATGGTGCACAGCAAAGGCTGTGGATCCCCTTTCCGCCCATCTTTCTGAGGTTCTACTCTTTCTTCTTTCTTTGGCCCAGCAGGGCTCTGCTCTGGGCACCTTGAAGGGTTATCTTGCTGCAATCTCTGCTTTCTTAAGGCTTCCTGATCAGCCTTCTCTTTTCAAGTCCCCTGTTGTCTCCCGTTTTCTGAAGGGCATTACTAATATGTTCCCTCCTGTTCCATTCGTAATGCCTCAGTGGGACTTGAACCTTGTTCTCACTTTTCTGATGTGCGCTCCACTTCGTCTACTGACTCTGAAAACTGCCTTCCTGGTGGCTATCACCTCCGCTAGGCGGGTGAGTGAGCTCCAGGCTCTGTCAGCTAAGCCTCCCTTCCTTTCGGTTCATCCGGATAAGGTTGTCCTCCGGACACGTCCCTCTTTCCTTCCTAAAGTCGTGACTCCCTTTCACATCGGGCAATTGGTCACAATGCCCACCTTCTTTCCGCCTCCGCATCCTTCAAAAGATGAAGAGCGGCTCCACCGTCTGGACCAAAAACTTGCGCTGTCCTTTTATTTGGACCACACAAAAGAGTTCCGGGTGGACGAACAACTTTTTGTTGGATATGTAGGTGCTAGGAAGGGTAAAGCTGTGCACAAGCGGACCATCTCGCGATGGGTCATGTTGTGTATTAAGATCTGCTATTCCTTGGCGAAAAAGGTCCCTCCTGTTGGGCTGAGAGCCCATTCCACCCGGGCCACAGCGGCGACAACTGCCCTGGGGCGGGGAGTCCCCTTGCAGGACATCTGTCAGGTGGTGACGTGGGCTTCACTGCACACGTTTGCCAAGCACTATTGCCTGGACAGCCAAGTCCGGAGGGATGGCTTCTTTGGCCGTTCTGTTCTCCAGGACTTTCTGGTGTGATCTTGGTTCGCAGGCCCACCTCCGGGGTTGGTATTGCTGGGGTATCTATTCTAAGGTGAGGAATCTAACTAACGTGTTTCTTTCAGATGAACAAGTTACTTACCTTCGGTAACGATGTATCTGTAAGAAACATTAGTTAGTTAGATTCCTCACCGACCCACCCAGCCTCCCCGTTCGAACCGAAATCTAGGGTTAAGGTTCTCCCTTTCAGGGCCCTAGATTTTTTGGAACCAGTGTCGGTCTCTTGCATGGCTCAGCGTCCCTGGCGCGGAAAGCTATGTATAAGAACTGACGTCAGCGCGCGAGGGCGGCGTCTAAGTACTCCGACGTCATTCCGGCGCACGATGCCGACGACGGATGCGGAGTCGCAGACGACGCCTACCGACGCGCAAGGGGTATTGCTACAAAAATCTTTCCGGATCCAGCCTGACGCCTGGGGATATTCTAAGGTGAGGAATCTAACTAACATGTTTCTTACAGATACATCGTTACCGAAGGTAAGTAACTTGTTCTTTACTTCTTCATGGAAATGTTTACGCCGGTACATTAAGTGGTGTCCAAAAGTATGATTTATCATTTTAATTCCCATAAGAAACTTTGCTTACCAATGCAGAGAAAACAACTGCTCGGCTTCACACAAACTTTGGCAGAAAGTTACACCTATTTGGTGTAAATCCATTCAGCCGTTTTCAAGAAATTCGTTTTTAAAGAGTGGCATGGGTTGGGCTTGAAGAGGTTAAACCTTAAGAAAAGTTGGATATCTGGACAGTTGGTCTTGTAGTACTTCCATGGTACCAAAATAAAAAATTTAAAAAAAGTCTACCTGATTATTCTGATAGAGCAGTGAGACTCAAAGAACGTTCCAGGGACCACTTACGGCCCTCTTGACCGTTACATGCGGCACACCTGGCTAACAGTAGCACAAGCTGCTGTTTAGTTGCTGGGCACTAACATTTAGAAAAAAAGTTAAATAAACGGGCACACATTTAGTAACCTACAAATAAATGCTTGCCTGTTTAACATTTTTTTAAGACCTCCTCAAACACTCCCTGACCCACCCAGACCCCCTATTGCCACCCTGCTGGCATCATTGTGGACCTTGGTCACACCACAGACCGTACTTTGTGGCCCCTTGGCAAATGTTTGTGAGTACCCATGTGAGAGAGGCTTCTAGCCCCAGATTCCCACCATTAGAATATTCCCCAGCCGTCAGACTGGATCTGGACATTTTTTATTAGTATTTCTGCGCCCCACTAGGTGGTTCCGTAAGGCCCCACACTGACTCAATCCACCTCCAGAAATGACTTGCAGAGCCTATGTAGGCACCACTCATGCATGCTGACTTTGATTCCTTCCTTTCTGAGTCCAGTCGCAGATCCAGAGCTGCTACTTGTCTTTTTCAGACCTTTATCTTATTAAGAAAAAATATAAATTATTTTACAGTGTGCAAGGAACATGTTGCCTCCCAAAACGACAGGTTTTAAGCCTTGTAAGAACTGTTGCAAGCAAGTGTCTGACAGATCGAATTTGCGTGGCGTCAAGCTACGACTCTAAGGCCTGCAGCGACTGCGTGTCGATAAACCTGAAGGCCATACAAGACTGTGAGGTGAAACTCTACATTGCCAAGCACCAGAAGACTCCATGAGTACATCAGTCCAAGTCGCAAGTCCAATCCTGTCCAGTTCAAGATCCAGAATTTGCTGGAGTCATTCCAGAGATCAGTCTCCCTCTTAATCCAAATCTTCAGTAAGTCAAAGAGAAAACACAAGAAATCTAAGCAGGATCCGTCCCCTTCCTGCTACTCACACTCTCATGAGAATGCTTGGGACAGCACCATACATCTCTATCAATCCTGAAGTCATTCGACCCGATCCTGCTATGTGTTCCGGAACAACCAGAGTTTCCGTAGCCACCCACCAATACTAAGTACATTGAACAGTTCCATACAGCTATGCTCTGACTCTTCAGATCCTTGCTGACTCCCTCTGATGAGCTTGCAGGCCCTGCTAAGCCGAGAGCCTCACTTGGATCACTGTCAGTGGATTCACCCTCTGCACCAACTGGACCCTCCGAGCCCATAACAAGGCCGCTGCTGGCTCCACTCCACCTCTGGCATCCGTGTCCACGCAGGTTCCCGGCACATCAATGCAAATGTTGACTTTAGAAGACACAGCCCCCAAAGTCCTCTCTAAAGTCCAGTTCGCATCAATTTGATATTGACCGAAGTTGCGCCCATCTGCCATTGAGTCTCCATTTCCTCCTCTTGATCTGCCTCCACAACAACAGCAGCAGCACTTCCTGTTTAGCACGGATTCAAATAACTATTACAATGTGGGGGATGAAATTGGCCAATCTTATCATGAACAGAAATGGTAAAACGACCTGCAGGAGGCTAATGGTCTTGATACCTCCCCTGATTCCAGACTCCTCAATTCCTGGCTCTGCCACTGAGGAGACTGCTTCGTAAGACATGGATATGTGTAGGGCGGCAGAAGTGCCTGACTTACAGCTCCCCACCCTTGAAAGTGAAGACCAATGTACTTAGAGGTTCTTTAGCTGGGTTCCACATCTACTGCCCCCTCTTACCATTTAATGAGGCTCTTACAGACACCTTGTTGGGGTCATGGACCATATCTTGGTCTGCCTCCCCCCACCCCACCGGTCAATCATCAAATTGCACGATGTCACTGCCCTGCCCCGGGCAATCCTACATTATGATCTTGGCACCCCCCACCTGAAATCTTGGTGGTGCAGGCATTTGCAAGCTTCAACAACTCCTCCGATAGGAAGTCAAAATGGGTGGGCACGTACGGGTAGAGTGTCTTTTCCTCCACCAGCCTGGTGCTCAGGTCAACGCCAGCTGCCTGCTAAGGCACTTCTCTAACACCCTTTGGGACTCAGTGGTTCAAGTTCTCTCAGGTGTCCATGATGCTTTCCGACCAGTCCTTGCCCAGGCCATTCAGACAGTTGTGATGCGGTCAAGTTCATGAATCGGTGTGGTTTGGACACCACTGATTCCATTGGGTGAGCCATTGGCACCAGTGTCTCCATTTGCCGCAATCCTTGCTGCAGTCCACTGGTTTTTCAGGCATACCTCTTGGACATGCCATTCAACGAGACTCCTGTTTGGGGACAAGGCAGACTCTGCTCTCAAGCGGTCCAAGGAGAGCAGGGCTATGGCATGCTCCCTAGGCTAATCTACCCCTCCTCACCAGCCGTACTGTTCCTTTTGTAGCTTTGGCAGAGGTACTGCATACCATCAGCCAATCCAACACCAGCATGCTGCCCAGAAGTTTTGCGACTGTGGTGTACACCACATCTGCCGTCCAGTCCACTACTTCCCTGCAGCTCCACATGCCAAACCCCTTTAGTGTGCCCTTGGTGGACCTAAGCCACCCGGCAGGATGTGCTATTCTTGCCATGTTGACAGGCCATAACTTTGGAAAGGTGAGTTTTACAAATTTTCCTTTCCACACTGCTGCTTACTCTGCCATTCTCGGAACAACTCAAGGAAGATAACCTGTGAGAAGTTGGCCTGATATATAGTGCTCACTATTCTAGTGATCACTGTGTATCATACCAAACGACCCTTATTGATGATTGGTTGTAAGTCAACCTTATAGACCAGCTATCCTAGTAGCATGGACAAGAGCAGTCTTTAGGCTAAACTCTAGAGGGCGTGTTAAGCCAGCTGTTTTACCATCACATCTACCCCTTGAACACCAAGTGAAAGGACACCCCACAAGTTGTTATGAAAATAAAGGATATTTATTTATAACAAGACTACCCTGGCTCTTTATGAGTCAGGGAGCTAAGCACAATACAAAACTCTTAAGAAAATACTTCAAGTTGCACAATTTACACAAATGCCCGAGGGGCACGAAAAACCATATACACTAAAAGTGAAATGCGAAATGCTAGCAGGTAAGTAACCAGATCCAGAGGCTTCAGGATCGCTAGGACTACACTACTGAACTCTAAGGTTAGGAGCAGGAGGCCTAGGGAGATCGGGTGCAGAGTGTGCACTCTCACGCGGGATGCGGGAAGGAGTCTATGGATGCTAGCGTTTCTAAAGTTACTGTTTCCGGACGAATCCGACCAGCTAGACTGAAAACGAAAAAGGATCTGGACACTTAGATAGTGAACCTACGTTGGAGCACCGGAATGCTCGAGTTACCTAGCCCAGGGGCTGCGGCTGCATAGGGTTCAAAAGACGTCGGGAATCCTCGTTGAAGTCTATGGAGCCTGAAAGAAGAAGTTGCTGGCAGGCGACCAGTGTAGATATTCGGAGGGATCCAAGCCTGGATCGATGATGGAGATGACCTGAAAGCAGAGGGGACTCCATTCTTAATCACTAGCCAGTGATTGTGTGGGCACCAGGATGGCACCGGAGGAAGTCACCTCGACCAGGTGAGTGGGCGACGCTGGACTCTGCTGTCCCTCGGACCAGGAGGCGTTGTCGGCGACCAGGCTGGAGGGGCGAGATGTCCCACGAAGGTGTCTGCTGTCGGCGATGCTGGAACCAGGATTGGGGCAACAAGCCTTGGCAAAGGCAAGCCGACGCGGTGGAGTCAAGATGGCGTCTGGAGTGGACCAGGAGAGTCCGGGGTGCTCCTCTGTTGGAGGGGAGCAAGGGCCAGTCTGGAGCAACCAGACCAGCGGTGAAACCGTCATGGTGCGTCGTCAGGAGGGCCACTAGCCAAAGGGCAAGTGACCGGACAACGCGGTGAGCAGCAAAGAGCAGAAGGGCCCCCACGCAGATCTCGTGGGTGCTGGGGGGGCTGGACTTCGGTGCTGGAGCTGCTCAGGGTTAGGGCTTCTCAAACCCCAAAAGCACTCACTCGAGGATCCCTCGGCGGTCGTGCTGGATAAGCGTCGTGCAGTTTCAGAAGATGGTCGGTCCCTCCGGTCTCGTCACACCCACGAATCTCAGCTGGGCTGATGATGCAGGTAGAGGTCAGAGATGGCAGGGAATCCGGGTCTCGTCGAGCTGGTCAGTCTTGATCCGGAGGATGGACGTGCAGCAAACCGCAAGCGCTTAGGTGGTGCCTGCTGGTGCAGGGTGGCTACTCCTTAGCCACAAGGTAGAGTCTTCAGAAATAGTCAAGAGTTCCTTTCGTGGAAAGTAGTTCAAGATTCAGAATGATCCAATTTGGGAAGGGGGCCCGCTCCTACCTTTATTCGAAGAAAAGGGGCTGGCCCGTGACTAGGTCCTGCCTATGGGTGGGACCAGGAGGGGGGTGGTTACACCCCTCTCCTTTGTCCGGTCTCTCCCCAGCTCAGGGGCTGGGGTGACCCTGGAACTGGTTTGAGCCCGCCTATGCACAGTGAGCACCGGGGTGCCACTTGCAGTCTCCTTCCTCTCAGCCCTGCCTACCTGGGATACACAAAACCCTGTCTGGGATGGTGCTAGCACCGCCCCTGACAGGAAACCCTTTGTCCAAGCTCTCCTCGCTGGAAGGACTCCCAGCAGCAGGAGGTCAGACTTGTGTCTGTGGTGGCAGCATCCATTTTGTGATGCTGAGGCTCGAGTTAACTTCAACCGGGGTTCACAGTTACATACATGTCGTGTCCCTCTAGAAGGGTGGAATGCTAACCCCGTCGCCAGAATTGGCGAGGGGTTAGTATTCCAATTCGTATGACACCTTACTCGACATGTTTGGATAATGCGATACCAAAGTTAGCAAATAACCGCGAGGATTATAATGCACTTAAGAGTATATGGTACGCGTTATCCTGGAACAGCTATTAGGACTTGGTTCCGCAAGCTGCAGACGGGCTCAGCTCATGCCAGAGCACCATCTCACATAATTCCAAGCACTCTGCCTTCAGGATTGATAAGGCCTATAAGGCCCATAGGAGTGACTGATAGGAATACATGTGTCCATTTTAGGGTTAGATATAGGAATACTATATCTAAAGCAAAGGGTGATTACACCACCTTGCCCCAGCCGTCGTGCAGCCAGTAGTGTCAGATTTGGGTGGCCAGCCAGGGGTGGCATAATACATGCTGCAGCCACTGGTAGGCCCTGGGTACACCTATGCCCTGGATACCTAAGGTATGCTGATACAGGGACTGATAAGGTAGCCCAGTTCCAATTAGTAAATGCACCCAAGGTACATGTGTGTCAATTTAGAGAGAGAACAGCTAGGCTGTGGGTCTGATTAGCAGGCCCACAGCCAGGGGAAGTCGTAAACCAATGAAGCAAAAAGCAAAAATCTGGGGTGATCATAGGTTTGCAGACCCTACTCTCCTACATAACCTATCCATCTTACAGCAGGAATTGCAATCCCTTTTCGCCAAAGAGGCTATTGAGAGAGTGCCTGTACCAGAAGTGGGTGGTGGCTGTTCCTCCCGCTACTTTCTGGTGCCAAAGGAGGACAAAGTCCTTCATCCTATTTTAGACCTGTGTCCTCTCAACGCCATCTTACAGAATGACAAATTCATAATGCTTACCCTAGCCCAGGTCTTGGTGCCCTCAACCCTGAGGACTGGATTGTGGCATTCGATCTGCAGGACACCTATTTCGATGTACCTGTCCAGGTTATTTGTTGGGTCTTTCAACACTACCTGGGGTTCATGGTGGCACAGGAGCATTTTCAGTTTGCTGTCCTCCCCTTTGGTCTCACTAGTTCCTCTCAGTTGTTCATGGAAGTGATGGTGGTAGTAGCAGCACATCTTCGAAGGTTAGAGTCTTCCCCTAAGTCGATGATTGCCTGTTTAAGGTGGGTTCACTCTAGACGGTAGTCAATCTTTTTTAGACCATGCCGAAACTCCTGTCATGTTTTGGGTTTACGATCAGCGTGCCGAAGTCTCACTTGACTCCTTTTTAGATTCGCTTCTTCATCGGAGACATTCTGGACATGGTTCAGTTTCATGCCTTTCACTGAGGAAGGAGAGTCTCGGACATTCAGGCTATAATCCTGATCTTTCAGGCTTTTTTCTGGATTTCAGTTGGGTCAACTCGAAGGCTACTGGAACTGATAGCCTCCTGCATCCTGCTGGTCGAGCTTATCTAAAAGAGACTGTAGTTATAGATTACTTACCTTTAGAATTACCCCCAGGCGTCAGACTGGATCCAGAGAATATTTTCGTAGCAGTACTCCTGTGCATTGGCAGGTGGCGTCGGTCGACTCCGCATCTGTCGTCGGCGTCGTGGTCACCAGGATGACGTTGCGGTGTCTACTTAGATGCCGTCCCTGCACGCTGACGTCAGTTCTTTCTTTTTCTGCACCAGCCAGCGCAGATCCGGAGAGAGCGTGCCCCTTATTCATTTTTTTATAAACTTTTTTTTAACTTTTGTCGACATCTGTTTGAGTCTTCGACTCCTGGTGAACAAGGAAAGTCCCATCATCGGACCAGCTTCAAGCCCTGTGACACCTGTCACAAGCTAATGTCAGTCACCGATCTGCACCTCGTGTGCCTCTGGTGCCTGGAGCGCGACCATAACCCGAAGTCGTGCTCCGACTGCCGGAACATGAATCTGAATTCTTTGCGGGAGCGGTCCCAAAAGCTCTTGGAGGCCCGGCAGTCCGCTCCGCGTTATTCGAGGTCCTGGTCGAGAGGAAGGTCTCGGGACCAGTCAAGGAGCCACCATCACTCGTTCTCGTAGTCTTCGCACTCCTCGGGTAAGTCGAAGCACAAGAAGAAGGCGAAGAAGCATTGTCGCTCTTCGCCTGCTCCCCATCTGTCGCCCGACACAATGCGGGACCCAGAGCATCATTGCTCTCCCGCTCCTGGGACGGCTCTGCGCTTCTCTCACTTTCCCAGAGCCGGAGCGTCCCCTGGCCAGCTCCAAGCTTTTTACAAAGCGCTTCACAGCATTTTTGGGCAGCCCGACTCCGCAGGCACGCCTTTGGACCCCACGGACTCGTATCCAGGCCTGGATCCAGTAGGGCGGTGGTCAACCTCACGGTACCTTCCCCTACGCCAATTCCAGTGATGAAGCCCCCGATGCCGGTTGTGCCCCCAACCGGCGTCGACCCTGGCCTCACCCCCGACTTGGACCCAGTGCCGGACCGACATTGGTACTGAAGAGGGACGGTACTTTTGTACCGCTGTTCATCCCTGGTGTTCCCTATCGCCCTGAGTGGCAGCCAGAGAAGGGTGAGGAGGACTGGAAGGTGTCTATTGACTCTTTGGCTGACCAGCTTGAACAGCCGGACTGGCGAGAGGAGTTGGGTGATGCCAGTGGTTTGGACACCTCCCCAGCCCTTGTCATGCTCTCACACCCTACCGTGGCTATGGAGGAGGAAGCTTCATACGCAGTTGCGTAGGGCGGCTGAGGACTTGGGCCTTGAGCTTCCTATGGTGGCAGTCAGGGCTGACAGAGGTGCTTCAGCCGGCAGCAGCCTTTTCGGAGCCCCTGATGCCCTTTAATCAAGCCCTCACTGACATCCTTCTGGGCACTTGGTCCAAGCCCAGCACAGGGGCTCCTGTGGACAGGATGATTGCCCAACGCCACTGCCTGGCACCAGGCGACCTACTTTTCCTCTTCCAACCCCGAAAGCTTGGTGGTCCAAGCCTTGTCCTTTAAAGGCGCATTGCCTACTGCTCCCACAGATAGGGAATCCAAGGAGCTGGACTACCTTGGGAAGAAGTTTTCTTCCGCCAGCTTAGAGCTGTGGTTGGTGAACCGCATGCCTCTTGGGCTGTTATACCCATACGTTGTGGGATAGGATTGTGCAAGTGCTGCCACAGTGCCCGGAGGAAGCCCGGGCTGTTCTCACCTGTGCAGTTCCTGAGGGTCGAGATGCAGTGAAGTTCACCAACTGGTGTGGGCTGGACAACGCCAACTCTCTGGGCAGAACGGTTTCCACGTCTGTAGCCTTGAGGAGCTACATCTGTTTTTTCGAGGGATGTCCAATCCACCCTTTTGGACATGCCCTTTGATGGCCGTCGCCTGTTCTGTGACAAGGCGGACTCAGCGCTTGAGAGCTTCAAGAATTCTAGGGCTACGGCCAGATCCTTGGGCCTCACGGCAACCTCTCGCCCCACGCAGTCTGTCTTTTGCCCCTTTTGTGGCTACGGAATGGGTGCCCCACCACGTTTCACCCAATCGAGCCACAGGGTCAAGCAAGCTACCCAGTCTATGCGTGGCCGCGGACGTGGGACTCTGGGCCAGCGTGCAGGCCAGTCCAACCATACCCCCACTGCAGCTGCCTCCAAACCTTCCTAGTCCGACCTTTCAGGGCCACCAGAGGCCAGTGGGTGGCAGGGTTCGCCATCAGCTCCCCCACTGGCAAAACATCATGTCAGACAGGTGTGTTTTGCAGATAGTTCGAAGGGGCTACTTGATCCCGTTCAAGACTACCACTCCCTCCATGCCACCAGCATTCTAACGCATGTTGGAGGATTACTTGCCATGGGACCTGAAGTTCCAGTGTGCACAGCATCAGGGAAATCTTTCCAATGTCGTCCCGATCTCGGAGGGGACTGCACATCAGTTGCAGTGGTGGCTCATGAACCAGGATTGGGTCAACGGCAGATCGATTTCCCTTCCCCAACCAGAGTTCACAGTGGTGACAGATGCGTAACTCCTGGGAGGGGGTGGCCACATGTGAGAGGCGGAGATCAGGGGTCTCTGGTCTCCCCTGTGGAGTCCGGGCTCCACATCAATCTTCTGAAGCTTCGAGCAATCCGTCTTGCACTGAAGGCATTATTTCCTTCTCTCAAAGGAAGAGTAGTGCAGGTGTTCATGGACAACAAAACCGCTTTGTGGTTTGCAACAAACAGGGAGGGGTGGAGTCATGTACCCTATGTCAAGAGGCCCTTTGCCTTTGGACATGGCTGGAACATCAGGGCATATGCCTAGCGGTTCAACACCTGGCAGGTTCCCTGAACGCCAGGGCGGACAAACTCAGCCGCCCGTGCATGATGGATCACGAATGGCGTCTTCACTCTGAGGTGTTGCAAGGTCTCTTTCAGCAGTGGGGAGAGCCTTGGTTAAATTTGTTCACCACCGAAGAGAACGTGCAATGTCCGCAGTTCTGCACATTGGAGTTTCCAAGCAGCACTCGCTCGGCGACTCTTTTCGTCGCGAGTGGAGTTGCGGTCTCCTGTACGCCTTTCCGCCTGTACCACTTCTACCCAGAGTGCTAAAGAAGATCAAGCGCAACCGGGCCCAAGTCATTCTTGTGGCTCCGAACTGGGCATGAAGAGTCTGGTACCCCGAGCTTTTGAGCATGGCCATTGTTCCTCCAATCAGACTGCCTCTTTGGGAGAATCTTCTGTCACAGCAGCGGGGGACTGTCCTCCATCCAAACCTGTCCATCCTCCACCTCCTTGCGTGGCGATTGAGTGGCAACAGTTGACAGCTTTCGGCCTTCCTCCCGAAGTCTGTAAATTCATCTTGGCATATAGGCGTCCCTACAATAAAACGGTATACGCCTGTAGATGGAACAAATTTGCGGCATTGTGCACAGCAAAGGCTCTGGATCCCCTTTCTGCCCCGCTTTCAGAGGTTTTCCTCGTCATGCTCTCTTTGGCCCAGCAGGGCTCTGCTCTGGGCACCCTTAAAGGCTATCTTTCGGCCTTTTCAGCTTTTTTTCGCCTTCCTGATTAGCCATCTCTTTTCAAGTCCCTGATTGTAAATAGATTTCTGAATGGCATTACTCCTCTCTTTCCTCCTCCTCCTCCTCCTCCTCCTCCTCCTCCTTTCGTAATGCTCCAATGGGACTTGAATCTTGTCCTAACTTATCTTATGTGTGCTCCCTTCAAGCCACTACATAATTGTCCTCTTCGTCTTCTTACTTTAAAGACTGCTTTTCTGCTTGCCATCACCTCTGCCCACAGGGTGAGCGAGCTTCAGGCTCTATCCTCCAAGCCTCCCTTTCTTGCTGTTCATCCAGACAAAGTGGTTCTTCGCACAAGGCCTCTTTTCAACCCAAGATGGTTACCTCTTTCCAAATAGGTCAGACCATCACATTGCCCACCTTCTTCCTGCCTCTGCACCCCTCCAAAGAGGAGGAGAGACTCTACTGGCTGGACTCAAAACGTGCACTGTCCTTCTACCTTGACCGCACTAAAGATTTCTGGGTGGACGATCAACTCTTCGTGGGTTATGTGGGCGCCAAGGAAGGTCAGGCCGTGCACAAACGTACCATCTCTCGATGGGTTGTCCTATGCATCAAAATCTGCTATTCTTTGGTGACAAAGGAACCTCCAGTAGGACTGCGGACCCACTCCACCAGGGCGACGGCAGTCACAGCTGCTTTGGGACGTGGAGTTTCGCTGATTGAAATCTGCCATGCAGCCACGTGGGCATCCCTGCACACGTTCACAAAACATTGCTGTCTGGATAGCCAAGTCTGGAGAGACTGCTTTTTCCTCCGTTCTGTTCTCCAGGACTTCCTGGTGTGAAGTTCGTTTGCAGATCCACCTCCGGGGTAGGTATTGCTGGGGTATCTATTCTAAAGGTAAGGAATCTATAACTACAGTCTCTTTCAGATGAAAATGTTACTTACCTTCGGTAACGATATATCTGTAAGAGACATATGTAGTTATAGATTCCTTACCTCCCCACCCATCCTCCCCGTTCTGCGAACTAACTTCTAGGGATAGGGACACCCTTACAGGGCCCTAGTTATGTGCACCAGTGGTCAGTGTATTGCATGGCTCTGCGCTTCTGGCGTGAAAAGTTGTGTCAAAACTGATGTCAGCTTGCAGGGGCGGCGTCTAAGTAGACACCGCGAAGTCAACCTGGCGACTTCGATGAAGGACACAGAGTCGACCGACGCCCCCAGCCGACGAGCAGGGGTACTGCTTATTGGATTCCCTATCTGGGGGAGCAGTAGGGAATGTGCCATTTAGAGGACGAGGCTTGGACCACCAAGCTCTCGGGGGTTGGGAGAGGAAAAGTGGGTCACCCGGGGCAGGGCGGTGGTGTTGGGCAATCATCCTGTCCACAGGAGCCCCTGTGCTGGGCTTGCACCAAGTGCCCAGAAGGATGTCCGTGAGGGTGCTGGGCGAGCACCAAGTGCCCAGAAGGATGTCAGTGAGAGCTTCATTAAAAGGCAGCAGGGGCTCCGAAGAGGCCACTGCCGGCTGAAGCACCTCTGTTGGGAGGTTAGTCCTGATTGCCAGCATAGGAAGCTCGAGGCTCAAGGCCGCCGCCCTACGCAACACCACTGTGTATGAAGCTCCCTCCTCCGCAGCCACGGTAGGGGGTGAGAGCATGCCAAGGGCTGGGATGGTGCCAAACCACTGGCATCACTCAACTCCTCTCGCCAGTCCGGATCTTCAAGCTGGTCAGCTAAAGGGTCAATAGACACCTCCCAGTCCTCCTCACCCTCCTCTGGCTGCCACTCAGGGCGATAAGGAACGCCATGGATGAACAGCAGTACAAAAGTACCCTCCCTCGTCGGTACTAATGTCGGGCGACATCGGTCCGGCACTGGGTCCAAGTTGGGGGTGAGGCCGGAGTCGACGTCGGTTGGGGGCACAACTGGCATCGGGGGTGTCATCACTGGAATCTGCACCGGGGAAGGTACCGTGAGGTCGACCAGCACCGAACCAGATCTAGGCGTGGATCCGAGTCTGTGGGGCCCGAAGGGGCGCCTGCGGAGTTGGGCTGCCCAAAAATGCTGTGAAGCACTTTGTAAAAAGCTTGAAGCTGGGCAGGGGAAGCTCTGGTTCTGGGAAAGTGAGAGAAGCGCAGAGCCGTTGCAGGAGCGGGAGAGCGACGATGCTCTGGGTTCCGCATCGTGTTGGGCGACGGACGCGGAGAAGACGAAGAGCGACGATACTTCTTCGCCTTCTTCTTGTGCTTCGACTTACCCGAGGAGTGTGAGGACTCTGAGGAGAAGTACTGGTGGCTCCGCAACCAGTCCACAGACCTTTCTCTCGACGGGGACCTCAAATAACGCGGAGCGGACAGCCGGGCCTCCAAGAGCTTTCGGGACCGTTACGCAAAGACTTCAGATTCATGTTCCGGCAGTCGGAGCACAACTTTGGGTTGTGGTCATACTCCAGGCACCAGAGGCACACGAGGTGCAGATCGGTGACTGACATCAGCTTGTGACGGGAGTCACAGGGCATGAAGCCGGTCCGGCGATGAGACATCCCTTGTGCACCAAGAGTCAAATACTCAAAAAAAGATGTTGACTGGCTGGCACAGAAAAAGAAAGAATTGACCTCAGCGCGCAGAGGTGGCGTCTAAGTAGACACCGCGACTTCATCCCGGTGACCACGACACCACCTGCCAATGAGCAGGGGCACTGCTACGAAAAAATTCTCCAGATCCAGTCTGACGCCTGGGGGTAATTCTAAAGGTAAGGTATCTATAACTACATATGTCTTACAGATACATCGTTACCGAAGGTAAGTAACTTGTTAGTCAGGTGGCATAGGCAAGCTCTGCCGTGGCATCTGGTCTTATTGGGCCCAGCAGATTTCAGAGCAGACTGCAAAATATTTGCAGGGGTGGTTACTGGACTGCAATTGCATCAGTGCCAGACCTCTGTCCCTTCCCCACTTAGACCTCACAGTGGTAAATGATACATCGCTTCTCGGTTTGGGGTGGTCATCGGCGGGAGGTGGAGATCAGAGGCCTCTGGTCTCCCGTTGAGTCCTGGTTCCATATCAATGTTCTGAAACTAAGGGCCATCCACTTGGCATTGAAAGCCCTCCTTCCATCCATCAACGGGAGGCTGGTACAGGCGCTCACGTACAACCCTACCGCCATGTTGTACTGCAACAAACAAGCCGTAATGAGGTCACAGTCCCTGTGCCAAGAGCCCTTGCACCTCTGGAAATGGCTGGACCCCCAAAGGACCTTCCTGGTGGTGAACCACCTGGCAGTATCATTGAATGCCAGGACGGACATGCTCATCTGTTGCCACCTAACGGATCACGAGTGGCAGTTACACCTGGAGGTGGCACAAGGTATCTTCCGAGAATGGGGAGAACCATTTCTCAATCAGTTCACCACCATAGAGAATGGCCAATGTCAACACTTCTGCAGGTTTGAGTTTCTAAGGTGCCTCTCCTTTGGAGACTAGTTCCACTGCAAGTGTAACGTGCAACTTCTCCAGCCTTCCTGCCGATGCCACTTCTGCTCTGAGTTCTCAAGAAGATCAAGCCCTCCGATCAGGCTGCCCCTCAGGGAGGATCTGTTGTCGGAGAACCATGGCAGGGTCCTGCACCCAGACCATTGAAATATCCATCTTCATGCTTGGAAATTGAGCGGTGACAGCTGAACACATTTGACCTTCTGGAAGTGGTTGATGTCATGTTGGCAGCCAGATGTCCCTCGACAAAAAACTGTATATGCCTGTCGTTGGGACAAATTTGTGGCTTAGTGCAGTGCTCGCAGATAGATCCCTTTTAGGCGAGGTGATCTCACATTTTGTTGTTTGTTTACTTATCCCAGCAAGGCCTTGCTTTGGTACCCTTTCTTGAGTAAAAGAAATATCTTATGGATACTTCTACCTGTAGATTCCTCACCTTATGAATATCCTAGGCTCTGGATCCGGGAAGTTTATGATTAGTATCTCATGCCAGTAGGGGTGCAGGCTCCACTTCAGTTCCACATGTGACACCTTATGACTTTACTGGAGCCATAAAGTGCCCCCGTCAGCATCCTGATATAAGGTCCTCTTTTCTGCGCCATCAACGTGATCTGGAGCTCTCCACATCTCAGAGAATTTTCGTTATTCAATGTTTTCTCACGTTTTATTACAGTTAGGTTCAGTACATCTTCATAATGTCTTCACCAAAAAGTCCGGATTCAAACTATGCAAAGACTTCGACTGTCAAATGTCTATCACGGACCTTCACACCCTCTGTCTCTAGTGCCTTGGAACTGGCCACAATACCAAAGCCTGCAGTTCCTGTCTGTGGATGCATCCAAAGGGACTCAAAGGGTGTGAAATGTTCATGGCCGGACCAGGGGAAAAATGTCTGGGATGTAGTAAACGTCATCCAAGATCTAGGTCTACATCCCCATCATCTCCAAAATCATCGAAGAGAAAGCACATGAAGAAGAGGAGATATGAGTCACAAACCTCACGCCTCGAGAAGTAAGTCAACATGGCCAAGAACTTTGATGTCCATTTAAGGAGCGGAGCACGGACTACCTGCAGATGACCAGACATTGGTGACTCCATCAGACCCGACAGCAGCCATCTGATCTGGAACATGCAGCTCCTTTTGACCAGGCACCGACTCCATATTCTATATCGGCTATATCTCAGACTCCAAGGCCCCAGTCAAGTCCGACATATCCGATATTCCCAACACCTGGGACATAACCAACTCTCTTTTTGAATACAATGTTACAAATTTTTAATAGAGTTATGCTCCCATCTGATGCGCCTGCTGACCTGTGAAACCAGTGGCCTACTCCATGGATGGCTTCTCGATGCCTTATTAATCAGTGCCCTTCACTCCGTTTCTCCCTTTCATCTCCGGTCACTTGGTCGAATCCAGCGCTACCGTCATCAAAATGATGACAACTCTACCAGCTGTTCCACATGATGTACTCTTTTATTTGACCTCCCCTCGGGAAGCAGTACCCGAACTGCTGCGTCAATTAGTTAGGTTTGGAGAGGTATTGGGGCTGAGGCTTAACTGCAATAAATCACAAATTTTTCCATTGGCGTGATCCATGTACAAGGGAAATGGGAGCCCTCCAGATAGTAGCAGAGCTTGTCTACTGCCCACTTGATAGCAAGACATTCCTTCTCTATCACCGGGTATCGTTGCTCTCGGGGAAACAGTTTCCGGCTGTTAAACAGTACCGGGTGATCTATTCCTTCGTCTGAGGTTTGGGATAATACGGCTCCTAGGCCGTTCTTGGAGGCGTCGGTTTGGAGGATAAATTGTTTGGAAAAGTCCGGGGTTTTCAGAATGGAACTTGAAGTAATGGCAGTTTTTAAGTCCTGCAATGCTTGTATGGCCAAAGAAGGTGGGTTGAGGAGGTCTCTTGTTTTCACTTAGTTCCGAAGAAGGTCTGTCAAAGGGCTTGCTATATCTGAGTACCTAGGGATGAATCTTCTATAGTAGCCTAGTAACCCAAGGAAGGCCCTAACTTCTTTCTAGGTGGATTGGAAGCGGGTGTTCGTGATTGCCTTAACTTTTTCCTGTTGTGGCTCAATGATCCCATTCCCGAATAGATAGCCCGGGTACCTGACTGTGTGGAACCCAACCCGGAATTTCTTAGCATTGATGTGTAGGCCTGCCTGTTTTAGCGCCTGTAAATCCTGTTGACAGTGGTGTAAGTGTAGGTCCCAAGTAGGGCTATAGATGACTATGTCGTCCAAATATGCTTACGAATACCGTTCATGGTCTGAGAGTACCTTATTCATGAGCTGTTGGAAAGTTGCAGGTGCCCCGTGGGGGCCGAAGGGCAGGACAGTAAACTCATAGAAAACCGTAGGGATGAAAAAAGCGGTCTTTTCCTAGTCTTGGACCCTGAGAGGCACCTGCCAATAGCCTATGGTAAGGTCCAGGGTGGTTATATACTGTGCATCGCTGAGCTTCACTATCAGTTCATCGACCCGGGGTAGAGGATAGGAGTCAAATTTAGAAATGGAGTTAACAGCTCGAAAATCTATGCAAAACCGGATGGATCCATCCAGTTTTGGTACTAGGACTATGGGATAGGATCATTTGCTTTGGGAGTGTTTTACCAACATATTTTCCATCTCTTTCTTAATAGCTTCTCTTCAGGCTGCAGGTATGCAATAAGGCCTTAGTTTGACTGTTTTCCTGGAAGGAGTGGAAATCGTGTGTTCTACCAGGGTTGTTTTCCCAGGGAGTTCGGAAAACAGAGAAGAAAAAGTCAGCAGAGTGGTATGGAGGGCTTCTTTTTGGTTGTCAGACAAGGTGTTGTTCAATACTAAGTGCTCTAGGGTGCTGTTATACTCGGTAAAGGGGACAGTGAGGCGTACGGTCTCGGGTATGGGACCTAGCCATTTTTTAAGAAGATTTATATGGTATAATTGGGTACATTTTGGTGTGAGTTGTATCAAATAGGAAGTCAGACCAACCTTTTTGGAAGGGTCCTTTACATTCGAAACGACCCTTGGATAGACTGAATGGTAGAAGCACCAGTACCGAGTCATCCACCTGTAGATGACGCCATTTCTTCCCTTTATCATAGAAGAACTGTTGCTTGACTTGTGCTTTTTCTAGGTTTGCAGCAGCGAACTTCCTCAATTTGTGTAGTCTGATGCGTAAAGCCAGGGTATAGTCAAGAAAAGACCGGGTCTCTTCTTGTTTTTCCTCTTCCCATGCCTCCCTGGTGATCTCTAAAAGATCACGGGGGCGTCTCCCATACAGGAGTTCGAAAGGCGAACAATACAGACTGGATTGCGTTTAACTCCTGATCACAAAAAGAATCAGGGGAAGGAGTAAGTCCCAGTCCCATCCCTCAGCCGTGAGCAACTTCCATGTGGCGTTGTATCGTTCATCGGTCTGTGGATGGTATACTGAAGTCTTGATATGCGAGATGTCCAGGGATTTACATATCTGGTTCATCAACCATGAGACAAAAAAAGTCCTCTGGTCTGTGAGGATTTCTTTAGGAAAGCCTACACACGAAAACAGTTTGAGGAGCTGGTCACTGATGTTAGTAGTCGTGGGAGCCCGTAGTGGAAAGGCTTCAGGGTACCGTCTAGCATAGTCTACTTCGACTAACGCGTATTGGCTACCATTCTTAGTGCGAGGGAGTGGCCCTATAAGGTCCATCCCTACGCATTCAAATGGTTTTCCAACAATTGGGAGGGGCTGAAGTGGAACGGCAGGGGACCTGTACGGGTTCTTTCGCTAACATATCTGGCACTTCTGGCAATATTTGGTGAAATAAGAGTATATTCATGGCCAATAAAAGTGTTGCAACACCATGTCAGTGTTTTTTTGTGAGCCTTTGTGTCCTGCAAGTAAGTGTGTATGCACAAAAACAACATTTGATCCCGAAAGGCTTAGGGTACAAATAACTGGGAGGGAGCTCCATGGTTACTTTTCCTATATAGGAGGCTGTTCTCTATGTGGAAGAGGGGGTAGACAGGATGTGGTGCTGTGGCTGACTGACGTGCATGGATCCAAGCGAATTGGAGGGTGGGGTTATACCTAAAACTCTTATCAGAGACCCAAGGGGCTTGGGTTAGGAGGGAAGTCTGTTCTTGGGGGTTGGAAGTGTGTAGTTTGACCTTAAGTAGGTGCATGAACAAGGGATTGTCTAGACCTGAGATCAGTTGCTCCGGAAGATTAGGCAGTACCCCTAATCTGGCAAGGAAGGTTCTACCATCCCAGAGTGTAATGGGTAGTGGTACCACAGGGTAGACGCGGACATCTCCATGAACGCACCTTATGGGTATACGTTCCTCTGTTGAAAGGGCCGATGGTTCCACTAAGGTCTCAAGGATGACAGACTGACGTCATCCTGAGTCCAGTAAGGCTTTGACCCTCTTCCCCTCCACCTGCACATTTACATAAAAACAAGGCCCCATCTCTTCCGTAAATAGGATGGAACACGGTATGCAGCTAACGTCCATGGGTTCTTCTGTTGTCTTTTTGTGGGGGCAGAACCGAGCTATGTGTCCCCACTTCCCACGATCAAAACACTGGGGACCCTTCGATAGGGGAAGATCAGGGCGGAAACGAGGTTGGGGAGGTTCTGATGAGGACTTAGGTGTTCTTTTCTCAAGTTTGTGCACGGTTATAGCTGGGCGGCTCTTGTCGTTTTCAACTGTTACTGAACGGGGTTGGGACCTAGCAAACGTGGTGGCCATGTCTACGGCTTGTTCCACGGTTAGGTGCGTTTGTTGCTTCAGCCACCTCTGTGTGGGGTATGGTAAAGCCTCTATATATTGTTCTAAGTAGATCCGTTCCATGATCTCCTCCTTGGTGTTCTCATGAGGTTTGAGCCACTAATCGGCAGCAGCTTTGAGTTTGAAATACAAAGTCTTGGGATTGTCCCCTGGCATACCTCGTTCCTTCCTAAAACGGACCCGATAGGCTTCGGGATCCAGCCCCAGATGGTCCAGGATAGTTCTCTTTATCTCTGCATTGGGGATGTTCCCCGAGGGATTAGCCACCTGATATGCAGCTTGCGCTTCCCCCGTCAATAGGGGGGCCAGAAAGAAAGGCCACTTGGTTTCTGGCCAACCGCAGGCAAGAGCGGCCCTCTCAAAGTTTATCATAAAGGCGTCCGGGTCCTCACCAGGAACATACTTCTGTAAGGATATGTTGGGGCCAGGGGATTGGATATTGGGTCTTATTTGAGAAGTGAATTGGGCTTGGCCACCTGCAACCTTCTGTATACAATCCACCTGTCGGCTCATGGTATCCTTAAACAATTCCCTATCTGCCTGGGCCGACACCATCTGTTTATCCAGTGTCCATTCTTATTTCTGTTATCCTGCAATCAGCTGTTGAATTAAGTTCTCCATATTGAGTCTATGGAGCTATATTGCCTGCATTCTCCACCACGTGTTACGCTGAACAATAAACAAATGACGAGTTAACAGCTTTGTTCCACCACTATTTATTTCATATGGGGAATATCAGGCTAGTAGGTATAGCGTTTCATATGGGTGTCCGGCTTCAGTCAGTGTCCCCGCGGCTTGTACAGAAATATACATGCCCTCCTATGGGATTCTCGGTTTTCCCGAGGTTATTGCTGGACAAAACAGGAACTAAGAAACAAACAAACAAAATAAATAAGGTAAGTAGGGTTCCTTAATAAAAGAAACAGCAAACGCTTAGAGTAGGGAGTGTGGGAACTTGAGACCCGTTTTCCTCCACCAGTGACGCGCATGCAGCGCATGTTTCTTTAGCAGCGCTCTCTGCTGACTACAGTCCCTCCCTTATTTCTGGAGGGGATTCCTAGCGGAAGTCCTCCTTCCCCAAAAGGTACAAACCCGATCACGTACCTCTTGAAGCCACGTTCCTCCGGGAACGTGGCAGGCGTGATTGTGGTGCCGGATAGGGTCCGGCTCCCTCTTCTCAGCGGCGTATCTCTCCTGGGAGGCTTCTCGTCATGGAGGGAGATCCGCTTCCGTAGCTTCAGGTGCTTGCCGACTGGGCAGCTCCACTTCTCTTCCGGTCCTGTAGCGGGGCTCTTCAGCGTCCTGCAGTTGGGCCGGCTCGTTTTCACTTACTCTGCTTCCCCATACTCACCACTGATTGGAGCATGTGACCATGTCACATGGGTTGGAGATGAATCCCAGGCATCAGCTGTCCTAAAGGGGTAGTGCAGCTCGTGCGGCTTGTAACCGGAGGCCGACTGGAAAGATATGAGAGGGAAATTGGTCCGCATTATCTCCTGTCCGAAAGTCACAGCGAGGCTCTTTGTGACACTTACCTAATGCCGGTAACACTAAAACGCATTTCGCATGACAGGGATGGTAGATGCCCGAGATGCACTGTGGAAAACGCGGATTTTATTCACCTGGCATGGGAGTGTTTAGCGGTCAGGCAGTTTTGCACGGGGTGGTCCATAGGATAAGAGCAGCTACAGGCCTTCCGTTGAGGCCAGACCATTACACTGCTTATTAGTGTACGTACGGAAGCCTAAGAAACAGAAACTGCCCTAAAAATTTCTACAATTAATGCTAGTGTTAGCTAGACGTAGGGTGGCCATTACATGGATGGGGCAGAGATGTCTGGAGTTGCCGGCCTGGCTCAAGGATGTGCGCGAATGGTCTCTCGCCGAAAAGACACATGAAACTTACACGCAGGGACGACAAGTTGCGAGAACTGTGTAACTCAGGGTTAACAGAGGGGGGTGACTCCGCTCACAGCACTCCGGAGAGCGGGTCGGATGAGGAAGATCAACTTGATAATGGAGGCCGGGAGAGTTAATGCTATAAGTGTATTGACTATATATGTTTTTTGAGTACCCTAGGTCCTGTTTCTCACTGTAATATTTACAAGGCTGATTATGTACCCCTGATGTTTGCTCTCCTTAAACGCTGCAATCTGTGCCAAGTATCAACCACTAAAAAGATGTTGCGTCCCTACATGCTGTATTGTTTATGCTATGTTTTCGTTATTGCAAAATGATAAATAAAGGTTTAAAAAAAAAAACTCTACTAGCTGATCCAACGTCATCGCCTTCGGTGCAAGATCCCGAATTCTCCCCAGCGGCGCAGTTTACTCCACTGGCGCCACTTATGTCAACTCCACAAGAATCGCCTTTGGCGCCTCTCCAATCAAGCACTTCAACTTTAATACACCACTCTTGAAGGGAGACACAGAGATTGATAGAAGGTAGAAACTTCTTCGGGGATTTTAACCCTCAGGCGGATCCAAATGCACACAATCTCAAAGAGCATGCACAAATGGATCCAGATTTTGAAGGGTTGAGAGATTGCAGTGGCCTTGACACTTCCCCAGAGTGGGAGCTACTATCCATAATTGGTTCCCCCTTCACCCCAGAGTTCACCTCTTACCATTCTGTTATACAAAAGGTATTTGATATGCTAGACCTGCCATTACCAACGTCCTTCACAATGCCTCCCACTTATTGGAATCATTGCTTCCCTTTAATAAGGCCTTAACAGAACCCAAATTGGCCGTATGGGAGAAACCAACAACTTCCACTGCGGTGCCCAGATCCTGTGCCAGTCACTACAAACCAGCTCCTGGAGACCCCAGCCTTTTATCATCACTTCCTTCTCCTGAGATACTGGTGATGTAAGTATCCTGTTCCTCCAAATTGAACCAGGATCCTTCTTGTTCACACCATAGGAGCGGGAGTTAAGAGATGGAACAATATGCACAAAAGAGCTTCTCAAACGATAGTATGACTCTTAAAACCATACATTGCATTTGCCTTTTGAGCAGATATGTCCATGCCCTGCAGGACTCCTCTGCTTGCTCACTCAGTTATCCCTAATTTACCTTCAGACATCCAGTCACATTTTACAGAGCTGATAGGCAATGGGCAGGCTGCTGTAAAGCAAATTATACAATCAGGCTTTGATGCTGGAGAACATGTAGCAAGAGCCATGGGCACTTCGGTCTCCATAGACATGCCTGATTAAGAAACTCAGGCTTGTCACAAGATGTCCAAACACTAACGGACCTATCCTTTGATGATTTGAGACTCTTTGATGTTAATGCTGGTTCAGCTTTAGAAGGATTTATGGTTTAAATGTTTTTATTGTCATTTTGCATATATATAACACAGGGATACAAATCAATGCTCATTCCGTGCAAGGACAGCTTTATAAAATCCCAGCAGATTAAATAACAAGAAAATAAACAAAAACAGAAAACCTCTCCCCTCTCCCTAACCCATACCTCGTCTGTTCCATGTGGCATTCTTCAGCGTCTACTGTCTATGTCCATGTTCGCCTGGTGCTGTGTCGGTTGATACACTCGAGAGCCGCAGGACCCGTAGGTAGAGGGGGCACGTCAACTCTTGGAACTCCTGAGATAAAAGTGAGATGAACAGCTTCCAGGGATCCTGGAACGATATCTCCCCCTTACTGGATGTGAATGAAATTTTCTCTATGCCAAGAACAAACCAAAGGCGGTGAAGCCATCCCAGGTGGGTTGGGATGTGAGTAGAGCCCCAGTAGGAGAGGACAGTTTTCAAAGCAGCCCCTAATGCGATGCCCATCTACCTGCCTCTCAATGATTTCAAAGGGTATGTCAGAGGATTAGGTAAACCTAGTAAGATGTAGGCGGGAAACCTGGGGAGTTGTGTCTCAAAATGTCAGTCAACCTAGTCTATAATTTGAGGCCAATAGTCGCTAATCTGCGGGCAGTCCCATAGTAGGTGGACTAGTGTCCCGGTCTCCTGGCAACTGTAGGAAGGTGGATATCTGACTATGGTTACCCCCAACTTTTTGCCTAGTGTCTAGCTGGTTTTTCGACTTAGTTGGCCTGAGATCCTGCCATTCAGGGTCTCAGGCTGTCTGCTCTCTCCTTAAAATGGACTCCATGTACCCTAGGTACATACACAATTGGTAAGGATCACCTTATTGGACCCTGTACAGTGTACCCTAGGTACCCAGGGCATAGGTGTACCCTAGGCCTCCCAGGGGCTGCGGCATGTATTATGCCACCCCTGGTCTGGCCTTCCAATCAGACACAACTGGCTGATCACTCAGCTGGGGCAAGGTCGTGTAATCACCCCTTGCTTAGATATAGTATATCTATATCTACCTTATATATAGACACATGTGTACCTATCAGCCACTCCTATGGCAGGCCTTAACAATCCTGGAGGCAGAGTGCTTGGTAACATGTGAGATGGTGCTCTAGCATGAGCTGAGCCTGTCTGCAGCTTTTGGAACCATGTCCTTATAGCTGTTCTATGATCTAGCCTACCATATACTCTTAAAGTGCCTTATAATCTTAAACGGTTATGGTAACTATGGTTTGGCTTTATCAAAACATGTTGTGTAATGTGTCTAACACTTTGGAATAATACCCCCATACCATTTCTGGTGATGAGGATATTATTCCTCCCTTCTAGAGGGAGAGACATGTTAAAATCCTACTTTGCTGTTTAACTCTAACCAAAGCCTCAGCATCACAAAATGGATGCTGCTGCCACAGACACGAGTCTGACCTCCTGCTGCTGGGAGTGATCCCGGCAAGGGAGGCTTGGACAATAGGCTTCCTGCTTGGGGAGGTGCTAGCACCTCCCCAGACAGACTTTAGTGTATTGGGGCAGGGAGGGCTGAAAGGAATGAGACATGCCTGGGGCACACAAGGTGTCCCATGCATAGTCCAGTTCAAACCGGTGCTGGGGCACTCCAGCCCCAGTCCTGGCGCGAAACTGGACAAAGGGGAAGGGGGTGTAACCACCCCCCTCCCAGGTCCCACCCATAAGGCGTGACCTAGCAGGTAACCCAGCCCCCCAGATTAGTATAAGTGTGGTAGCTGGGCCCCAGGAGATTAGATTATCCTGAACCTGCAACTTGAACAGAAACTCTGGACCTTCGACATTCGACGAAAGAAGAAGACTGAAGAATCTCCCTTGTGGCCAAGGAGTGGCTACCCTGTGCAAACAGGCACCATCAAGAGACTACCCTTTGCTTTGCTGAAGTTCTACGAGGGACCGACTGCAGAGCCCGACCAGAGCCTTGACTTCCAGACTTCTCCGACCCTGATCCACATCCACAGCCGAGCTGAGATCCGTGGAGGCGACGAGAGACGTGGGACCGGCTACCTGGGAAAAGTGGCTAGTATCTTCCAGCGCAGCTTCTGAGGCACCCTCGAAGTTGTGCACCGGGGACTGAGAAGCCCCAACCCCAAGCACCATCTGCACCGAAGATCAGCCCCCCACACTCCACGAGTCCTGCGTGGGGCCCGTCTGCATTTTCCTGCTTGCCGCGCCTGTCCGGTTGCTTGCCCGTTGGCTAGTGGCCTTTGTGACGACGCATCCAGAAATCTTCACTGCTGGTTTGGCTCCTCCAGACTGGCTCCCGCTTCCTTGCAAAAGAGAAGCACCCCAGACCTTCCTGGTCTGCACCAGAAGCAAGTCCTCCGTTCTTCGTGGGTTCCGCTTGCCAAGGCTTGGTGAGTCCTAGTCCAACTTCGACGCCGCCGACAGCTCGCCTCCTGGTCCTGGTCATCCTCGACGTTCCATGGTCCTCGTGGCTGCAGCGACAAGCTCCACCTTCACCTGCAACCTTCACGACATCGCCTGGTTCCTTCCTGGTTCCACGTGGTCACTGGCTAGTGACCTTGACTCTGTCCCTTCTGCTTGCAGGTCTCCTCTCTTCTTGATCCCAGCCTTGGGATCCACCGGACACTCTTCACTGACTGCCTGTCAGCAACTTTCCTTCAGGCATCCATAGAAGTCCACGACGAAACCCGACGCAAGTTCACACCTATACACCCGCAGTCCGTGGGCTAGGTAACTTGGGTACTTCGGTGCTCACAAGGGTAGTGACTATCCTAGGGTCTAGTTTCCGAGTCTCGACTCTCTAGCTGCTTCAGAAGTGTCCTTAAACTGTTAATTTCTAACTGCTAGTAATTCTATCGACGTTTACGCATTACCCGTGAGTGTTTCCACTCTGCACCTGAATCCCGTGGGCCTCCCACTTCCTAACTGTTGCTAGTGTAGTGTAGCCCCAGCGATTCCCTAGGCCTAGGCCTATCCTATTTCCGTGACAGTGGTCCTTATACCACTTACTTAGTATATGGTTTGCGTGGCCCCTAGGGCCTAACTGTATTACTTACCTGTGTGACTTAATGTATGCTCAAATAAGACTGTGTTGTATTTACCTCTAATCTCATAAAGAGTGCTGAGGGTTTGACTAGAATAAATACACTTTATTTTATATATATATATATATATATCTGTTGTGGTGTCCTTTCATTTGGTATTCAAGGGATTATATATGGTATCACAGCTGGCTTCACATGCCATTCAGAGTTTAGCCTAAGACTGCTCTTGTCCATGCTACCACTAGGATAGCTGGTCTATAAGGTTGACTTTACAACCAATCACCATAAGGGTTGTTTGGACTGATATAAGGTGTACACTAGAACTAGTGACATCATACATCAGGCCAACTTCTCACAGCAACCCCTCCAGAAGTACAGGCTCTTGCAAGAATCTATCTTGTGTAATTGGTCTGGGGTGAAGTACCAGTGCGTTGCTATTTTCGTCAGTGATTCAGTTAGGACTGTGTGTCGAGCCGTGTCGAGCTCCGGTGAGCATTCCAGGAGTGAATTCAGGGTTGTCAAACAAGGGCG
Source organism: Triturus cristatus (assembly GCF_964204655.1). NCBI lineage: Eukaryota > Metazoa > Chordata > Amphibia > Caudata > Salamandridae > Triturus > Triturus cristatus. The sequence continues at coordinate 814,063,354 of NC_140583.1, read as the reverse complement.
TTATAGGGGATGGGAAGGAGGTTTGCCCGTGACGAACACCGCAGCTGACCCATGCCATCATAGTAGGCTTCGTGATCGGGGACAGGTAGAGACTCCTGGGCCTGTGCATGTTCCTTAGGAAGGTGATCTTCCAAACTGAGGTTCCAGCCACCGCTCTGTCCTGGAAGAGGCAACGGCGCTCGTACTCTGCCTTATTCCATTCAACCAGATATCTCATTTGTGAGGCCTGGTAGTGGAGTTGGAGGTTTGGCAGGCCAAGACCCCCATGGAAATGGGGAGGTAGCTCTGCTCTTTCCTCATCCTTGGTTTCTTCCCTGCCCAAGTAAAGCAATGTAGTTCGGATTGTAATTTGGTAATCATTCCAACTGGGAGACTAGAGGGAGTGTCTGAAAGACATACAATATTTGAGGCAGGATAGTCCTCTTAATGGCTGCGATTCTCCCCAGCCAAGAGATCGGGTAGTGCGACCTCTGCCCTAATTCTGCTTTGATTCGCCTATGTAAAGCGCGATAATTAATGAGGGAGGTATTTTCGAGAGACGGGGCAATTCTCGCACCTAGGTAATGTAAAGCGTCCCTCTCCCAAGAGATTGGGAATTGTTTCGCTAAGGTAGAGATCATGTCCGGAGCGAGCGAAAGGCTCAGAGCCTGCGATTTAGAAAGGTTGATTTTGAAACCTGATACAGCACCAAATGCCTCCGTCTCTGCTTGGAAGGCGGGGAGAGAGACCAGCGGATTAACCAGGGACGCCAAGATGTCGTCTGCATAAAGGTTAATTTTGTGTTCGTTCCCCCTCCCAAAAAACTATTCCCTGTATCTCAGCAGTGTCACTGACCCTCTGAGCAAATGGTTCCATCAATAAAACAAATAATAGTGGGGACATCGGGCAACCTTGGAGGGTCCCTCCACAAATGGGTAATGGCGAAGACAGGAACCTGTTTACACTCACTGAAGCTGAAGGGGAATGGTAGCAATTCAATACTCAGGTACAGAATCTCTCAGGGATCCTGGAGGTGACCAGTACCCGCTCGAGAAAAGGCCAGTGCACTCTATTGAATGCTTTCTCAGCATTGACCCCAAGAAGCATATAATGATTGGGAATTCGCGAGGCTTTCTCAATTAGGTGCAACACCCTCTTTGTGTTATCACTGGTTTAGCGCCGGGAGATGAAACCGGTTTGATCTGGGTATATAATGCAGGGGAGTTGGGGTCATAATCACGAGGCAAGGATGCTAGTAAATAATGTAAGGTCAACATTAAGGAGCACGATGGGGCGATATGAGCTGCAGAGCTGAAATAACAGAGATAGGGGCGGTAAGCATATTGAGAGGGATCCCTCCAGAGGACGAAAAGCTATTAAATAACCAGGTTGAAATGGGGGCCAGTTTTGTGCAGAACATCTTATAAAAAAAGGGGGGAGAAGCCATCGGGGCCGGAGACTTAGCTGCGCTTAGTTTAGAGATTTCAGAAATGACCTCCTCTATTCGAATGTCCTGCTCTAATGCTTCAGCCTGAGCCAGTGTGAGGGATGAAGTATGTGCCTCCCTTAAACAGGCCTCTAAGTCTACCTGTTGGTCAGTATGCAGCTCTGTGTAAAATTGTCGAAATGCGTCTGCGATGGCTGCGTTCTCAGTGGCAACCGAGCCAGACGGGTCCTGAATCGAGCGAATCGCAGAGCGCTGCTGCCGTGCCTGGAGGCGGGTTGCAAGCAAGCACCCGCCCTTGTCGCCACCTGTGTAATATTTGTATCGGAGACGCAAGGCCGCGTATTCAGCCTTATCCAGATCTATACTGGCCAACTGGGCGCGCGCAGCGGTCAGCTGTCTCCAAACCCGTAAGGGCCCCGGTGCGTTGATATATGCCCTCCATTTCGTTAACCCGCCCTGCTAATTTCTCCCTTATATCCGAGCGCAGTTTGTTGTCGGCCGTGGAAATTGCAATTAACTCACTGCGGATCACTGTTTTGAGTTCCTTCCATAGTGTGGAGGTTGCTATGTCATTGAAGGACAGATACTCCACGATGGAATTTTCTATTCGTTGGACCATCTCTTCGCGAGAGAGTAATGTGTCCCGCAGCCGCCATGTTCGTCTAGGACAGTGTGTAGGGGGAATAAATATCAAGTGTCGGCTGCACCGCCGAGTGATCTGACAGTGCAGTAGGGAGGATTTTAACCGAGGACCTAAGGTGTAGGAGTTCAGTTGTACCTAAAAAGAGGTCCAGTCTATTGTATGTCTTGTGAGTGCGAAAAATAAGAGTATTCTCGAAGTTGGGGGTGTTGAGTTCTCCAAATGTCGCTAAATCCCAAGTCTCTAAGAACCTTGCAGCCCCCTCGGGAGAGGGACGCGGAGTGACCGAATCTGGATGTGGCTCTATCGAGGTCATAGTTGAGGACCAGAATAAAGTATCCTCCTGAGAGTATTCCTATCCTGAGCGGTTAGCGTCTCCACTAGGGCCGTATGAAGGAATGTCTCCTGCCCCTCATTTGGCGCATATAGAGAAGCTGTAACCCTGGACCATGTGCCCACCGTCACTTGAAATGCTAGCAATCACCCCTTTATCTCGGCAACCTTGTCTCCTATGGAGCCTTTAAATGTACAAGAGACCAAGAAAGCCACCCCTGCCGATTTGGTGCGAGTGGACGAAAAATGCAGAGTGGGGAAAAAACGTGATCTAAGCCTGTGTTAATCTTGTGGTAAAAGATAGGTCTCCTGTAAGAGACATATGTCAGCTCGGGTGCTCTCCAGGTAAGGTAAAACAGCTCTCTTTTTCACTGGATTATTGAGGCCTTTAACATTTAGTGTGACAATGTTCAATGGATTAGCCATCGCTATTTGTGTTATAGGCAGCTGCCCCGCGACTGCAAGGTCGTGCTATTCGCTGGACCGGTGTACCTATTCCCCCGCTGTCCAGAGTTAGTTTGTGGCTGTGAAGACGTGAGTGCAATGTAAGGTATGTTCCCCATAACCCCCAATTCACAAACAATAAACACATTTTAAAAAAGAGAAAAGTTGGGGGGGCGCTAGAGGGCGCCAAGCAAGATGGCCGCACCTGTGTGAGGCTCCTGACGTTCGCGCGAAAATCCTGTCATTATCCTGCCCATCCTGTTGTCTAAACTCTCTAAAATTGTTGCCTGACGCAGCTGATGCAGCTGTGAAGTGAACCCTACCGTTGCCGCCGCGAGCATCTCTGGGAGCTGGAGCGGTGAACTGTTGGCCTGCGGTCCCGCGCCTCGCGGTCCCGCGGTGGAGGAGGCCGGCTGTAGCTGATACGAGAGCCCCGCTGGGCCGGACTGCGGTGCCGCTGCTGCTCGAGGGCCTTGCGGAGGGCGGCCCAGGTCCCTGACTCCCCGCCTGGGGCCTCGGAGTTATCTCCATTCCTCCGCCGCGGCCTGCCGCTCTGCGGCTGCTGAGTGAGCGCGGGCGCGGGAGCTGCCTGGGGGCCGGACCGAGCTGGAGGCGAGCTTCGATGCCGATGGTGTGAGGGGAGAGCCGAGGACGCCTACGCTGCACTCCCCGTTGAGGACGTCCCTCGCTACAGATCCCGGCCTGAGAGCGCCGGCTGCCGCGAGTTGCCACGCCGGATTCCTATGTATGACTGCGGGGCTGAGCGCGCGTTGATCGGCGCGGCCCGGCCCACCGGAGCTGTGAGGCCTAGAGGAGGCGGGCCAGACCTGGGATAAGTGCCCCACTACCGGTGAGTGTGCCGGATCGGTGGAGAGGGCGGGCTGGCCTTGCGGTGGGTGACCCATTTGTAGACTGCTGCATACCCGGGGAGACCTCTGAGGAGGGGGACTATATCGGATGCCATCGGGGCCTGGAATATTGAGCCGCCCTCTCCTGTGCGCGGTCGCACGTCCCGGGTGTCACGGGCGGCGGGGCCTCGCCACTCTCTGCTGAGGGCAGCTGGGTGACCAGGGCTGGACTGCATTTCCTGGGACGCTAGGGCTGGAAACCCCCATTCGGAGTAGGCTGGTCGCATTGCTCGATTCCCCCAGACCGCCTGTCATAATATTTGGGAGCCCATTGGATGGTCTCACGCTACACTGACCCCCCCCCCCGAGCATAACTGCTCCCGTTTGGCTATCTGGGACCCCTCGCCTGCCTCGCCATGGGGAAGACTGACGTAAAGCAATCTAAGCTTACCTTCGACACTCGGAAATCTCCCCAAAGTCAATCAGACCCGGAGGAGGGCCCCGCTGAAGCCTCGGCCCCGTCTACTGCTGATTTGAAGGAGCTGCTGCTGGCGATGCAGTCGAGCTTGACCTCTATTGAATCTAAAATGGACTTCATGAATGCTCGAATGGATGGCCTCACACATAGGGCGGACAAGCATGAAGGCCGCCTAAATGAAGCGGAAAGACGAATATTGGATCTGGAGGATTCGTGCACTGCCGCTAATAGCCGTACCTCAGACTTCGATAAAGTATTGAAAGTAATTGCGGCCAAGAACAAGAAGCTGGAATCGCGCTCGCGGAGGAATAACCTTCAAATTCTTGGGGTACCAGAGACGACTGCCACAGGAAAGCTAGACGAATACGTGGAGCGACTGCTGGTGGCACTCTTTGGCAGGGAGGCTTTCTTGTCTGTCCTCGTGGTGGAGAGGGCGCATAGGTCGCTAGCGGGACGCTCCCCTCCCGGGGCCCCGCCGCGCCCCATTATCGCCAAAATGCTGAACTACCGCGATAGAGACACTGCGCTCCGCCTGTCCAGGGAAAGAGGCCGCTTACAACATGAAGGGATGGACATCTCCTTATACGCTGATTTTACTATGGCGGTACAGGAACAGAGGCGCAAATTTCTTCCTGTCAAGAAAAAGCTCCAGCAACTGAATATCCCGTATGCGATGTTGTTCCCCGCTCGCTTGAAAGTCACTGCCCAAGGTCGTCAACATTTCTTTACAAACCTGCAGCATGCACAGGATTTCCTTAAAGCGCTGCCTCTGGAGCGGGTGAAGGGCCCGCCTTCGGAGCAGCTTGGCCGGGACAATGGAGGGGCGTCCGATGTTGAATAGTTTTCCTCACTGTCTATTGTGGTCGACAATGATACGGACAATGAAGCGGCCCCTGCGGAGGCTGGATCCCCTGTTGAAACGCGAACTTTAGCCTGCGATAACCCACTGTCACGCCACTGCACCTATGGCCACCAATGGTGGATCATGGTATATCTCTAGAGGCTGGGCTCGCAGATCTGCATCCTAACGCTTCACCTAAGAACACGCATTACACCCTCCTGGATAGTCGACAGCTGCGCCATGCCTGTGGTCTATTGGCGCAGACGGGAGATAGAAGCGGCAACGGAACTTGTTAGTTGGAGTAGTGTTGAGTCGGTATGGGGCTGCTGCTCTGGCGGGGCGCTGCCTTGAACGACTTGCCACCTCCTTGTAACGACATCGCGGATTGGACGGCACGACACGTCACTTGTTGTGACAGTGTTGGACCCGGCCTCGTGGCATGGCCCATTCAGACCCGTAGTGACACCAGGCTACCCCCTACACCCACACTACACTGACTAGCGTAGCCTCCCCGACCCAGAACCCGGGATTACCCCTGTCCTCCCTTCCATCTTCCCGACACCGGGCACCCTTCCCTTCCCATCGGCCTTGCGGCCTCCAGTAACCAGCCCAGCATCTCCGATGGCCGCCTCGACCCACGCACAACCCCGGCCTAGTCGCGCCATGCCGGCTGGGGGGAGAGAGGGCTCCTGGTGAGCAGGAGAGGGAGGAGTAGTTTTCATTCACACCTGGCCTCCTCCCAAGAGATGGTTTTGATCGGCCCTCCGGCCACCCTGAGGGCTGGCTCCACGCCTGCTGCGTGTCTGGGATCCCTCCCGAACCCGCTTTGAAAGGCTCAAAGGGCCGCGTGGCAGGAACCCCCAACACATGACCCCCAGGCGCTAAGACCCCTGCCCGTGAGGACTCCGGACATCAAAGAGGAGTTGTCCTATAACAAGGGGCGCCCTGGGACCCTCGGCAGTTGAATCCTGGAACGAACGAGCCCTGCTGACGTGGTCGCGGCTGAAGAACATCCCTACAACATCCTACGTAATTCTTGGAACCTTGGTGAGCCCTGCAGACAGCGTCGCGGCTCTACCTGGCAGAGACGGACTTCTGCCTTACGACACCCGAGCCCTTCTGACGTGGTCGCGGCTCACCTTGCACCCTAGAGAACTCTGAGCCCTGTGGAGTGACTCGCGGCTCCTGGAAGATTGTCCGACCTCCGACACCCGGACCCGAGTCCTGCAGAGCGGACACACTCAAGAGACATTCCGGTCCGGCTGGACCTCAAAGATCATCTCGTATCCCCCGGCTCGAGGATTGAGAGCTGTGCGCCGGATACGCTTCCGCATTGACTCAGATTCTAAGACTGTCCCGCTACCCCTACCCCAACCGAGACTTTGTGAGCCCTTGCTCTACTTGTACACACTCCTGCGGATCATAAAGATCCTGATATTCCTAGATAAAGCATACGTATTCCAGAATCTACGGTGTGGTGTCTCTGTGTTGCCTGGTGCTGAATCAGCGTGTACGATCCTAGGTGTGAGACCCAGTCCTGAAGAGGGTCTCCGACCAGTGCTCGGCTATTTTCTCCCGGAAGGGTGGGCGCAGGGTAGCCAAGTACATATTCTGTCCTCCCCTGGGGCTAGCCCTTCTAACAGACAGGATGGACTCATGCTGTTACTCCCGAACACCCTTGCTGCTGCGAGGTGAACCTGGTCGCCCTCTGGCTGCTACCTACCAGGTGAACCCTACTACTATATTTTTGCGAAATTGTTAGAGGGATGATTATTTGTCCCCAGTTGGAATTAAGAGTTGCGGGATGGGGTGGGACGAGGGAGGGTCCAATGGGGGATTGTTCTGTTAGTCTTTGCCGCTACGCCATGCCAAAAGTACATTGGGTAAAGGTTGCACACCGCCCTGCACATTTGCCGCCGTTCCAGCTCATGATAACACATTAACAATGGGGTCTAGCTCCGGACCACTCCAGTATAATTTTTTAACTTGGAACGTGCGAGGGTTAAACAATCCCCGAAAGTGTCGCCACATCCTCGCATATCTGGATTGTCATAACGTGCACTGTGCTCTGCTGCAAGAAACACATCTGTCCCCCACCCCGACTCCCTCGTTTGCTAAGCGCTGGGCGCGTCATCAAGGATTTTCGTGTTATTCGTCATATGCTCGGGGCACCACTATCCTAGTTCGGAGCACGTTACCATATACTCCCATTGGGTCCCAGGCTGACTCGCAAGGTCGATACAATATTCTATGGGGACGACTTTTCGGACAGTCTGTTACTATGGTCTCCTGCTATGGCCCAAAACGTGGACGACCCTGAGTTCTTTCGGGTATTATGGGGGAAAATCCAGGACGTAGGCACTACACATCTGATATGGGGGGGATTTTAATGTAACCATCAATCCACACTTGGATAGATCGCACCCGCAATCACAACACTGCCGCGCAGCTAGCCCTTAAACACATGGTTGAAGAGCATGCCCTTATAGACCCATTGAGAACCCGAAATCCATTATCTTATCAGGGCTCCTGCTACTCCTCGGCCCATGCTTCTTGGCCGCGCATTGACTATTGGCTGATAGATAGAGGGCTGGACACCTGGGCCTCAAACGTGTCGTACTTACCCCGCACGCACTCAGACCATGCTCCTGTGTTGCTAACTCTTATCCCACCACCGGGGGAATCTCAGTTTCTTTCGTGGCGCCTAAATCCGAGATCGCTCCTGGACCCCATGTTTAAGACTGAGCTCGAACAGGAAATATCGGAATATTTCACCCGTAACGCCGGCTCGGTTGCCCAATACGCTACACTTTGGGAGGCCTTCAAGGTGACTGTTCGCGGTATATGTATAGCAAAGAGTGGGGGAGTCTTAAAAGATATTAGAAATCGACTTCAACGGTTAGAAGAGGATATTCGAAATGTAAAGAATTTGATCTTCAGAATGCGCATTCATCGGCGCTGCAAGCGCAGTTACGCACACTCCTCACAGAATATCATGACATAGCTGAGCGGGAATGCAAATTCAGAGGTAAATACCATAAAGCTCGATGTTACGGGGAGGGGGAACGCCCAGGACGGGCACTGGCATCCTCTATTCGCCCCCCCCGATTCGCTAATTCTGTCTCAGAAATTATCGATGAGGATGGCCTCACACATAGAAATTCATCAGACATACTCAGAGTATTTAAGAGGTTCTATAAAACACTGTACTCCACGCAGCGCCAGACCCCGGCGGAGTTTGACACCTTTTTTGAGGACACTGCGATTGCATGGCTGGGGATGGCCAAAGGGAATACCTCCTGGCGCATCATGAGGATGAGGAGATCGTTTCGGCCATTATGCAATTACAGTCAAGTAAAGCCCCAGGGCCGGACGGCATACCGGACGAATTTTACAAGACATACCGACACCTCCTTATCCCAGTCTTGAGACATGTATTCGAGGAAGCCCGCGAAACGGGTATTCTGCCCCGTTCAGTGTGCGAGGCCCTTATTATCTCTATACCGAAACCTGGAAAGCCGGCTGCACAATTGGATTCATACAGGCCCCTATCACTTATTAATGTTGATTCTAAAATCCTGGCCAAACTAATTGCTAACCGCATTAGCCCTCTTATGCCGAGGCTGGTCCTCCCGGATCAGTCTGGGTTTGTCCCAACTAGGAGTACGGCCCATAATTTGCGTACTTTGTTCGCCCTGCTCCAGGACATAGATCCCGAGGAGAATGCGGCTGCCATATCTCTAGATGCCACAGAGGCATTCGACTCGCTTGAGTGGGACTATCTGTCATATGTGCTGGTGCGCATGGGATTCCCATCCCCATTTCTCGCCTGGATTAAGCTACTCTATTCAGGGCTTCGTGCTACAGTGATGATCAATGGAATGCACTCAACCCCTTTCTCACTGGCCTGAGGCACCAGGCAGGGCTGCCCGCTTTCCCCCATGTTATTCGCTTTGGCTGTTGAGCCCCTTGCTGCCAAGATACGGCAGCATCATCGCGAGTACGCGATTATTTATCCAGAGAGACAGATCCTCGTCTCGTTATACGCGGACGACATAACGCTATATCTACGGCAGCCGGCTCAAAGTCTGAACCCCATAATGCGGCTTTTCATCCTGTTTGGGCAGCTATCAGGTGTAAATATTAATTGGAATAAATCCCAAATCTATCCCCTTACGGCATCCACGGCTAAATTCCAACCTGACTTCCCCCTCAGGTGGTGTGACACCACCCTCACGTACTTGGGGATACTCATCTCTCGCTCTCGGGAGGATATCATGCGGGATAATTATGGGCGCGCCCTAGACTCCATCACTGATAGAATAGCTACTTGGATAGCCCTGCCATTGTCAATGGCCGGCAGAGCAGCGCTGATCAAAATGGTCATATTACCTAAGCTCTTATATCTCTTTGTCAATATCCCATATGCCCCTAGCCGTCATTTCTTTTCAGCCCTGAGAACGCAGTTAATCCGTCTTATCTGGGGGGGTAAGCAGGCTCGGTTGCGATGGGGGGTTTTTCGGTCCCAGATATGGCGCTGTACTTCAGCTGTGCACAGGCGCAGCATGCTGTTTACTGGATGAAGCCTCCCCCTTTTATGCCTCATCTGGCCATAGAGGATGGTTACATGGCCCCTATGCCGAGCACGGCCTATCTCAGTAATACTAGGACATCCCGTAGCACTGCAAACACCACAGTCCAATCCACTGTTAACGCCTGGCACGATCTTGCTGAAATGACTTGCTGCACGCTACTATACTCCCCGCTTCTGCCCCTTCCGGGACGACAGGATATCCCGGTCACACAAGAGGGGGGATGCCGACGTCTCCTGCGCAAGCTCTCCGTGGATACCTGGGGGCATCTCTACACGGGGGGAAGTTTAGTACCAGCGCGGAATTTTTCAAAGATACCCATCCCACCCCCCTAGACAGATTCTACTATATCAGGTTGAGACGCGATGTGAGAGCTGCTACCCCTTCATTCCCCGCCGAACCTCAGACTATGCTCCCCTTACATGCGGTCTTACAACAGGACGTCCCTACCCATGTCCTTTCACTACTTTACCGCACAGTGCAGATGAATAGGCACTTTGATTTCCCTCTAGCTCGGGAACGATGGGAGGAGGAGATCGGATACCCCCTTACGGAGGACCAATGGACGTATTGTTGCAAACAGACTGAAGAGATCTCTTCCAGTAGCAGATTTAGACTGATCCATTACAAATTTGTGCAACGATTATATTATATGCCGGTGAAACTATTTAGACTGAAGATCCGAGACAATGACCGATGTGAATGGTGCGGGGAGGGGGAAGCGGACTTTAAACATCTGGCATGGGATTGCCCGTCCATACAGAGGTACTGGGCAGAAGTGTTTGGCGCTTTGGACCATATGACCGGCATTCGCGTTTCTAATGACCCGATAACTGCGCTTTTGGGCTATACCGCCCCTGTCGCTGCTAAAATACGTAAATACACTTCTATTGCACTGCTCCTTGCTAAACGACGTATTGCTTGCAAGTGGGGCAGAGGCAGAGCCCCGAAATTTAAGGACTGGCTTCAGGACCTGATTTATTGCCAAGAGCAACTTAACACCTATGCTGATCTCCAACCACCTCCTTCACGTCCCAATAATATCTGGGGCCCTTTGCAAAGCTATTTACTGGAGCACTCCACTGAGGCCGACAAGGAACCCGACTTTGAGTAACTGCGGTCTTCTCGTTCAGTGCATGGGGATGGCCGATGAACTGTGTGCGCTAACAAGTGTGGGGAGACGGGGCGACGCTTCGGACGGGCTAGGCTGGGTGGCCCAATTACCCTACATTATGCTCCTTTTAGTACACAAAGCTGTTAGCGGCTTTTTGGTTGTCTTGTTTCTTGAGTTGAGTTACGGTTCAACTGATTCAATGTACATACTGATGGACATACCCATGCATATGCTATCATTTGTATCGCCTGACAATCCCACCAACGCGGCCGGCCCGACTGGGTTGTAGGCGGCTTGCTGTGTAACTCCGCTCCCCCACCACTGATGCAGTAAGATACGCATAGTTGAAATAGAGCATTGCCGGCCCGATAGCGGATGTAGGAGATACGCGAAATTGTATGTTTCACTTGAAATGCAAATAAAGGTTGTTTTAAAAAAGTTACATTGAGAAAAATACAGAACTCACAGTCAATGGTTGATTGATTCATCTTGGGGTATCTGCGTGGCCGTACTCCCCGCTCCCCCACCCCCGGCCACTGCACAGAAAACAGTCAATGCGATTCACCCATCTGCTTCAGGAAGGATCCGTCTATGTCAAAGTCCTGGGTAGTGCCTCCACTGCTTCTTTCTGGCCCTTGGCAATAGTGTCCGGATCGGGCTTGGTAATTTTTTAACTAGGGCCCCTGGAGTGCCAGCGCACTTGCTCCGAGGTTGTGCGTCGAGACGAGGCCTGCTCTGTTCGTTCATCCACTGCTGAGTCCAAGTCCAGGACTTTGCATGTCTCTTCATAGGAGGCCATCTGAAGCAGGCGTCCCTCCCAGTGAAAGATGAGTCGGAAGGGATGTCCCCAGGAGTATGCTATGCCTTTGCTATGCAAAAATGCAGTCACTGGTCGAAAGGTGCGCCTCTTCTCTAGGGTGGATGCCCCAAGGTCTTGGTACAACATCACTGATTGGTTCTGGAAGTTAATGGGATGTTTCTCCCTTGCTTTATGTAAGATCTCCTCCTTCAATTCATAGTCTTGGAGGTAAGCTAAAACGTCCGCTGGATGGCACCTCCTGAGTACTGGGGGCCCACCAGATGAGCGCGAGGCATCTTGATTTCGAGGGATGGTGCGGCATCCAGAATGAAGCGGAAAAGGCCGGTGACGAAGTCTTTGATATCCGTACCCTCTGCCTTGGGTTGCACACCCCTGACACGGATGTTGTTGCACCGGGATCTGTTTTAGAGGTCTTCGGTGTGTGCCTGTAAGTCCAAGTGTTGGTCCCGGAACTGGAGGATTTCTTGCTGAAGCATTTCAACTTCTTCAGTGTGGCTACTACCCTGGTCCTCCAGAGTAGCAACTCTGTCCCCCAGGCTGTCAATGTCTTTCCGTAGTTCTCGAATGCCTGTCAACAACTCTTGTTTGACCTCCTGTAGGTCCTCGTGGAGAGATGCAAACAGCGATTTGAGGAAAGCCCGGGTCACCGGCTCCCCGGTCTCATCCTCCTCTAGGTTCTGGTACTGCCACCTTGCTTGCTGAGTATATCCTTTAGTGATCTGTCTTTTTTGGGCCTGGCTGTAGTCATCTTGTCAGCCTTACAAGGAGACTGGGTGATCACAAAGAGCTAATGGTGAGGAGCTGTCCGCAGCGGTTGGGGTCCTCTTCTGAACCCAGTCAGAGGCAGTCATTAGATTTCAAGGTAGTACGGGAATGCGACAGCCCCCACCCACTCCGGTGCTGTCCTATGGCCATAGGCTAGGCCCTCCGTGGTAGGCGTGGGACTATGCAGCTCCCACAAAACAATACGCGGCCAGCTTGAGCTAGTGAAGTAGTGGGGGGGTTGGCCTCCTACGCCTCCCCCTGTGCCCCGCACCATGTGGCCCACTCTCCAGGTTGCCTCCGAAAGCACAAACCAGGGCCTCGCAATGGGCCCCAATCAGAGGGGAGATCCCTTGTGTAACATGTCTGGCCCCCCAAGGCCCCAACAGGCCTCCTCACCTTCTTGCGTCGTATGAGTACTGCTGGGCCTCAGTCAGCAAATTGCCCAGCTATGGCAGGGAGCCTCGGGGGCCTCCTCTGATCCTCGCCGCTGCGTCTCTCTCCTTCGCAGGTCACCGGCAGCACTGCATCTCCCACTCTGCAGCCAGCGCTGGATAGGCCGGCACCCCTCCGCTCCCAGGGAGGCTCTCAGTCTCAGGCCCGCTCCTTCCTTTCCTCAAGTCCCAGCCCAGCGCAGTCCAACGTCTTCAGTCGCGGCCACCTGGGTCCGCACACCAGCAGGAGCCGAGCAGTGAAGCAGGTGCAGCCCCGCCCACCGTCAGTGAGCCGCGCCTGGCTTCGATCACCTATTTGGGCCCCACCCAGGCCGCAGATCTCGCCTGTGGCTGTCTGGGCTAAGCAAGCACAGTTAAGCTCCGGCCGCCACTGATACACAGATCCAGCCGGGGGCTCAGTTGCTGTCATAGCGCGCAGAGGAAGCACTCTCCGGCTGTCCTCCACTGTCACCAGGCCGGGCCCCTCCCCTCACTCAGGCCGGTGCGTGTAATCTGGCTCACCAAGGCCTCGCCTCCTCACCCTGTCCGGAGTCTCTAACCAGGAAGCCGGTTGTTGTGTCTTGTACAGAGACCTCGCTGCTGCGCAGGAGTTGGGGCACCATGCAGGCATCAATTACGCAGCGCAAAGAAGACACAAAGCCCAGGAATAGTGTGCTAATGGCTGCTGCGTACGCGCGTCACTGACGTCACGTCCGCGGCAGTCTCTTTTATTATACTGCTATCATGTGACCTTGACCATACCATCTGGCCAGGTTCAATAGGGGAACTGATCCCGGGCTTTCTGCTCTGAGACCCCAGTTAGGGACACTCAGTGGAGCGCACCCGTTACGTCACTGGTGCGACATAACATTCCTCCCCAAAACAAAAATTCTAAATAACCAGTTCTACCATTTCTGCAAATAGGAATCACAAACACGTGTTTTAACAATACTTGGAACAGTCTAACGTGAAGTAATCCTTCAGCTTGCGGGCCGGCTCAGGGTTCGAGGGGAGCCGGTACTGGGACATTCCACGCCCACTCAGTCCACCTCCCGCCTGGCTGCTTGAAGCTTGTGCCTGGATTCCTGGAGGGCTCCCCGGCACCTCACCGGGGCCTGACTCACGGTCTTCCCGTTCTAGAAGTGGCTCAGCATCCTGAGCGAATGACTGAGGAGCAGAGTCGCTGTTTGGCTCCAATTGAACTTCTCCTCGCTGGGCATCTCCAGAGGACTGTCTGGACCCCACGGGATTACTGTCCAGCCCCCCAGTCTCTGATGAATGAAACTTTTTTAAGTGGGCGATGTTCCGGGTTATGATTTCACCACTGCGTCTGGCCATTACCCTAGTGCCCTTCACACGAATCACAGTCCAGGGGTGCCTTTCATAGGGGAGACTGAACTTACTGCGGTTCAAACGGTTCTTGACTAAGACTTTGTCCCCTCGCTGTAGGGATGCGGGCTGAGCTCCCCGCCGCTGGCTGACTTGAGCGTGTACCTGTCATCTCTGGTTGTCTATCTGATGATCATCAGGAGTTGTCGGGCACCACTGGGGGTGATGGGGTATGGAGTCCGTGACGACTCACCCCATTGACAGATGCCCCGGCGCAACTCCGGTGGTGGTGTGAGCAGTTTGCTGATAGTTGCGCAGAAACGTGAAACGGGCCAGCTCTATGGACTGATGACATTCATGGGCTATGCAAATTACTTTATTTAAGGACCGCATAAACCGGTCCACCTCCCGATTGGCTTGCGGCCACCGCGGCATGATCCTCCGATGTTGAATGCCCAAGGAGGTCAGGTAGGTGGCCAACTCTTGCCCCTGGAACGAAGGTCCATTGTCCGTTTTCAGCTCTTGAAAGATGCAGTGAGTTGCTGTGGAAAGATGCAGTGAGTTGCTGTGACTTTTTCCAGTTTCGGGATTATTTCAGCAGCACTCAGCGTGTTGACGATTTCCACCTCCGGTATTTGGAGTAGTCGTCAACGGCCACGAAGGTGTCTCTCCCATCTGGCAGACTTCCAAAATCAAAGCTGACGCTTGCCCATGTACACGGGGATCTCGGCTCTGTGATTACAGGAGCAGGCCTGGGAGCGTCATCAGTCACTTGGCACCACTGGCATTCCCGGACTGTGGCCTCCACCAGCTCATCCATTAGGGGAAACCATACCTTTGTTCGTAGCCTTGACTTGGTTTTGACCATTCCTTGGTGCCCACTGTGTGCAAGTTGGATTACTCGGGCAGTCAGAGAAGAAGGGATCACCAGCCGATGTCCTCTCATCAAGCACTCGGTGTTGTCTTCTGTTGGTTCTTCCCGAACATGGTGTAAGCTTTCTAGTATCCGTCTTACCTCTGCCTTGAGTATATTCCACTCAATGGCAGTTCCCATGCTTCATGGCCTGCAAGGCTCTCTGTAGACAGTCATCTTTGTCAGTTTCCTTCTTTAGGGTGTCCATGGACAAAGGAAGGGGGCACGATCTCGCGGTGATGCATTTGGCATCTTCCTCCTCTTGGGCTGTGGCCTCTCTCGGATTTCGCGACAGATAGTCTGCGGGATTTCGGCTTCCGGGCTGGTACTCATCTCGACAGTTGTAGTTCTGAAGTTGAAGCATCCACTTCTCTATCCAAGGAGGGGGCTTAGATGTAGCAATTCCTCCAGACTACAATATCTACCGTCATGATAGATCAGGCGGGAGGGGCGGGGGTGTGGCTCTGGTAGTGAGCAAATCGGTTGCATGTTCCATCATCCCTACAGATGCCATCACAGGATCTGAATGCCTCGCCTTTTCCTTAGCATTGGCGCCCCATCATTCCTTCAAAGGGCTGTTAGTTTATAGACCTCCTGGTCCGGTTGGTTCTTTCTTTGATGAGCTCCAGTCGATAATTGCTGTGCTTGCTCTTAGAGCACAGCACTGTGTTTTGGCTGGGGATTTCAATTTTCATATGGAAGACGGATTAGATTCCGACACGATGAAGCTCTCTGATGTTACGGTTCCTTTAGGTTTCGTTCCTTATCTTTCAGGACCTACACATGATAAGGGTCATACCCTGGACCAGGTTTTTTCTACGTCCCCTATAGAAGTACTTGCACTTCTACCGGTGCTTTGGGCTGATCATAGGCTGGCCAAATTTTATGTACTAGGTACGAAGAAATCTTTCAGTACCGCTCCTAGGCACCAGGGACGCTCATCTAGGGCATATCATCGGGTGACCCCAGAAATGCTGATTCAAGCATCTCGTGATTATCCCTGCTCTTTTACGGGAGATCTGGAGAGTGACCTAGAATCCTTGCAGGCTTGGCTAACGGAGAGACTGAACGATCTGGCTCCTGAGAGGGCCCCCTGGCTATCATCTAAACGGGTCTCGGCCCCTTGGTTTAGTGCAGCACTGTTGGCGTCTCGCCGGCAGTGCAAGGTGGCTGAAAGGGCCTGGCGGTCGCAGTATGACCCGGAGGCCAGGCTGACGTATAGGATGGCGGTCAAAGCATACCATTGCGCTATCCTCTTGGAAAAAAAGGGGATAGAGGCTGCCTCTAACTCCTGCAAGGAGATCTTCACGATTGTCAGGGAATTCACGTCTCCGCGACAAAATGTGACTGTGGCTGCTCCCTCTGAGTCGTGGGCCTCGGCCCTGGCTGACTTCTTTATCACTAAGATCAAAGTTATCCAGGATACTTTTCCTTTGAGGATCGCCGAGGTATGTCCCAGTTATGAGGATGACCTGGACCCGGTGACACCTACGGGCCCAGTCTTAGCAGTTTTCCCTCCTATTTCGACTGCATCATCTTTGGCACTTATGGCCAATCTCAAATCTGGGTCGCCTCTGGACCCGTGTCCGGCCAAGTTTTTGGCGAAGGTGGCGGAAGTTGTCAATCCATTGGCAAATCCTCTTTTAAATCTCTCCCTCAGTCGGGGGTCGGTTCCGCAGGCCTGGAAGCAGGCGTTGGTTATCCCTCTTCTCAAAAAGCCTGGCCTGGATCCAAAGGCCTTGGCCAACTATAGGCCTATCTCTCTCCTTCCGGCGTTAGCCAAGATCTTGGAGAAACATGTGCATATCGTGCTCTCCAATTTTTTGGAATCCCATAGCCTGATGCACCCATCACAATCAGGTTTTCGCCCTAACTTTAAGTACTGAGACGGCGCTTCTGGAAGTGTCTGAGGCTGTAAAAGAGGTGCTGGATGCAGGGGGCAAAGCTATGCTCGACTTGTCGGCGGCCTTTGACACCGTCCCCCATGAGGGTCTCCTCGCCAGACTTCATGACATCGGTTTGAGGGGGACGGTGCTCAGGTGGTTTAGATCTTTCCTGGAAGGCCGGCAGCAAACGGTCTGGGTCCCGCCCAGCTCTGCCGTGATGCCGCCTCTGGGAGTAGGAGTTCCACAGGGTTCTGTGTTGAGCCCTACTCTTTTTAACATCTTTATGACCCCTTTGGCGGCCCTGGCGGAGTCTCAGGGGGCTCAGATCGTTTCCTATGCCGACGATACTCAGCTCCTCTTTACATGTAGGAAGGGTGAAGACTTTGATGGGGAGAGTATTCGTGAGTGCCTTGGGGCTGTTTTTAAATGGTTTCAGTGTAACAGTCTCAAGTGCAACTCAGATAAATCAGAGGTACTCTTCTTTGGTTGTCCGTCTGACCCTTACTGGCAGGAATGGTGGCCTGTCAACATGTTCCCTCCAGCGAGTTCTTCTCAGTTAGTAAAGAATCTGGGGATCAAGATTGACAATGGTTTGTCGTTAAGATCCCAGATTCTTGGTCTCACTGGAACATGTTTTGGCCTCCTGAGAATGCTCTGTAAGTTTCTTCCTTTGCTCTCAGAAGAGCACAGGAAGACGACGGTGCAGGCCTTGATTGTTGACTCGAAGATTCCTCGGGAGCGGAACGATGCAAAAAGGGGTCCACCTCTCGACAGCCCCAACCCTGACTGCTATTAAAGCACAGGAGAGTGGGATGGTCAAGCGGGGAAAGGAAAGGATGGGAACAGCTGGGAGGGAGATCTGAAAGTAAAAGACACTAAACACATTAGCCTGTTCTTTAATATGCTTGTTCAACTCACTCTAGAGGAAGAATGCGTACCTGCAAACAAACTTAAACAACGTTTTCTCCAGGTGTACTTATCCTGGATCCCACTCAAGCAATACCCTGTTCTGAATGATCTAGAGAGTTCTAGAAACAAAAGGAAGGCAACATGAAAACACTTCCTCACACTCTGTGGCCCAGCAACCCGCAACACTCTATTTGTGCTTCTTATCATACACACCACAAGGGTTGACTTGCTTCACTTCACAGGGGATGAGCAGACTGCCGCCTCATGGCCCCCTGTTAATAAACAATGGTCCGGAGTTAAAATGCTTCTTTCAACTCCGTGGCATTTATTTCACTGTCAACCGTTGGTTAATGTTTTCAGGGTGAATATATACAAGTTCCACTAAACACCTAAATCACCCAGGAACGTGTGCACAGGGAATGCGAAATAATAACACACATGAACATAGAGTAGTCAGGAGACCAAGGAATCACTCAGCAAGGAATAGCAAGATATGGTCTCTCTCGCCTCACAAGAAAAGTCTAGGCAGGAGTACGAAGTCTTTGTAAGAACTATATCGAGAGCAGCGGCTCTCAATGATCCAGGTGGTGCATGTGCACCCTTACCCTACACGGGCGAACTGCAGACGTCGGGGATCTCGGCTGCAACGGGAGAATAATCAGCAACGAGTGAAACGCCGAACAGCGTTTTCAAGGTTTACCTCTTCCGGTTTCTTCCCATGTGATCGGACTTGGTGGCGGAAGTGCAGGGATCATGTGATCGGACTGGGTGGCGGAAGTGCAGGGATCATGGGAATTGTAGTCCTAACTCCCGTTTGGCTCTCGTTCCGTCTCCACCATCCGGCTAACCACCCCATCAGCGCTCTCGTCTTAGCGTCTGGTGAGCTATTCAGGGCATGACGTGAGTCAGGCGAGGCACGGAGAGGAAGGAGTGTGACAGCACATCCTTTCTTCGGGGCCCCTCTTTGAGGGCCAGGTTTACTAGGGTTCTTTTTATGAAATAGATGTATCAATCGAGGGGCATGCACGTTCGTTGCTGGCTCCCAGGAGTTTTCTTCAGGTCCATAGTTCTTCCAAGCCAAAAGGTACCACAGGGATTTGCGTCTCCACTTGGAGTCGAGTATTCTCTTTACCTCGTACTCAGGTTGTCCATCTATTATCGCCGGAGACGTGGGTTGTTGAGGTGGTTTGGCAGATGGTTTCAGAAGGGAAACGTGAAAAACCGGATGGATCCTCATGTGTGTGGGTAAGGCGAGTTTGAACGCCACTGGATTAATCTTTTTCACTATGCGATACGGGCCCACGTATCGTGGATTGAATACACTGTATTTGCGAAACCTGAAATTCCTTGTGGACAACCATACATAGTCACCCTTCATATAGGTGGGACCTGGTCTACGATGCTTGTCGGCCTGTTTTTTGTATTGTTCCTTGGTTTTTTGTAGATTACTTCTGGCGGTTTTCAGAGTTTCTTGAATGACTGTTACTCTTTCTTGTACACTCGGTATTTTCTCATTATACTGAGGTTTCCCTATGGGAAGAAAGCGTGGATGAAAGCCATAGGTACAGAAAAAGGGTGTCATTTTGTTGGAACTATGCTGAGCATCGTTGTAGGCCACTTCTGCTAACCACAGAAGGTCCACCCATTCGTCCGTTGTTTGATCCACGTAGCAACGTAAGTACTTCTTTAAGGATTGGTTCAGACGTTCTGTTTGACCGTCTGTCTGGGGGTGGAAGGCCGTGGAGGTGTTGTTTGCTATGTGAAGTGTTGAGCACCAGGTTTTCCAAAATTTGCTGGTAAATTGAGGACCCCTATCCGTAATGATGACTTTGGGTATCCCATGAAGACGCACGACATTAGTGAGCAGCAAGGTTGCCAATTGGGATGAGGAGGGCAAGTCAGCGCACGCTATGAAGTGACCCAACTTAGTTAGGTTATCCACGACCACTAAAATGGTTGTACAGCCTTTATCCTTTGGTAAACTGACTATAAAGTCCATTGATATGTATTCCCAAGGTTCTTCTGGAGAGGGTAATGGTTGTAGCAGTCCTTGAGGTTTTCTATGGTCTGCCTTGGCCTGACAGCACACAACGCATTCTTGGATTCTTTTTGTGATGTCTTGTTTAATCTTGGGCCACCAAAAGTGGCGCTGAATTTTTTCCATCGTTTTCTCCAAGCCTGTATGTCCAGCGCATGGGTCTTCATGGCACCAAGCGAAGACAGTTTTTCTTAGTGCAGAGACAGGTATTAACAGTTGATGCTGGCGCATGGGAAGACCGTCTTTTAAGTGCCAGTCTGTATTGTCCTTCATCCAGGTTTTCCACGAGGGCTTTTTAATGGCCTGTTTTACTTGGTCTAGGAAGTTCTCTGTTTGTATTACACCCACAATTTTTGTGGAGGGAATGATGGCCTGCGGCTCCTGTTTGTTCTCAGCAAGGGAATTGTCACGACGAGATAAGGCGTCTGCCTTCCTATTCTCCACCCCGGGTCTATAGGTAACCACAAAGTCGAACTCCGCAAAGAACAACATCCATCGTAGTTGACGCGGAGTGAGTAACCGAGCCGACTTCATAAATTGCAGGTTACGATGGTCTGTATAGACCGTTACGGTATGTCTTGCCCCCATTAGATGATGCCTCCATTCTGTAAAGGCGTCTTTAATAGCAAGGAGTTCTTTTTCTGCTATGGTGTAGTGGGTTTCCGCCGTGTTTAATTTTCGGGACATATAGGCCACCGGATGTAATTGCCCGTTCATTTTGTTTCTTTGTGATAAAATGGCTCCAATGGCCACATCCGAAGCATCTGCCTCCACTACGTAGGGTATGTCACTGTCAGGGTGGGCAAGAATAGGTGCAGTGGTGAAGGCGGTTTTTAACACCGTGAATGCCTTCTGGGCTCCTTCAGTCCACACATAAGGAACGTTCTTCTTCAGTAGTCTGGTCAGAGGAGCCGCCACTTGCGAGAATTGCTGAATAAAACGTCTGTAAAAATTGGCAAACCCCAGAAAACACTGCAGTTCTTTTACGCTTTTGGGGGGTAGCCAATCTAACACAGCTTGTATTTTCCGTGCTGCCATCTCTTGTCCTTCAGCCGATAGAATGATTCCTAGGAATTCCACCTTCCTCACGTGGAATTCACATTTGCTTATTTTACAAAATAAGCGATGTTTTCGTAGCGTGAGCAGAACCGCTCGAACGTCTTCTACGTGGTTTTCTTCTTTCTCAGAGTATATTAAGATGTCGTCAATATAAATGATAACCGTAACATCAAGGAACTCACGCAAGACGTTGGTCAAGAAGAACTGAAAAGCGGCTGGGGCGTTGCATAGGCCGTATGGCATCACACAGTACTCAAATAAGCCATATCTTGTACGGAAGGCCGTCTTCCACTCGTCCCCAGCACGCATTCTTACCAAATGGTAAGCGCCTTTCAAATCCAAGCGGGTATATATTACCGCTCGGCGTACTTGGTCTAACAACACCGGAATGAGGGGCAGAGGGTAGCGATTCTTAATGGTGATGTTATTCAACGCCCTAAAATCCACACAGGCCCTGAGTTCTCGATTGGCCTTAGGGATAAAAAAGAGGGGAGATGCAGCGGGTGATTTGGATGGTCTTATAAACCCGTTGTCTAAGTATGTGTCTAGATAGTGGCGTAAATGCTCATTTTCTGGTTCGGTGAGCGCATAGATTCTTCCACATGGCACCACAGCCCCGGGAACCAGATCAATTTGGCAGTCGTAGCTACGATGCGGTGGTAAAATATTGGCTTGGTCTTCGTCAAACACGTCCCGGAGGTCGTGGTATGGTGAAGGTAAACGAACGTTTTTCTCCTCAGCAGTGGCTATCATATGCGTTCGAGAGGACCCTTTCGTTGTGCTCTGTCGATTAGAACTACAGTGTTCTATGCAATAGGGTGAATTAAATTCAATTGTCTCTTTCTCCCAATCAATTATCGGATTGTGTTTCCGGAGCCAGGGAAGACCCAATATGATTCCGTACTGGGGTGCCTTTATCACATTGAAACAAAGCGTTTCCCAATGTTGTTCTTCCCAAGATATCTCTAGGTTTTCCGTACAATATCGAATGGGACCAGAAACCAATTGTCGCCCATCTACCGTCATCACAATTTCGGGTTCTGCCTTAGGTATTAGTTTTAATTTCAAAGCGTGAGCTAAGTCCTTGTCTATAAAAAGACCAGTTGCCCCCGAATCTACCATGGCCTTGAGGGGGCGTTTCTGTTCTCCCAGATGGAGGTGTAACGACACATGTAAATGGGACGTCGAACTGTCATCAATGTTTTGTACGGAAGGGATCGCCATTATGCCCAAGAACCTCCCTTCTTGTCTTCTTGAGCCTTGAAGTTTTCCGTCTTCAGATTGTCTCCACTCCTACGGGACAAGACCTCTCTATCCCTTCCTGGAGGTTTAGCCAAACACTCCCTCACATAATGCCCTTTCTTTCCGCAATATAAGCACAGCCCATTCTTGCGTCTCTGCTCCTTCTCTTCTGTGGTAAGAGAGGCTCGAACTGAACCTATTTCCATGGGTTCCGAAGTAGAGTTATATCCTCCAGGAGCTGGTCTAGCTCGGTCAAACCGAAATGAGGTTTTCTCTCCTCTCCTTTTATCCACCCTACGATCCGCTAATCTGTGGTCTAACCTCTGGGTTAGTTCAATAAGAGCCTTGCAAGAGGTGGGTTGTGGATCTATCGTAGCCAATGCGTCCTTCAATTCGTCTTTCAGACCCTGATAAAACAACGCGCGTTGATTATTCTCGGGCCACTCTGTCTCTGCAACTAATCGTTGGAAGGCGTTGACATACACAACTAATTCTTTATTCCCCTGTCTTAATTCTAGCAGTTCACGTTCAGCTGTAAAGGTGGCGGCCCTGCGATCAAACACTCGTTCAAATTCGTCTCGAAATGCATCCCAGTCATACAAAAGTGGATCATCGCGCCGCACCAAGGGAACAGCCCACTGTGCGGCATCACCGTTCAAATAGGAAATGGTGAAGGCTACTCTAGATTGATTGGAAGGAAAGGCCTTGGGTTTACACGAAAAGTGTAGCAGGATTTGTGTAATAAATACCTGCACCTTATGGGCATCTCCTGAAAACCTTTCGGGAGGTGCAAGGGGAATAGGTGTAGGTAGTTCTACGCTAAATGGTGTGGCTGAGGCTGAAAAGCCACCTAAAGGAACCCGCCCCATACCTGCATCAAAGGGGTTGCGTTGCATTCCTTCAACCCTCTGTTTTAAGGCTGCTGTTTCGGCTCGAGAAGTGGCTAGTTCTTGCTGTACCAAGGCTAAGGCCCCTACAACTTCCTCTAATGTGGCCATGTTTTGCATTGACCCGCCCAGGAGGAAGTCAATTCGTGGGCTGATTATTCTGTTGACTCGAAGATTCCTCGGGAGCGGAACGATGCAAAAAGGGGTCCACCTCTCGACAGCCCCAACCCTGACTGCTATTAAAGCACAGGAGAGTGGGATGGTCAAGCGGGGGAAGGAAAGGATGGGAACAGCTGGGAGGGAGATCTGAAAGTAAAAGACACTAAACACATTAGCCTGTTCTTTAATATGCTTGTTCAACTCACTCTAGAGGAAGAATGCGTACCTGCAAACAAACTTAAACAACGTTTTCTCCAGGTGTACTTATCCTGGATCCCACTCAAGCAATACCCTGTTCTGAATGATCTAGAGAGTTCTAGAAACAAAAGGAAGGCAACATGAAAACACTTCCTCACACTCTGTGGCCCAGCAACCCGCAACACTCTATTTGTGCTTCTTATCATACACACCACAAGGGTTGACTTGCTTCACTTCACAGGGGATGAGCAGACTGCCGCCTCATGGCCCCCTGTTAATAAACAATGGTCCGGAGTTAAAATGCTTCTTTCAACTCCGTGGCATTTATTTCACTGTCAACCGTTGGTTAATGTTTTCAGGGTGAATATATACAAGTTCCACTAAACACCTAAATCACCCAGGAACGTGTGCACAGGGAATGCGAAATAATAACACACATGAACATAGAGTAGTCAGGAGACCAAGGAATCACTCAGCAAGGAATAGCAAGATATGGTCTCTCTCGCCTCACAAGAAAAGTCTAGGCAGGAGTACGAAGTCTTTGTAAGAACTATATCGAGAGCAGCGGCTCTCAATGATCCAGGTGGTGCATGTGCACCCTTACCCTACACGGGCGAACTGCAGACGTCGGGGATCTCGGCTGCAACGGGAGAATAATCAGCAACGAGTGAAACGCCGAACGGCGTTTTCAAGGTTTACCTCTTCCGGTTTCTTCCCATGTGATCGGACTTGGTGGCGGAAGTGCAGGGATCATGTGATCGGACTGGGTGGCTGAAGTGCAGGGATCATGGGAATTGTAGTCCTAACTCCCGTTTGGCTCTCGTTCCGTCTCCACCATCCGGCTAACCACCCCATCAGCGCTCTCGTCTTAGCGTCTGGTGAGCTATTCAGGGCATGACGTGAGTCAGGCGAGGCACGGAGAGGAAGGAGTGCGACATTGATTGGCTCAAGATTGGACTATTCTAACATCTTATATCTTGGCCTTCCGGAATATCTTTTGCAACGGTTGCAGGTAGTCCAGAATTCGGCCGCACGAGCCATCTTTGGCCTGCACAGGCGAGCCAGTGCTTCCAGCCTTCTACAGTCCCTTCACTGGCTTCCGATCCGGAAACGGATAGTTTTTAAGGCCTTGACTTTAACGCATAAGGCCCTTTATGCTTCGGGTGCGAAATATCTTCAAAGGAGACTTGCTTTCTATCATCCGGCCCGAGCTTTGAGGTCTGAGTCACTGTTTTTGGCCGTAGTTCCCCGCGTTAAGAAAGCTCGCATTGGAGGGCGTTCTTTCAAGCTTTTGGCACCGCAACGCTGGAATGCTTTGCCTTTGGCACTGCGTAGTACCTCTAACTTGCTGACCTTCAGGAGGGGCCTTAAAACCTGGCTTTTTGCTCTTTAGTTTGGCTGTCTTTTCTTTTTTTGTGTTCTCTGTCTCCTGTCTGCTGTGCTGTGTCTTTTGTTTCAGGTGGTTATTAATAAAAGCGCCGGGACACTCTTTTAGAGTAGCCGAGCGCTATATAAGACCAATTTTAACATAACATAACATAACATAACAGATGATGTGCCCGAGAAGAGGGACAGCAAGGGCTTGTGGTCAGTGGCCACCACGAACAACTTGCTGTATACATAGAGGTGAAAGTGGCGACACCCCTAATGTATGGCATTTGCCTCTTTTTCGATTTGCGAATATCTTTGCTCAGTGTCCGTGAGCGAGCGGCTCGCAAAGGCCACCGGAGCCCAATTGTCTTCAGCTTTGCGGCGTTGCATTAGTACTGCCCCCAGTCCTTTCTGGCCGGCATCAACGGCAACCAGTGTCATCTTGTGTGGATCAAAGAACCTCAGAGTAGTGGCTGTTGATAGGGCTTCTTTTATTTCTTCGAATGCCTTAGCCTGAGCTTCACCCCAGGTCCAGGGAACAGAGTCCTTGGTGAGATCCCTCAGTGGTTGGGTTAGGGTTGTGAGGTCTCGCATGAAGCGTCCGCAATAATTGACCATGCCAAGAAAGCTGCGGACTTCAGTGACATTGGTCGGTGCTGGAACATTCTTAATGTTTCGGACCTTGTCTGGGTCCGGGTTCACCCCTTCAGCCGAGACTGTGTATCCGAAGAATTGCAATTTCGTTTTGAGCAACTCGCATTTTTCTCGGTGGAGTGCGAGTCCAGCATTTTGTATTCTCTCGAGCACTTGAACCAGTCGGAAGTTGTGTTCAGGGATGGACTTGGCATGTATCATGATATTATCACTTAAATTGATGACTCCGGGGGATGTCCATGATGAGCTCGTGGATTACATTTTGGAAAACCTCAGCCGCGCTGAAGATCCCAAAACTCAAACGGGTGT
Organism: Triturus cristatus; assembly: GCF_964204655.1. Lineage (NCBI taxonomy): Eukaryota > Metazoa > Chordata > Amphibia > Caudata > Salamandridae > Triturus > Triturus cristatus. Next base: position 814,037,668 of record NC_140583.1, on the reverse strand, counting down.
ACCTCCGGAGTCCGACATGGGTGGATAATGTTGTGATATCCCTGGAGGCCTGGTCCAAGACGAGCTGGTGGTAACCAGACCGTAGATTGAGCTTCGAAAACCAGCACGCCCCTGCCATTTCCCCAATTGAATCTTCAATGGTCGGGGTGATGTGGCGCTCCCTTTTGATGGCGGCATTGGGCAGTCTCATATCGACACATACTCTTGCAGCCCCAGGCTGCTTGGGTTTGCGTATGCCAACAATTGGGGAGACCCATGGCGTGGGTCCCGTGACCTTCTCGATAATGCCAGCCTGTTCCAGCTTGATCAGTTCTTGTACGACCAGCGGACGTAGGTGAAAAGCCACTCATCAATGCCGTAGGGCCACAGGTTGCACCGTCGGGTCTATGTGTAGATGTATTTATTTTCCTGTGTATCTTCCAATCCCCTCGCATACTGACGCAAAGTCTGTGAGTATGTTCTGAACCGACTCCTGATGTATCCCAAAGGCGAAGGTCACGATGCCTAGGTCTTCCGCAGCTCGGCATCCCAGAAGCATGCCCTGCCCATCTTCAGTGACGTACACCATGGTGGTGATCGCTCGGGTCCCGTGTGTCACCGTTGTTTTGAATTTTCCTCGTATTTTCAGTGGCTTGTCCTGACCATAGGCGAAGACCGTGATCGCCGTTGATTTTATTGGGGGCGCCAGGTGCATAGTGGTATATAGTGCCGCCGACATCAGGTTTATGGTGGCTCCCGTGTCTACGACAATCGTGATGTTATGCTGCCCAACCTGAATTTGGCATTGAGGAAGCAGACAGCATCGACTTGTCGCCGTTTCAATCATGTGTACCTTGTGCACAGCTCATTCCTCCTCCTCATCATCATCGATGTCACTGGTGTCACCTCCTCCTTCAGGTATTAGGTTGACTGTTGGTTTGGGTTTCTGGTATATCTTCGAGCGGCATACCTTCTCAAAATGGATGAACCGGCCACATCCGGTGCATCACTTGCCTCTCGCGGGGCATTCAGCTGCCTTGTGAGGCGGTCCCCCACAATAACCACAGTTACGCTGGTTCACCTGCAGGGTACTCACTGATTCTTTCTTAGTGGGTCAGGATGTCCGCCAGCAGCTTGCCAGACTCTTCTAAGATCCGTTCACGGAGTTTCGCCGAGGCACACCCCTGGATTATCTGCCCTCTGATCTCCTCTGTCTCGTCCCTGAACGCACATGTGTACGCTAGGTTTTTGAGTCAAGCATGGAAAGTATCAAGCGACTTATCGGGCAGTTGTCTGGCCTGGCGAAAGATGAATCTCTCGTAATCCTGGTTGGCCATGGGATCAAAATGGCCATTCAGGGCAATTGATGAGCGGAAGGTGCATTTTAGGAGCGTCTTTGTGATGCGATGAATGTCTTTGCCCCCCAGGTGGAGTAACATGGCTCTCTTTTGGTCCTTGTGGACTTTGGTGGCTTCAAAGAATATTATTAGCCGCTCCACCCACTCTTTCCACCTGGGCGCTTGAGCCGATTGGGGTCCTTCCACTACAAAAGGCTCTATCGGTGGGATCATGGACATGGTGACCATCAGGAGTAATAGAGAGTGCTGTGATGAGGATGGGGCTGCACCACCGCCACTCCTCAGGGCACCGATCTCTTCCACTCCTCAGACGTATCAGGGATCACCCATGCACACACTCACCGGAAGGAGCAATGTTTGAGAGCAGTCCAGAACTTAAGCTGCACGTGTGCGTAGGCAGCAGCAGGGCTGCAGATAGCTGGTAGGCCCCACTCCCTTCAGCGCGCATGCGCGTCCACCACTGCCACGTGCGGACTCAGAATGCCGCGTAGGCTCCGACGGGAACTTTCCAGCCGTCCCGTTCCCACCGAGGGTGCAGATCACCGATGTTGCAGGCAGCGCAGACATGCGTGCTGCAAAGGGCTGCTAACACCGGTCTCTGGGCACGAGCACCGCGGAGCGCCTCACGTGGCCATCACAGAAGAGGAGCACAGCGGGGATACGCGCGCCCTTATCGCCAGTGTTGTCTCTCGTACAGAGACCTCGCTCCTGCGCAGGACTCTGGGCACCAGGCAGGAATCAATTAGGCAGTGCAAAGAAGACACGAAGCCCAGGAATAGTATGCTAATGGCTGCCGCGTTCGCGCGTCACTGACGTCACATCCGCGGCAGTCTCTTTTATTATACTGCTGTCATGTGACCTGGACCCCGGTTAGGGACACTCAGTGGAGCACACCCGTTACGTCACGGATGCGACATAACACCGGTCTCAGCGGATCCGCTTTTAGCGGGCGCCGAGTGCTCTCCCAGTGCTCTGGTATACCTCAAGAGCAATTTGGGGGAGCTACGAGCCCTGGATGGCGGTCAATCAGGCAGCGGTGCAGGAGCGACGAGGAGAGACCTGTCACTCAGTCGCCATGTTTACCAAGCCTCCCCTAGAAGGATTTAAAGATGGCAAAGCAACTGCAAGGTCTCTAGGGTTGCAAACACAATCATTGGTTATAGACAATTTAAAAGGTTTCTTGGGGTTAGCAGAGGCTTTTCCTTTCAGACAGACAACAATATACTCAACAGCAATCAGACCCCCTCTACAAAAGCTACAAAGGATGCGGCAAAGGAAGACAGCGTATCTTACCCATGCCTCCCTCCTCCATTTTCCCAGCCACTGCAGGGAAGCAGCCCAATTTCAGCCATACCTCAATACTCTCAAACCATTGGAGGCCAGGTATCCGCCTTTCCACATGCACTGAGAACCATTACTTCAGAACTTTGGACCTTGCAAATTGTGGAAAGGGCGTCTGTCCTACCCTTTCAACAATCTCTATCTCCCATCGCTTCCTGACAAGAGGTACTCCCTCAAGATCTGCATGTTCTTCAACAGGGAGTACAATCCTTGCTCATAATGTGTGCAGTGGAGTTGGTACAGAGCTGGCATGGGGTCAAGGATGGTACTCTCAGCATTGCTTGATCCCCAAAAAGGACAACAGTCTTTGTTGGATCCTAAACACTGGATTTTAACTAGTTCCTCAAAAAGAAGCTCACTGTTATCCCTTGCTTGTGTTCTATCGCTGGAAACTGAAAACTGAATGGTATCTGTTGATATTCCTTATGAATACTTGCACATCTCTATGCTGCAGTCTCATAGGAAGTTCTTTTGCTTCACAGTAAGGTTACATGATCAGTTTGTAGTCCTTCCTTTTGTCCTCACCTTCGCACCATGAGTCTTTACGGAGGTGGTTGTGGCCCATCTCGGAAGGATTAGAATCTCGGTATTCCCTAAACTCGACAACTGGTTCATCAAAGCCAGGTCTCCAGAGATGATGTCTCACCACTTGCAGGTGACAACATGGTGGTTCCACCTTGGCTTTTTCGATCTCAAACCTCCCCTGGTGCTCTCTCAGCACATCCTGTTCACAGAGACAAGTAAAGAGCATCTTTGTGCCATGTTGTGGTTGCCGGATCAGCCCTTAACCTTTAAATCACAGTTGTGATGTGTTTTTTTAAAGGTTTACAACATCTTTTTCCTCCCTTTACCTTTGTCATGCCACAGTGGGACCTTAACTTGGTCCTTGCATATTTGATATGTACTCCCTTTGAGCCGCTTCACAGACACTCCACAACTGTCCTTTATGGCTTCTCATTCCCAAGATGGTGCTCCTCATTGCCATAACGTCAGCACAGCATGTAAGTGAGCTTCAAGCTCTCTGTCATCCAGATGTGCACCACCTTTTTACCAGAGAAACTGGTTCTGTGGACACAAGCATCCTTCTTGCCTAAATATATGACTGTTTCACGTTGGTCAAACCATCTCCATGCCGGCGTTCTATGCTCTGCCTCATCCAGCTAAGGAGGGAAGACTTCATTGCTTGAACCACAAAAGAACACTGAACTTTTACAATGGTCTTACCAGAGAACACTGGGTGGATGATCAGCTCTTTGTGGAGTTCATTGGAGCAAAAAAAGATAATGTTGAGACAGAAAATCCCACTGGATCGTGCTTTGCATTGAGATCTGCTACGAATCTAGCTAAGAAGCAGCCTCAGGAAGGACTGCAAGGTCATTCCACCAGGGCCAAAACTACTACCACTGCTTTGGCTCATGGAGTGCCTGTACTGGACATCTGCTAGGCATTTACTCGGGTGTAAATCCCTACATTCACAAAGCAGCAATGTCTGGACACCCAGGTTTGCCGAGCAGGATATTTCTCCCTCTTGGTCCTACAGGACGTTTTGGTTTAAGCTAATTCAGACTCCTCTCCGAATAGGCATTGCTTTGATATCTATTCTAAAGGTGAATAATCTATGGTTAGGAGTCTCTATCAAAAGAACAAGGTACTTACCTTGGGTAATGTTCTTTCTTGTAGGGACTCTAACTACAGACTCATCATCGACCCTTTCATCCTCTCTATTCTGTGATTTGGACTCTATCCATTAATAAGAGGAGAAGAACGGCATCAGTCCAGAGCCCCTTGGTGCCACATACCGGAGCACAGATATACTGCTAGAAAGGTTTCTGGATCCAGTCTGACACATGGGGAATATTCAAAAGGAGAGCAATCTGCAGTTAGAGTAGGAAAGTTTGATCTTTCTAGCATAGTCACCCCCACGTTTTGCCTGGTGTTAGTGTGTTTTGACTTTAATACACTGGGATCCTGCTAATCAGGACCCCAGTGTCTGTACTCTCTCTCTCTCTCCTCAATTTACTGGTAAGTACTTTGTACACCTCACAATTGGCATAATAGTGTACCCCTGTAGGTCCCTAGTATATGGTATTAAGGGACCTAGGGCATTGATACACCAGTGGTCTCCCATGGGCTGCATTATGTATTGTGCCACCCACGGGAGCCCATGCAAACTGTGTCTGCAGGTCCACCCTTTTAGCCTGCATGAAATGTTTCATACACCTTTAACTTGAGATATAAGGTTATCCTTATATCCCAGTCACTGCACTTACAACTTATAAGTCACCCCTAAGATAGGCCTTACATCCCACAGGCAGGGTGAATGGTTCCAAGTGTTAGGGTGTCTCTGCACGAGCTGAGACACACCTACAAACCCTGAAGCCCATTCTCTGGCTTTGTAAGTACGAGAAATCTTAAGGTATCTAGTGACACTGGCCAAGTCGAAGTGTCCATCAACATAATAACTTATTTGAACCTGGTCATGTTTGGTATCAAACATGTTAGAATCATACAACTACACCGATTCCAGTGTTAGTTGCATGATAGTATGTACTGGGGGAGGAAGGCTCCTTAGAGGACTCCCCCATGTCTACATGTGTAGCCTTGCAGGGTCTGCATGCAAGCTGGTGCTGCTGCTGACCAACTGATCTGCCCTCCTGCTGCTGAGCTTAACTCGGGCAGGTGGAGGCAGAACAAAGGATTTCCTGTAGAGGAGAGGAGTAGCCACCTCTCCTTTAAAATTAGGTGTCTTATGCTAGGGTGGGCGTGCTCCAGAGCATCTCCAGACTGCTTTGAAGGGCACATTTGGTGCCCTTCATGCATAAACTGGTTTTGCCCTGTCCATGAGCCCTTAGCTCCCGCTCTGGCCCGAAACTACACAAAGGACAGATGAGTGTCCACCGTCCTGTCCAGATCCTCTCCTGAGAGGTGCCCATAGCTCCACCGGTGGCCACTTGATTCAGCCATCTTGAAACTTAGATGGGCAGAGGTCCCTGGGAGCATCTGATTGGTCAGTTCACCAGAGTAGCGTCCCTGACCCCTCCTGATAGGTGGGTCACCGCAGAAATAGTCCTACCTCCTTTCTGGGTTACTTAAAGGTTCCCCTGAGGATGGATCCTTAGATTCGGCCTGGGCACTGTCAAGATTCGTCAAGACCTGTCTGAAGACACTTCTGCTGTGGGACACAGAAACTCTGCTGCTGAATCGAGCCAGGAACCGAGACAAGACTGCTCCTGGTAGGAAGACTCCTACTGCAACTTCATCTCCGTGCTCTTTCAACTGTCTGCAACTCCATATCTGTGCGTTCCCCGAGTCTCCCATGATGCTGCATGCATTCAAGCAAGAATAAATCCCTTGGAGTGATGGAGTCACTCCCCTGCATTCGCAGGCACTTCGGCGACCGGTCTGCTGTCCCACTGACACCTCCCTGCTCTGCAACACAGGTGGTGGTTTGTTGGCTTCCCAGAGGCCTGACCAATCTTCCCTGCAACTAGGCAGACTGTATTCCCTCTCCAGCCGACTTGGACTGCATCCCTGTGCACTGCATCTGATTGTCATTGCCAAGGCTTGTCGACTCTCCTGACTGAAGATCTACAAGCTCCAAGAAGCCCCAGCCTCGAGCATCACACAGCTCCAAGAGTGTCGTCCTCCCTGCATCTCCAGCGATGTGGGCGTCCATCTTCTGTGTGCTGCTGAAGCCTCCTTGCGGTCTCCATCACTTCCTGCTGGCTGTCCTGTGTGCTGAGGGTTGGCCCTGACTTACCATTGCTGGGTTAGTCCCATGGACCTTGGTGGTCTGCAACCAAGCATTGTTTCCTGCAACCCGGCATTGGTCTTTGCCAAGGCTTGTTGGTGGCCCTGCAAGCTACTGACCCTCCTACTGTCTTCAATCATCGTGGGCCAGCTCATGGATAGCTCCTGCATCATCTATGCAAAGAAGGGGGACCCCCTCTAATAGAGATCATTTGAGGTCAGGGAGAAGAGGGGGAAACAGCACAATATCAAAAGCTCCCTCATAACCTATATTTCTTTCACAAATCTGAAATTGAATTCAGCATGGGCTAACCAACAATTTCATAACAGTAACTAAGTTCAAAAGGAAAATTTATTTGATGTTATCATTGTTTATTAGGCTTCTTTTTATATGTCAAATTTCTTTCTTTACTTTTTTTTCTCCTTTTTTTTAGTATAAAAATGTTTTTATATACATGTGCATAAAATGAACAAAACTATTACATAAAATTCAAATTTAAATACAATGCATTTTAAATAGATGACCCCTGAATGAAGAATCAGAGACGAAATTCATACATACTACACCACAAACATCCAACCTCATGCAAACTCATACAGCATTCACAAATAGAAAGAAGGAGACAAAAGATTGCACAGTCTCCTCGACCATATTGAATGGATGTGTTCAGCAAGAGCTGAACAATATTGGTCGATGCGCGTTTCGGTGGCATAAAAGGGATGGTAGAGCCACCTTCTTCAGGACCTTGGCCAGATACCAGAGAGGCACTATAACACCCAGGGGATACCTACAAGGTATAAACAGAATATATTCAGAGCCCATGTAAGGGACAAAACAATCAATTGGACCTTAATACTGGACATCAAATTTTAGTCAGAACTATAGAAAGAAGCCCAAACCATGAAACACCGAACAATGTGCAATGCACACAACAGAAAAGTTAGATATATATCTGCCCATACTTGCTATGGGGGAAATTAAGAATAAGATATGAAGACATACACAGACAGAATAAAGAGGTGCACCAAGCACCTTATCGCATGATAAACAGCCAGAAAGATACCACACGAACAAAGGAAAAATAAAGTGAAATAAGGCGGAACTCGCCGTGTGATTACCCTGTGTATGTTAATGACTACCACTTATTAAGTGTTATTGTTGGGTACTTGCTAGTGATATCAATACCCAAGTTGTATCAACCGAAATAGCCACTAACTGTAAATATCAGATGTGGGCGTGTCTTTTACTGGTAGTACACGTCCTGTAAACATGAATGGCACAAAAAGTGTCGTAAGCATCGTGGACCAGAGTTAACAGATAAAGGATATATGTAGAGGGAGCAAATTGGGTCTTACCTAGGATCCTCATGTATTGAATACGCTAGGCTAAATTTGCATATGTAGTGTGTAACAGCAGAGATTAATCTCCTGTAGGTAAAAGAAACAACATTATAGCCTGTCTGGAAGGAAGGTGATATGATGGCTGCATGTATGCAAGAACCACAGGTATCGACGTACCTAATTACGTGGAGCCAAGCACTATTCAAATATATTGATCTTGTTAAGACGTGCTATACCGGACGGCTTTTTGAGTGTTCCATTGTTTAATGTCAACTCGTCAGGATTGGTGCCGAGTGGGCTCTGTAAAAGAATTGTGTGAAGTGCATTAGCCCTAGATAACTTTACTAGGAGTCAAACTCTGCACTAATCACAAAAAACATAGCGAAGATTTATAGAATACAATACAACTCAGCCCATGAGCCGATTGTGCTACAAAATCGAGGTGAATTGTCAGAAGCTCATAAGTATTTGATAAAATGGCTCCAAGCATAAAGGAGGCAGCTAGATATACGGGTATGGATACTGGTAATAACCGTCTACAATTGCTAAGTATAAATCATCTTAAAGACAAAGTATCAAAGGAAACCTGCCAAGATTGTACTAAGGGCTGAAAGCCAACACAGGTCATGAAAATGCAACTAGTGCAGTATAAGCAAGGGCCAGAGTATATACTTACAGGAGCTTGCAAACAGGAAGCTCCTTCATCGTCACTTGGGCTCCTCAGCTGCTACATCAAGACCTGCAGGCTACAGTAAGCACCTCCAACAAGGGGTGGCATCATGCTCCTGGTCCTCCTGGACATCTCTGGGTGGTTTGGGCTCTGTGCCTGCTGCTTTCAGGTATTTCAGAATCCACGGTTGGGTACCACCGACCTGGGTCCACGAGATGCTGTAGCGCCGGACTTCCAAGATCCTCCATTGACATCAAGGGGCGGTTCTGACACCAATTCGCACCTATGCACCTTGGTTCCCTCGTGTAGGTATCCTGGTTCCCGGGGTATCCGTCAGTAGGGTGGCTCTCCAGCCTTTCTTGATCAAACTGGTTTCCTCAGGATCCTTTGGGAAGGGTCCTGAAACTGTAAAATATCATCAGCGACTTCCCTGTGCTATCCTATATATGTTTGACCCGGTGTAACACCTGTGCACTTAGGCGCCTGGGGGTCCCTAGCTATTTACCCTTTGGAGGTTCTGTGCTTCCCCTGGTTTCTTCATCCTTGGGTATCAATCTTGGTTTGGTGCTCACCTCGTGTAGGAAAGTAGCATCTGCTTTCGTGGGTAACCCACTTTTTGCTGGTGGTGTTCTTTTTTCTGACTAGTCTGACTGGGATCCTGCTAATCAGGACCCCAGTCACTGTGCTTTCTCCCTAAATTTGACAGTGGTAAGTACTTTGGTACCTTCCCAATTGGCTTCTGGTGTACCCCTGTAGGTCCCTAGTATATGGTACTAAGGTACCCAGGGCATAGGTGCACTAGGGGTCTCCCATGGGCTGCAGCATGTATTATGCCACCCATGAGATACCACACAAACTGTGATTACAGGCCTGCCATTGCAGCCTGTGTAAGCTGGTGCTAGCACCACATACGACAGATATAAGTTTCTGCATATCTGAGGTCACAGCACTTAAAACCTATAAGTCACCCTTAAGGTAGGCCTTTCAATCCTGAAGGCAGAGTGCTAGGTTATGAGTGTGAGGGTGCCTTGCACAAGTAGGACTCCCACTACATACCCCGGAGTCGTTTCTCCAGGCTTTAGAAGTGCAGTCAGCCATTTTGATACATGTAGTGGGCATGCGTCATTAAGCGATGGCTAACTATATATGGGCTGTGCCGAACCTGGGCATGTTTGAATCAAACATGTTGGACTCATACCACAACACAGTTACCGGTATGATCCATGCACCAGGGGGCTCTTCCAGGAAGACCCCAGTGCTCCCGGTAACAGCCGTCCAGCGTATGCCAGCAAGCTAGTGCTGCTGCCGACCCCAGACATGATACTGCCCTCTTGCTGGTGACCTGAGCTCCAGCAGAGGAAGTTAGAACATAAGGTTCCTGTCACAGGGAGGTATGACCACCTCCCAGACAGGACTTAGTATATTGGGCTGGGGTGGGGTGCTTGCCACTGCTTTGAAGGGCATATTTGGTGTCCTTCTGACTTACTCCACTTTGAATCAGTTCAGGGAGCCCTTGGCTCTCACTATGGTGCGAAACTGGACAAAGGACATGGGAGTATCATCCCCTCTGTCCAGCCCCTCCTCTGGGAGGGACCCTTGAACTGTCTCAACCCTTTCTCTAGGGTACTTAAGGACTTACCTGTGGGTGGCTCTTCAGATTCGTCGTGGTACAAGATTCAAACTCTAAACCACTTCAACCGTCTGGGCACCTTGGGCTTCACCTGGAACCAAGACTGCACCAAGGAAGACTCCTGCTGCTCCTGGTCTCGCTGTTCTGCAAGTCTTCTTTGTCGTCCATGCCTGTGTTCGTTTCAGGTTCTTCTCCAGGCATGTGGACATCAAAGACACCCGAAGGAATCTCCCTTGGAGTGAAGGAGTCACTGCAACAAAGCTGACTGGTCTGCTGCTCCTGATGTCCCACGGACTGCAAAAGGCTCAGCAACAGGAGGTGGTGGTTCTGCAACTCCCTTGAGGCCCGACCTGTCCTTTCAGCAAGTTTGAGGCCAGTATCCCTCATCGGAACCGCTGGATGAGAACCCTGTGCTCCGCGTCAACTGGCCGTTGCCAAGCCTTGTTGGCACTGTACTCCAGAGATCTTCAGGCTACAAAAAGCTCTAGCCTCTAGCATCTCTTCCTGCCAAGATCTTTGTCCTCACCGTATCCTCTGCACCATGGGCCTGCATCTTTGTTGAGCTGCTTGAGGTCCTCTTGTGACTTCCGTGTCTTCGGCCTGTGTGTCACCTTGAGTCTTCTTTGGCTTCAGTGGGCTACCCTGCTTGCTCAGGCCTGCTCTGACTCTCCTACAATTGGTGAGTCCTTTGGCCTTTGCTGGTCCAAATATTGCCCCTTTTTCATTTACTAAGACTGCTGCTGCTGCCAAGGCTTGTTGGTGCTCCCACCAGACACTGACTCCCTGGTTCTCAACTTCTGAAGTGGGACAACTCGTGAATGGCTCTTGGTCTTACATAGCGTTGCCTAGTCCTCACAGCTGCAGCGACAAGGTCACCGTCATCACTCCTGCCTGTTCCGTCATCGGTCACCTCCAAGTGACATAGACTCTGTTCCCTCTGCTTGCAAGTTCTTCTCTTCAAGAATCCACCCTTGGATTCCACCGGACTCTTTCACCTTCGCAGGCTGCATCTTTCTCCATCCTCCATTGTGGTCTAAGGCGGTTTCCGAAGTCACGTCCCACCTATGCACCCGGCTTCCCTGGGGTAGGTATCCTTGTTCCTGAGGTATCCACGGGTGGGGTGACTCTCCAACCTTCTGTCTTGCACAGGGTTTCTTCATGGTCCACTAGGAAGGGTCCTTCTTCTTGAAAACTGCAACCACGTTTTTCTCATTGACTTGCATTGAGTATGCTGCTGTGGTTCCACTCTGCACACAGCCTCTGTGGGGTTCCTGGGTACTTACCTTGGGTGGTTCCTTGGGTCCCCAGCTCTTCTGAGTCTTCTGGTCCTTGTCCTGATTCGGTTGCAGTTTGCATTCTACTTCTTTATTATATGGTTTGGTCTCCCCCTGGAGACCACTGTGTATTTGTGCTTATTTACCTGTTTACATTTGAAATATTGTTTGTATTGTGTTGAAATCTCTGGGTAGGCAATATACCAATGTGATAGTGCGTATGTATAATAAATATACTTATTTTTATAACTACACTGTGTGGTTCTTTTTCGCTTAACCTACACTACATGATTAGTTCTGGTAAAACAGGCTGCTTAATACTCCTTCTGGACTAAGCCTGAAGGCTGCTCTCCACAGCTAACACTTAGAGAACTTTCTGTGGTTGTCTAAGACCACTAAAATCACCATAAGGGTTGCCTGGATTACTGCAAGGTGCTTCACTAAGTGTGCACCATATACTAAGCCAGCCTCCTCCCCCTTGCATTCCATTTTCTTAGTATATGGTTTGCCCCCCCCCCCACCCCCCCAATTGGGGGCCCATGTGTTTTTTATGCTTTACTTACCTGTTTTGAAGTATATTTCTATATGTATTGATAACTCCTGGTAGGAGATATACAAAGGTAGTTTTAATGTTGTGTTTAATAAATACAGATGTATTTTTCTAACACTGGTGTGGTTCTTTCTTGTGTGAAGCTTCACTGACTGGCTATGTGTTAAAGTATTAGTTTTACAACCTCCTGAATAAGCCTTAGCTGCTCCGCACAGCTACCCCTTGAGAGCTATGGTTATCAGAGACCACTACTACTATCACTAAGAGTTGCCTGGGCTTAGTGCATGGTGTCTCACAAACAGGTATACACCATATACTGAGCAAGCTCAATACATTGGTGGTGCAGCATTTGGGATAAAGACTTGCATTGCTTTACCACTTTGTCATCAGTGAGGTTTCCATAAGAAACCATGTCTAACTTGGGAATACACTATACTAGACAGGTAGTGTCTTTTTGCTAAACATTTGGGTTGTGTCAGGGGTCTAGCAAAGCCATTTCTCCAATCCCTGGGAAGTTTAGATTACTGGGTAGGGTAGATACACTTACGCTACACTAGTACCATGTCTACTACTGGGGAACCTAGCCAGACTCGGTTCTGGGTACAGTGCCCCTTTTGTCCCATGAACTTAGGGACCTGTGTTTAACTAGGAAACTCAAGACAGGTTGAAATCCTAGAAGAGCTTATTTCTTAGAGCTCCTCTGTCAAGATGACCTCCAGAATCCTGGGAGACACTTAGATCAGGGAGACCTTGATGGGGAGGATGACCTTACATGGGAAGAGCAAGAGGTACTTATTAGTGCTAGCTTCGTCTCTGGACATGGCCATGAGAAATCAGAAGAGATTCCTGTGGACAACCCTACACATGTAGAGGGAGGTACTGATGTTACAGAAGGGGTCACAGCAGTAGGTGCATTTTCTTTTTCCCTGGGTTGGTGCAGAAGATTCCTAGGAGGGTCCTCCTCATTCTCATCATCACTCTTCTCAGCATCTCAGGCTGGGTCTGTCCACTCTAACATAGAGGGGAAGCTTTAGATTGAGGCTACCGCATGCTCAGATTTGAGAAGGCAAAACTCAAATTGATGAGGGAGCAGCTGGTTCTTAATAGGGCATCCCTAAAGGTGGAGAGAGACAGGATGCATTTTGAGTTAAAACCCCATGGTGGAAGCACAAGAGACTCTAGAGTCCGGGAGGAACACTAGGAATCTTAGCAGGATAGTCCCTCTTTACAAAACTGGGGATGACACCCACAAGTGGGTTACTGCACTGGAGAGGGCCTGTAAAGTCCAAAAGGTCCCCCAGAAGCGGTGGGCAGCTGTACTGTGGCTCTCCTTTGCAGACAAAGGCAAACACAAACTTTCAGCGGTTAGAGAAGAGGATGCAGACAACTATCAGGTCTTGAAAGAGGCATTTATTGAAGGGTTAGGGCTTACCTGTGAGGAATACAGAATTATGTGCAGAGATACTCAGAAAGCCACTTCACAAGACTGGGTTGATTTTATAGATTATGCAGTTAAGGCTCTGGAAGACTGGTTACATGGTAGTAATGTACATGACTATGATGAGCTGTACAATTTGATCATGAGAGAGTACATCCTTAACTGTGCGTCTGAAAAATTGCACCCATACCTGGTGGACTCTGATCTGACGTCTCCCCAAGAATTGGGAAAGAAGGCAGACAAATGGGTTTGCACCAGAGTGAGCAATAAGTGTCATGGTTGGGGTGACCAGAAGAAAAAGAATTCAAAGTCCGAAGAGAAAGATGAGGAAAAACCTAAAGATAACAAGAAAGAGTCTTCTTCAGGGCCACAGACTTCTTCCTCTGGGGGTGGGACCCAAATACTCCTGCTTCAAATAATAATATTGGTAATAAGAAACCTTGGTGCTTTGCTTCTAAGACTAAGGGACATTAGTCATCTGATGCCATACACAATAAGAAAGGCACCAATACTGCTACTACTTCCCCTAGTGCCCCAGTAATAACTTCATGGGTGTAGCTGGGCTGACCTGGCATACTGCAGTGAGCTCTGGCCTAGTCAGAGAAATCACTGAGGCAGTCCTGGTATCAGAGGGTGGCATTTACCCTGCCACTTTAGCTGCCTGGCCTTCTAATACGAGGAAATACAGGCAGTATTTATTTATTTATTTATAAAGTTTTATATAGCTCAAACTTGACCCTAGAGGGTATCTGAGCGCTTTACATGTGGTTAGGCAAAGAAGAAACCGGTAGAACAGCCAACAAACATACATGCTTACAGTGCAAGGTATTAATCAAGAAAAGGCCAGTAGATTAAAAAACAAGGACAGAGCAGGAGAGTAATAACCAATGTATGTAGACACTGTGTTATCTCAGTGCCCCTCATTAACGGTATTGAAGCTGAAGCTTACAGGGACACAGGTTCCAGTGTCACCATGGTGGCTGAAAAACTGGTGACTCCTGAGCAAATTTTACTTGGCACACTTTTACCAATTGACCAGTGCTGATAATATCACAAAGTGCCACCACATGGCAGTGGTTAACCTTAGCTGGAGGGGGACGTTACTGGTCCTACAAATGTTGTGGTATCCTCAAACATTCCTGTAGAGTGTCTTATGAGCAATGATTTGGAGAATTCTTCATGGGCTGAAGTGGAGTTAAAGACTTATTCAGCAATGCTTGGTATCTCAGAGTGTTTTTCTGGCAACTAGAGCACAGGTCAAGAAATGGGGAGCTCAAGGAGCAGTGAGCATGAAATAATGGCTCAGACTGCCACCAAGAAGAGAGGTAGGAAGAGTAAGAAATTATCCTCTCCTCAGACTTCATGTGAGGATCAGTCTTCTCAGGAAAATGATCTTGCCCCTTGTAATGGAACAGCCCCAGAGGAGCTTGGGCCTAACATGGCAGAGCTGCTGGGGTCAGGGTGACCCTCCAAGAAAGAAATGAGTCTGGAGCAGGAATCCTGCCCCTCTCTTGAGAGCCTCAGACAGCAAGCTGCTGCAAAGGCAGGGGATGTCAGTGGTACCCTGAAGGTCGTCTGGGAGGATGGGCACCTTTATTCTGAGGCAAAGGACCCCAAGCCTAGCGCCACCAGGGGGCTAGTTGTTCCTCAGATGTTTAGGGGTGTAGGAGAGTAGGATCTGCACTTATGTTGCCCCCACTTTTTTCTGATGTATACACTGGTTTCTGGCTATAGTCATGCTGGGTCCCTGCTAATCAGGGCCCCAGTCTCCCTGTTCTCTCTGAACGACTTGGTGTGCATATTAGATGCACTAGTGATTGGATACTGTGGTACCTTATGAGCCCCTAGTATATGGTACCATAGGTACCTGGGGCATAGGCACTTCACAGGCCTACCAGGGGCTGCAGCATGTATTATGCCATCCCTGGGAAGCATTCTCAATCTGACACCACAGGCCTGCTACTGCAGCCTGTGTGAGGTAGTGTTAGCACTCCTCACTGAGATATAGGTTTCTATATCTCACCCTACACACACATATAAACCTATCAGCCAGCCCTACGGAAGGCCCTATCAATCCTGAGGGCAGGGTGCTTGGCTTACAATGTGAGGGGGTGCCTCTGCCTGAGCAGGGCCCCTCTGCAGCTACCAGAGTCTATTCTCTATGGCTGTTTGTGGATGCGGTTAAACCATATACTTTTAAGTGCATTAAAATGCTATCTTTGGAATGACTGCATCAAAACATGTTGTGTTAGGTGTCAAACAACTTAGAATCATACCCCCACATCAGTCCATGATGTAGAAGCATGATCCCACCCTTCTAGAGGGGACGACATGTAAAACGATAGAAATCCTATAGAGCCCTGGCATCACAAAATGGATGACACCAGCACAGACACTGGGCTGCCCTCCTGCTGCCGACTGAAACTCGCAGTGGAGGAAGCCCAACAAAAGGCATCCTGTCACAGGGAGGTGTCACCACCTTCCAGACAGGATTTAGTGTATAGGGGCTGGGTGGGTGCACTCCTAGAGTGCTTTGAAGTCCTGCACTGGGGGAGCAGTAGGCTCCTCTGTGCATATGCCAGCTCAATCCAGTTCAGGGGCTACCTGTCGCTGCTCTGGCGCGAAACTGGACAAAGGGAAGTGGGTGTAACCACCCCCTCCCCTGACCCTCCTAGAGGAGTGGTCATAGAGCTAGTCCCTCCCCTATCTTCACTATAAGATAGCAAGCTTTGCCATTGCAAATCAGATAACCCTGGCCGACGCTCTACAAAGAAGAATCCTGGCCCTTCGACATTCCACTACCTTTGGAAGACCGAAGAATCTCCCTTGGAGTCAAGGAGTGACTCCCCTGCTTGGCAGGCACCAAAAACCTTAATCAACGGTTGCAAACTTTCCCGCTCCCGCCGGAGTTTGAAGTCCCTGCTGCCCCGTAAGTAAATTTCTTGACTTCTCGATGGCCATTGTGAGTCCCCAGCAGAGCTGTGGCGAGTGGACCTCACGAGTGACGAGGAACAGCAATACCCGGGGACCGTGCACTATTGTCGAGTGCAAACCCTTCACGACGTCCTACGGACTTGTGCATTTCAACGTTTGTGGTCCAAGCCTCCAGCAGGTCTTGCAGCGAAAATCAGAGGCCTACCCCGTCCCAAGAGGCGTCTTTGCGATCACTTGCCCGTTGGCTAGTGGGTCCCCCGAAGACTTTCTTATCAACTAAAAGGGCTCCCCTGGTTGCTCCAGGCCTGCCCTCACTTACCCTTGCTGGGTGAGTCCCTCAGACCTTGCTGGTCTGCACCATCAACTTTCTTCAGTCTACACGAGACTTGCAGTTGCCAAGGCTTGTTGGCTCTAATCCGGTTGCCGACACCGCCATCAGCCGCAGACGTCGTGGGACACTCCGAATCCAGCTGCTGGTCATCGTCGAACTCTCCTGGACCTTGTGAGCGAAGAGTCAAAACACCATCGAGGACCTGAAATCACCCGACATCCGTGGTCAGTCATCTTCCTGGCCACCGGTCGCTGGCAAGTGACTTTGAACACTGTCCCTTCAATTTTCAGGTCGACTCCATCTTGAATCCACCCTTGGATTCCACCGGACACTTCTTCAGTCGACGCAAGCAACAAGTCTTCTTTGGTCTCAATAGAAAACAGCGACGCGACCCGACACCAAAAGACACCTATGCACCCGGCTTCCCTGGGTGAGGTAACTCGTGCACTCCAGTGCCCTAGTGTGTGTTGGCCCTCGAAGTACTTACCTTGTAAGTGGCTTGCTTGTAGACTTCCTCGAAGTACCCTAGAACTTTAAAAATCCAACCGCGACTTGCACCATTATGATCAATAGGGAACCCGCTGCTGTGTTCACACACTGCACGCATCTCCCGTGGGCCTGTTATTTACCTGCTAACACTGCAGTAGTGAAGCCCCAGCGATTCCCCAGGCCCTAGGCCTTGTCATATTGCAAGTCGACATTCTTATACCATTTTTTTAGTATATGGTCTGGTACGCCCCTAGGGCTCGAGCCATAATTGTGCTTAATTTATTGTGAAACGTTGACATTTGAATGTGTATCTGGCTTCTAATCTCATAAAAAGATTAGTAGAGTGTGTCTAGTAATAAATACATATATATTTGCTATATATACCTGTGTGGTGTCCTTTCATTTGGCAATTCAAGAGATTATAAGGTAAAACAAGCTGCTTTACATTCCTCTGAGACTTAGCCTGAAGGCTGCTCTCCACAGCTACCACTAGGATAGCTTTCTTTAAAAGGTTGTCGTAAACCTATCTACCCTAAGAGTCGAATTGGACTGGTGCAAGGTGGCCACTATAACTAGTGACCAGCATATGCCAGGCCAACTTCTCACAAGGGGGTTTCTCTTAACCCTGGCATATGACATACCCCTTGCTGGACATATTGGGCAAAGCAAAACTTGGGACAGGCTTGTTCCACACTTTTCAATGGACCTACCTGTCTGAAGACACCAAGGAGTTGTGTAGCTCCTGTGTTACGTGCAAAGCCAGTGGCAAGTCAGGTAGCACTACAAAGGCCCCCTTAATTCCACTGCCAGTGGTTGGGGTTCCCTTTGGGAGAGTAAGGATTGACATAGTTGGTCCCCTAGACTCTCCAACAGCATCTGGGAACATATTATTCCTGGTGGTGGACCATGTCACCGGATAGGCAGGATCTATTCACCTTAGGACCAACCACAGCTCCTTCAATCGCCAAAGACTTCTTAGAAATCTTTTCTAGAGTGGGTTTTCCTAAGGAGGTGGTGTCAGACAGAGGTGCAAACTTTGTGTCTGGCTACTTGAAAGCTATGTGGAAAGAGTGTGGATTAAATTACAAATGTATCACACCTTACCATACACAGTGCAATGGTTTAGTTGAAAGGTTCAACAAAACCCTCAAAGGTATGATTATGGACTATCTGACAGCCTCAGATGGAGATGGGATGTTCTATTACCTTGCCTTCGTTTTGCCTACAGAGAGGTTCCACAAAAGGGAGTTGGTTACAGTCCATTTGAACTTCTGTTTGGACATCCAGTTAGGGGTCCACTTTGTGTAGTGAAGGCGGGTTGGGAGCAGCCTCTCAAACCTCCCAAGCATGACATTGTAGATTATGCTAGGCTTGCGTTTACATATGGCTGAGTACATGAAGAAGGCCAGTAAAACCCTGGAGGCCAGCCAAGAGCTTCAGAAGTTATGGCATGACCAAAAGGCTGTTCCGACTGTTTACCAGCCAGGGCAGAAGGTGTGGGTCTTAAAGTCTGTCAAGAGCACTCCAAGACAAGTGGCGTGGCCCCCACACCATCCTGGAGAAGGAAGCTGAGGTCACCTACCTGGTGGACCTAGGTACTCCTAGAAGCCCCCACAGGGTGCTTCATATGAGCCACCTAAAGCATTACTTTGACAGGGCTAACATGAGCTTGCTCGTGGCTACTGATGAGGGACAAGAGGGAGAGAGTGACCCTCTCCCTGTTCTCTCATGCAACCCAGTTTATGGTTCAGTTGGAGTAGTCTTGGCAGACAGCCTCACTGACCAACAACAAACTTGAATGCAGACAGGTTGTCAATTCCCTGAACTCTTTTCTATGACACCCAGTCTGACTACCTGGTGTACCCATGAGGTGGCTTGTCAAGAGTAGAATCTACAGGCAGCCTCATCATGTCAAAGATTGCATCAGGAACGGGTTCCAGAAGATGATAGAGTTTGGGGTCATTGAGCCTTCAAACAGCCCTTGGGCTAGTCCAGTAATCCTTGTGCCCAAACCTCATTCCCAGGGCAGAAAGAGAGAGGTGAGGTTTGGGTAGACTACAGAGGCCTCAGTGCAGTCACAAAAACTTATGCCCATCCTATCCCCAGGGCAGATTAACCTATAGGTATACTGGCTGCTTCCAAGTATCTCAACACCTTTGCCCTGAGTGCAGGCTATTGGAAAATCAGGCTGTCAGATGCTGCCAAACCCAAAACTGCATAGTCCACCATTGGTGGGCACTACCAGTTTACAGTAATGCCCTTTGGTTTGAAGAATGCACCTGCCACACATTCCAGAGATTGGTGAATCAAGTTCTGACAGGCCTGGAAGACTTTAATGCAGCATATCTAGATGATATTGCTGTTTTTAGCTCCACATGGCAGGATCACCTATTCCACCTCAGGAGTGTACTTGAGGCCCTGCAGAAGCCAGGCCTCACTATCAAGGCCAGTAAGTGCCAGATAGAGCAGGCCAAAGTTGTATACTTGGGCCACCTGGTAGGTAGAGGCCAAGTTCAACCTTTGAAGAGCAAAATCCAAACCATTATGAATTGGGTTGTTCCCACTGCTCAGACTCGGGTCACAGCTTTTCTGGCCCTGACTGGGTACTACAGAAGATTTGTTAAGGGATATGGGCTGGTCGTGACACTCCTCATCTCACCTCTAAGAAGATGCCTAAGAAGGTTAATAGGTCAGTTAGCTGTCAAGAGGCGTTTGATGCCCTGAAAACGGCGATGTGCTCAGCTCCCATTCTACAGAGTCCTGATTACTCCAAACAATGTATTATTCATATAGATGCCTCTGAGATAGGAATAGGAGCAGTGTTATCACAACTCAGTGAAGATGGCCAGGATCAACCTCTAGCTTTTATCAGCAGAAGGTTGACCCCCAGAGAGAAACGTTGGTCAGCTATAAAGAGGTACCCACTTCATTGTCCAGACAGACCGCAAGCCCTTCTTGTGCCTCAAACAGATGAAGGGTGAAAATCCTAAACTTTTAAGGTGGTCCATTTTCCTACAGGGGATGGACTATTCAGTGGTAACATAGACCTGGAAGTAACCATGCCAATGCAGATGGACTTTCCAGGTATTTCATCATAGAAAATTAAGACTCAACTGGGCAGGGTTAGTCTTATTTTCTTTCATTTAGGAGGGGGTTATGTAGGAAAGTAAGATCTTTCTGGCAGAGTTACCCCCACTTTTTGCCTAGTGTCAGTGTGTTTTGACTGTAATACACTGGGATCCTGCTAATCAGGACCCAAGTGTCTGAGCTCTCACTCCTCAATTTACTGGTAAGTACTTTGTACACCCCACAATTCGTATACTGGTGTACCCCTTTAAATCCCTAATATATGGTACTAATGGGCCTAGGGCACTGATACACCAGGGGTCTCCCATGGGCTGCATTATGTATTGTGCCACCCATGGGAGCCCATGCAAACTGTGAATACCTGTCTACCCTTTCAGCCTGCGTGAAATGTTGCATACACCTTTCACTTGAGATATAAGGTTTTCCTTATACCCCGTCACTGCACTTAAAACGTATAAGTCACCCCTAAGGTAGGCCTTACATCCCACAGGTAGGGTGCATGGTTTTATGTGTGAGGGTGTCCCTGCACAAGCAGAGACCTCCCTACAAACCTTGAAGTTAATTTCTGGCTTTGTAAGTGCAGGGAAGTAATTTTAAGGTTTATAGTGGACACTGGCCAAGTCGATATGTCCAACTATATAATGGCTTTACCGAACCCAGTCATGTTTGGTATCAAACATGTGGAAATCATACAGCTACACTGATTTCAGTGTTGGTTGCATGATACCATGTACTGGGGGGGACTCCTTAGAGGACACCCCATGTCTACCTGTGTAGCCTTGCTGTTCTGCCCTCCTGCTGCTAAATTTAACTCGGGCAGGGAAAGGCAGAACAAACGATTTCCTGTAGAATTAGGTTTCTTAGGCTAGGGTGGGGGTGCCCTACATGCATAAATCAATTTTGCCCAGTTTAGGAGCCCTTGGCCCTGCTCTGGCACACAACTACACAAAGGACAAGGGAGTGTCTACCTTCATGTCATGGTCCTCCCCTGGGAGGTGCCCAGAGCGCCAATAGGTGGCGACTTGATTCTGCCATCTTGAAACTTTGATGGGCAGAGGCACCTGGGAGCATCTGACTGGTCAGTTCACCAGAGTAGCATCCCCGACTCCTCCTGATAGGTGTGTCACCACAAAAGTCATCCTACCCTCTTTCTGGGTTACTTAAGGGCTCTCCTGAGGGTAGATCCTTTGATTCGTCCTGGGCACGGTCAAGATTCGTCAAGACCTGCCTGAAGACACTTCTGCTGTGGGACATTGGAACTCTGCTGCTGGGTCGAGCCAGGAACCAAGACAAGACTGCTCTAGGTAGGAAGACTCCTACTGCAACTTCATCTCCGTGACCTTCCAAGTTTCTGCAACTCCATGGCCATGTATCCCCCAGGTCTCCCACGACTCTGCATGCATCCAAGCAAGAAGGACTCTCCCTTGGAGTAAAGGAGTCACTCCCCTGCATCTGCAGGCACCTCAACGACCGGTCTGGTGTCCCACTGACACCTCCCGGCTCTGCAACACAGATGGTGGTTTGTTGGCTCCCCAGAAGCCTGACCCAGTCTTCCCTGCAACTCGGGAGACTGTAATCCCTCTCCAGCCGACTTGGACTGCATCCCTGTGCACTGCATCTGATTGTCATTGCCAAGGCTTGTTGACTCTCCTGACTGAAGATCTTCAAGCTTTAAGAAGCCCCAACCTCAAGCATCACACAGCTCCAAGAGTGTTGTCCTCCCTGCATCTCCAGCGACCTTGGCATCAATCTTCTGCTGAGGCCTCCTTACGACTCACTGTGCCTGCTACCAGAGGGTCCTCCTGGGGTCTCCATCAATTCCTGCTGGCTCTCCTGTGTGCTAAGGGTTGGCCCTGACTTAAACTTGCTGGGTTAGTCCCACAGACCTTGTTTGTCTGCAACCAAGCATTGTTTCCTGCAAACCGACTGTTGTCTTTGCCAAAGCTTGTTGGTGGTCCTGCTGGCTACTGACCCTCCTGCTGTCTTCAACCATCATGGGACAGCTTGTGGACTGCTCCAGTGCTCCTGCATTGTCACTTGGGCTCCACTGCTGCTTCATCAAGACCTGCATGCTACAGCAAGCACCTCCGGCAAGGGGTGGCATGGTGCTTCTGCTCCTCCTGGACATCTCCGGGTGGTTTGGACTCTATCTCCTCTGCTTTCAGGTACTCCTCGTCCAGAATCCATGTTTGGGTTCCACTGACTGGGTCAGTGAGACGCAGTAGCTGCCGTACTTCCAAGATCCTCCATTGACATCAGCAGGCGTTTCCGACACCACTTTGTACCTGGGCTCCCTGGTGTAGATATCCTGGTCCCCAGGGTATCCACGGGTGGGGTGGTTCTGCATCCTTCCTTGATCCAACTGGTTTCCTTGGGCTCCTTTGGGAAGGGTCCTGAAACTGTAAAATACCAATTGCAACTCTCCCTGTGTTATTCGATGGATGTTTGACCCAGTGTAACACCTCTGCACCCGGGTGCCTTAGGGTCCCTGGCTAGTTACCTTTGGTTGTTCCGTGCTGTTTTGATTGTGCCTATCAGATAATACAGAATCTTCCACATGGTAGCCCAACACCCGGCGCAGTCAAAACACTTTAACACAGCACCTTTAGAAAAGGGTTTTATCTTACAAAATGCAAGGACTCTCTTTCTTGAATAAGGCTTGGGGTTAATTTTACACAATGCTCTTTAACAAAAGCTTTCCCAGCTGTCAAATGCACAAGATTCAAATGCACGAAGAGCTATATATGTTTATATGCAAGCAATTATAACACACTTGGTAAATATAATGCATGAATAATACTGATGAATAAACAAGCAGCAAATAATATGAGATAAGACTCAAGCAAATATACTGGACGTCCTGCAAGGGATCAGAAAGCTATATATACATCAAATGAGAACTTTGGAGGTGCACCTGACTCACTCACACATCACAAAGAAAACACACTCACTCACACATCAAATGATCACAGCCACTGGCTCACATCACAATGGCAATAATCAAAACTCAATACATCACCTGGTGCAAACACCGCATCTCAGACTGGGGAAGTAAACAGCCGTGATTGAGAACCTCAGCAACCAGGGTCTACGCTCCGAGATAGACGAGTCTGTCCTCGCTCGGATCCAAACTCCCGGTTTCCAAGTCCACAACCCTCAGCTTTAAACACACTAGAAGATTCGAGAAAGACCTCCCCCTGGGCCAGAGGAATCTTACCAGAACTGGCCAAGTTCCAAGCAAGCATTCCCACGGCAGGAAGGAGCTCTCACATTCCCTTCTCCAAACTCATATGTTCCAACCTCATTTCCAGTTTCAGAATACATAACCAATCCTTCACCAAAACAGAAAGACCTTAAACGTGAATAACCCAAGCAACTTGAAAGCGCTGCTGTGCACGCAGACAAGCGGAAGCCAGGGAAAAAGGATGACATGAGGCCATGTCAAAGCCAATAGTAAGAACTTCATAAGAGCTGAAGCAAGGCAAAGTCAGAAAACAAGATGACATGAAGCCATGTCAAAGCCAATAGTAAGCACTTCATACAACACCAAGCACATGTGTGCATCACTGCCCACAACACTGCACTTCGAAACCAAAGAGTACATTCCACACCTCTCTCTCCCTTTCATGCTTTCAAATGCATATCCCACACGCTCTGTTCTTGGCAAGGCTATTCTACTGCGTGACAGCTCCCACTGAAAGACAGCAAGATTACAAGAACAAAACTTTTAAGAGAAGCAGGCATATGCAGGACTGTCGTGCATCCAGGCTAGGATGAAATAACACACTAAAGTCAGTTAAAATAATTGTAGTCAAAGGTCATCACAGGGTCTCAAACTACAAGAGTGCCTCTAGCACTACACATGCTTCCCTTGGTTTCTTCATCCTTGGGTATCAGTCCTGGTTTCGTACTCAGCTTGCATTCCATTTTCTTAGTATAGGGTTTGCCCTCCCACCCCCCAACCCCCAATAGGGGAATATGTGTTTTCTATGCTTTACTTACCTTTGTTCAAAGTATATTCGTATGTGTATTGATATCTCCGTGTAGGAGATATACCAAGGTCGTTTTAGTGTTGTGTTTAATAAATACAGATGTATTTTTCTAACTCTGGTGTGGTTCTTTCTTACGTGTAAGCTTCACTGACTGGCTATGTAGTAATGTATCCACTTTAGACCCTCCTGAATAAGCCTTAGCTGCTCTCCATAGCTACCCCTTGAGAGCTTTGGTTATCAGGGACCACTACTACTATCACTAAGCGTTGCCTGGACTCAGTGCACTGTACATCATATTCTGAGCCAGCCTCCGATGGATAGTCTGTAGCAGAAAGAGCATTACTATAGGTAAGGAACTTGTTTTTAGGTCTCGCCTACACAGCGCACATGCGCTGCTTAGGAGGACATTTAGCCATCGTTCTCCTCTTTTTCGAAGCACATACTCGTGCTTGTGGCGGCATCCACCTTGCGAGAGCGCGCAGGGGAGCGCCCCAGAAACGAGTATGTGCTTCAAAAAAGAGCAGACTGCGCGCACACCACTCCAGTGTTTTTCTTTGAAGCAGACGGTAATTCTTTCTACAAACCCCATGAAATCTAGGATCGTGGGGTGGTTTTTACTGCCACAAAAATTATTAAACTTCTGCTTTTTGCTGAAGTACTTGTCCAGGGTTGGTGAATAATTGAAAAAGTTTGTGAGACACACAGATGTATGAGTTTACTGATCTATGCCAGCATTTCGCCCCCAAACACCCCCTCCCCATTCCCTTAACCTTAAACTCAGTGACTGTAAGTAACTTGCCATTGAGAAATGTTGTGCTCTCTGATACGTAGGATTTGAGATCTTGTACATCTACAAATCTTGATTCTTTGAATGAGGTTCTTGGAATTTCCTGTTAAAATGAGCTTTTCTGCCAATGTAAATGTAATTGATGTGTGTCAGATAATGTTGTGAATTAAATTCAAGATGATTTACATAAGTCATGATTGTGTGGGAGGTGAATGGAGGAACATTGCAGAGCATAACTTAGTTACTCCATGGGCAAAGCACTCATTTTTACAAAGAGTTTCCTTGACTGTAAATGACGTTAGTAAGGCATGTGACATTCAGCTCGTTGAAATAGGGCTTTGTTGTGGGTCTTTCTTCTGAAGGAGGTGATCCTTGAACATTGCCTTGAACGGCCCACATGTTGTAGTGTAGTTCCTATATCCCTGATAGGCTCTGCGCATTGGAATAATATACAATATAGTTTTGACATAGGACTGAGGTCAGTATGTCTCTATCAAGTACATTAAACTTAATTACCTTGTGTGTGCCAGCTAACTCAGAGGTCACTAGAAAAGAAGGGATTAGTTTCTGACAACCGCATAAACATGACAACTTTGTTTCCCTTAGAATCGGAACAATCTCAGAATCGTGGAAACAATAGATAACAGTTTCACTCAGTCAATCGTGCATGCTTCGTTTCTACAGAGTTACACAGAAATAGATAGACGGGCGTTTCAATAAAAAGGTTTATTGAACAGTCTTATTTCTCGTGCAACAGATATGAACTGCTACAATCGTAAGACAGAATGCGAAGAATAATGTGTACAGCGTTAGCAGTAAGATAAAATAATACTGTAATAGCATGGTTTGTAGCTATGGCAGATATTCATAAAAATACATACATAAATAACACAGGCTAAAATGTTAATACTCATCTTATGCTTCTAGCTAGTTCTACCCCAGTGTACCTAACCGAAGTGTAGTACGAGGTAAGAAGTAGGTGCTGTTTGTCTATAGTCTAGTTTAGCTATAGTTGCCAAGATATGCCAAAAGTCCCTCTAGGTTATAGTCCGCTCCATACCTTAGAATGAGTGAGGTTGGAATCTCTTTCTGAGTCTCGATCTCTAACACCCTGCAAGGGGAGTCAGAAACACTGGAGCTGGATTCTCTGCAAGGAGGATGACAGCATCTGGTCAGTGCGTCAGGCGGGGACTTGACGTCCTTCCGAACTTGCCGTGGCGAGCTGCGTCGTGCAAGTATGCAGCCGAACCGTGGTTTGCTATGGTAAGTGAAGGCGCATTTATACCTTCAAGGTGTTTAGGAATGCCAGTATTGACGTAAAAGTCGAGCAGAAGAACGTCATGAATGAACCCCTAAGGAATAGATGTTCATGCATAATAAATGAGTTCTTGGAGAACTCAATATCCAAGCAAGAGGAAGTCCTAAAGGCTTAAGAGTCTGGTTTTCCAAGAACTCGTTGTGATGTAGATGAACGGATGTAGGTGGCCATGCCTGTATTTGGTTAGCATGGATAATGCCTAAATAAGGGTAGGATTTCTATGCCTAAATATGGGCAAAGCAAATTGTGCCTATATAAGGACATAAATCGGGAAACCTATATACGGTATCTAAATCGACACACAACACCCACTCCACTTTCGTATGAACGACATTACTAAATCCTAAACATGCTAAACATATCTAAAATATAGCTACATATGATGGCTAAGAGCATGTCTAAAAATACATTGTAAAATGCATAAAAACTTTTGCCATGCATAAAAATGCATTGGTGCTGTACATATTAAAGCAATGTTTCATTCTAAGCATATATTTACATTGAATGCTAAATGAATGAACATACATATATATATATATATATATATATATATACACATTATGAAATGGCTCGTAAATAAAGAAGAAAAAAGGACGAAACCATTTCATGCTAAGTTACATAAATCAGTTGGTATTGACAAGGTGACATATTGTCTCTGAAAGTGTATCAAAGAATTCTGTTCTCTATCAATAGTTCTACAATAAGCAGATTACTGTGCCATAAAAAGAAAAATTCAAATTTGGAAAAAAAATTAATCATAGGAAAAAGTTCCAAGTTCAGTCTTTGTTTTGAAAAATGAAGGCCAAATCCAGAGACTTCCCGGTACACTGTGTGCTGAATCAAAAGGCAGTGTATGGGGATGGAGAAAACATGAATTCTTCTAACCCTGTAGACAAAAAGTCGTCTACCGTTGTAGGTGAAAGTTGGATTACCTCGTTTAGAAGACTAACCGCACATAGATGAGAAGCATCACCGTCAGCATTGTTCGCAATTTGCGTCTGTGAGATCTTAATGAATGCCGTCATCAGGATTGGTAGCCGCTGGGGACAACACACAGCATGGGCCGTTACCGGGTCCAGCAGAGTAGCGATATCCGTAGGCATGACTGCTGGGAGTGTTAGACAGATGTCTAGCATGCATTCTTCACCGCAAAGCAGGCAGCGTAGAACAGGTAAGATGCAATCTTGCCAGATTGGTCTGAATGACAGAAACCATGTGGTATTTAATTCTCGTAGACAAGGTAAACCTACAATTTGGACGATGCGCTCACGACACTTCATCTCCAATAGAGCTCTCTCTATTGTGCTTGGAGTGACACTGATGATTTGGCTTGCCATATTGGAGCAGTAGGAGCAAAAATAGGATCCCTGCAACGAGTCCAAAAAGTAGTGGCAGTCCGCCAAACACAGAGTGCACAAAGGTGGGAATTATTCCGAGGACTGCTTGAAAAGGTGCTAACAGTCCTGAACACACGGTCTTAAATACATGTACAATACTGCTCGTATCAGACATGTTTAAGATACGTTCCAACATTTCTGAGAAATGTATAGGGCAGTTTGTATTGAAAAGGGCTTGTATCTCGGCAGAAGTCCTAGCGACTTGTAGGTCATAGGTTTCTTTGGCCGAGGTCAGTGGCACAGTTGGTTGTAAAAGAATGGCTTTCATTCTGCTTTGAGTATCAATTCGTATAGAAGAGATGTTCAGTGAAGGCAATAGAGGCAACTCCCTGACTGTCTGTATTTATTTGTGGAAACAAGACTTGCATACAGCAAGTGACCCTGGATGTAACCGTTACTCGATATGGGATACCTGGCAACATGCCACAGCAGCTGTGATCATTCAACATGAGGTAACTTCCATTTGAAAGTAGTCCAAAAATTGGATTTATCACTGCAGCTGGTGAGCCTTGCAGGTGACAGGATAAGTTTGTAGTGGACTATAACCTCTGCTAGGCCCTTTATTCTCATTAAGTTCTGTAATGTGTCACTTCAGATGGGAAGCCTGGGATCTTAGATGCAGGTGGAAAATGGTAAACATCCCCGTAAACTGATAACATGTGGGTGACTTCTTCGGAATTGCTACCTGAAACTATCAGATTACACAGCATCAGAGGGACACATGCAGCACCAAATTGAAGTTTAGAGTGATTTTCCTATTTGTCTTTATTTGAGCTGCATTTTAATTATTTTGGTGACCACTTATAATTGAAAGTTCTTGAAGCACGGTGACAACAAATCTGGCGAAAACCAAACGTACCTGGCTCCATGGAAATTAGGCTTAAAGTCAACAAAGCTGGGTATAGGGGGTCTCTGGGAACAATGTATGAGTGGCTTGGCCTTCAGTAGCTCATGATGATTTTCACTGGTCAGAAGTATCTCTCACTTTAAAAAGATTAGAGACATCTGCTCTAAATTAATACGATCAATTTCTCGTATTCGTTCTGCAGTCTCTGCTTGGGTAATCTTCCATATTTCATTATAAGCAGCGTAGATACCGGCATATATGAAACGTTTTTGACGTGGTTTTCTTGGTCCTAGCAAGAATTCCCTAAGGTCTGTGCCTTCCTTAAGTAAAGATAAGTGTTGTTTTACATCCTGCAGTGTAGCTTTCTGTAGCCAATCAAGGCAGAATTTCCCTACACCATATCTTGTTACTACCCCTGGATGCTGTCTTTGAACATAGCGTGGGTCTGGTCTATTGATGGTGAAACCGTGTGTTTTGTTCAGGAATCGATCTTGACAGTTGTTTGTGTCTGTGGGCCAGAGCAACCATTTTTTCCATTCTGGATCTGATCTGTTGTGATGCAAAATATTATGTACGTCGACCTCCCTCCGTGTAGTGCTATTACTTGCAGGTATAGGTATGGTCGGTGTGTTCATGTCTTAATCTTGGCTAACCCAAGGCAAGATGTTTGTTGGACAGTGTCATTCAAAAACATAATTTACTCAGGGATGATACAGGCTCTAAACAAAGCTTCTACCCCCTGCACTTGCCAATCTTTTGTACCCCAGAGAGATTTTGTCTCAATGTTGTCTTTCCAAAAGTCGAAACCCTATCTAGACAGTTGGGCAATAAAGGCTGCAGAATAAATCTGTTTCGTATTGGATAACATATTTTTCATTCCTGTCTTGTTCATATTATTAAAATAAAATGATTCTGGATTTGAAGTTGAACCCTGACAAATATGGAAATTTCATTGCAGAAGTTTTTGAGCTACCCTTTGGAGGTGTAGGACAATGTTTCCATTGGTTATACATAAATACATTTCTAGGTCATGCAGTTTTATGCAAGAAATGATGACCATAGTGGTTATAACAATACATTTGTTAATAGTCTGATGAACCCTCTAAATATTCATGATTTGTGAATACTGCAGACATTTCTAGATCAGACATCATGTTATTAACAGTCTCGAAGTCCCAATCATCAGGAAAGGTACTAGAGGTAATAAAGTCACTTAATGAAATTTTAAATAAGTGTGGGATCTTCAAATGTTCCGACGGGCCAAAAATGTCATATTCAGTTCTGTCCCAAACTATGCCATCTGGTATAGGAACGGCTGTGATGTTCACTGCTGACAAGTCTCTTGCTTCACGATGGGATGATTTGTGTGGCTGGAGAAGTAAGTTCACTATTTTACTTGCTGTGTCCATTTTAATATATATTCCATTTATCAGCATACCCAGAGTTATTACCAGAGCTAACCAAAATAGAAAGAAGAATATTCCCAAAACAATCCATAGTTCAATCCACGGTGAAACCAGATAAGTCTTTTTCAGGAGATGAAAAAAGTCTGTTGCTTGTTCTTTGAAAGTTCTTTGTGCTGGCGTCGTTTCAGGTTCGCTGGGATCCTCAGAAAACTTATTGAAGTTAGTGAAATAGCTAGAGGCAGTTCTGTCAATGGTTGGAATTGTATCAGGATTCGTTGAAATCGCTGGAACCAGTTGATCACTTGTTACTTCGTTGTAGACAGGTGTATCAGTATGAACTGTTATTTGGGTCTCAAGAGGGACGAGTTCCATAGCTTTGTTGCTTAGTCCTTCATTTCTCACTGCAGAATCTTCAAAGGTGATGAATCTCTGTTTGAACCTTTTGGATTGTAGCTAGCGGAGTGGGCCTGCTACATTGTCGGAGTCCACTTGGCCTACTGCTTAGTATCGGCCACATAGTGTGGTTTGATCAGGTCGATGGACAAAAATCTTTTCTCCTTTTTACCAGCAAGGGGCGGCAGTAGTACTGTTCTCGATCCGTTGATTGCAAGGACAGGTACTGGTTGTCTGTAAGAAGGCCCAAATCTTTTCTCTGACTCTATCACCAAGCTTTGAGATCCAGACAGGCCTTGCTGGGAAGTTTGGTTTTTCCCCAGTGGTGGTTGGCTTCAGGAACTCGTTGCTTTGTTTCATTCTTAGTTCATTTAAGTCCTGTAAAATAGCTAAACTATCTTTGATATCAAACTTTTTATTTTCCACCACTGTGCATTTCATGTCAAGGTCCGGAATCAACATTCTAGTTCCAAATAGGACTTCATATGGAGTGACACCCCCTAGAGAACTTCTTGGCAAATTGTTTAATGAGCTTTAGACCCAATTAAGATGTTTGACCCACCCATCAGCCGAACCTAATACCCTAGCTGTTGATGACTCAGCATGTGTATCACGTGAGTGTTTTGAAGTCCATTTCACAACTGAACTACTTGTCCCCAAAGCGTTTTATGCTTGATTGTGCGACCTCTTGCTTTTTTAAACCATTTTGAAGCCAATTCTGTAAATATTAATTGTATGATTGAACACAATAAAAAGAATCGCACTCTGAGTGTGGGGAATTCGCGATCCGTATTTTCAAGTGCCATTTTAAATGCTTGTAGTTCAGCTCGCTGAGCTGTACAATCTCCTAGAGATTGCGTTTTTGTGACCATTGGTCTAAATTTGCCATCGAGCATACGACCTTTAACGATCGCGCATACTGCACTATAAGCTTGCTTACCCCTCGTAGTGGGTTGTGCAGATCCGTCAGTATAAATTATAAATTCGTACTGGTCAAGAGGGAGGATTTCAGTAGGCAGAGGAAATTCGTGTTCGTATTGCAGGAATGCTTGTGTTTTTAAATAAGGATCAAAAACATATTCAACATCAGTTGCAGCAAGAGAATTAACCCACTGTATCCATCTTGGATGTAAAGCTTTTGCATTCGGAATACTCGCTTTTGTAACTGCCTCTAAGGCTGGGACAGGGGTTACGACCATAATGCGTTTCACCTGTGCTAGGGCTCTTTCTTTTGCTACAGCGGTTTGAACTGCTGTCAGAATTTTTTCTGTCGATGTAAATTTAATTTCGGCTTGCATATACAAATGTGATTTGTATGCAATTGGTACTTTTTCACCTTCCGCATTGACCCGGAATGATTCGGACCATTATGTTGCGTACGTTTATGCGTGTTTGTAAGTGTTTTGTTGCTAACATGTCAGCTTGAAGTGAACACAGCATAGCTGTGTGTTCCTGTGTCCAATGTGTGATTTTAAAATCAGGTTTGATTAATTCGTAGAGAGGTATAACTCTTTCTGCGTAGTTTAGAATGCATGTTCTTCCAAAATTTAGGAAACCTAGAATCGACTGTAAGTTTTTTATTGTTTTTGGAGGTTGGAGCAGCGCACACTTTTCTAAAAAGTTGTCTGCCAGGCTTTTGCCTTCACTTGATAGTTCATATCCTAGGAAAAGGACGTTGAGATGGGCAATTCTCGATTTTTTCAAAATTGAATTTATAACCTACAGAGGTGAAGCCCAGTATAATGGTATTCAACCTGTTCAGTACATCGTCTGT
The DNA here is from genome assembly GCF_964204655.1 of Triturus cristatus. Lineage (NCBI taxonomy): Eukaryota > Metazoa > Chordata > Amphibia > Caudata > Salamandridae > Triturus > Triturus cristatus. Next base: position 814,005,582 of record NC_140583.1, on the reverse strand, counting down.
CAGATAGATATCATCGACATATGACAATGCCTTGTCATCATAAAATTGTAGAAACTCTGTTACCCTTGATGAGAATAACCCTGGACTATTCTTGAATCCCTGAGGGAGACAACAGAATTGACGCTGGGTCCCCATTATTGAGAAAGCTGTCAAATACCTACTTTCAGGTGCTAAGTTATATCTAATTTGGTTTTTATATTTTTACACACAATGTTAGTCATTAATGCTGTAATATGTGCATTTTGCACTGCAAATGTTTTACAACAAGAGTTTAGGTGTCTGTAATCCAAAACTAGACGATATGTATTGTCTGGTTTGGAAACAGGAAACAAAGGATTGTTCATTGATGAGGTGCATGTTTCAATCACCCCTTGGTAGTCAAAGATCTTCCTGACCTGTTTTTTAGCTTCTTGCTGAATTGGATACTGCCTTTGTGCAGTTGGTTGATTTTTTAACTGGATCTTATGGTGAGGTGAGTCCTCATCTCATCCTACATGATTTTTGTATAATGCTGGGGCTTGGGCCACTGCCCATTTCCTGGCATAAGTATATTTTAAATGTACTGGAACATGGTTAGAGAAGGCTGGCATAATGATGTCTTCGCCATGTGGGCACTCTCTGACAAATTCTGGTGGCCAGTCCCGTTCTGCTAGAAGTAGATCATAAACCTTTGAAAGTCGCTCCCAAAAGAGTGCTTTCACTTTTCTTGGTATGTCTCCCTCCATCCGGAGTGTTATTTCATATAACCTTTGTGGAGAACTAACCCTGGTGTCTGCAGTTTCAACTTGAATGTCTTCATTCAGGTCCACTGTCTCCAGAAGTCCTTTCAGGTTCTGGCGAGCTATTGATACTTCTGCTGCGCTGTCCAACATTGTCTGAGCCCATTCTCCGTTCGAGTTGTGTTCTCAGAATCCTCGGCATGTCTGATCTTCAGACCTGCTACTTTCTTCTTGGAGAATTGAGGTTTTGGTTTGTTTTTCTGAACGTGTTGATCGTCTTTGGACTTCACGTGTTCATCTTTTTGATCTGACCGTCCTCTTTTTTCTTATGTCTGTGACGATATCTGAAAGGTACGAGAGAAACGCGTATCAGTATCTTGATACCTGTCAGGTTTTCTCAAATTATCCCTATTCCTGAGGTTATACCTCCTTTCAGCGGGCTCCTTTTGAGGAGACCTACCTCGGGATTGAGAATCTTTCTCTTTTGAATGTTGTTTGTTATTTTCCCACTTCTTTTTAGAAGAGGTAGGATTGTTTTCGGGGCCGGACTGGGCACTGAAATCAGCCCTGGCAAAATTTTCCAGACCAGCCCCCAGCCAGCGCGTATCGAGCGTGTGCAGCGAGCGAGCGCAGCGAGCGAGCCCGGCCAGCGCATAGAGAGCGAGCGCAGCGAGCGAGCCCGACCGCTACTAGGGTGGTTTGGGGGGGTCCTCACCCCAAGGAAATTTTGGAAAACAACCGACCAAAATTGTGAATTTTACAGCACATTTTTCATTACATATTCATTTGTATCAACTTTCAAACCACAGTAAATAGTAGATGATGACCTTCAAGAGCACCAGGTTACCCACCCAGTCATATGTACCCATAGACATTCTTTCAGAGAGCACAAAAAATAGGCACAAGTAGTAAATCAGAGAGAAATAAAAGTGAGACCAGCCCCCACATGGTGTGTAGCGAGCAAGCGCAGTGAGCAACCACTATTAGGGGGAGTTTGGGGGGTTGAACTTGTCCCCCCCCACAAGAAATTTGGGAGACAGAAAGGCCAAAAAAAAAAGTCTTTTTCAACACATTTTTCATTACATATTGGATTGTATTAACTTTTAAAGCATAGTAAATGATTACCTTAAGGAGCACCAAGATACACAGTCATAAAACACAGACATTCCTACAGAGAACACTAAAAAATGAAATGTCGAGCACGAAACATGAATTTAAATATAACCAATTTATTCTTCATATAAAATAGCATAAAGACATTTAAAAACGCACTTAACTTCAAACAATTGTGCAAAGGTTCAGAGTAAAAAGTGTACAAGACAATGTGCAAACATTAAATGATTTTTATATCCTGAGTTTTGTAAACAGTGCTAAAATAAAGCATCTTATGTAAAGTGCAACAGTGCACAACATTATGATTGCGTGTATATTGACATTGTAAACAGTTAACATGACCTGGCTGTAGTAGCAAATCCTTAATATGAAACACTGTAAAAACATAATAACGTACTTCTCAAACAAGTGATATATTCAGTTGCACTTTGCATTAGTTTGTGTCAAGAGGGTGTTTCACAGATGAGATGTGGGAGCAAGTCCCCAAGCAACCACCCATGGGTTTTGATGTAAAGCCCTTCCTACTAACAAAGGTAGACCTAGATTTAAGACAAAAGCTGACACCTTCTTGAACTTTTCCAAGAATGCATGTATGCTCTACAGTACAGCATAAATACAGTACAGTAAACATTTTAAAGTTTTCCTAAGCATAGGATTTTGTAGTGGATGTATATTACTTGTTGTTTCAGTGCAAAACCTATGCTAAACGTAATGCTCACAGCCTTTCACTATGGTACAAAGGTGTGTGCGTGGTGCAAAGCAGGCTCAAAGAGAGCCAACACAAGGAGGTCAACTCTGGTTATTGCACTGCGATGTTTAATATTTATAAATGGCCCTCAAAATGTTGAAGGTAACGTGCAAATGTCAAATGCTTTTCATGTCCAGAGTGCAACCGTCAAAGAAAATATTTTTTTTGAAGTGCTCAGCTTAGAAATGTGGTAACTTAAGTTCACATTTTAAAGTGTTAACATGCCTTGCATCAATTTGCTTTTGGAGGCAAAAAGATCAATGATTTTCTCATTGCTTATTCGCATTAAAGCATCTTTTTCCACAGACATAAGCATAAAGGCTTCCAAACGTGACTGAGAGAGAGAATTACGCAGCCTATTCGAGATGTACTTGAGCTTCGAAAAAGATCTTTCACAAGCCACCTGAGAGGAGGAAAGAGTCAATGCCAACTTATAGGCATTAAAGAGAGAAGAGTAGGTGTTACTGTACAGGTTATAACGCAATATTAAACTATAGCAGCAAGCAATACAGTCCTTGCAAGTCTTACACTTCTACTTTTTTTGCCCAACATTAGCGTACTGTATCATCTCATCCTCAAAGTTGAGATAATGGGTGTCTAAGTCTTGCTCATCTTCAACTTCTTGGATGATACTGTACTCTTCCTCAATACTGAGTTTTAGTCTGCTCCACTTAGATGCAAAATCAAGCAACTCATGCTGCAGTTTTTCAACAGATGCTTCCGGATCAAATCTAGTTAACAAGCCACTTAGTCGTTGAAGAGCATTTTGGGGAAAGTTCTGGACGATGTCTGTAAAGTTTCTGGGGTCCAGGCATGCCAAATCTGCAAACAACTGGCCATGAGTTGTGAATCGACTTTGCAGGCTGGTAACTACTTTGTCCATTGCAGCATTATAAACTTCTATCCTGTATTTATCAGTAGCTGACCTGATGGGTTCATCAGTCGCAGTTTCGCCGGGCATCATCATCTTCCTGCGTACTCGAACCTGTGGGAAGTCAACTTGAATACAAATTTCGCTATCACACTGAACCAATTTTTCTTTTGCCCAATTGATGAATGTATTTGTAGCATCCATTATGGTGCTGAAATCCCGACCTTGTTGCTGTAGGGAGTCAATGGTTTTAGTCACCATTCGATATGCCTGCAGTACATCAAGACCTTGTGTTTGCAAGTACAAAGATAAAGGAGTGGTATTTTGAAAAATAAACAGATACAAAATGGTGTCAAATGTAACTAGTGACTTTAGAAATGAAATGGCTTTGTATCTGATCTCATCATTGAAGTTATCTGATGTGGATATCTCTTCCATAGTTTGAAGAATCTAAATGTAGACAGATTTGCTTGGGTCATTGTATAGACCAAAGATTTTTTTGAGTGCTACATCTTTGGCCCACCATCTTGTTTCTCCAATTATAGAGATGGACCGAAACCGTGCTTCAATACTTTTGTCTCGCCACACGTTCATGCGAAGGTATGAATCTCTGAGAAATACGGCACAAGAATTTAACAGCCCAAACAGTGATACTGCAGATACAGAGGTTTTAGTTACGTCAGTTATAACAAGGTTAAGTACATGCGCGTAGCACCACACATGAATCTGATCATGTGCTTTTTTACTCAGCCATGCTGTGAACCCATTATACTGTCCTTGCATATTGGAGGCTCCATCTGTTGAGTTACCAACACAATTTGCAACGCTAATGTTCATGGATTCAAGGACAGTGCAAACTAGCTCACACAATGCCTTTCCGGCTGTCATTGTGCAGTTAACAACAGACACAAGACGTTCGTGGACAACATCGGTCCCATATCTGACTATAATAGAGCACTGGTCTACAACATTTATGTCCTGTGTTGTATCCAGCTGTATTGAGAACATTTCGGCGTCCCTGATTTCTTCAGCAATACCCTCTTTTATTAATGAGGAAATAATATCTATGAGAGAGTTTACAGTTGTTTTTGAAATCAGGGTAACCAAATTGCCACGCCCTTTACCACTCTTTGCAACCTCATGATGTTTTTTACTCTATTTAATTACATCCTCAAGATGGATTTTCAATAATGGATCAAATTTTTTAAGATACTGAAGAAGTTCCAAAAAATTTCCATGATCCAATGTTTCATCTTCTAAGGTGTAGCTAGCTTCTGTAGTTGCTCGATAGCTCAGGCCTCTTTTGCCAATCAGTTTTATTGTTTCCACTACTCTTTCTAAAATGGCACGTTTTCGCTTGACTTCCTCTTGTTTTGCAGTTGTGTGCTTTTTAAAAAGATGGCTACATATATCTATGTTTCTTGATCTCATCATGAAGGATTCCGAAGTACTGTGATGAAGGATGCTATCTTCGTGCTCATCGATTCTCTGATACATATGCCTTTCATCAGAACAGCCATCAATGAAAGCACTTCTATCTGTCTGTTTGCTAAAAGCTAGACATACTACACAGAAAAAGGCTTCAGCTTTGTGTGAATAAGTCAACCACTGCCTTGGTTTCCCATTTTTTTGCCGATATAATCTTTTAGCATTCCAACGTAGACAATCAGGTTGACAGGGATGAAACTTAAACGCATTCAAATTTTCAGATGTTGGTCTCAAAAACCATTGGTCCTCCGCTGGATCAAAGTCACATCAGCATATGCTGATTTCTCAACTATGAGGTCTTCTTGACACTTGTCTTTGGAATCTTCCCCACTTTCTATTTCAATTTCACCTTCTAAACACTTGGGAGCTGCCTCCTTTACTGTGGAATCGCTACTCATTGCAGTCCTTTGGCCTTCAGCAGTTTGTTCAACAGCTTCACTTCTGAAGCTGGTAGGCGTGATGTCACCTTCGAAAGAAATCAAATCTTTTTTGGGAGTAAAAATATCCGTCACTTTGTGGTAGCGGCTTGCTTCTTTCTCTTGCATTTTTTTCTTCTTTTCACGTTCTTTTTCAGCTCCTCCTTTCTTGTGCACTTTCCTCTTTCCAAAAGCTGCATGAGTTAAAGTCACATCAGCACATGCTGATTTCTCAACTACAGGGTCGTCTTGACACTTCTCTTCGGAATCTACATCACTTTCTAATTCAATGTAATCGTCTATATGCTTGGGAGCATCCTGAGTTACAGTGCCTTCACTGCTTATTTCAGTTCTTTGGCCTTCAGCAGTTTGTTCAGCACGTTCAGTACTGAGGCTGGTGGACGTGTGGCCACCTTCGAAAGAAATCAAATCTTTTTTGGGAGTAAAAATATCCGTCACTTTGTGGTAGCGGCTTGCTTCTTTCTCTTGCATTTTTTTCTTCTTTTCACGTTCTTTCTCAGCTCCTCCTTTCTGGTGTGATTTTCTCTTCCCAGCACCTTTGATATCCTTTGTGAAAATCTAAAATGATAGACAAGAGGGTTTTCAAAGCTGATGCAAACTGATAACAAATTTGAAACAAGACATCCCACATCTAATGCATGGGGCTTGGTTATATGGTATACAGAAACTGTTGTGAGACGTGTGCCTAGAGCATGCTTTTCACAATTTCATTTCCTAAACAGGGAATCCCACAGATTCAGGCAGCTATAACGTGGCATATAGAGGATCACCCATTCTCTTGCAGACACATGTTATTAATTTCAAACATGTAAATAATTCCAACTCAAGAAGTCTCAATTGGCTCCTTTTCAGTCATGTGCGTTTTCATTGGGAAGTATTATCATTAACACTAAAATTATTTTTTGGGGTATCAACATTAATAATGATGTCAGTGCCTTCTGTTTGGTTCTTTCTATCAGTCTATCTGCACATGCCTGGCGTCCACAAAAGTATCAACATAGCCTGAAATTATTTTTCTGATCGCTTCTCAGAATTTGTTGAGAGACTGCACATGGTCGTGTGAGATTGCATGGGAGTGGTGGTGGCCAAGACAGAGTGAGAGGCCTCTCTCCAGTGCAGTTGTCAGAAATAGCATATTAAAGTTTCGGATCATGTGTCACGAATAGACTGCACAATGTTGAGTGATCATAACTCTTCAAGTGTTTCCTAGGACAGACTCAGAGAAACTGTACAGAAAATAAAATCTCAACAGAAGGAGAAACTGCTTCATTGAACAGAGTCAGGCTGAGGCATGGTGTGAAACAGAATAAGATCACAACTGAAGAATAGAGTCCACTACCTAGGACATGCTCAGAGATAGCACAGTACAGAGTGAAATTACAACCTGCAGATTACTTCCTGAGTAGGTGTACAAGATTGAAATTGCATACATTGCTGCCCAGAACTCTTTAAGGGGCCGTACTGGGATGATCACAACACGCTTCAGGCCACTCTTGATTTTTCAACAAAAAGTGCTGTGTTTTAGGATTTTTTTTGTTGCTTTTTAAGACTGTTTCAACGTCAACTTTACAGAATAAAAACTACATTCTGATTTTTTTATTTTGTACGCTGACACACATTAAGCACCGACATGTGATGTCACACATGAGCACACAGGCCACTGAGGCCAGGAAGTGTGGAAGTGTCACACATAAGCACCTAGGCACTGACTCAGGCCTGGTGGTCACACCAGGCCAGTAAGCATGCAAACATCACACATCAGCACCCAGGCCAGTAAGCATGGAAATGTCACACATGAGCCTCCAGGTCACGGAGGCCAGAAACTATGGAAATAGCACACATAAGCACCCAGGCCAGAAAGCATGTAAACGTCACACATAACCACCCAGGCTGCCAGAAGGCATGGAAATGTCTCAAATGGCACCCTGGCCAGAAAGCATGAAAAATTAACACAAAAGCCCTGTCATTGACATGACACATGTGGCAGTTGAGGCCCGGAGGTATCATAGCGCTTTACATGAGGAATATCACTTGAGTGGGTGGCACAATAAGTGTTGCAAGCCCACTAGCAGCATTTCATGTACAGTCCCTGGGTATATGAAGAACCACATTTCTAGGGACTTACAAGTAAATTAAATTTGCCAATTCAGTGTCAGCCAATTTTACCATGTTTGAAAGGAAAGAGTGCAATCACTTTAGTACTGGTTAGCGGATGGTGGTAAAGTGCACTGAGCCCTAAGAGCCAACAAAAATGGCCTTTTTTGATGTAATAAAGCAGATCAAACCGAATTTTAATTTGGAGGAATCTGAGGCCAACAAGGACTTAGCTAACCATGTCTCAGCAGTCAGTATGAACAATATGTATCTAAAAACATTTTACATGTGCTAATGGCGCTGGGACTTTTTCTGTAGCTTCTCATTTTCCGCCCAGCTGTTTCAACGTCTACAATGTGCGCATCTGTAATTCACATGCAAACAGTGAACGGTCATTAGGGTGTGGGCGACATACCGGAAGATATCGACTGGCTTCACAAGCTGTACCACACCCTGATCATGGAGAAGATCTCAGCTACAGTAAACCACCAGCCACAACAGTTTGAGAACCAGTGGGGCCCCTGCTTGAATTTTCTCACAAATGCATTTTGAGAACTCTTGCCTGAAATATCTACGAGTGCTGCACCTCACAGGCCTGGGTTACTGTGCAATGGTGTACATGGACCTGCTCCTAAAGGGCAAAATGGATCCTTTATCAAGATTATGAGTGAACAGGACATCTTTCTCGTTATCTCCCCTAACTTTCTCCCCCCAAATTTCCATTATTCCCCCCATTTCTTTCCCTCCTCTCCAGCATTTCCTGGCTTTAATGGCATCACTGGGGGATTTCCACATATGACACTGGCCTTGTAACCATAACATACAATTATCTCCTTTATCAGTACAATTTAGTGATCTTGTGCCGTGGGGGGGTCACAGTGGTGGACATTTAGTGTAGTATGGTAAATCTGGTCCCATTCTCAACAGATCAGTATTACAATTATTCAGAGATAGCAACGAGATTGCTGAGCAGGCAATGCAATGCAATGCAATGCAAACTGTAATGGGAATGTTTTGTAAAGTTAGGTAGAATCTACAATGCGGAAGGCCGGTGTTATTTGTACGAGACTGCGTGTTTTCTGCTACTGTATGGTACCTGTGCCAATCAAAGCCTCTTAAGTGATTAATGTGATCTGGCCTCAGGCTCTCCTCCTTACTGCAGCATGATGTTCTATTTATATCATTTTGTAGTGGCAGGCCACATGAAGTGAGTCAGTGTAAAATTGCTATAGATTTCGCATATTTGTGTGATTACATATTTGATTGCCGGCCTCAGCGAGGTAGCGTAGCAGTACTTGCGAGATAAAGAACACAGCGCGGAAATAGAAGCCACTGTTTCGGTGGAGGTCGCAGATTATCTTGTTGAATCAATACGCTGCTTCAGAATGTACAACCGCATAAAAAGCTGCACCGTATAGAAGTGAACGATCCCGACTACTTGGAGAAGTGTCAAATAGCAATTGGTTTCATCATGACAAAGTAATACCTTTCCTGGAAAGGTATTACTTCTTTCCTCCCCTTCAACACTGAAGCGACCAATTTCGGCTTTAACTTGCTGGTATAGTCATGCCCTGCCCCCCCCCCCCCCAACCTCCCTCACTGCACCCACCAGCACGTCACCGCCTCCCTGAGTGTGTGTCTGTTTATGTGCGCCAGGGTCAGGAGGGAGAGTGTTGTTTGGCACATGGCTGCCAAGTGCTAACTCGCTAGCCAAGCGGAACTGATTGGGGCCGTTTCGGTTTCCTCACACAGCAAAAGAACAGGCCCTAGCAGCAGGAGGCGACTTTCAAAAGAGACACTAGCACTGAACACGCAAGTGCGCATTTTACCAGCGCAAACTCTTTTCTTGTGAAATCCGGCCTGAAATCCGGAAAATTAAACAAAATATAGGTCATGATTCATGAAGCAACTGAGCCAGGCAGCGCATAGGGAACGCACCGAGGGCGACCTTCAACAGATGGAACTGATACAAGGGTACAAAGGCCCATTAGAGGTCAAAAGTTACATTGAAGAAGATGGTAGTAGCGCTAAGCCCTTTACTCTATAACCTGCACCATAAGATGTTAAATTACAATCCTATATCAGAATCGCGAATGATCCTGGAGCCCATAAGTCACTTCTTGTAGGCTAGCTTCAAATTCTGTTCGCATTAGTTGGTGAAAACTTTATTAATAAGAACGTGCACGAGGGGCACACTTTGGAGTGCTTTAATAAAATGCTGCTCTCCCGAGAGATGTGATTTGTCTAGTACTGTTTTTATTTAATGTATCCCCATAATGGTAGGGAGAGGAGAATGTTGCTGCAAGGGTGTGGCCCTAGAGTAAACACCATCTTAAAAGAAAAGCAGCTGCCACCTTTGACTTGCCTATGTCTGTGTTTCAATGCAATGCCCTCTTCTATGTTGAGGTCACTCGCCGATATTGTCGATGCGATGCTGAAATTACTGAGATAATTAAAGGCATGTAAATATTGTGCGCAGCTCATCATCTTGTCGCTGTGTGCCTTGAATACGAAGCACACTTCCTACAGCGAATACAAAATGAGGCACCGTGTTAGCAGCCGGTTAAAGGCGCTGTCTCTCAGCACACTACATCGGTTATTTAGCGTGAATACTGACTGCACAATCACTATGACATCTAGATACAAGAAAAATCCATGTGCACCACACAATAATTTGACACCGAATTGAAACCTCTAACCTAATTCAGGAAACAATGCGGACTACACTACAACAACCACCCTGATGTAAGGATTGAACGCAGCGCCGACCAGGCTGACTGCCACGTGTTGGCAGTATGTTCTGTTAAACTCGGTAATCCACATGGCTCGGACTCCTTCCCAAAAAACAGACTTATCTTTCATGTTCAGGACAAAGCCTTTGTCCTGAACATGAGCTAAAAAAGGCCCCCCGCGTTAGCCTAAGCGGCGCAAGTGCCAGAGCCCGGTGGCAACACCAGGCAGTGGCCAGTGGAAAACAAAACAAAAGGACTCCGTCGTGTTAAAAAAAAATTAAATAAATAAACTCTAGAAAGCCCTGTTGTCTGCTTCAAATATATTTTTCAGCACAAGCCCTAAGTTGGGGCTTGTGCTGAAAAATATATTTTAAGCAGACTTGCTGACCCCAACCTTCGCCCCAGTTACAGCCCCCCAAGAGTCAAGCAGCTCAACAGCGCCACCACAGGGAGCACAGTCACACATATACACAGTGCTGCACTAGCATAGCCAGACTCTCGCAGGCACAGGCAGGCAGCCACCCACCCACCACCACCTCGTTCCGGCAGCAGTGGCCTCCGCCGGTGGAAGGAGGAACCAAAGGGTTGCCTGCAAAAGGGGGGTGTAGGTAGCAGGCCCGGCTCCAGGAATTTTTGTTTGGGTGAGCCAAAGGTACATTCGGCTGGCCCGATTTATCGCTTATATATCTAGCCAGGCCTGCTTCTGGGCCCTCCTTTTATCTCTCCTTAGTCTTACAAGGTACAGTAAAACACACTCTCTTTCTAAATGTTATCACTCTGAAAAAGTGCTTTTCTTCCATGTAATGTCCCTTTGATGGGAAGAGGAGGTTTCTAAGGTGGGAGTATCTAGCAAGTGACTCTACTCGGGCTCCCTCTGTCCGAGCCTTCAGGGAGAAACCCTCTTCATTACTACCTCCACCTGACACATGACTGTGCAGCGCACTCCCTTACAGACTTGATGATCCACTTTTCTACCACCCCTCTACATTACACCTTATCTCACAGCTGACCTTGGGACCCAGCCCCATATCAGCCACCATTCAGTTCCACTTTCATTATTCCCAGTAAAAAACAAAAGTAAAATCACCTTCAAACTTGAAACATTGAATATAGCAGTAAATGTAATCAGCATGCATGTTAAAGTATGCTCAACAGTTGTACTAATCACCTGACTGTTAATTAAATAAACAAAAACAGAAAGGCCCTGACAGGGCCGGCTTTAGTGCTGGTACAAAAGTCTTTTTGACCTCTTTCTCTGTAGATAACTTACCAACCACCCTCCAACAGTGCTCTTCATCTCTCCGTAGCCACTCCCCCTCATGGCCTCCTCCTCAGACTCCCTAACTACCACCCTCCACCAGTACCCCTCATCTCTCCGTAGCTCCCACACCCCATGACCTTCTCCTCAGATTCCCTCACTGCCACCCTCCACCAGCGCCCCTCATCGCTCCGTAGTTCCCCCACCCCCTGACCCCCTCATCGGATTCCCTCACTGCCACCCTCCACCAGTGCCCCTCATCTCTCCGTAGCTCCCACACCCCATGACCTCCTCCTCAGATTCCCTCACTGCCAACCTTCACCAGCACCCCTCATCACTCCGTAGTTCCCCCCCACCCCATGACCCCCTCATCGGATTCCCTCACTGCCACCCACCACTAGTGCCCCTCATTTCTCTGTAGCCCCCCCACCCCATGACCTCCTACTCAGATTCCCTCACTGCTCCCTCCACCAGCGCCCCTCATCTGTCTGTAGTTTCCCCTCCACCCTGTGACCACCTCCTCGGATTCCCTCACTGCTCCCTTCACTAGTGCCCCTCATCTCTCTGTAGTTCCCCCCCCTACCCCGTGACCACCTCCTCGGATTCCCTCACTGCCACCCCCACCAGTGCCCCTCATCTCTCTGTAGTTCCCTTCCAGCCTGTGACCCACCTCCTCCTCAGATTTCCTCACTGCCACCCTCCATTAGCACCCCTCATCTCTCCTGTAGTTCCCCCACCTCATGACCTCCTCCTCGGTTTCCCTCACTGCCACTCTCCACTAGTGCCCCTCAGCTCTCTGTAGTTCCCCCCCCCCCACCCCGTGACCTCCTCCTCTGACTCCCTCACTGCCACCCACACCCTTCATCTCTCCGTAGCTCCCCCCACCCCATGACCTCTTCCTGGTATTCCCTCACTGCCACCCTCCACTAGTGCCCCTCATCTCTCCGTTGCCCCTCTCTCATACCCATTCCATTCGTTGTATAGCACTACTCATATCAGTGTAAGGTGTCACAGTACTTTACATAACAGCACACATTATACAGAGACAATAAATCAGTTTACGCGAAATGTCACATAAGCTAATGAGGATTACAAGGTGTAGAAATCACTTCATCCATTCTGGTGGGCAGTATATTTTACGGGGATTTGGTCGGGAGAAGCACAAAGTCAGGATTTAAAGAGTACTCCAGTGGTCAGGGTTGGCTTTACTGATAAAAATGTATAACTGCCCAAACAAACTCTTTTTAGTAACATTAGAATAATGAAAGAATGGAGAAGTTTTAACTACATCACAACACAAAAAAGCGAAGTTTGTATGCAGTTTTTGATGAGTTCATTGGTCACTGTCTTATGTTAAGATAATAACTACTGAACTGCAAGTAACACAAGGATATCTGTGACAGAGGTAGTAACCCACTGAGCTATTCCCATAAAATTCAGTTTATCTGCATTTACGAACTAAAAACCGACAAATGGTTGCTCTGCATCAGGATCGTAAATCACAAGTGAACAGTTTTTATTGTTGTTGTACATCGGTGGCAGATTCACTGCGAGGGCTAAGGAGGCTCATGTTTGGGTGGGCCTGACCCACCCTCTCACGCCACCTGCGGGTGTCTGATAATAAGCATGTGTCAGGTCAGGAGGACGTCCAGGTGCCCATTCAAAGCCTCTGCATCTCCGCCTGGGGCCCACGGCGGATGTGCTGAATGTCTGACGTCCTCAAAGTTGTGAAACTGTTTTAGGAGGCGGTAAACTGCGGCCTGAACTGAGAATTCTTGACAAAGGTGTCCTTATTTCATTTTCATAAATGTAATTCTGCAAAATTCTACAGAGATACAACACTAAAGCTCTGCCTTCACAGAGGACCAGATGCCAAGGTTGCTGCCAGCAGTGACATGGTAGGTAAATCCTACCTGCCTTACATGGGCCTGGCATGACAGTGAAACCCGAAAGAACCCAAATAACTAAATTGGAGGAAATGCACAGTGGACTCGCAAAACCAGCCGCTCAAGGCACTATGAAGTCTGTTGCAGCCAGGCCTATGCCTGCTGCACTACTGTCTGAAGACACCATACTTTGGATCAAACAAAAAGCAATCCTTAGATTAAAAGTGTCCGGAACACAGCAGATCGACTGCTTGGACGCAGCTACACACGGGGTCACGTGGCATGCTTCTCTAGAAACCTATACTGACCACTGCAGATGAACAGATTATTTTGTCGAAGATTGGTCTACCTTCGCCACATTAGCTTAACAATAACATATCTGTGTGTGACCCTCTAGAACCGGGCCTGGTAGGTAGTGGTGCTGCTAGCATAGCCGGAGTCTTGCTCGCAGGCACAGCCTGAGCCAGCCACCACCTCGCTCCGGCACTAGTTGGCAATGGCAGCATCGCCGCTGTGTTGTCCGCCCCCCTGGCCCCTGCTCTCGAACAGCAAGGAGGCCTGCCTGCTCAGTGATCTAAATGCCTGACTCTAAATCCACAATCCAGACTCAGGGGCCCCCAGGGTGCTAGTGCGCTGCGCAGAACCGGCCGGGCAGGGGATCCGATCAATAAAAAGGTATAAGCGAATAAGCGATTGGCCAAGGTCCTGGGCCGGGCCGCCTGGGGAAAGGCCTATATCCTTTGTTTAATCCCGGCCCGGCCCACAGTAGTGCCAAACAAATGCAATTGCCAACCAATGCCATGCCATGTTGAATTTATCATGTTTCTTCCAGTGATAATAAATAATTTGCTAAAGTCTAAAGACACACTGACTCACCTCGGCGGGCGACGGGTCGACGGCGGACAGTCGGACGGTAGTAGTACTGGGAGGGACAGTCACAAGCAGCAGGCAGAGGCTACAATTAGAAATAAATTATGGGGTGCCCCTGCCTCGTTCAGTAGTCTCTGTCTTCGTGGCTGGTTGTTGTTGTTGGTCTGGAATGCTCCTTGGTCGGGGTCACGCGCACTTTTTATTGTTCTAACCCGATACATTCTCCCCCAGTCAAGAGATCTGGGTTAAATCCATCGTTCTTTTGCCCTGGGGTGGTGTAGATCTCTTGACTGGGGGAGAATGTCTGCATTGTCAGCATTCCGTCCATCATTTGTTTGTTGTAACGCTTTTCGCCCTAAGTGGGATGGGTATTCCCAGACGTGGGACCCGTGCTCACTACGCCACTGGAGTCAAGCTATCCTGGCTGATGACGGCTGATAGCCAGAAACCGGTCCTAGGATGCTTGATTCCGGTCCAGGGAAGACATGGCTTGGCAGTTCGGGCTGGACTGTTCCCATGAGGCACAGGGTCAAGACTGATTTGCATATGGCCATGTCTAAACTGGGGTGGTGTAGTGGGCAAAAGAACGATGGATTTAACCCAGATCTCTTGACTGGGGGAGAATGTCTGCATTGTCAGCATTCCGTCCATTTGTTTGTTGTAACGCTTTTCGCCCTAAGTGGGATGGGTATTCCCAGACGTGGGACCCGTGCTCACTACGCCACTGGAGTCAAGCTATCCTGGCTGATGACGGCTGATAGCCAGAAACCGGTCCTAGGATGCTTGATTCCGGTCCAGGGAAGACATGGCTTGGCAGATCGGGTTGGACTGTTCCCATGAGGCACAGGGTCAAGACTGATTTGCATATGGCCATGTCTAAACTGGGGTGGTGTAGTGGGCAAAAGAACGATGGATTTAACCCAGATCACTTGACTGGGGGAGAATGTCTGCATTGTCAGCATTCCGTCCATCATTTGTTTGTTGTAACCCCTGACAAAAAACCGGCAATTGCCAGTCCGGGCCTGATTGTTTTTAGCAAAGGTCTTTTCAGGACTTTCAGGCAGTTGTGGTTTAACTGGTTTCCCTTCCAAACTGTCTCGGCCTAATTCTTCATAGAATTTTTCAATTATTCTGGCTAATTCTTGTGGTTGTTCTGTTACATCAAATTCCCTTAATTTCTGGCGGATTGTCACTGATGCTGCTTCTCCTTTAATATTAGATAATATTATTGTTTTTTTTTTTTTTTTGCAAAAACAATTTTTATTGCTTTACCCGATTACAATTGCCATCATTAAACATCATCACACACCTGGTCATATCCAGCATGTAGGAACCAGTGCATAATACAGTCTAAACCACTTCCAGCTAGTAAGTCACCGTCCCCCAGCACTCCCATATGCAATTACACCCTCCCCCCACCCACATGTCAGTGTGCCATAACACCAGGTACCAGGAGAAGTCTCTCTTTTGAAGTAGCCGTGTTAGTGGCTGCAGGCCACTCCCCACCCCCATAGTCAGGCTCAAAGCAGTAAGGAGAAGGAAAGCCCTCCCGCCCTCCCGCGTGGTCTATCGAGTACCTCTCTACGATTACGCTTCTACACGCTGCTCCTGTGCTTCAGTGCCCTCCTCCACATCTGCTCCCCACCCTCGGAGTTCAACCACTAGTGCTTCCCATGCATGTGCCATGGTCAGCGCCTTTTCATCATTAGATAATATTATTGTTGAGACCTAGTCGAAATTTTTCAGTAAATTCATACCTAAATTCAGAGCAGGCTCTGCCGTGTATTAGTTTTGAATTTGTTTCAGGACATCAGGTATTACTGGCATAGTCGGAACACCATGTGTTTTAGTGTAGATAGCAGCAAAGACTGTGCCCCAAGTGGTGCAGTCTTCCCGATGTGGTGTTATCCCCATTGGTAAACAGATTGTTAGAATTCTATGTTTCTCATAAGGGCTGGTATTAGGAAATACCGCTTCGATTTGAGTAATTTTTTGAGCTATCCAGAACGGAATTTGTTCACGTTTTGTGGGCATTTTACCCATTTTTTTTTTTTTTGTTTAAAATATTTTTATTGCAGGAATCCGTAAATCGTTACATAACCGGCCAACATTATATATCACGCCCGATCAATGAGACGCAACCCTCCGTTCCCCCACCGTAAGTTACTTACACAGCCATTCAGCCCACAACCCTAGGGTCGGGCGGCGAAATTCAATGGGGGCTCAGGAGGATGTCGAAGCTGGCCCGGAGAACCCGCTGTCCGTCATCTGCTTTTCCAAACAAACCCATAAACCCAAAATAACACCCCACTCTTAAAACACCCCAAACCCAGGTAAACCCCCCCCCTCCCCCCGCCATCAGCGCGCGGCACCAACCGCCGCAGGATCTCCAAAAGGACCCACGGGGAAAGCAATAGATCTGAAAAGTGCAATCGTCTATCGGGACTCAGGGCGAGCCTCTTCCTCAAGCTCAGAGTCGCTGGGGGCGCCATAATCCCTAAGGGCCTGCACCAATATCTCCCATTCCAGCGCTGCCTCCTGTGCCTTCTCATTACGCTGCCTCCAAGCTAGCTGGTATCTGAGCGTACTCTCCCCCGCCGCCCACTTCAAAAATTCGCTGCGCCACCGGCTTCCCGTCGGACCAGCTCGTGCCTTCCAGTTCCTGGTCACCTCCCGTTTAGCAAGGAGTAGCCCCAGATCAATGAACTTGCTAGAAATTTTATTTTTGGGGGTATGAGGGAACCAGTGCAGGAGGCCCACCGCCGCGTCAAGCGATAAAGATCTCCCCGTCGTCTCCTCCAGGGTCTTCCCCACTTCCTCCCAATAGGATGACAATCCCGGGCAGGCCCACAGCATATGGAGGAGGTCCGCCTCCTGGGCCGGGCACCTGGGGCATTCCGCCGAAGTCGTACCAAAATATCGCCTGATTTTCACCGGGGTCAAATAGGCTCTATGGAGCACGTAGTAGTGGACCAATTGAAAGCGGGCGTGGCGTGTGCCCTTCCAGGCCCTCCGCACTAGCTGGGCCCAGGTCGTTTCCGGGATCTCCCTGCCAATGTCCTCCTCCCAGCGGTTTCTCAAAGTGGTGAGGGGAGCCATCCCCTCATTGATCAGTCTGCCGTTGTGGGCATTTTACCCATGACTGCATATAAAGTCTGTGGTGTGATTTTTAGCGCATTCCCCTGGTGAGAGGTTTGTCTTGGAATGGCTATTGTTGGTTGGACTGTGAAAGTCCGCATGACATATTGAACCAATTGTCTATATATTTTGATTAACTCCTTGAGTTGAGCAAGTAATTCTTCATTTGACATTTCTTCAATGTCCAGATGAGGTGTGTAGCCGGCTAAAATCGGCCATGTTGCTCCTGGTCTACCTAGTGGACCGAGCCTGGTAATGTGATTGTAATGTTTTAGGGCGCCTTTAAACCAGAGATCATGCTCCTGGTATGTGAGTGGAATTTCAATATCCTCGAAAGGAATATATTCCTCAGGTGGTTCATCTTCTTTGTAGAAGTGAAACGTTTTAGTTACTGGATTTGATTCTGGGACTACTATCCATGAATAGAATACCTCTGTCTGGTGAGATTCATGTGCCTCTATCACAAAAACTGCTCTACAACCTCTTGTGTTAGGCCATGTTTTATAAGTTTTAGAGTGATGACTCTCCTTAAATTTGGAGCGATGATTTTCGCATTTTCATTGGTTTCATTAAAAACCTGTATAATCAAAAGCTGCTGCGACATCGTCGGGTACAGCTCCACCGGTTCCGGTGTTATTATCCCCGTTTAGGGACATTGTTTAATGAAAATTGCAGAGCAAGTTTCAAGGGAACAAAGATAAGGTGCACAATATTCTGGAACACTGTATCCTTCAACGTTGAACAAACCAAACAGCTAATACATAGGATTTTTGTCCTACTCAGCTATGGTGGATATTATCCCTACCCACTCCAGACGTCTTATGGAGTATTATGAGTAGGGGTCTCTGAGAAAAGCACGACTGAGTTACTTCAGTATCTAGCGTTAAATTAGTGCCTTACCAAACCATTGGGCGCCATGTAGTGTAGTTCCTATATCCCTGATCGGCTCTGCACATTGGAATAATATACACTATAGTTTTGACATAGGACTGAGGTCAGTATGTCTCTATCGATTACATTAAACTTAATTACTTGTGTGTGCCAGCTAACTCAGAGGTCACTAGAAAACGTCTCGAATAAACAAGAAGGGATTAGTTTCTGACAACCGCATAAACATGACAACTTTGTTTCCCTTAGAATCTGAACAATCTCAGAATCGTGGAAACAATAGATAACAGTTTCACTCAGTCAATCGTGCATGCTTCGTTTCTACAGAGTTACACAGAAATAGATAGAAGGGCGTTTCAATAAAAAGGGTTTATTGAACAGTCTTATTTCTCGTGCAAGAGATGTGAACTGCTACAATCGTAAGACAGAATGCGAAGTATAATATGTACAGCGTTAGCAGTAAGATAAAATAATACTTTAATAGCATGGTTTGTAGCTATGACAGATATTCATAAAAATACATACATAAATAACACAGGCTCATATGTTCATACTCATCTGATGCTTCTAGCTAGTTCTACCCCAGTCTACCTCACTTAAGTGTAGTATGAGGTAAGAAGTAGGTGCTATTTGTTTATAGTCTAGTTTAGCTATAGTTGCCAAGATTTGCCAAAAGTCTGTCTAGGTTCTAGTCCACTTCATACCTTAGAATGAGTGAGGTTGGAATCTCTTTCCGAGTCTCGATCTCTAACACCCTGCAAGGGGAGTCAGAAACAGTGGAGCTGGATTCTCTGCGAGTAGGATGACAGCGCCTGGTCAGTGCGTCAGGCGGGGACTTGACTTCCTTCCGAACTTGCCATGGCGAGCCGCTTCGTGCAAGTAGGTAGCCGAACCGTGGTTTGCCATGGTAAGTGAAGGTATATTTATACCTTGAAGGTGTTTAGGAATGCCAGTATTGACGTAAAAGTCGGGCAGAAGAGCGTCATGAATGAACCCCTAAGGAATAGATGTTCATGCATAATAAATGAATTCTTGGAGAAATCAATATAAAAGCAAGGGGAAGTCCTAAAGGCTTAAGAGTCTGGTTTTCCAAAGACTCATTGTGATGTAGATGAACGGATGTAGGTGGCCATACCTGTATTTGATTAGCATGGATAATGCCTAAATAATGGTAGGATTTCTATGCCTAAATATGGGCAATGCGAATTGTGCCTATAGAAGGACATAAATCGGGAAACCTATATACGGTATCTAAATCGACACACAACAATGTGGTGGGGTGGGTGTTCCAGAGAAATAGTTTAGGATGACTCTTTAGAGTCACAGGGTAGCCTCTGCGGTGGGTAGGGAAGGGAGTGGAGTGAGGCACTGGGACTACAGTTGCATAGGAATAAACCTGTTTAATATAAGTGTATTGCAAGCCTTCGACGAGGTTCAACTTTAAGATGAGAAATTAAGACATTCTACAAATTGAAAGCACATGGCTGGGGCATATAGGTTACAGAATTAAACAAGCATTGGCATAGCCAATAGGTCTTGACTTTGGGACCTTATAAGTGTTTAGTTATCCAGCACAATATCCTTGGTGCAACATCAACTGTTGCATGGCTAAACACTTATAAGGTCCCAAAGGTGAGACCTTTAGCTATGCCAATGCTTGTTCTATATGTTCCTAAACATTCAAACACCAGGCACCCTTCATCTGGGCATCCTATTGTATCCAGCGTTGGTTCAGTATTAGAACCACTATCAACTTTTTGTTACTGGTTCTTGAGACACTTAGTCACCACTTTATTATCAGGCCTAAAGGACACTATGGATATGTTGAATCTCAATAAAGACTTCAGATGTGATCCCCATACTAAATTGTTAATTGTCTTGGACATTGGATTATCACCCTTCAGGGTATTGAAAACCTCCTCCATAGCATTGATTAGCAATATATGACACCAATACAGTTTGTTTTCGGGTTGTACTGGGATGGCCTTCACTAACAACTATTTTGAATTTAGAATCGGCTGCCCTGATCCTCCTAGACTTCTCTTCACCACACACTCATCAAGAGACTGCACCAGATCAGGATCCAGGGAGACGCACTCAGATGGATGGCATCATTCCTCACGGGACGAACGCAGGGAATCTGCCCACCTCCCTTCACACCAGAACCCAAGAGCGCTATCTGTGGCGTCCATCAAGGTTTATCCCTCAGCCCCACCCTCTTCAACACCTACATGACACCTATTGCAGACACTGTCAGAACCCACGATCTCAATATCATATCCTACACTGACGATACCCAGCTCATCCTCTCGCTCTCAGTTGACCCCACCACCACTAAGATCATCTTCCGCAACTGCTTGAGGAAAGTTGTCGACTGGATGTAGGCCAACTGTCTGAAGCTCAGCACTGACAAGACCGAAGTGCTGATCTTTGGCAACAACGTCTCCCCTGAAACATGAAACAACACCAGGTGACCTGCCGAACTCAGACTCACTCCCACACCGACAGACGACGCCCGCAACCTCGGCATCATGCTGGACAGAGAACTCACTATGAAAAGATATATCCACATAGTCTCCTCAACCTTCTTCCATGCTCTTCTCATGCTCTGAAGAATCTTTAAATGGCTCGCCATGGGCATGAGAAAAACAGTCACATAAGCCCTAATCATCAGCCGGCTGGACTATTGCAAAACACTGTATACACGAATAAACACAGAACTCATGAGAAAATTCCAGATGATACAGAGCTCAGTGGCCAGACTCATTATCAACCTGCCCAAATGGACCCACTTCACCCCACATCTTAGGAACCTCCACTGGCTCCCCATAGAGAAACTGTGCTAATTCAAGATACTGACACACACCTACAAAGCCCTCCACAACCAAAGACCAGAAGACTTGAGCCAGTGCCTGAACTTCCATCAACTATCCAGAGATCTTTGCACCACCTCCCTTGCACAGACGTCACCCATCCGCTAAAGCCACAGCAGAGGCCATTCATTCTCTTTCCTCGCTGCAAAGTCGTGGAACAGCCTTCCCCTCCCCCTCCCAATATTACCCTCTCTGGCTGCCTTCAGGAAGAAACTCAAGACCATGGCTTTTCGACTGAGCCCTACAACCTAGCGCCTTGATACCCTCACATATGATAAGCTGCACTTTATAAATACTGATTGATTGATTTGGAGTTTGGCGGATGGGTACTCCCGCCACATTTGTGATGGATATACCTTCTGCTTTATTACAAGTGCCTTAGGATATAATGAACTTGTAGCAATGTGAATGGAATATCTGTCATTTTTGTGAAGGAGTACCCTATCCTCCAAACTCTAAATCAGGCCCTATATCTGCAAACACAAGGACCTTTCTTGACAGTACATTCGCCCCCAATTTGGTCTGTTTGTATGTCCATCACTTTGAGACATCTGTTATTTTCATGGATACCAACCCCTTTAGGGTAAACGTACGGATGGCAGAGGTTTATTGATGACATTTTATTATCTGGTCCAGGTCATAAGACTTGGTATTGGAGTTCATCCTGTGGCTTAATCAACAGCATCTACTTCTTAAGTTTACACACTATCAGTAGTAAGGAACTTGCTTTCCTTGAACTGAAGATCACTGTTCGTGATGGGAATCATCTCACTGATATCTATAAAAAAAACTACCAATCTAAATAGTTTGCTATATTTTGGCAGTTTCCATCAAGATCATTGAAGGAGACCTTGATCACTGTTTGTCTCATTGTGATTAAGTTGGCCCATTGCTTGAGTTACATGCAGCCAATATTGGTGCAGCCTCCCTACACCACGTTTTTCCCAGACTTCTTGGTGCTGAGGACTCGGGCAACCTTGTTACCAAAAGTTCAATTTCCACATTGGGAATCCATCACACTACCATTGTTATTTGCTTCCTCTAGCCCCTTAAAGAAGGAAAGGCTCCATCCATTGTACCCAAACAAGGCGTTATGCTTTACATAGATTGTACCTATGATCATTGAATTGACAATCAGCTTTATGTGGGTTTCTTTGGAAAGGGAACCATGTAAAGAAGAGGTCTTTGTCAAGATGGATAGTCCTCTGCATTCAGATCTGCTATGAAAGAAGCAGCCCCCAGAAGGTCTGAGAGCCCATTCCACTAGGGCCTAGGCCTCTACCACTGTGTTGCAGGAAAGGTGCCTGTCCTTGACATCTGCCAGGCTGCAACGTGGGCATCAGTGCATTTGTTCATGAAGTACTACTGCCTTGACAGTCGGGTCCGGCAGAAAGGACTCTGCCCAATTAGTTCTCCAAGACTTTTTGGTCTTAGTCCTCTCCGCAGACCCTGCAATCTGGCCTCCTTGTTCTGTGAAGTGTCCTCTTTTAAACATCTAAAAATATCTAAATTTGGTATTCAACACCCTATTGCCAACAACTGTTCATGCTCTGCATCTGAGTTGGAAGGCAAAAGACATGAAACGGGGGTGTGCTTAACTGCTTATCTGTTGAGTCACTTCGGGGCAGCTGGTTGCACGCAGGACCATAGATGTGAAAAATCTCCAATTCTGGTTGGGCACATGGGGGATATTCTAATGTGAGAAATCTGTAGTAAGACAGAGGATCCATCAGTGTTACCAAATGTAAGTAACATGTTCATTAGGTTAAGCAAGATTCTATTCTACCTTCTTTTTCAATTATGTAACCTCTTCACGTGCTGTGTTGTCACTTTGTATTCTGGTGCATTTTTTACTATCTCCCATGGATGTGATGTTGTGTCTATTTTACTATTTATCAGAGACTCCTGATTGATGATTGTTTCTGTCACAATGATTTCCATGTCTGTCTTGCTCTGGAAATAGGTACACACAAGTATCAAATAACATTTGCTTCCGATGGATACTTCTAACTGCAGATTCCTAACTTTTCGAATATTGCCCAGGTGTCAGACTGTATCCAGAAAATGAAACTGATGTAGTACTCTAGTGCTCCAGTAGGTGGCATTGTACGATTCTGTGCTGACATTGGTTCTGCACTGAAAGCGACAAGCAATGCCTCATTTAAGTGCCACCCATACGCGCTGTCATAGTTTTTTAGGTCTCGCCTGAGACAGCGCTTTAGCGCTGTTCTGGCGAGACTTATAGTAAGCACTTTTGGAAGTGCAAACGAGTGCTTTCAGGCCGCCAACTACTGTGCATGTGTGCCGGGCGCGCGCACCATTTGGCAGCCTGAAAGCACTCGTTGTCTTTCACTTTCGCCTGTCACACAGCCGCGCTTTGAAGTGTGATCGCGATTGCCACTGAGGACATCAAAGCGCCCGTGAACACCATTTGCCACCCCCACCTCTTCAGCCAACTTACTCGCCATGTCTGCTTTAGGTCACACCTGAGCCAGCGCTGCTCTGTTTAGTGTCCTATTCCCACCCCCCTCCCGTTGTCCATGTTCCTTTTCTTCAAACCCCCCTTCCGCTGTCTCGCAGCTCGTGGGCCATGGAAGTGCATTTGGTGACCGCTCGTCAAAGCCCTCCCTGCTCTGCAACAAATTGCAGTGCCTCCTGCGGCGCCACGATGGCATGTTCCTGCGCCTCCAGGTGCACTCAGCCAGCCCCTCCAGCGCTCCATTGCACGCCCGCCAGCTCACCTGGCCCTGACGAGGTCGCCATGTCCTGTCCCGGTGGGCTCCTGCCCCCTCGCCTGCCCTACACAGGGATCCATCCCGGCTCCCGCAGCTCACATCCACGCAGATCTCACAGCGCAGGTAGCTTCATGGCTCTGGGGCGCTTTGCTTAAGCACGGCACCCGCATTCGTAGGTATAACATAGTTCAGCGCAAAAGCTCCGTCCCGAGGGTGTTCTCCACAAATGACTGCTAAAGCTGCACTTTTTTTGTTTCTGTTCCTCCTTATGTTTTTGTTCCAACTTATTATTAGTACTTTAAATGCTAATGCACTTTAAATAACGGAATGGGATATCTTAAATGCTAATGCACTTTAAATAACGGAATGGGATATCTTTCATGCATGCCCTTAAACACCCGTCCAGCAAACTTTCTATCAAGCCCTTTTTTCTTTCACGTAAATCAAACGTGGTTAGTGAGCATGCTGCTGGTGCGAAAAGTGGTTCTTATAATACGTTTAATAGATGACTCATAGACCATTCAAAATTGACGCAAACTCAAACATGACAACAGAAAAAAAGAACCTTTTTTTTGCAGATAATGCTGCTCATTCATTCCATGTGTATAGGAGGGAGTGGAGAATCGTTCCAGTCACAAAGTAACAAAAGCATTCATTCTCAATCACATGTAGACATGAGACGGTCCGATTTCAGTCACTGCGCATGAGAATTGCCTAATAAGTCCCATGAAAACAAAGACTGATGAGGAGAAATGCACTTAAAAGTGTATTCCGTGTAACGTGAATCAAGACAAATTACATTATGTCAAAGCCATTTTAATTGCACACGTATGCGGAATGTTCGGCAATGAAAGTGGCAGAACACAATGTAGTCTATCATCGCAGATATCGAATGTTTATGTTCTTTTCATTGAGAAAATACAACAGTGCCTTGTAACATGAAAAGTAGCATTGCTAAAGTTCACAAAGTACTCAAATCCCACATAAAATAACACCTAAAAGCACAAATCATTAATTGGAAAGACACATCAGGCACATTCGCATGCACAAAATGGTGTATGAATAATTGGACTGGTTTGCACATGCCTAGCTAGAAATCCTTTTTTTTTTTAAATGGTCATCGTGAATCGTCAGACCCACTGTCAAAGCACAGATCTGGGTTATGAACTCGAGCTAAAATCTTATTTAGTAAGACTGCTAGTTTATTAGCTAGTGACTGGTTAATGTCAGAATCTGACGATTTAAAGCCTGCAAGGGGTTACTTCGTACGAGATTCTTTTCAACTTATTTGGAGCAGACCATGACACCGGAGAAAGGACCCTGGTCCTAGATGGCCCGCAGTCAGTGCGCCATTTGAAAGGGGGTCCCTTGGACACAATTATGCTTCTCCATGTCAGTGAGTGCAGTCACTCATTGCGCCCAACTGCATGGGAGTCTTTGTCCCTCTAAAAGTGCAGGCTGGTTTCACCCACACTTTGAAAGGCTGCTTAAGTTTGATGGTCCATCTTTCACTAACGCGCAGCAAGAGTAAGCAGCTAACCTGGGGGCAGCACATTATCACATTTTCAATGCAATAGGTCTCGCATTTACGCAGGTTTGAGCTATTGACATTGCAAATAACAATGCCTTTTATTTTTTTTATTTTTTTAAACATATTTAAAAGGCATTGTCATTTACAATGCAAATAGCTTAAACTCACATAAATGCGAGACCTATTGCATTGCAAATGCTTGTTTCTCGTGCGGATCAGGAGGCAACAGGGTTCAAACCATGTAGCGAATACTGCAAACAGATGTCTGTAACTGGCCCTCACTAGTTATGCTTATGGGGTCTGGAGTTGAAGCTCGACTCAAAGGCATGTTATGACTGAACCCAAAAGAACCCATACTGCACTATAAAGACAAATGTTACTGCGCCAAACACAAGAAAACTCAGCAACGTAACCTGCCAAAGTAAAAAGAAAGGTCCCCCACTTTGCCTAAGAGGATACGGGGAGGAGGGAACGTTCTACCACACTATATGGCAGTGTCCACAGATAGGGCCATACTGGGCAGCGGTAATGCGAACTATATCTCAAGTAGGTGAAGTCTCAGTTATGCCGGAACCCAAAGGATGTATATTAAATATTTGGGAGCCACAGATCTTGACCATGCATCACGGGATTGGGCGACCCTTGGGATGATTTTCGCTAAATGTAATATAGCCCGTTTAAGGGGATCACGGTTCTCACCAACACTTCATGACTGGTGCCATGACATGGATGGGGCCATGGTGGCGGAGAAGGCGACATATGTACACCGTGGCCGTCCCAAAGAATGGGAAAGAATATGGGGAGCATGGAATAAATATAGATGATATTTGTGTACTCCGCCGCTGACAGCATCGGATGAAGGTTCTGACTAAAGGGGGTGGTGGGAGGATCGGGTGGCTTGTAGCATTCCATTTTATACATAATGTACTAACTGTTGTGTTGATATGTCTATGGCAGTGGGAGATGTCAGATGAATATCTTCCATCTATCAATCTGTAACCGCTTTTTATTATGCCCTGTTATCAATAAACAGAATAAAATTTAAAAAAAAGGTCCCGTTCCTGCTCCCAAAGTCGTTCCCCTGGCAGATCTTCATCACGGTTGAAGTCTTCAGGTAAGCCCAAGAAAAAGTAGAAAACAGCTTTCTTGCCACTCTAGGACTCTAAAGAGGGTGCATGGGTGTCAATGTGCCTCTCAATCTCACTCCTAATCCACATTGGAGCTGATTCTGAGTCTGATCCTGGTGCACCCCAAATTTGAAGATCCATCTGCAACGTTGCAGCTAGAAGAGGCTTTCACAGATTCCATGCTGACACTTTTGGCACTTTAGTGGCTCCTTCTGGAGTACCTTTCGGCCCCAAAGATCTGCAGAGGCCTCCAATCAGAGAGCCATTGGTAGGTCTGCCCTCAGCACCTTTTATGCCTCATGTACCTTTATCAGGTTCAGCACCAACTCTGACTTCATTCCTAGCGCCATACCCAGCACTGGTTCTATTCAGACTGAGGCAAGAGGGGGATCTACGGCCGACTGCAACCAAAACCATGCCTGGCTCTGACCTGCACACAGCCTAGAAGCAGTCCTTCAGATTCCGATACTTTGCCCTTAACACGTGGGAGGTACCAAACTTCACACAATCTTTTTGGCTCTGACTCGGACAGTGACAATTACAGGGGAGACTATGATTATCAATATAATGAGGGAAACTGGTATGAGGAAACTCAAGATGTTAGTGATCAGGATACTTCTCCAGATACAGGCCTTTTCTCCCCAGGCCCTGTCACAGAGGGAAGCACCTCCCTTGCAGTTGTGAGGGGCAGCAGATGTTTTAGACTTACAGCTTGCCACTATGGAGATGAAGATTAAAGTCTTAACTGAGGTACTTTAACAAGTCCAGCCCCCTAAAGAGCCCCTGTAGGTATTTAATAAAGCTTATAATGAATGTGCTCTCACAGGTTGTTCTTAATTTCATCAATCAAACAAACACTACTGAACAATCAGTCTGTCATCAACCTCATACATCAACTGTCTGGGTCTTGTGCAAACACCATACTATTTGCATATATATAGAAAAAATATATGTAAATTTATTTTATATTAAAAAAAAATTTAAATAGCTTTTATAAAAAATAATACATGTATTAATCAACATTGCAAAGCCTTCATTACGTAGGTTTGTGGAAAAAAACAGACGGGTCCATTAGTCTTTAAAAACATCACATCTGACAAATTATGTGTAGGAAAGTAGAATCTGCTTACATGGTTACCCCCACTTTTTGGTTGGTGTCAATGTGTTTTTGACCTAGTTTGACTGGGATCCTGCTAATCAGGACCCCACTATCTATGCTTTCTCCCTAAATTGACCATGGTAAGTACTTTTGTACATCCACCATTGGCTATTGGTGTACCCTTGTAAGTCCCTAGTAGACAGTAATAAGGTACCCAAGGCATAGGTACACCAGGGGTCTCCCATGGGCTGCAGCGTGTATCATGCCACCCATGGGAGTTCACTCAAATGGTTGACTACAGGTCTGCTATTGCAGCTTGTGTGAGTTGATGCTTGCACCCCTCATGACAGATATACATTTCCTTATATCTGGGGTCACTAGTCTTAAAGCCTCTAAGTCACCACTATTGCAGGCTCTTCAGTCCTGTGGGCAGGGTACTTGGTTATAAATGTGAGGGTGCCCCTGCAGGAGCCAAAAAGCAACATTAGTTACGAAAAGTAGAAACAAGACCAAGTCGATCGTCGTCAAGTTCATCCTACAAAGGCTTGTTGTAGGAAGCTGGCTCTGTATATACCATACCAAAGTAAGGTATAGTGTGCACAGAGTCCAGCGTCCCTAGATGTTTGGCAGAGGCAAAATGAGGTAAGTACTAACAGCTCTCTTTGTGGTAGTGTGGGCAAGCAGTTAGGCTTATCCAGAGGGTGTGTTAAGCATTTATTGTATTCACTCGATCAAGACTGATACACATACTCAGAGACTGAATCCAGACCAATTGGGCAGGTATAAAAAAGGTATACTTATATTTTATTTCAAGAACCAAACAGGGCTTGGTACAGGTAAGTAAATATACTTTCAATGGTAAACCTTTTACACAGAGATGCAATTGAGGATGGATTTGCAGTGGTTACAGGTTTGTTTCACTTTAAAATGCAGTTTGAATTACACAGTAAATACTTTCAGATTTCTTTTTAGTTACTTTTGGATTAGTTTAAGTACTAGGGGGTGATATTACTAGATACCAAACCTTAGGATCTCAACATACACGGTAAGTAAGACTTTTTATGCTTTGCAGCTTAGTTCTCTTTTCTCCATACAAACATCAGTTCAACACAGAACATTTTAGGCCCAAAAATCTCTTAACAACGGTTCCAGTGGGAGAAAAATGTTAGCGTTTTCGCAGGAAAGTACATGACTTACGAGGGATAGTTTTGGGGGTTAGGACCAAGGTTCCCCAAAGTGTAGATGGGCTCTCAAGTTGCACCACCAGTGGCACTGTGGCTGCCGAGTGCAGGGGCCCAATGTTAGCCAATGGGGTGAAGGGGCCTTCGGTTAGGCACTTCTGACGAGCAGGCCACTTGGGTGTGGGAGCAAAGCTCCTAGAGTTAAGGTCAGCACTGTAGGGGCTAACAACCAGCGGAGGAGCTGCACCACCAGCGGCACTGGGGCGGCCAAGTGCTGGGTGCAAAAAGGACGTTGGGGACCCTGTGCTTTTCAATGGAGACCCTCGGTTCTGCAAAGTTGCTGCAGGCTCGGACAGGGAGACTTCCTGAAGGCGACCACTGGCTAGAGAGGTAAGTGGATTCTTGGGGGATGACTGGACACTGTTGGTTGGGCCACCCAAGGACGTGGGACGTCGGGCGCAAGGGTGTCTTCTGGCATCAGGTTTTCTTACCAGTTCCGGTCACGGTCCGGGGGACCCTTCAGGTTGAGGCTGCAGGAGCCGTCCCGAAGCTTGAGGGAGGTTTAGGATCACCAGATTTCAGGTCATTATTACTGGGGAGACCTCCGAGTGATGCTGAGCCACTCGAGCCGTGGGCACCGGGTGCAGAATTGCAGAGTCACCGTGAACCAGATTCTGTGGGTGAGTCTTTGCTTGAGCAAACCCGGTGCTCACAGGAGACCGAATCTGTAAGATGGTTGCAGGGTAGGTCCTCCCGACTCTGGGGGTTGCTGGCTGCTGGACTCATCGGGGTTCTTGCTGGAGGCAGGTCTTAGACGGGTCAGGCTGGTAGGGCTAGGGCCAAAGCAGTTGGTGTCCTCTTCTTCCTGGGTCAACACAGCTCTTCTGTCCTCCTTCTATCTTCCTTGAATCCTAGGAGGCAAGGTTCAGGGTTAACCCTAAATACTAGATTTAGGATTGTTAAAGGGGTGTGCAAGTTGGGACCAGTGGGTCAATTCCTTGGGGTGTGTACATCCCCTATTATGCTACCCTCCAGTGGGAGGTGTTATGAGCCTCTCCCTAATTGGCTGAGTCCCCTCATCTTCAAGATGGAGGGGACTGAGATGTGTACTTCTCCTCACCTCCCCCACCGGATGGGTGGGGTTGGCAAAGGTGGGCACACATCTCTTCCTAGCTCGGTTTTACCACTGTGTCACGATATCCCAGTCCAGGACCAGGAGGAAGAGGAGAATGATGACCTGTTTCCCCCTTACATTTCTCATGTACTTTATTTGCAGTCACCCACAGGACTGTCGGTGGAGGACGGTAGCGGTCCCTTTAATTTTCCAAGCTTCCGGGAGGACGGGCCGTTCCAATTGACACTGTCACAAGCTCCAATAAGCAATGAGGAAGAGAGGAAGGAGGACTTCTTAACCGGGTATGGGACGAAAGAAGGAGAGTTCTGGGTCTTTGAGGAAGACGAGGATCCGAGAACAGCAGGCGAGGTGCGGAACAGTGGCGAGACCAGAGTATGCAACGACAAGTCTGCTAAGGAGGTCAGAGCAAAGACGTTGTCAATAGCTCTCGGACTACAGAGACAGGACATGAAAGAGGAGGGAACCGGACCCTATCTGGTACTGCCAGCATGCCAGCCGCGGTCCCAGAGGAGCGTGGCTACCAGAGGTAAGCAACCGCATCCGGGGCTGGTTTTATAAAGGGGGTCCCGCTGAGATGGAACCAGTAGCGAGGGCAGGAGAGGGATGAAAATGAGGAAAGTGCTTTTTGTCTTCGCAGCATTTTTCACCCACGTTAAACGACTTTTACCTGGTGGTGGTATGGCGTGGCAGTGTACATCCCTCACTCCTCTCCCTCTAAACAATAGTGCCAGAATCCGAGCACCCTGTCTAAAATGAGCATTCTTTTTGTTTTGCTTTCATGCTCCATGAGTGCCTGTTGCGTGAACGAGGACGAGGTCCGTTTCTACAGCCTTCCTCTGAAAGAAAGACGGGAGGAGCCCAGAGTCCTGTTATATTGTCAATACTGCAAAGACAGTGAATAAATTCCTTTATTTACATTGCATAACCTCTCTGCCTCTCCTTGCCCATTCACACACCGATTCTCCCGCCCAAAGTGGGGGCCAGAACCAGTGGAAGATAGTTGCTGGGGGCAGCAAAAGGCAGGGTCAGCTTCCAAAGGAAGCAGGCCTTTGAAGCTTCCACTTTCGTAGACCCAGTCCATACTGGGGAAGAAGGCAAGACACCACTGCCAAGGATGTGCTTTGTTTTTGGACCTAGAGAGCGGAGGTGCTCCAGAAACCTGTAAGGTGGTGGCAAATGGTGGGCAGCCATTCACGAACCACAGCAGAGCTGGTCGATTTTCAGGGCGCATCTCTAAGATGCATTCTGAGTGCATTTTGCATTAAGTCCAACACTGGCATCAGTGTAAGTTTTTTTTTTTGATAAGCAAATTTTTATTTTTCCAACGAAACATACAAAAGTACATGGACAACCGTTCAAGCGAACTGGCATCAAAAGATATTTTGTACATTCATTGACCTTCATCAGCACAACCTCCCACACCCTCCCCGACCACCTCACTCCCTCCACCCATGTTGACACCCCTAAATCATACCCCCTAGCCACTTCCCCCACACTTTGCGAAACTTCTTAGGGCAGCCCCGTGCTGAATACATCGTGCGCTCCTACGTTGCGCACCAATCCACCCCCCTCCTCCACGCAGCACATCTGGGGGGGTCCGGCCACTTCCAGGGGGCAGCAATATCTCGCTTCGCCACCACCAAAGCGGTAGTGAGGAAAAATTTCTCATGACGGGAACCATCCAGACCGTCTGTTATCCCCAGCAGGTCCATTCTGGGATCATGGGGAACTTCCCACCCCAGCGTCTGTTAGTTCGGCCTCAATCCCGCCCCAATAGGGTCCCAGACGCGGGCAGGTCCACACCATATGGAAGAAGTCCGCCGGGTCCTCCCCACAACGAGCGCATGAAGCATCTGGGGAGAGACCCACGCGGTGAAGGCGCTCCGGGGTCAGATAGGCAGTGTGCAAGTAGTACAATTGGATGAGCCGCAGCCTGGCCGAGGAGGTGATCGTCCTAGGTGCCATAAGGGCGTCCCTCCAATCGGCCTCATCCAGTGGTCCCACCCAGGCCTCCCAGCGCAGCTTCGTGTCCTCCCAGTCCATGGGGGTGTTATTGACCAGGGCTCGGTAAATACGGGAGATACCCCCCCTACCCAGAAACCCCATCATCACCTGCGCCTCCGGTGGGCTATGGTCAGGGATCCGCGAATCTAGAGGGACGTGGGACCGAACCGCGTGGCGCAGCTGGAGATATTTGTAAAACTGTGAGGGGCGCAACGAGAAGCGAGCCTGAAGCTCCCGGAAGGAGCACCTACAACTCCCCTGCCACAAGTCGCCTAAGCAGGAGATCCCAAGGAGGTCCCACGCCCGAAATCCTACCAAGCCCGTGACCTCCCGCAGCCAAGTGCCATGCCAGAGTGGTGTAACGCGGGTCAATTTCCCCGACCACCGGGTTGCCGCAGAGCCGCACGCCAAGCCAAAAAGGGGGCCCGGACAACATCTGGAAGCGACCGAGGAAGCGTCGCCCCGTAGAGCATATTTTGAATAGAGGGGAACCCCAGTATCTGTACCTCCAGCCTGTAGGCCAGATCGTCCCAGCCGCCCGAGAACCAGTCATGGACCACCAGGAGCCGAGTCGCAAGGCAGTATAAGTATAGGTCGGTCATGCTCATACCTCCGGCACTGGCCGAGGGCCAAGCGTGCCCTACCGCCACCCCACAGAAACTTGGTCGCCATACTGTCCAAGTCCCGGAACCACGGACGAGAGAAAGAACAGGGCGTGTTTTGCAGCATGTACAGGAATTTGGGAAGGATCATCATCTTATAGAGGGCAATCCTCCCCAACGGATTCAATGGGAATGATTGCCATCTCGCCAGGTCTGATCTGGCCTTGTTGACCACAGGAGCCACATTGAGGGCCCAACAGAGCTCCGGCAAAAGGGTGACCCAAATACCCAGATACTTAAAAGATAGCCTCCGGAGGGGAATATCGGACTGCCAATCGAAGCAATCCCTAGCCGGGTGCAACGGGACCAAGACCGATTTCTTGGGGTTGAGGCGGAGACCCGACGCCCGACCAAACCGGCAAAGAATTCCACGCACAATAGGGCCAGAAGTAGCGGGGTCAGAGAGGTAAAGGAGGACATCGTCAGCATACAGAGCTATTTTGTCGGGGACCATGCCCGGCCAGTCCCACCCACGAAGAGCAGGGTCTGAGCGGACCAGGACAGCCAAAGGTTCCATTGCCAAGGCAAAGAGGAGGGGCGAGAGCGGGCAGCCCTGACGCGTCCCTCTCCCGATAGAAAACGGGCGAGATAGAGCCCCATTCACCAACACCCTGGCCCGTGGAGCCGCGTACAAGATCCGAACCATGGCGCGGAATTGAGGACCAAACTCCATCCTCTCCAGCACTTCGTCCAGGTAGACCCACCCCACCGAGTCGAAGGCTTTTTCAAAGTCGACCAACAACAAAGCCAGATACGGAGAGAGGCGTTCTCGGTGAGCCATGGCGAGATGCAGGCGCCGCAAGCAGTGTCGAGTTCCCCGGTTCGGCATAAACCCACACTAGTCCGGGTGGATCAGCGAGTCGAGGTAAGGGCGCAGCCTCTGCGCCAAAATGGTGGCGTAGATTTTGATCTCCGTGTTGATAAGAGATATCGGTCGGTAGTCCGAGCATGACTGCGACGGAGGCTGCGTCTTAGGGAGAACAACTATCGTAGCCACGTCCGTCTCCGGCGGGAACGAGCCCTTCTCCACCACTTCTGCATAAAGGCCCAAAAGCTGCGGAGCGATGGTCTCACGGTAGTGGGCATAGTACTCTTGTGGGAAGCCATCCGGACCAGGGGTTTTCCCGGGAGCCAGGTGGCTGATGGCGTCATCAATTTCTTGCAGAGTAACGGGCGAGTCAAGGGTCTCCCTAGCCTCACACCCCAGGCACTGCAGCTCCGCGCCACCTGATCCCAACAGCTCCCCGAGGGGGATCCCGGGGTCCCGGGCACGGTACAGCGTGGAGTAATAATCGGCGAAGGATTGAGCCACCGCCGCAGAGGCCGTGTGAGTCTCCACCGCGGGGCCCACAATATCGGGGATAATCCTGCTCGACCGGGGGTAGGTGGCCAGCCGGTGGAGAAGAGCCCCGTTCTTGTCCCCCCAGCCGTACACCCGCGCCACCAAGGAGCGCCATAATGTCTTCGCCACCTCCATGGAGTGCAAGCGAATTTCGTCCCGCAGGAAGGCCAGTCGTCGCGCCCGCCTGGCGTCATCCAAAGTCTCCGGGTCCCGCTCAAGCTCCAGGGCCTGCGCCTCACACTCAGTAAGACGCTGGAAATGCGTCCGGCGCTGCTGCTGCACAAGACCCTTAGCCGCTCCCCTAATAGTCGCCTTCCCAGCCTCCCAGAGTACGGCCGCGGAGGAGACTGATCCCACATTATGGCGGTAGTAGTTAGAGATCTCAGTTCCTACCGACTTCCGGAAGTCCCCATCCCGAAGGAACCAAGCGTTCAGGCGCCACCCAGGGCGGGCGGAGAAGGGAGGCGGGCCGAGGGCCAAAAGCAGCGGAGAATGGTCCGAGAGGCCCCTGGGAAGAATGCGGACATCTTGTACCCCCGCGCATTCAGTGGAGGGGACAAAGATTAAATCAATCCGGGGGGCGTGCGAGTGGTGCGCCGCCGATGTGTGGGTGTACTGGCGGGCCTGCGGGTGCCAGACCCTCCACACATCACACAAACCCTGGGCCTCGGCCCAGCCCGACCGCAACTTCGAGCGGGTAGCCCTGGCAAGGGAGACCGGGCCCGTCGCATCCATGCTGGGTGTACACACCGCGTTGAAATCCCCCCCCCAAGACAAGCGCGCCCGCCAGGAGTGTGGGAAGTAAATTGGAAGTGTACGAGAGGACGGGCTGCAACTGGGACGGGGCCACATACAGAGAGACAAAGGCTAAGGGACGCCCCTCAAGGGCGCCAGAAACCGCAACCGCTGTGCCCTGGGAGTCGAAATGCACCTGGGCAAGAACGAAGGGAAAAGTCCGCCGAAGCAGGATAGCCACTCCACGGGAACCCCTAACGAAGCCAGAGTGCCACACCCTGTCATACCCGTAACGAGCAAGAAAGGAACAGTTGTTGCCAAGAAGATGGGTCTCCTGCAAAAGAAGGACATCAATCCCCAGACGCCATGCGCTTGAAGCGGTCAAGAAGACCATTGACATTCCAGGACAGAATGCGCATGGCGGCCTGAGGAAGAGTAGTGTCAGCCATCACCCCAGGTCGGAGCATCTAGTGTACGCAGAGGGGGGACGTCCCCGGAGCGGGGTCCCAACAAGGAGGTCGGGGGGCACGCATGCGCCGGGGCTCCCCAAGGGGAGAGACCATGGGCAAGCAGGCCAGCGGGAAGGTCAAGAACGCAATGATGCCACAGAACAATAACACTGAGGAGGAGCTCCCTGTGAGAAGTTGGCCTGGCATATGCTGGTCACTTGTTATAGTGGCCACCTTGCACCAGTCCAATTCGACTCTTGGTAGATAGGTTTAAAGACAACCTTTTAAAGAAAGCTATCCTAGTGGTAGCTGTGGAGAGCAGCCTTCAGGCTAAGTCTCTGAGGAATGTAAAGCAGCTTGTTTTACCTTATAATCTCTTGAATTACCAAATGAAAAGACACCACACAGGTATATATATCAAATATATATGTATTTATTTCTAAATATACTCTACTAATCTCTTTATGAGATTAGAGCCAGGTAAACATTAATAAGATCAACAGTTCTCAATAAATTAAGCACAAATATGGCTGTAGCCCTAGGGGCGTACCAGACCATATACTAAAATAGTGGTATAACAAACTCGACTTGCAAAAGTAAGAGGCCTAGGGCCTTGGGAATCACTGGGGCTTCACTGCTGCAGTGTTTACAGGTAAGTAATCAGCCCACAGGAGACGCGTGCAGTGTCTAAACACGCACGCGGGTTTCAATGCGTTTCAATGGCAAATGTCGCGGTTTGTATTTTACAGTTCTAGGGCACTTCGGAATGGACAACAAGCAAACAACTTACAGGGTAAGTACTTTGATAGCCAATGCGCACTTGGGCACCGTAATGCCAGAGTTACCTCACCCAGGGAAGCCGGGTGCAGAGGTGTCCTTTGGTGTCAGGTCGCGATGCTGCTTTCAATGGGAATCGGTGAAGTCTTGCTGCTTGTGTCGTCGGGTGAAGTGTCCGTGGAAATCCAACGATGGATTGGAGTTGCAGGCGACCTAGAAATTGAGGGGACAGAGTTCAGAGTCACTTGCCAGTGACCGGTGGCTTTCAGGATAGATGACCACAACTGTCGAGTCTCTTCACGTCGCTGATGGTGTTTTGTCTCTTCTCCCACGTGGTCCAGGAGAGATCGAGGAAGACCAGCAGCTGGATTTGGAGGGTCCCACGACGTCTGCAGCTGATGGCGGTATCGGCACTCGGATCGGAGCCAACAAACCTTGGCAACTGCAAGTCTCGTGTGGAATGAAGATCTTGGATGGTTCAGACCAGCAAGGTCCGATGGACTTACCCAGTAAGGGTAAGTGAGGGCAGGCCCAGAGCAACCAGGCGAACCCTTTGAGCAGTTCAGAAAGTCTTAGGGAGGGCTACTAGCCAACGGGCAAGCAACCGCGAAGACGCCTTTGCAGGGAAACTTCAGGAGCAGCCCACGGTCACTCGGGATGAGGTAGGCCGCTGATCTTGGGTTCCAGACCTGCTAGGGACTTGGACATTAAGTGGTTCAAAGCACAAGTTTGTAGTTCGTCGTTCAGGGCTTGCACTCAAAATCAGTGCACGGTTCCCTGGTATTGCTGTACCTCGTCACTTGTGGGGTCCAGATGCCACAGCTCCGCTGGGGACTCAAAATGGCCGACGAGAGGTCAGGAAATCAGCTTCAGGGGACGCAGGGACTTCGGGCTCCGGCGGGAGCGGTAAAGTTTGCAACCGTTGTTCAGTCCTTTAGGTGCCTGCCAAGCAGGGGAGTCACTCCTTGACTCCAAGGGAGATCCTTCGGTCTTCTAAAGATAGTAAAAAGTTGAAGGGCCAGGATTCTTCTTCGTTGAGCGTCGTCCAGGTGTAATCTAAATTGCATTGGCAATGTGTGGTATCTTATACTGATAAGATGGGAGGGACTAGCTCTATGGCCACTCCTCTAGGAGGGCCAGGGTAGTGGGTGGTTACACCCACTTCCCTTTGTCCAGTTTCGCGCCAGGACAGGGGCAGGCAGCCCCTGAACCGGTTTGAGCTGGCATATGCACAGAGGAGCCTACTGCTCCCCCAGTGCAGGACTTCAAAGCACTCTAAGAGTGCACCCACCCAGCTCCAATACACTAAATCCTGTCTGGGAGGTGGTGACACCTCCCTGTGACAGGAAACCCTTTGTTGAGCTCCCTCCACTGCGAGTTTCGGTCGGCAGCAGGAGGGCAGCCCGGTGTCTGTGCTGGTGGCATCCATTTTGTGATGCCAGGGCTCTAGATGATTTCTACCGTGTAGTACAGGGTGTACATGTCGTCCCTTCTAGAAGGGTGGGATCCTACTCCCACACCAGTTACTGGTGTGGGGGTAGGATTCCAATTGTTTGACACCAAACACGACATGTTTTGATGCAGTCATTCCAAAGTTAGCATTTACCGCGAGGTTATAATGCACTTAAGAGTATATGGTCTAACCGCATCCACAAACAGCAGCAGAGAATAGACTCTGCCAGCTGCAGAGGGGTCCTGCTCAGGCAGAAGCACCCCCTCACATAGTAAACCAAGCACCCTGCCCTCAGGATTGTTAGGGCCTGCTAGAGGGGTGACTGATAGGTTTATATGTGTGTGTATGGTGAGATATAGGAAACTATACCTCAGTGAGGAGTGCTAACACTACCTCACACAGGCTGCAGTAGCAGGCCTGTGGTGTCAGATTGTGAGTGCTTCCCAGGGGTGGCATAATACATGCTGCAGCCCCTGGTAGGCCTGTGAAATACCAATGCCCTAGGTACCTAAGGTACCATATACTAGGGGCTCATAAGGTACCACAGTATCCAATCACTAGTGCATCTAATATGCACACCAATCATTTAAGGGAGTAAGCAGATAGGCTGGGGTCCTGGATAGCAGGATCCCAGCCAGACTAGTCAAAAACCATTCAAACACCAGGAAAAAAGTGGGGGCAACCATATAGTCAGATTCCACCTTCCTACACTCCCCAACCAACAAAATCCTCCATAGGAGAAAGAAACAACCCCAAAACCACCCCAGTCCCCCACCCCCCACCCTATACTTCGAGAACGGAAGCATCTGTCGCCCTAACTGTGAAGAACAACGACCAAGCTAAAACGATCGAGCTTGAGCACCTAGTGGACCCCCAATTGACAGGATACTGACCCAATACCCCGCCCTGGCCGAGAGCTATCTCTAAGATAAAGCACGGAAGTCCAAGTACTAACATTGGCGGCCCAGTAAGCCATCCCCAGTCCCCCAGCAGTCAAATAAATCACCCGCATCAAGAAGAGTCAAATAACAGGACTGCAGGAGAGGTCCGAGGTGTCCACTTGTCCAGCAGGCGGGGCCACAGATCCCGACCGCCCCGCGGACCCGGTCCGGCTGACCGCAACAACAGTGCTGGTGGGGACGATCGAAGAGGCAGGAGAGGCTCCAGAGGCCCGACACGGCTGTCCCATGGAACGTGTGACCACCACCTCCCCCTCAGCACGTCCCCGGGGCACGGTGCGCCTCCTACGATGGGTCCTGGACGGCCTGGATGTCGTTGGTGCCCTGCGGCCACTCGACGGTGAGCCCTGACCGGATCGATGCAGCGGATGTTCCTCCGTCAACCAAGTCCAGGCGGCCCGAGGCGTCTCAAAGAAGATGGCCATATGCTGAAAGATGACCCAAAGGCGGGCCGGGAACTGCAGCTGGTATTGAAGGCCCAGGGACCGCATCTTCGTTTTCACCTCCGCGTAGGATCGCCGCTGCTCCCGGACCTCCCGAGTGTAATCCGGGAAGATCATGATTTTATGGTTCTGAAAATGGAGAGAGTCAGTACGCCTGGCCTCGCGGAGAATAGCATCCCTGTCTCTGAAGTTAAGGATCTTGAGGATGAAGGGGCGGGGGGGCGCCCCCGGAGGCCTCAGGGCCAAGGCGCGGTGGGTCCTCAACAACAAACCAGGCCGATAGGCTGCCCACGGGCATCCAGGATCAGAACCAACCCTCCAGAAAGTCGTCGGCCCGGCCCGACTCCGCTCCCTCCGGAAACCCCACCAAGCGGAGGTTACTGCGACGTGCCCGGTTCTCCGCATCCTCAGCCCGGCGGTGTAGCTCCTTAGAGTGGGTGGTGAGCTCCCGAACCTGATCCTGCAGCTGACGGATGTCGTCCTCCGCTGTCGAGATTCGCGATTCGGCCTCAGAAATGCAGTTAATAGTGTTACGCAAGTCCTGGCGGAGAAGGGCAACGTCCACCTTGACTTCACCCACCATGCCCTCCAGGGAGGAACAGGATGCATTAATGGCCTGCAAGATGGCCGCCAGATCCGTGGCAGGGGCCGACGCCGCCTCCCCATTCGAGCCCGGACCCCTTTCGGAGGTCGTGAATTGGTCAATCCTGGTTTGGGTGGCCGCAGGTGCCGGCTTGGAGGCCCTGTCCTTGCCCATGATGGCCTCCCGCAGTCCGCGGGGGACAACCGCACCCACCGGTAGGCCCCGCAAAGGATCACAGCAAGCCCAGGGGGGCCGGGGGTCCGGGCAGCAGGAGGAGGAATGGGTAGGTAGGGTGTCCACTCACCTGGGCAACCGGCAAACCCCGGCTCCGCAAATCGCCTCCCGGGGCGCTGCCCGATGTGACAGCCGAACCCTCCCCAGGGACCGCCGCTGCTCCACGGCCCGCCGGGGTCCAAGATGGTACGCCGCCACCTCACTCCGTCCGCAGCCGATGCCGTCACCGCCTGTGAGGCTCCGTCTGTCTCCACTCCACACCAGTGGGCAAACGCCGCAGGGCGGGCCCCAGGGCCCCCGGGGCAAGGACGGAGGGGGGAAGAGAAGAGGGAGCCGGGCCTCCCGACCGCCGGTCGCGGCCCGACACTCTGGGACGGCCCCAGGCCCCACAGCACCCCCTCGCGGGTCCAGGCGGGCGTTCCAGGAGGTGCCGCAGCAGGTGAGGGGGGGAGGTAGCCAGGGGATCACCGATTTCCCCCCCCAGGTCCGCCACAGGATCCCCCGCACCGCCTCCATCGCACTGCCGCCCGCGCCGATGCCGCCGCACTCACCGGCCTCCAGTCGGCACCAAGTTGCCCCTCCGAAGCAGCTCCACTCCCCAACTGGCAAG
The DNA here is from genome assembly GCF_964204655.1 of Triturus cristatus. Taxonomy (NCBI): domain Eukaryota; kingdom Metazoa; phylum Chordata; class Amphibia; order Caudata; family Salamandridae; genus Triturus; species Triturus cristatus. The sequence goes on along the minus strand of NC_140583.1, from coordinate 813,965,408 downwards.
CAGGGTCCACAGAATGTAAGCAGGTAGTGAAGGGGGGGGGGGGCGGAGGGCCCCCCGCGATCTCCGCAAGTTGGCTGCTCCCACTGTGCCCCTGGAGGCCCGGGGCCCTGATGCCTCGTGGGCGCCGCGGGCTCCAGTAGTCCCTGCCGCCGGACTGCTCTCCAGGTGCTCCGCGTCCGCACCCCGGGCCCGCTTCAATCACGGCTGGCGGCGCCTGGGGAGGACCGGAGCGCTTCAGAGTTCTTCCCTAGGCTGCAGGACTGCTCCACGTTGCGATGCTCCCCTCAGCTCCCAGCCAGGGCGTCCAGGAGCGGACCTTGTCTGCGAAGACGGGGCCGGGCGCTCGGAGCCGCTGCGCTAGGCGGCCATGTCGGTCCGGCGCCCCCTGGTGTCTCCGGCATCAGTGTAGGTTTAATGTCTTTCTAGATATTTACGCTCTCTTCTTCACCCCAATGAACATCATACATGGAAGAAGGGATTTAACCATGTAGACATACATGTCAAGGGAAAGAAATAGTGTTTCTCGGAAGGAACATATATACTCACCTCTCCTTCTATTTCTTATTAACAGACTTGCGTTTCGATCCACCATCTCTGGTTCCATCAATCCTGATTTAGACTGGGGTGCGACGTGGAACCCTCTCCATTCCTTGTTTTCTTTCCCTTCTTCCCCAAGTTGCTATTGATACTTTGACATTGTTGGGTGAGATACGCACATTGGGGAAGTAGTGGACCATACTTCGTTACGTGACGTTCCTGCAGAAATGTGAGAACACGAGAGTTAGTGTTAACCCTGACAGACACTGGGGACAGTCTGCCTCTTAAAAATAAGATTTACAGGCAACCTGACCATGTCAGGGACTGTATTAGGGCTGAAGTCCAGAAGATGTTGGAATTGGGATTTATTGAACCCTCAGATAGCCCTTGGGCTAATCCAGTAGTCTTAGTACCTAAAACTCACACCAAAGATGGCAAGAGAGAGATGAGGTTTTGTATAGACTACAGGGGTCTCAATGCAGTCACTAGGACTGATGCCCATCCAATCCCTAGGGCAGATGAGCTTATAGACACCTTTGCCTCATCCAAGTTTCTTAGCACATTTGACCTGACAGCTGCCTACTGGCAGATCAGACTAGCTGATGAGGCAAAGCCAAAGACAGCATTTTCTACCCCTAGTGGACACTACCAATTTGTGGTGATGCCCTTTGGTTTGAAAAATGCACCTGCCGCTTTTCAAAGGTTGGTGAACAAAGTCCTTACAGGCCTGGAAGCCTATAGTGCAGCATATCTCGATGATAATGCTGTCTTTCGCTTCACCTGGGAGGATCACCTGGTCCACCTGAGAAATGTTTTAGAGGCCCTGCAAAAAGCAGGCCTAACTATAAAGGCCACTAAGTGCCAGATAGAGCAGAGTCAGGTTGTGTACCTGGGACACCTTGTGGGTGGAGGACAGGTTCAACCATTGTAGAGCAAAATCCAGACCATAATGGAATGGGTTGCTCCAACCACCCAGATTCAGGTCAGAGATTTATTGGGCCTGACTGGGTACTATAGAAGATTTGTCAAAGGTTATGGATCCATAGTGACCCCTTTGAATGACTTAACTTCTAAGAAAATGCCCAAGAAGGTTCAGTGGACAGTCAGCTGTCAAAAGGCATACGATGACCTGAAGCAGGCCATGTGCACTGCTCCCATTCTGCAAAGTCCTAACTACTACAAATAATTCATTGTCCAAACAGATGCATCTGAGTTGGGGGTATGGGCTGTGTTATCACAATTGAATGATGAAAGTCAGGATCAGCCAGTAGATTTTATTAACAGAAGGCTGACCCCAGAGAGAAACGATGGTCAGCTATTGAGAGGGAGGCCTTTGCTGTGGTTTGGGCTCTGAAGAAGTTGAGGCCATACTTGTTTGGCACTCACTTCATTGTTCAGACAGACCATAAGCCCCTCTTATGGCTAAAACAGATGATGGGTGAAAACCCCAAACTTTTAAGGTGGTCTATTTCCCTACAGGGGATGGACTATACAGTGGAACATAGACCTGGGAGTAACCATGCCAATGCAGATGGACTCTCCAGATATTTCCACTTAGAACATGAAGACTCAACTGGTCACAGTTAGTTTAATGTCCTTAAGTTTGGGGGGGTTGTGTAGGATCTGCTTCTCATGGTTACCCCCACTTTTTGCTGATGTTTCACTGTTTTTCGACTTTAGTCTGGCTGGGACCCTGCTATTCAGGGCCCCAGCCTAGCTGCTTCCTCTCTAAATTGATTGCATGTACTTTAAGTACACTCCAGATTGGATTCTGGGGTACCCTTATAAGTCCCGAGTATATGGTATACTATGTACCCAGGGCATAGGTACCCCAGGGGCCTACCAGGGGCTGCAGCATGTATTATGCCACCCCTGGGAAGCCATTCAAAATGACACAACAGGTCTGCTACAGCAGCCTGTGGAAGGTGGTGTATGCACCCCTTACTGAGATATAGGTTACCTACATCTCTCCATATCACTGCACATGTAAACCTATCAGTCACCCCTATGGCAGGCATTAACAATCCTGAAGGCAGGGTGCTGGGTTTCATGTCAGAGGGTGCCCATGCATGAGAAGAGCCCCTCTACAGCTTTGGGAACCTTTATTCCGGGGGTTGTTTGTGATGCAGCCAAACCATATACTCTTAAGTGCATTATAACCTTGCGGTAAATGCTAATTTGGAATGCCTGCATGGAAACATGTCGTGTTTGGTGTCAAACACCTTGGAATCATACCTCCCACACCAGTAACTGGTGTGGGAGGTATGATTCCACCCTAATAGAGGGAGAAACATTACTTCACCGGTACACCCGGTACCAGCTTCACAGACCCTGGCATCACAAAATGGATCCTGCCAGCCACAGACACGAGTCTGCCCTCCTGCTGCTGGACGAAACTCCGGCAGGGGAGGCCTGGACAATAGGTTTCCTGTCACAGGGAGGTGTGGCCACCTCCCAGACAGGCTTTAGTGTATTGGGGCTCAAAGAGTGCTTTGATGTGCACTGGGGGCACATTTGGTGTCCCTGTGCATAGTTCAGCTCAAACCGGTTGCAGGGGCTACCAGCCCCTGCTCTGGTGCGAAACTGGACAAAGGATATGGGTGTAGCCACCCCTCTGTCCTGACCCTCCCATAGGTGGGTCCCCAGAGTTTGTCCCACCCCTTCCTTGGGTATAAAGTAGGAACCCCTGACTACAGGACTTTAGATTTACCTGGATGAAACTCTGCTACAGAATGCCAGAACTTCTACAATCTACACGACGTTGGATGACCGAAGAATCTCCCTTGGAGTAAAGGAGTTACTCCCCTGCAAGGCCGGCACCACAGATGCATCTGTCAGGTTTGCATCGACGCTGCTCCCGAAGGCCACCGACGATTTTGCAACACAGGAGGTGGGTTTCCAAGCTTCCCCAAGGCCGATCCGTGCTCTCAGCAAACCTGAGACCCAAAGCCTTCGTGGCGACCGTGCAACCCGAACCCCTGGACACCGCAACCATTTGCAGCAGCATATGCTTCTTGGCGATCCCTGAGGCTGTGCTTTGGGGTACTTGTAGTCCAGACCCCGCGCAGTGATTCCACAGAAGATTGCTGGCCTACACTCCTCGAGTGACTCGTGGGCTGGTATCTAGTGATTCCTCTCGAGGTAAATATCACACAAAGGAAGAGACAAGGGATTGAGTCTTCTCTGACTCCCTTCACAGTATATAAATCTCACACAACAGAGAAAAACTTCATGGCAAAAATAGATATACTATACATTAGAAACGGGAAAATCAAAAGAATTCTTAATACTGCTCTCACACACTTGATAGTGTCATGCTTCATCATTGGGCCGCATCATACAACCAGGTGCAGACCAACACACTGGATGGAGCGCAATTTTTTAGAGAGAAGATGAAGGATAGTGGTGAGGGTAGAGTGTAATAAAGGAAGGCAAAAACACAAAAGTGTCACTCAAATCATAAAGGAAAACAAATAATTCTCCTGGAAAAAGGGACCAAGAGAGGTGCAGATATATTTCTAAAACTACCTAGGGGTTAACCCGTAACTATTTATTTTGTGTCAACCTCTGGCAGGATTAAAATTGTCAATATGGGGTATTCAGGGACGGTAACAACCCTTCTTTCCCCACTGCAGTTACCAACATGTTTCTGCCAGCTTTTTATGCGCCAAACCAGGTCGCTCTGGCATTCGTCAGGGTGTTGGTCCCTATTTATTGGTCTGTACCCCTATTAGGGTATTTTTTACCTTATTGCTCTGTAAATATGGGCTTTGCCACAACGTCTCTCTTTACTGGAAATTTCCAGGAGGATTTCACAATTCTACAACGAGAGAAAAACATAAAAGAGGAAAAACCAACCTTGATTTTCATACTCATCGTTGTTATCATTAGCCTTTACTTATTTCGAGTTTCCCATGCATTATTAAAAGTTTCATAACAGCTTATTCATTCAGCACACACCTTGACCCCTCACCGTGGGCACACCATACTCCTCGTGAACATAACTCAACACATGTCGTGGAAGTAATGGTTGGATTAAAAAACTATGCGTTGATTCACTGCATAGGTACTTCAAGGCTGAGAGAAACCAAAACTTAACCCTAACACTAGTCCCAGTGAATTATATTAGTAAACAATACATTCATAAAGATCCATGTCTACTTACAAGAGTTTACGGATTTTTATTCTAAACCTGGGACTGTGGGGGAGGTGCTCTTATCGTCACACTCTGGATGCGTGTGATCCATCAGGTGTACCAAGGAATAAAGAAGAGAGAACAGGACGGCAAGGTTAATAAAATGCTTCGCACAAACAAATATTTATATGCCCCCGCCTCTTCTTCGTCTAAACTCTACTATATTTGGAGCTGCATTCCTCGTTAATCTCAAGCACATTCCGCCTACTTTTGAATTCACCAATAAGTTAGAGTCCCACCGATGTTCACGTTCGGGATACTCTTAGGCCACACTTAATCAATGATTGGTTCGAAACACCACTTAAAGCAGTATGTACTCACTACTCCAAAGAGACACTGTCTCCGGTAGCCCCTCACACGTTCCAGGAGAAATATTTGTTTTCCTTTATGATTTGAGTGACACTTTTGTGTTTTTGTCTTCCTTTATTACACTCTACCCTCACCACTATCCTTCATCTTCTCTCTAAAAAATTGCACTCCATCCAATGTGTTGGTCTGCACCTGGTTGTATGATGCAGCCCAATGATGAAGCATGACACTATCAAGTGTGTGAGGGCAGTATTAAGAATTCTTTTGATTTTCCCGTTTCTAATGTATAGTACATCTATTTTTGCCATGAAGTTTTTCTCTGTTGTGTGAGATTTATATTCCTCTCGAGGTCCCTTCGCGATCCCTTGTCCGTCAACTTGTGGGTCCCTGAGAAGGGTACTTTGACTTTTAACGGACTTACCTGGTTGCTCCAGACGTGCCCTGACTCTCCTTCACTTGCGGAGTTCACAGGACCTTGCTGGTCCACACCGAAGCCATTTTTCTCTCACCGCGTGGGTTGCCGTTGCCAAGGCTTGTTGGTCTCCAACCCGGAAACTGACCCCCCAGCACTCGACATCCTTCGGGGGACAGCTTGCCTGTGGACTGTGGTCGTCGTCGACGCGTCCTGGTCCCCGTGGCAGTGGAGTCAAGCTTCACCTCTTCGCACCTGAAACACCCGACATCGGCAGGCATTAGTCTATCGTGCTCCTGGTCACTGGCAAGTGACCCAGACTCTGTCCCCTCTGCTTTCAGGTTCTTCACATCTTCGATCCAGGCTTGGATCACACCAGACACTTCTCTTTTCCACGGCAGCAGCACTTTGCAGCACATCGCCACTGAAATCAACGACGATTCCAGACACCATTTGACACCTATGCACACGGCTTCCCTGGGTGAGGTAACACGAGTACTCCGGTGCTCCCGTGGGTGCTGGCCCTAGAACCCTCTAAGTCTAAAAGGGTTTCATCAAAGTCCTCTCCTAAGTGTCCTTATTCTTTAAAATTCCAGCCGCGACTTTCCCATTGAATTGTACGGGGCTCGCGGCTGTGTTCTCACACTGCACACGTCCCCCGTGGGTCCCCTGTGTCACTGCCTTGGGTGGTTCCTTGGGGTCCCAGCGATTCTACGTGCTCTAGGCACTGTGTCTAGTCAAGTCGTGGTTCTTATACCACTTTCTTAATATATGGTTTGGTCTCCCCCCTGGGGCCCATTGTATATTGTGCTATTTACTGTCGTTTAATAACTGTATTATTGTGTGCCTTGCTCTCTAACTTCATAAAGAGGTTAGTAGAGAGTGTTTAGAAATAAATACATATATTTTATATATATACACCATGTGTGGTTCTCCTTTCATTTAGTTATTCAAGAGGTTATAATCTGGTAAACCAAGCTGCTTTACACTCCTTCAAGACTTAGCCTGAAGGCTGCTCTCCATAGCTACCACTAGGATAGCTTTCAATAAAGGTTGTCTTAAACCTAATCATCAATAAGGGTTGTTTGGACTGGTGCAAGGTGCCCACTATAACTAGTGGACAGCATATGCCAGGCCAACTTCGCACACAAACTTTCAAGTATTCAGTCTTTTTATAGTTCCACAAGTGTCAACGTCGGCTTTCCTCATAGACACAAGAGGTTCACGTCCATATATTTCAACATAACGATGATGGTCCATGTAATTCAACGTACAGATTGTATACCCAATGCATTTCGGGCACATTCGCCCTTCCTCACGGGTAACTATTGTGAAAAACATACACATAAGAACCATGTATCATCTAGCCTTATCAAGGTCATATATCAACTGCAAAACTATCATCTTTACTTAATGATAAACTAAAAATGTATAAATAACATAACCAAACTGATCCTAAATTGTGTGACCAATATGGTTAAATAATACTCCTCAAGTCTAACCAAAAACATACTACTATAAATAACCCTGCTTGTGTACACTAGCATGACATCCATGATCAAACAAACCTACTCATTTCAAGAGTGCCATCCCATACACCAAGTGCTCTGACCCAACTCTTTAACAGTGCTCAATATCTGTACTGTATGCCCAATGTTCTTAATTTCTCCAGAAACGCCTTCCCAAAAAACCAAAGTGCAATTGGTGTTAAGGTACAGGGCTCTAAGGGTGGCACAATAGTTGTTGCAGCCCTTAGAGGCCTCTCCTGGTGACAGTGCCCTTGGTACCCAGGGTTCCTTTTACAAGGGGTCTACCTGTAGCCAGAGATGTGCCAATGATGGGTACAAAGGTACAGTCTTGGGAATGAACACAGGCCCTGGGAACCTGATTGGCATGGACCCAGGCACATCAAGTCATGTGACATCAGGTGTCAGGCAAAAAGTGGAGGGTAACCATTCAAATAGAGGCACTTTCCTACACTCATCAATTGCATTATCGAGTGCCAGTGAAGAAGAATATGCGATGATGATATCGACCGAGGGACGACCGGCACAAGTAGACTTGGCTACCTGCAAAGATTAAAAAAGACAAAGGAGAATCACCACACAAAACAACGGAATTCATTTGGATGCTGCCCCAAAATGACAACAAAGGTCAACAGTTGCCCCATAACATTTAGCATAGATAGTAGTGCATTGATTAACATCATACCGGTTGGAAAGTTCAACAGCCTATCTATCGCCTGTGTCACTCATCAACCCGTCAAACAGAAAAGTATACGTGTGGGCTGCTTCTAAACAGCATCATGCATGGAGACGAGACATAAAACAGTCTCAGTGCAAGCACCAATTCACGTTCTTCCAGGAACTGCGTCCAGTGCATTCCTACTCAGTTTTTACATCGCTAAGGACATGGGTCTGATATCTCTCAATTACAACTTCAACACCCAACTAAAGTTGTGAATCAATTTCTGTTATTTCATGGTCTAGGCAGCCTCAAGACAATGAAAGTGCAACTTCACATCAATGAGGACATTTGCCCTGCTGCCCACCGGCACCGCAGAGTCGCTTTCCACTTGCAAAAAGCTGTTGAGTAAGAACTAGAAACACTATAGAAGCATGATATCAATGAGCACTCCACTGGTCCTACGCCATGGGTCTTGCCCATACTAATGTTGCTAAAAAAGAACGGTGGTGGTGCAATCCGCATATGTGTTGATATGCGTTGGGCCAACAAAGCAATCAAAAGAGAGAGGCCTCCTGGTCCACACATTGCAGAAATGATCATGCAACTGAACGGTGCCAAAGTCTTTGCCTGTCTTGACCTGAATAAGGAATACCATCAGCTCGAGTTGGAAGAAAACTGCAGGTACATCACTACTTTTTCGACTCATGTTGATTTGTTCAGATAAAAAAATGTTGAGTTTTGGAGTGCTGTCTGCTGCAGAAATATTTCAGATTATTATACGGCGAGTAATTCAACCTGTCACACATGCTTTTAATTACAGTGATGACATACTGGGGCAACAAAAAAGGACCATGACAAGGCTCTTACACAAGTTTGCCAGTTACTTGCCGATGCAGGTCTCACTCTAAATGCAGTAAAGTGTGAGCTTGACAAGTACAAACTCAAATTCTTTGGGCACATGTACTCTGATGAGGGAATGGCTACTGACCCAGATAAAGTGCAAGCACTATTAGCGACCTGCCCCCCACAAGATGTCACACTGCTGCGATCCTTCTTAGGCATGGCCAGTTATTGCTCAAGGTATATTTGTGACTTTGCTACTGTAAGTGACCCATTGAGAGACATGACAAAACAAGATGTCCCTTTCCAGTGATCTGCTGAATGTGATCAAAGCTTCAAAAAAATAAAACGTGATTGAAAATTGAACCAAAATGGCCTATTTTGACCCACTTTACATACTGCGATCACAGTTGATGCAAGTCTGGTGGGGCTGGGGGCAATCCTTGCTCAACAAAATGGTCATCTGAATGCTCATAGACTCATTGTGGCCTATGCAAATCATAGCCTTCCTGACAGAGAACGTGCCTTTTAGCAGCTGGAGTCTGGCTGTAGTGTGGGCCTGCAAACATTTTCATGAGTTTCTGTACAGAAAACGTTTCACTTTCATTACAGACCACCAAGTGCTGCTCACTATTTTGGGGAACCTGAAAGCCAGGATGCACCCTTGCATTGAGAGGTGTGGGTTTCAACTGCAAGAGTATTATTATGTAATTGTACAAAATTACTGATTACTTTTCAAGAGTACCGTTACAGGGGCACAGTTCAAAATCCAAAACGGCTGAGGAGTATATTAACTTCACTGTGAGGTCCAGCATGCCAGCAGCCCTATCCATTGAACAGATTATTGCTGCTGCTGATCAGAACATGCTTATCCTCAAAGACATCATATCAACTCAATTGTGGAAAAAAGCATGGTTGACCTTTTGCCGACTACATTGAATTTACAAAAAAATTTAAATGTACAGGATAAACTGCCCTTTACCAAGGAAGGTGTTGTATTGTGAGGCTCACAAATCGTCATCCCTGAGTACTTAAGACAGCAAGTCACTGAACTAGCCTATGAAGTATATTGTGGCACTGTAGCCACCCTAAGAGACCCATTGTGGTTCCAGAGCCTAGATGAGCGAGTGGAGAGGGAACTAAAAGAGAGCCATTTTGACTCTGCCTTTCTCTTTAAGTGAACCATTAAAGATAATGGGGTAACCCAGTAACCCTCAGAACCTGGGCGTTATAGTGAAATCAAAAAACAGTTGTTCTGTTGGGAAGCATACAAACTTATTTGAGTATGTACTTAATACAAATAACCAATGAGTAAATACACATTCAATGAGAGACAACGGAGCACACACATAAAACCAGAATTACAGAAATTGAATTCATTTTACTGGACGGTGCGTATCAAAAATTATATACATACACCGGGATATTTACAGGATTAACCAACCAAGAAACACGTACGAAATAGAACAATTAGTGATTCACCGTGCAAGTTGACTGACCACAAATTCACATATAACAAATATGTACAATGAACAATACATAAAGATAAACAAACAGATCCAACATCGAAGGCATAGACCACAGCAGGGTATAATTTCCTAATTCTGTTTGTGGAATTGCATGGAAAAATTGGACAAGCAACGTCGACGTTTCGACCCTATGGGGTGGTGCCAAATTGTGTGCATCAAAGATGGGTCTTCATCAGGACAAAAGGATGGCTGGTAGCCTGGGAACAGGATTTTGTTCTATTGGATATGGATTCCTGGTATCACATTAAAGGAAATGTCAGCCGACATCTAATTTGATCATGAATTCTGGACGACGGTAAGTTCAATTAATGTAGATAAGTGGTGCCGTCATAACGATCGCCACATAATGGTATACTCAGTCGGGACGTCTATATCCGTCAAAGACTCGGCCGCTACTGACAGATTGCTCAAGGTACATTTATGACTTTGCTACTGTAAGTGACCCATTGAGAGACATGACAAAAAAGATGTCCCTTTCCAGTGATCTGCTGAATGTGATCAAAGCTTCAAAAAAATAAAACGTGATTGAAAATGGAACCGAAATGGCCTATTTTGACCCACTTTACATACTGCGATCACAGTTGATGCAAGTCTGGTGGGGCTGGGGGCAATCCTTGCTCAACAAAATGGTCATCTGAATGCTCATAGACTCATTGTGGCCTATGCAAATCATAGCCTTCCTGACAGAGAACGTGCCTTTTAGCAGCTGGAGTCTGGCTGTAGTGTGGGCCTGCAAACATTTTCATGAGTTTCTATACAGAAAACGTTTCACTTTCATTACAGACCACCAAGTGCTGCTCACTATTTTGGGGAACCTGAAAGCCAGGATGCTCCCTTGCATTGAGAGGTGGGGGTTTCAACTGCAAGAGTATTATTATGTAATTGTACAAAATTACTGATTACTTTTCAAGAGTACCGTTACAGGGGCACAGTTCAAAATCCAAAACGGCTGAGGAGTACATTAACTTCACTGTGAGGTCCAGCATGCCAGCAGCCCTATCCATTGAACAGATTATTGCTGCTGCTGATCAGAACATGCTTATCCTCAAAGACATCATATCAACTCAATTGTGGAAAAAAGCATGGTTGACCTTTTGCCGACTACATTGAATTTACAAAAAAATTAAAATGTACAGGATAAACTGCCCTTTACCAAGGAAGGTGTTGTATTGTGAGGCTCACAAATCGTCATCCCTGAGTACTTAAGACAGCAAGTCATGAACTAGCCTATGAAGGATATTGTGGCACTGTAGCCACCCTAAGAGACCCAATGTGGTTCCAGAGCCTAGATGAGCGAGTGGAGAGGGAACTAAAAGAGAGCCATTTTGACTCTGCCTTTCTCTTTAAGTGATGCAGCACCCATTGACCATGTCAGACCTTCCTGCACATGCGTAGGAAAGAACAGCAGTTGATTTTTTTGGACCTTTAGAAAACGGACATCACCTCTTAGTAGTCCTCGATGAGTATTCACGTTTTCAATTAGTAGTAATAGGGAGTTATTGTCAACTACTCATGTCAAGATCATCATACAGCTGGATGATATCCTTGCAGCATGGGGTATCCCTGCCATTCTGAAATCTGACAATGCTCTGCCGTTTCATGGCAAAGAACTCAAGTAATTTCTGGTCAGACTAAATATCAAACATCAAAATAGCACAGCGGCCCCAAGCTAATGCTTCATCAATACCCTCAAACGGGTAATTCAGCAAGTATTGATGGAGGGAATCAAGTTAAACCAAGCCCTGTGTGCCTATTGTTCAACTTCTTACTCCACAACTGGAGAGTTCTGCTACCTTGCTATTTGGGAGAGCCATTGTAACTAAACAGCCCTAGTGGACAGTAGACGGATCCTTGAATGCGGATAAGGTTTGTGTCATGGACACTTCTCAGAAGTGCCAAATGAAAGCATATGCCGATCATTGTTGACGAGCTCAGTGAACAGTCTTGGATGAAGGTGACTGGGGTATGGTCAAGCAGAAATGAAAGCGGAAAACAGACACTCCATTTGCTGTCGATCATTTGAGGGTTGTGACGTGCAAAGGACATATGGTGGTGGCGTATTGTCCCGGAAACTCCTCCACACAGGACTCGTTACACTTTAAGCACCTACCTCGACTATAGTCAGCTCCTGCAATCCTGAATGAGATGACCCTGCCTGACAGTCCAGATCAAGCATCAGAACCTGTGCCATTGGTGCACAATCAGAGTGCATCTCAACCATGTTATACCACTCGATCTGGCCAATTAGTGTGAGCGTCTCAATGAAGAAATATGATGTGACTATTGTTTGTACTTTTATTCAACAAGGGGGGGGGGAGAGATGTAGTTTAGTGAGATTATGTGCACTGGGACCCTTCTGGTTCTGGGCAGACAACAAGGAATTACTTTAGTACCCCCAGGGGCACCCCGCTTTCCCCCCTCCCCCAAATTAGGTTACCCAAAGAAGACACAAGAAACAGTTGTAAGTGGGTAACAAATGCTGCAGGTTTTATTACATAATTCCAGGATATGTAATAGGTGGGTTATCTTACGGGCGATCCAAGGGCAGGCGGCCATCTACTTCACCTGCCCCGCCTGATGAGCCGGGCAGCACGGGAACGACCCGCAAGTGCTGCCCCCCAAGTGATTCTTTTTTCGATCACGTGCCGTTGAGATTCTACTCACACCCCCCCTCTCGGGGCGGAGCGTCGCATAGCAAGCCCCCGGTTGTTCAGGCCCACAACCGCCCGCAGGCCTAGCGGGGCGCCGACCGGCTTCCGGGACCTCTCTGGAGGCTCCTCGTTTTGGCTCAGGCACCACGTGGTGCCGCGCAGAGGTACCCTTTGTACCGGCCTGCTTCCAGATCGCCCTGTAACTCCGCCACAGCCCTGGAGGCGGCTAACCGTCGCAGCCAGGGCCCCCCACCAACCCGCTATAGTCTTACCAGCACCTCTCCTATCAGGGGCTTCCTGCAACTAGCTGGAAGGGAACCATCCCTGCAGACAGAAGGGTTTGACATTCTGCCACCTCAAGACAGTTTGACAGTGCTCGCGGGACTCAAACCCTGTGAGATCCCTTATAACCACAGGCCCACATACCAGTGAGCTATAGCTCCTGGATTGTAGATGGCCCCATCTATGTCCCCAATCCCTAGACGCCATCCCAATCGGATAGGGTCTGTTGAAATAGAGGGGCCTGTGAAGATGTGCGATAACTATTCGCCCCCCAGCGGGAAGGTTACACCTATTCACAATCCTGGGCCTGCCCGCTTTGACTATTATGACGAGACGGGTTACTTAACATTTGTACAGTCCCCTCAGATAGTTAACCTGGGGCACGGGAGTGCACCTCACTGCCAGCGCGTTACCATGGGCAAGGGGCGACTCTTGCCCCTGCCCACCATCCCTTATACCTTATAGGAATTATGCCACTACGGATCCCTCAGTGATGATCCCTTAGGCATACCAGCTACGGGAATCTGTTTGGCTTAAGCGTTGCGCGCGGTCATAATGTCCCCTTGTGTTTGCCCCGCTGACACCCCAGATATTGGGACAGCAGCACCAGTCTCCTGCAGCTGCCGTACGCGACCAGTGATTACGGTGGGGAGTGCCACCAACCGCAATGGTCCTCCAAGCATTACGGAAAGCCCATTTTTACCTGGGCCTCTCTCCAATTGATGGTGATTACACCCAGCTGAAGGTCAGCGGCCCGCCTAAGGAGCCTATTCACTTGTTTTGCTACCCGGCTCCCTTGTGGGAGGGCCACAGAGTTAGGGCAACGCGTGTGCTCCCAGGGCACGGTGCTGCTGGAAAGCAGATATCTGGTACTCACACGCTGATACCTTATCTGTTGCTAAATGCCCTGCTGCAGGGAGTTTCCCAAGAACCGTAGACTTCGCGGTCCCACCTAACTTGATCCCATCACCTGGGGGGAACCCACTGGTGGCAGGACCTGCATGGTAACTCCATCCCGGCGTAGCTATCGCTTATTTGTGCCGCCGAAGCAGGCCATGCCCCCTTAGTCTCAAGTTCTACCCCTAGACGATAACCTTGGGAGCAGACAAGTCTGTGGGAACCAACCGGAAACTTTGGTGCAAATACCGGCCCTATTCTGAGCGTAGCGAGTGCTGCACGGTCAATAATGCCCTGATGCCCTGGGGCTCTACGTGGTCTTTACCAAGCTTTGAACGACCGCACACTTGCTATATAACAACCATACCACCCACCAGCCGGGTGGAAGGTCTTCATTGAAGCAACCCGAAATCTGTCTTTGGTTGCAGGGGAATGCCCCCCAAAGTACCTCTGGACCTATTCCTATATGGTTCCTTCAGCTACTCCTCCTGCAGGCCTAACTCTTGGTTATGGTGCCCAGCTCAGTGTTCTGCAGGCCAATCGGCTTAACCATGAACTATCGGTCGATTTGAGACAGAGGTAAACCACGGGTTGCAATCCGCTCGCGAGCGGCGCACCCGCAACCACTTGGACAATCACGCCGGTAACCTTGTGCCGTGATTTAGGCCCTAGTGATGCGCTATGTGGTGACCACTTATTCTTTTGCCGCTATGTCAGTGCGTCCCCGAATTCAATGCGATTGGGGCGCTGCGCTGCACCCATATCTAACCCATCTAGTGGCTCAATCCAGACTTCCTTTAGCATTAGATAATAACTACCATTCTATCTCGGTTGCGTTGCCCTGCCCGACTAGGCACCCACCCGGGTGTCAAGTTTACAGTTAGATATGTGTGAGTTCCCCATGTCAGTGACCGTTGAAGGCGGCCCACATAAGCATGTTGGCGGGGCCAAGTTGCGGGCTTAAGCATACCTCTTTTAGACTGTCGGCAGCGACCCGTGTTTAACTGTTACTAACATGGCAATGACAGTTCTACGTTAGGACTATCCCCACACTGGTCCGCCCTGCCCAAGGACTGATGCACCTGGGAGGGCGAGGCCGTAAGCAATGGGGGTGGGTAACGAGACAACAACAATGACAAGCGACCCAAGCCCCCTTTCAGCAAAAGGTTGGAGATGAGCGACACGTGGTCACGTGTGGTCAGGATCGGACTGCGCGACCCTTACTGTAATTAGCCCTTATATGTCGCGCGAACTCGACCCGAAGGTAATGGCGCGCCGTTCATGAGCACCGTATATACATACATCATCAGGCACGTGGATAATAATTATCTGGCCAGAGTCACCGCGTGACCCGCCCGAAGGTGTTGGGAGTGCAGAACATGAGCCCCGTATTTACATACCTTATTCGGGCACGGTCGATTAGTGATTAGCTCAAACCGTACTGCGCGCCAAATAATTAGAGCGCCGGACACAAGCACCGACCAAATAACCCGTTCCGGTGCAGGAGGAGTCGTAATGCCCGGGATCGCCTAATGCGCGCGAATGTGGGCACGAGCAACTTCTTGTGAGTAATACATGTACCTGTATCATGTGTCTGCATCATAGGAAGCCAGCCACCACATGTTGCCTATTTATCTAGCGTGCGCTCGACCGAAAGGTATTGGTGCAAATTTTGTGAACAATGCCTGCACTTGTATCAAGTATCTGCCTTATAGGAAGCCAGCACATACATGTTGCATATTTGTGTCGCGCAAAATCGACGCCAAAGGCATTAAGCGCTGTATATGAGCACCGTACTTACACAAGCCGACACGGGGAGAATAGGGGATTCGTACCATATAACACGATCGCCGTGCCCGGCCACACGAGCACCGCACCAGATTAACCCTTGAGGAGCGGGGGGGATTAGTAATACCCGTAATCGCGTGATGTGGACAGTGCATGTCTTGGTATCATGTGTCCGCCTTATAGGAAGCCTGCAATTACATGATGAATAGTTATATCGCGCGAACTCGACCGGAAGGCATTGGAGCACTTTAACATGAGCACCGTATTTATATTACCTCTTCAGGCAGGGGGTGTTTACGACATTCATACCATATTACCCGCTCCCCGACCGAACCGCGCGAGTCCCGCACCAGATTCTCCATTGAGGTGCGGGGGGGTTTATTAATGCCAGTAATCGCGTATGTGAAAATTGCATGCACTTGTATTATTTATCTGCCTTATAGGAAGCCAGCAATACATGTTGCATAATTATATAGCGCAAGCTGAAGGTGTTGGAGCGCCTTACCTGAGCACCCTATTTACATTACACATTCAAGCACGGGGAGCTTACAAGATTCGTATCATACTAAACGATCCCCGTGCCAGGTCCATTGCGCCTGCCGCACGCAGCCCACTGCATGCCCCCCCACCCTCCACGGCAGCGTAGCCGACGGGAGGGGGGGCGATAACCTTAACCAGGAGCGCCACATGTGTTGCACCTCCCGCGATCAGCGGGGACCCAGGCAGCTCCCAACCGTGCAGTGCTGGTGTTTTGGGGCCGTGAACCCACGCTAGTCTCCTACGTGCTCGAGTATATGGAGCAAAATCTTGCGAGCCATGCATGTACTGGTATCATGGATCTGCCTATATAGGCAGCCCGCAATTACATGTTGCATATTTATATAGCGCGAGATCGACCTGAAGGTATTGGAGCGCTTTACATGAGTGCCCTATTTACGTTACACATCCAGGCACTGGGCGCTTAATTCAAAATACAATATTACGTGATCGAGTGTAACAGATAACACGAGCACCGCACCCGATTATCCAGTGAGGTGCGGGGGGGTATAGTAATGGCCGAATGCGGACGCAACCCCGCGGGCCGGACTGGTTACCCTAAACCAACGGCCAACTCACAGGTTACAACGCCTACCCCTTGCCCCCGCTCGCCCCAGCCGCGTGGAATACCGAAATTCCTTCAAACCTGTACTGTGCGCGAAAACCCTAAAGCGCCGGGCACTAGCACCGCCCATTCCGGAGCAGGGGGTGTCATACTGGCCGAAATCACCAAGGATGGGGCGCACCACGAATGCAGATGGGCATAAAAGGATGGGCATGGCCCCCATGCGGACCACCCTGATTCATTTGCTTTTATGGAATGTGTAGGAGAGTAGGGTCTGCTTTCTATGTTCACCCCCACTTTTTGCTTTTGCTTTACTGGTTTACGACTTAGATGTGGCTGTGGGCCTGCTAATCAGACCCACAGCCCTGCTGTTCTCTCTCTAAATTACTACTATGTACTTTAGGTGCATAACCCATTTGGATAGGATCACCTTATTGGCCCCTGTACAGTGTACCCTAGGTACCCAGGGCATAGGTGTACCCTAGGCCTACCAGGGGCTGCAGCATGTATTGTGCCACCCCTGGCCTGGCCTTCCATTTTGACACAACTGGCTGATCACTCAGCTGGGGCAAGGTCGTGTAATCACCCCTTGCTTAGGTGTAGTATTCCTATACCTAACTTACATATAGACACATGTGTACCTATCAGTCACTCCTATGGCAGGCCTTGACAATCCTGGAGGCAGAGTGCTTGGTAACATGTGAGATGGTGCTCTAGCATGAGCTGAGCCTGTCTGCAGCTTTCGGAACCATGTCCTTATAGCTGTTCTATGATATAGCCTACCATATACTCTTAAAGTACCTTATAATCTTAGACGGTTATGGTAACTATGGTTTGGCTTTATCAAAACATGTCGTGTAAGGTGTCTAACACTCGGGAATAATACCCCCATGCCATTTCTGGACATGAGAATATTATTCCCCCCTTCTAGAGGGAAAGACATGTTAAAATCATACTTCAACTATTAGCCTCTGACCAAAGCCTCAGCATCACAAAATGGATGCTGCTGCCACGACACAAGTCTGACCTCCTGCAGCTGGGAGTGATCCCAGCCAGGGAGGCCTGGACAATAGGTTTCCTGCTTGGGGAGGTGCTAGCACCTCCCCAGACAGCCTTTAGTGTATTGGGGCAGGGTGGGCTGAAAGGAATGAGACATGCCTGGGGCACACAAGGTGTTCCTTGCATAGTCCAGTTCAAACCGGCGCTGGGGCACTCCAGCCCCAGCTCTGGCGCGAAACTGGACAAAGGGAAGTGGGTGTAACCACCCCCTCCCAGGTCCCACCCATAAGGCGTGACCTAGCAGGTATCCCAGCCCCCCAGATTAGTATAAGAGTGGGAGTTGGGCCTCAAGACTTTAGATTATCCTGAACCTGCAAAACTGAACAGAAACTCTGGACCTTCGACATTCGACGAAAGAAGAAGACTGAAGAATCTCCCTTGTAGCCAAGGAGTGGCTACCCTGTGCAAACAGGCACCATCAAGTGACTACCCTTTGCTTTGTGAAACGTTCGACGAGGAACCGACTGCAGAGCCCGACCAGAGCCTTGATTTCCAGACTTCTCCGACCCTCATCCACATCTGCAGCAGAGCTGAGATCCGTGGAGGCGACGAGCGACGTGGGACCGGCTACCTGGGAAAAGTGGCTAGTAACTTACAGCGCAGCTTCTGAGGTACCCTCGAAGTTGTGCACCGGGGATTGAGAAGCCCCAACCCCAAGCACCATCTGCACCGAAGACCAGCCCCCCACACTCCACGAGTCCTGCGTGGGGCCCTTCAGCATTTTCCTGCTTGCCGCGTCTGTCCGGTTGCTTGCCCGCTGGCTAGTGGCCTTTGTGACGACGCTCCCTGAAATCTTCTGCGCTGGTTTGGCTCCTCCAGACTGGCTCCCGCTTCTCTGCAAAGAAGAAGCACCCCAGACCTTCCTGGTCTGCACCAGAAGCAAGTCCTTTGTTCTTCGTGGGTTCCGCTTGCCAAGGCTTGGTGAGTCCTAGTCCAACTTCGACGCCGCCGACAGCAAGAGCCTTCGTGGGACAGCTCGCCTCCTGGTCCTGGTCGTCCTCGACGCTTCCTGGTCCTCCGGGCTGCAGCGACAAGCTTCACCTTCACCTGCAACTCTTCACGACATCGCCTGGTTCCTTCCTGGTTCCACGTGGTCACTGGCTAGTGACCTTGACTCTGTCCCCTCTGCTTGCAGGTTTCTTCTCTTCTTGATCCCAGCCTTGGGATCCACCGGACACTCTTCACTGACTGCCTGTCAGCATCTTTCTTCAGGCATCCATAGGAGTCGACGACGAAAACGACGCATCTTCACCCCTATGCACCCGCAGCCTGTGGGCTAGGTAACTTGGGTACTCCGGTGCTCATCAGGATAGTGACTATCCTAGTGTCTAGTTTTCAAGTCTCAACTTCCTAGCTACTCCGGAAGTGTCCTAAATCTATCTATTTCTAAACTGTAACATTGCTATTGACTTTTACGCATTACGCGTGAGTGTTTCCACTCTGCACACGAATCCCGTGGGCCTCCCACTTCCTAACTAACGCTAGTGTAGTGTAGCCCCAGCGATTCCCTAGGCCTAGGCCTATTCTATTTCCGTGACAGTGGTTCTTATACCACTTATTTAGTATATGGTTTGCGTGGCCCCTAGGGCCTAACTGTATTACTTACCTGTGTGACTTACTGTATGCATTAATAAGACTGTGTTGTACTTACCTCTAAACTCATAAAGAGTGCTGAGGGTTTGCTTAGAATAAATACACTTTATTTTATATATATATCTGTTGTGGTGTCCTTTCATTTGGTATTCAAGGGATTATATATGGTATCACAGCTGGCTTCACATGCCATTCAGAGTTTAGCCTAAGACTGCTCTTGTCCATGCTACCACTAGGATAGCTGGTCTATAAGGTTGACTTTACAACCAATCACCATAAGGGTATTTGGACTGATATAAGGTGTACACTATAACTAGTGACATCATACATCAGGCCAACTTCTCACATTGGTGAGCAGCGGTTGGGATCTGAGCTTGCTGTTGTAATACCATTGTAATCTTGAGATACTAAATTGAAAGATCACACAGATATTGTCTAGGTACATATAACATAGATTATTATACTTAAGTCCTACTGGACTTTGTAGTTGTAGGTTGAAGGGAATAACACACCCTGACTACAACTACTAGAAAGGTTTAGTAGATACAACTAGTGTAGGTAGGTGCACACACCACACCCTCACTAGATCATGCCTCTGGGAGGAGATCAAGTAGATGCTCTCTCAGGAGGGGCAGGTCTGCAGAAGACCCCCTCTAGGTATGATACCTTAACATTCCAGGAGATGAGACAATTGTGTACCTCCAGAGGAATAAAACAGGGTGCAAACCCTACCCTCCTTCAGTTAAGACAACTCCTAGAGGAGTATGATGCTCAGAGGGCATCACAGGAAGGTGCCCTAGGCACAGAGGGGGGTCTACCCACCACAGAGGAGTCAGATGGGGCTTCAGATGGGGAGGTAGACAGCCAGAGCCAAGTAAGGAGACTTAGCCAGGCTAATTTAAGTTTACATGGGAGTTTGCATGGGGTCCCCCCATACAGACCCACAAGTAGACATTCACAGAGAAACAGGAAGGACAGATCCCCTTCAAGGGAATCCATCCACTCCCATGTCTCTAACATCTCTAATGCTTCCTCTCACAGGGGAATGACTTTACCTGAGAGAAAGGAGCATGCAGCCAGAATGAGGGAGGCTAATCTGAGGATTCAGAGGGAAGAACTTGCCCTTGCCAAAGAAAAGCTTGCTCTGGCTAGAGAACAAAAGTTAAGTGGGTTAGAACCCACTGGTGGCAGCAACATTCCTAGAGATAGAGACAGGCACTATGATAATAGAAACCTGAGCAAGATTGTCCCTCCCTACAAGTGTGGGGATGACATCCACAAATGGATAACTGCTTTGGAGAGAGCTTGCAAAATACAGCAGGTACCCCAAAGTCAGTGGGCAGCTATCTTGTGGCTCTCCTTCTCTGAGAAAGGAAGAGACAAGCTCCTCACAGTTAGTGATGAGGATGCAGATAATTACACTGTCCTGAAGAGTGCTCTGATTGATGGGTTTGGCCTAACCACTGAACAATACAGGTTGTTGTTCAGGGATACCCAGAAGACACAGACTCAGGACTGGACTGACTTTGTAGATTGTGCCACTAAGGCTCTGGAAGGCTGGCTATTGGGAAGTAAGGTTAAGGACTATACAGGATTGTATAATTTGATCATGAGAGAACAAATACTTAACAACTGTCAAAACCAGCTATTGCATCAACACCTGATTGATTCTGATCTGACTTCTCCCCAAGAATTGGGAAAGAAGGCAGATAGATGGGTCAGGACTAGAGTTAAGCAGAAAAACCAGAACCAGGGCGGTGATCAGAAAAAGGCAGACCAGAAGGGTAATGAGCAGAAACAAAAAGACCAGAAGTCTTCACCAGGCCCCCAAAAGGCTCAGGGGGAGGGTGGTTCCAAAAAGGATAAGAAGAAAGAAGGCCAAAAGAAACCATGGTGCAACTATTGTAAGTCTACCTCACATTGGTTTAGTGAGTGCACCAAAAAGGATAAGCCCCCAGCCACCATTGCCCCTAAGGCAACTGTACCCCCTAGTTCAGCTGTAAGTGGTGGTTCCCAGCAAAAGGGTGTAGTAGGGTTAACCCTGGGAACTGAGGAGGATTCTGGCCGAGTCAGAGTACCTACTCAGGCTGTCCTGATCTGTGATGGGGACTTAGCTTTGTCCTCTACTGTAGGCCCCAGTAACCTGGGCAAGTACAGACAGACACCTTTTATCAACCAAAGAATGGCTCAGGCCTACAGGGACACTGGGGCTAGTGTCACAATGGTGACACCTGCTTTTGTGGACCCTGGACAGATCATACTAGGTGAGAATTACCTAGTGACCAACGCTAGCAATGCCACTACCTCCCATAGTGTGGCTATTGTTAACTTCTCCTGGGGAGGGGTAACTGGCCTCAAGAAAGTTGTTGTTAGTTCAGACCTTCCTGTAGAGTGTTTACTGGGCAATGATCTTGAAACTTCAGTTTGGTCTGAAGTGGAGTATAGGACCCATGCAGAAATGCTGGGGATAGATGCACATGTCCTTGCTGTGACCAGGTCACAGGCCAAAAAGTGCAACACTGAACAAGTGCTGGATCCTGAAACTATGGACCAGTCACAATCCAAGAGAAAGAGCAGTAGGGTTAAGGCTGTGCCTTCCCCCCTGCCTCAGGTGGTGGATCAGTCCTCCCAGGAGGATGATTCTGAGAGCCCTGAAGGAACTGTCCTAGAAGAACTTGAACCTGATCAGGTTGAGTTTCTTGGGACAGGGGGACCTTCAAGGGCAGATCTGAGGCAGGCTCAATTAGACTGCCCCTCTCTTGAACCCCTCAGACAGCTGGCTGCTGCTGAGGCTGCAGGGAATGCTCAAGGTACCCATAGAGTGTATTGGGATGAGGGGCTACTGTACTCAGAGGCTAGAGACCCCAAGCCTGGTGCATCCAGGAGGTTGGTCATACCACTGAAGTTCAGAGGCTTCCTTCTAACCTTGGCCCATGATATTCCCCTTGCAGGACATTTAGGCCAGAACAAGACTTGGGACAGGCTTGTCCCTCACTTTCACTGGCCCCATATGTCAGAAGATACTAAGGAGTTTTGTCGCTCCTGTGTCACCTGCCAAGCCAGTGGCAAATCAGGTGGCACCACAAAGGCCCCCCTCATACCACTACCTGTGGTGGGGGTCCCCTTTGAAAGAGTGGGCATAGATATTGTAGGACCAATGGACCCACAAACAGCATCTGGGCACAGATTCATACTGGTGATAGTGGACCATGCCACCAGGTACCCAGAAGCAATTCCCCTGAGGACCACAACAGCTCCTGTTGTGGCAAGGGCCCTGCTTGGAGTATTCTCCAGAGTGGGCTTTCCAAAGGAGGTCATTTCTGACAGAGGTGCCAACTTTATGTCAGGATACTTGACTGCAATGTGGAAGGAGTGTGGTGTTAACTATAAGTTCACCACACCCTATCACCCACAGTGCAATGGGCTTGTTGAGAGATTCAACAAGACCCTAAAGGGAATGATAAAAGGATTACCAGACAAGCTTAGGCGAAGATGGGACATCCTTTTACCCTGCCTTCTGTTTGCTTACAGAGAGGTCCCACAAAAGGGGGTTGGCTACAGCCCTTTTGAGCTTTTGTTTGGGCATCCTGTAAGAGGACCCCTGTGTTTGGTGAAGGAAGGATGGGAGAGACCTCTCAGACAACCCAAACTAGACATAGTGGATTATGTACTTGGTCTCCGCTCCAGGATGGCAGAGTATATGAAGAAGGCTTCTAAAAACCTTGAGGCAAGCCAAGAACTCCAAAAAGCTTGGCATGACCAAAAGGCTGTACTGACTGTTTACCAGCCAGGGCAGAAAGTGTGGGTGTTGGAGCCAGTGGCCCCAGCAGCACTCCAAGACAAATGGTCTGGACCCCACACTATTGTTGAGAAAAAGGGAGAAGTCACCTACTTGGTGGACCTTGGGACTCCCAGAAGCCCCCACAGGGTGCTTCATGTCAACAGATTGAAGGCATATGTTGACAGGGCAGACATGGGGCTACTCATGGCTACAGATGAGGGGCAGGAGGAAGAGAGCGACCCTCTCCCAGACCTGTTGACTCAGAACCCTGATGATGGCTCAGTTGATGGTGTGGTCTTTTCTGACAGCCTCACTGTCCATCAGCAACAGGACTGCAGACAAGTTCTGCAGGCCTACAGACATATGTTCTCTCTGACCCCAAGTCAGACAAACTGGTGCACCCATGAGGTGGACACTGGTGACAGTCTCCCTGTGAAAAGTAAAATCTACAGGCAACCTGACCATGTCAGGGACTGCATAAAAGTTGAGGTACAAAAGATGTTGGAGCTGGGAGTCATTGAACCTTCAGAGAGCCCTTGGGCTAGTCCTGTAGTCCTTGTGCCAAAACCTCACACCCAAGATGGTAAGAGAGAGATGAGGTTTTGCGTGGATTACAGAGGTCTCAATGCTGTCACTAGGACAGATGCCCACCCAATACCTAGGGCAGATGAGCTCATTGACAGACTGGCAGCTGCTAAGTTTTTGAGCACATTTGACCTAACAGCAGGCTACTGGCAAATCAGACTAGCTGAGAGTGCAAAGGCCAAAACTGCTTTCTCGACCCCAGGAGGACATTATCAATTTGTGGTAATGCCCTTTGGTTTGAAGAATGCACCTGCCACTTTCCAAAGGCTGGTGAATCAAGTCCTTACTGGGTTGGATGACTATTGTGCAGCTTATCTTGATGATATTGCTGTCTTTAGCTCCACCTGGGAGGATCACCTGGTCCACCTGAGGAATGTTTTAGAGGCCCTGCAAAAGGCAGGCCTCACTATCAAGGCCACTAAGTGCCAGATAGGGCAGAGCAAGGTTGTATACCTGGGCCACCTAGTTGGTGGGGGTCAGGTTCAACCACTGGAGAGCAAGATCCAGACCATAAAGGACTGGGCTCCTCCAACTACCCAGACTCAGGTCAGAGCTTTCTTGGGCCTGTCTGGGTACTACAGAAAGTTTGTTAAGAACTATGGGTCCATAGTGACACCACTTAATGACTTGACCTCCAAAAAGATGCCAAAGAAAGTTCAGTGGACAGCAAGCTGTCAAAAAGCATTTGATGACCTGAAGCAGGCCATGTGCAGTGCACCTATTCTGAAAAGTCCAGACTACTCCAAAGAGTTCATTGTCCAGACAGATGCTTCTGAGTTAGGTGTGGGAGCTGTTCTTTCACAACTGAATGTAGATGGTCAAGACCAGCCCATTGCTTTTATAAGTAGAAGGCTGACCCCTAGAGAGAAACGTTGGTCAGCTATTGAGAGGGAGGCCTTTGCTGTGGTTTGGGCCCTGAAGAAGCTGAGGCCATACTTGTTTGGCACTCACTTCAAGATTCAGACAGACCATAAGCCCCTCTTGTGGCTAAATCAGATGAAGGGTGAAAATCCCAAACTTCTTAGGTGGTCCATTTCCCTACAGGGGATGGACTTCACAGTGGAACATAGACCTGGGACTGACCATGCCAATGCAGATGGACTCTCCAGATATTTCCACTTAGAACATGAAGACTCAACTGGTCAAGGTTAGTTTAATGTCCCTAAGTTTGGGGGGGGGTTGTGTAGGAGAGTAGGGTCTGCTTTCTATGTTCACCCCCACTTTTTGCTTTTGCTTTACTGGTTTACGACTTAGATGTGGCTGTGGGCCTGCTAATCAGACCCACAGCCCTGCTGTTCTCTCTCTAAATTACTACTATGTACTTTAGGTGCATAACCCATTTGGATAGGATCACCTTATTGGCCCCTGTACAGTGTACCCTAGGTACCCAGGGCATAGGTGTACCCTAGGCCTACCAGGGGCTGCAGCATGTATTGTGCCACCTCTGGCCTGGCCTTCCATTTTGACACAACTGGCTGATCACTCAGCTGGGGCAAGGTCGTGTAATCACCCCTTGCTTAGGTGTAGTATTCCTATACCTAACTTACATATAGACACATGTGTACCTATCAGTCACTCCTATGGCAGGCCTTGACAATCCTGGAGGCAGAGTGCTTGGTAACATGTGAGATGGTGCTCTAGCATGAGCTGAGCCTGTCTGCAGCTTTCGGAACCATGTCCTTATAGCTGTTCTATGATATAGCCTACCATATACTCTTAAAGTACCTTATAATCTTAGACGGTTATGGTAACTATGGTTTGGCTTTATCAAAACATGTCGTGTAAGGTGTCTAACACTCGGGAATAATACCCCCATGCCATTTCTGGACATGAGAATATTATTCCCCCCTTCTAGAGGGAAAGACATGTTAAAATCATACTTCAACTATTAGCCTCTGACCAAAGCCTCAGCATCACAAAATGGATGCTGCTGCCACGACACAAGTCTGACCTCCTGCAGCTGGGAGTGATCCCAGCCAGGGAGGCCTGGACAATAGGTTTCCTGCTTGGGGAGGTGCTAGCACCTCCCCAGACAGCCTTTAGTGTATTGGGGCAGGGTGGGCTGAAAGGAATGAGACATGCCTGGGGCACACAAGGTGTTCCTTGCATAGTCCAGTTCAAACCGGCGCTGGGGCACTCCAGCCCCAGCTCTGGCGCGAAACTGGACAAAGGGAAGTGGGTGTAACCACCCCCTCCCAGGTCCCACCCATAAGGCGTGACCTAGCAGGTATCCCAGCCCCCCAGATTAGTATAAGAGTGGGAGTTGGGCCTCAAGACTTTAGATTATCCTGAACCTGCAAAACTGAACAGAAACTCTGGACCTTCGACATTCGACGAAAGAAGAAGACTGAAGAATCTCCCTTGTAGCCAAGGAGTGGCTACCCTGTGCAAACAGGCACCATCAAGTGACTACCCTTTGCTTTGTGAAACGTTCGACGAGGAACCGACTGCAGAGCCCGACCAGAGCCTTGATTTCCAGACTTCTCCGACCCTCATCCACATCTGCAGCAGAGCTGAGATCCGTGGAGGCGACGAGCGACGTGGGACCGGCTACCTGGGAAAAGTGGCTAGTAACTTACAGCGCAGCTTCTGAGGTACCCTCGAAGTTGTGCACCGGGGATTGAGAAGCCCCAACCCCAAGCACCATCTGCACCGAAGACCAGCCCCCCACACTCCACGAGTCCTGCGTGGGGCCCTTCAGCATTTTCCTGCTTGCCGCGTCTGTCCGGTTGCTTGCCCGCTGGCTAGTGGCCTTTGTGACGACGCTCCCTGAAATCTTCTGCGCTGGTTTGGCTCCTCCAGACTGGCTCCCGCTTCTCTGCAAAGAAGAAGCACCCCAGACCTTCCTGGTCTGCACCAGAAGCAAGTCCTTTGTTCTTCGTGGGTTCCGCTTGCCAAGGCTTGGTGAGTCCTAGTCCAACTTCGACGCCGCCGACAGCAAGAGCCTTCGTGGGACAGCTCGCCTCCTGGTCCTGGTCGTCCTCGACGCTTCCTGGTCCTCCGGGCTGCAGCGACAAGCTTCACCTTCACCTGCAACTCTTCACGACATCGCCTGGTTCCTTCCTGGTTCCACGTGGTCACTGGCTAGTGACCTTGACTCTGTCCCCTCTGCTTGCAGGTTTCTTCTCTTCTTGATCCCAGCCTTGGGATCCACCGGACACTCTTCACTGACTGCCTGTCAGCATCTTTCTTCAGGCATCCATAGGAGTCGACGACGAAAACGACGCATCTTCACCCCTATGCACCCGCAGCCTGTGGGCTAGGTAACTTGGGTACTCCGGTGCTCATCAGGATAGTGACTATCCTAGTGTCTAGTTTTCAAGTCTCAACTTCCTAGCTACTCCGGAAGTGTCCTAAATCTATCTATTTCTAAACTGTAACATTGCTATTGACTTTTACGCATTACGCGTGAGTGTTTCCACTCTGCACACGAATCCCGTGGGCCTCCCACTTCCTAACTAACGCTAGTGTAGTGTAGCCCCAGCGATTCCCTAGGCCTAGGCCTATTCTATTTCCGTGACAGTGGTTCTTATACCACTTATTTAGTATATGGTTTGCGTGGCCCCTAGGGCCTAACTGTATTACTTACCTGTGTGACTTACTGTATGCATTAATAAGACTGTGTTGTACTTACCTCTAAACTCATAAAGAGTGCTGAGGGTTTGCTTAGAATAAATACACTTTATTTTATATATATATCTGTTGTGGTGTCCTTTCATTTGGTATTCAAGGGATTATATATGGTATCACAGCTGGCTTCACATGCCATTCAGAGTTTAGCCTAAGACTGCTCTTGTCCATGCTACCACTAGGATAGCTGGTCTATAAGGTTGACTTTACAACCAATCACCATAAGGGTATTTGGACTGATATAAGGTGTACACTATAACTAGTGACATCATACATCAGGCCAACTTCTCACAGAATGGTCAAAAAATGATTGAATAAACGATACCTACTACTTCTACTAGTCCCTTTGCAGGCTGACTCGTCAACAGTCTGCATTAAATCACAAAGTGGAGACTGTTGATTTCACCCACGACCCAAAATTGTACATCTTAGCGTCCAACCATCACATCGTAAAAAGTTGAATATTATGCATGTGCAGATGCAGATTTAAAGTGTATTGGGTTCCGAGTTGACAAGAAAGATTACAGCGATGTCACCTTCTATGCAGGCAATCCTTGGTCACCCCCTTTGCACAGCCCTTTCAGCGCCTTATATGTTTGATGGTACTAGTGTTTGAACACTACGCCCTCTAGCTACCAGGTTTGACGTTTTAGTTAGGTCTTTACCAAGGATATATGCCAAATAATCACTATTTATTAACTACATCTTTTATCGCCACGTGAGATGAGATCTTATAAGGCAGTGAGTGGGGGTGGGCTCAGGCGCTTGGAGGAACATCGGGTATCATAGCGAGGCGGAGCACAGTTGCGGACACCATTCCTTTTATATCCGGCACAGGGAGATTAAGTGATTTGCCCATGATCACTGGGTTGTACAGCGCCATTGCCGAGGCTTGCAACCGGGTCCCCCCATTCTATAAAGACCGCCTGAGCCCGTAGGCCAACTACACCGATTCACCCCGTCACATGTTTCACCCCGCCGAGTGGCCGGTTGCCGTCGCTATGCACTATGCGCGTCATTCTTTTTAAGCCGCTAACACCTTGCATCCTGTGACATGTTGTTTTATGTCGCAGGAAAGTGTTTGCACGGCTGAAAGTTAGTTCTAAAACCCCTTTCAGGGCACAGAAAGATTAAGCAACCGACCTCGGGCGCGTTTACATGAGCCCGTATTAGTATTACGCCCGGCACGGGGGGCTCAGTAGCCACTTACCCTATTTAATGTGGGGATTAAGATTAAGTGATGTGCCCCGAATCACAGAAAGCGGCACCGAGACTCGAAACACCAACCAGATTGAGATTGAGGACCTTAGCCTCGGTCCTTGTATACGTTTCGCTCTTTATGCATATATCCCGTAGCACCGTATTTACCTACACATTGGGGCACGGAGTGATTAAGTGATTTGCCCCGAATCACAGAATGTGGACGCGACCTCGCGGCTCGCCCCTGGTTAAGTACCCTGTATCGTTGTCAGGGCCAAGGGCCATTCACTATTCAAATCACAACCCAACTATAGTTGTACATCGCGAAGGTCTGAAAGCGCTGTACCCGAGCACCGATGTAAAAGCCGACAGACGCATTTGCTCCCTACGAGTGGAATCAGGGTGGCCTATCGACTCGCGATGCGGACGCGGCTCCGAAGCTCTAAGACCTCTGTGGTAAATATTTCATTACCGGTACTATTTTTTATGCGGTAAAGTCTATTAAGAATAACGCAGTAAATATAAGAGGCAGAATCCGTGGTATTAGAGGTTTTAAAAGGCTTTATTCCTATACAAAGGAATACAATTCGAATTGTAGGCATTCTATTCCATCACCACGAAAGTTCAGGAAGGAAGGGCATACATTATTGACAGATAGGCAGTTTTATAGAAAATACATTACAGTGAAACAGATGCAAGAGGCGTAACAGCTGATAGTACAGATAAAAGGTGCATACGTAACTAATAGAGGCGGATGTATGGGCGTAATTTAATAAACGTCATCATACATGATGTCACAAGTGGGTGGATCCATAAGAGAATCCTGCAATGTCAGCAGAAATATTTGACAGAGATGCGCGCGCAGCCGCATGACGTGTGATTGACGTGCAACTAGAGGGTGAAGGGGACTTGACATTTAGCTCTACATGTGGAGACAGAAGTCTGGGGGGTCATGTCAACCTAATCCCAAATCATATCTAATATCCTATGTTTAAAGAACTGTGTTATCCGAAAGGAGAGGTCTCTAGGATAGAATCTATTCTATACTGACTGTTAGTGCGTGTACAAGCGTCTAAGTGTCTACACTAGATGCGAGGGGGTAGGAATATTCCATGGTAACGGGGCTATGAATTACTTGCATGAGAACAGCGAGGCCTGGCCCTTTGCACGGTAGCTGGAGGAATGTTTACCTAAACTACTAGACAGGAATGCATCGGATGAGGAGCGGAGGAGATAATCTTGAAGGTGAAATACAGTTTTTGGCAGGCGACAGGCTGGATCAGGCATCGTTAGCCGCGCAGGGAGTAGGACAAGGTTCATGGATACAGATGCAGGCTCAGACTGGAGCTTTCAGAGGCAGAAGGCAGGAAAAGGTTTGAAGACAGAATTCGGGGCCTACTCGCCTGAATCTGTAAAATGTGGAAAGTGAACCACATAAAGTCGGTGGCCTTTCATACTTAGGAATGGAATATCTGACCCATTCATGGTGGATCTGAAAGAGGACATGTTGACGGTGGACGCACATATATTTGCGTCTTCAAAACTGGAGCAGGAGGGAACATACATGTACTTATAGCATGCACATGGAGCCGTTGGGGTCTACGATAGGGGACATAACTGATCACAAAATTCATATTTCCTCATTCCCTCCTTGTCCCCTACGGACCCTCAGGAGATATCGATCTTCATCAATCCATCGATCTGTTCATATAGCATCATTTGTTCTTCTTTCTTCTTCGGGGATCTCGAACGAAAACTTGGATGTGGGATACACGAGGTAGCACACAGACCACAAATCGCTGGCCCACATTGTAGACATAAGCAACAACTGAATAGTATGAGAAAGCCAATACCTAGGAAGGATAGGATTCTCCATCCCCAGGCTGACAACACGCCCCAGAACCAACCGGACCAAGTCCAGGTGCCTGGACTCTGGTGTATCTGGCTTACAATCTTATGAAGGCGAGTTATGGCTTTATATACTGACGGCGAATTTTCTGGTATGAAAATGCAGCAACTTGATCCGATGACCCTACAAGCTCCGCCCCTATCGGCCAGGATGATGTCAAGGACAAGACGATTTTGAAGCACAACAATCCGCATAGCAGACTGCTCTTCTGTTAAATTGCCTAAGGCGGAAATAGTTTCGTTCACTACTGCTTCAAGGGTTCTGGTTAATCTACGTATCAGCTTACTATTAGTGACTGTACCTATATAGGGAAAGAAACCTTTATTGAAATCTGTGTATTTTTCCCATGCTGTTTCAGTGTAATCGACAATTGGGAGATCTCTCTGCTGTCTATTGTGTACTAAATGGGTATTTCTATGATAATCAGGAGGAGCTAGGAAAACAGGTGGTAGGAGGAATGCTATGTAACAGGTACCATCCCAATCTAGAGGTAGACGTATATATGCGGTCTGGCCACATATAAAGTAGGAATGGCGAGAAGCTCTAAATGTAGACTTGCCTTGATCACTGAATTTTATTACAGTGGTGCATTTACTATGGCCCATGTGTATGGAACCATTCTTTCTTACACATAATTCCCCTTTTACTGGGAATACTGACA
Source organism: Triturus cristatus (assembly GCF_964204655.1). Classification (NCBI taxonomy): domain Eukaryota; kingdom Metazoa; phylum Chordata; class Amphibia; order Caudata; family Salamandridae; genus Triturus; species Triturus cristatus. The sequence goes on along the minus strand of NC_140583.1, from coordinate 813,934,261 downwards.
TGGCGGGCAAGATTGGTGTAGCTTCAGATTCAACGTTCAGGATCATAAGGTTAAGTGTAAAATTACCTAATCCATATACTTCATTTTCTAGATCAGTTCCTGTTCTTCTGGGAAGTCCCTCCTTGTTAGGGTAGCAGACTTTAAGCAAAACTAAGTTCAGGTTTCCCCATACCCAGTTGTCTTGATAAACTGCGGAATTTGAATCTAGGGAATTAATCAAACTAAACCATGCTCCACAGGAGCCATTGTGTGTGAGCGGATAGGGAAAGAGGGGCAAAACTCCCTTATAGTTCTGATAGGGAGGGAGTCGGCCACATATCCAACAATTTGTGGCATTGCTGGTTTGATGGGAATGATGTAACATACTAATGAATGTGTTGTTGCGCAGCGCAAATCTATAGGACAACTCATGCGGAGGTAATTCGCTAAAAGAATGTTCTGCAGTTACATTGTAAGCACGCTTAAGAATAGGGTAATACATGTGCAATAGTATGCTGACAATGATGATCAGAAGACTTAGAAAAAACAAAATTAATAATGTTACTGTGCAGTGACTACGAAATGATTTACAATACGCATGCTTCTTAAGCTGCATCTGATGATTCCTTTCTCTATTCCGGTCTAGAGGATACATGTCAGAGACAAATTCAACCGATTCACCTTGGAGAGGACTTAAACAATCAAATTGTCTGACTTGCTAGACCTCAATTTTAGTTTGTAAAGTTCTGGTTTTGACTGCTCAACCAAGGGGAGCTTTGAGTCTGTCTGTGAGGGAATACAGGGTTGAGTATTCACACTGGATGGTAGTCCATAAAATTTCTTGATATGACTCGAGTGCAACCACCCTTTACGTCCCTCGATCTTCACAGCTGTCCTTGTAGTGAGTAGAACTAGCTTCGGCGACTTCCACCTAGGCTCCAGTTGGGTCTTCCGGTCGAAATTCCTGACCAGAACCAGGTCACCAGGGACCACGTCATGGGGCTTCACCTCAGTATTATCGGGAAAAGCTGCGGTTACCTGTGAACGACAAGATTGTAGTGCAGACATCAAGGAAGCCAGGTAATCTGTCAGCATATTACAGTCAACATCAGTGATTTTGCGAGGTATAGGCGTCCCCCACATATTTGGTGGTCTACCGAAGATCACCTCGTACGGGGATAGCCCTGTTCGAGAATGTGCTACCATTCTCATGTAAAAGAGCGCAACTGGTAAGGCTACTATCCAATCGACTCCTTTTTCTCTACATATTTTGGACAATCTAATTTTCAGAGTTTGATTATGGCGTTCCACGAGACCTGCTGCCTCGGGATGTCGGACACAGTGGAATTTCCATTGGTAGCCTAACAAAAGGGAAACGTGTTTCATTAGTTCGGATGAGAACGGCTGGCCATTATCTGAGTAGACAACACGTGGTAAACCGTACCGTGGGAAGAATTCTCGAACTAACTGTTTGGCAGTAGTCGGGGCAGTGTAATCTGAAACCGGGTATGCTTCTGTCCAACGGGAAAGAGCACAGACAACTACGAGAACATATTTGAATCCTCGACATCGTTCCATCTGGATATAATCCATCTGGAGGACTTCAAAAGCATGATCGGGAGGTTGAAATCCACCCTGCTCTACGGGGATGCTTTTACCTGGATTAAACTGACAACATATCATACAGGTACGAACTTTTTGTTTAGCTGCTGCTCGCAAGTGTTTGTTGAACCAAATGTGCTGAATGCTGTCTAGCATAGCTTTTTCTCCTAGGTGCGCTGGACTATGTATTGTGTTAATGATGACTTGAACCATTGAGTCGGGAAGAAACCATATAGATTTTTCCTTCGTCATCCATCCTTGATCCGTTTGGATCCCTCCTAATTCAGTCCATTTCTTTATTTCTTCTGGTGTAGCATGTGTCTGTATGTCAATTACATCAAGGGCGGGATCCTTAACTGTCATGCAATGTGTTGGTGTCGGAACTATTGTCTTTGTCATGTCAGTTGTGTGAGTCTGATTCTGAGCAGTCTGTTTAGCTGTTCTGTCAGCTAGGTCATTACCCTGAGAAATGATATCGGTAACTTTTGTGTGGGCTTTGCATTTCATAATCGATATTGCAGTAGGTAGATGAATCGCGTCTAATAGAGCTTGAATGAGGGGTCCGTGTTGGATGTGGGCACCGTGAGAAGTTAAATAACCTCTCTCTCGCCACAGTACGCCGAAGTCATGGACGACTCCGAATGCATAACGTGAATCTGTGTATATGTTGACTTTTTTATTTGTGGCTTGAATACAGGCTTGTGTTAGAGCGATGAGCTCTGCTGCTTGAGCTGACAAAGTGTTAATACAGTTTGTTTCAATGACTTCAGTGTCTGTTGTGACTGCGTAAGCGGCCACCAACTCTCCTGTACTTGTTCTCATACATGACCCATCTACATACAATGTCAAGTCTGGATCTGACAAAGGGATGTCTGTCAAGTCCTCGTTTCAATGCTTGGCTATAGATGCTGGGGCTTTCTGTAAATCCTTGAGGTGCGCGTGTGAATTTAAAACTTCGTCCATTTAAACTGAATCCGAACAGATATTGACTTTCCGGATCGATTGGGACACTAAAGAAAGCATTCTTAAGATCAATTACAGTGAAGAACGTTGCTTCTGAATCAATAGCTGTTAGTAATGAAGAGATATCTGGGACCACAGGGTATTGTGGTACAATACATTTGTTTAATTCGCGCAGATCAATAACTAATCGATATACTGGTGGTGCCTTTGGATCCGTTCTTTTAAGAATCGGAATTATCGGGGAATTACATACATTGGAGTCGGTTTCGACAACCACTCCTTGTGCAATGAGCTCGTCAATGATTTGCAGTAAAGCCACAACAGCATCTGGTGGTAACTTGTATTGTCGCATTCGTGGTAGTACTATTCCTGTTTTCAGTGTGACTCGATATGGTGTAATGTTCATGCAACCAACATCAGTGGGGCCTTGTGCCCATAAATGTGTAGGTAAATTCTGCAGTCGGTGATCCATGTCTCTGGACACGTAGTGACCTTTAAAGTCACGTAAAAATAGTCGTACTCCTTCCGGAGAACAACATATTATGGCTCCTAGAGCTTTCAATGTTTTTATGCCTAACAAGTTTTCTGGACATGATTTAGTAAGCAATAAATCTGTAGTACATGTCAATGGACCGACCGTAAGTGGAAGAGGTTGTGTTACGTCATTTATTATGGGTTTTCCTGAGAATCCAAGGGAAACATTCTGTGAGCCTGAGAGGGGTGCCCCTGGAACTTCACTTCGTCTTATAGTTGTTCTGCTTGCCCCTGTATCAAGTAAAAATTTTCTGTCTTCCCCTAATAGTTCACTATGTACATAAGGTCCCTCTTGGTCTACAGGAACCTCAATAAGGGGTAAGCCAACTTCCCTCTCTAGGCTATCTCATGAGTATCGCTGATAATCGGGATAATCTGTTTGTGCGTACTGATACATCTGTTGTGTCGTTGCTTGTGTTGCAGCAATAGGCTGCGCTTGTGGTGGTGCTACGATCTGTCGTGGAGCTGCCTATTGTGGAGCTAGTTGTTGCGGAGCTAACCTAGGTTGTGCATGCTGAGGGATTTGTTGTTGATTCTGATCCTGTCTAGGTAAACGTGGTCTTTCCTGCGTTCTACCTGTGGCAATATTATGTTTCAGGACTGGACAATCGTGTATATAATGACCTTGTTGTTTACAATAGTTGCATGTCCCTTTCGCAGGACCTGCGGAATCACCCTTTTGATGACCATCGGCTGGAACTGACTGTGCAACAAGCATTTTCATTTTTGTATCTTTCATACGTCTTTGTTCATGTTCTTGTTCTTCTCTAATTCTATTGTGGTGATATTGTAACATCTGTAACATCTGTGATGGGGTATTACCTTGCCAGGTACTTTCGAATTTCAATACTCTATTCTTGACTTGCAGCAGGGAATTCTCAACTAATTTTGTCACAAACAGATGTGGATATGACTCACTACTGGCTTTTATGCCACTATTTATACTAAAACATTTTTCAAATCGGGAATAGAAATCACTAGTGTCTTCATCAGGCTTTTGTTTACAGGCTGAGATTGCACCCCAGTCTTCCTTTTTCGTAGTTAATAAACGTGGCAGTACCTGTATTAGTAATCCTGCTAGTGCTGTAGTCTTTTCCCCAAGCCCTGCTCCTGCAGCTCGGGCCCTTTCTTCGTTTTCCAATGCTGTCCAATCTATCTTTTGGTCTCCCACCTCCCATTCCTTTTCTTTGAGTTTCTCATAAACACCGGCGGGTAATAGGACTTTTAATATTTTCATAATGTCGGGGTAGGTATACTCTCCCATGAGTAACATGTCTTTTATCTCACGGTGGAAACCTGCTGGATCCTTGTCATGGCTGGGTACTACTTTCTTCATTTCTAATAATTCCAGTTTAGTTATAGGCGTGTACACAAACACGCGTGTAAAATTATTACCGTCATTTCTGATTGGGTGTACTTCGCGTAACGGGTTCTGTCTATCTATGTGATACATTTTTCTTCCCATAATGGGAACTGGAACGTGTTCTGGGCATACGAAATTTAAATATTGGTTTCGGGATTCTAGAATTTCCTTAATCAAATCAGTACCTGACCCTCTCCATATGTTCGTGAGTAGTTCTGTCAATATGTCAGGTAAAGGTCCTGGATCGGAGTGTTGGCTTTTATATAATATAAGGAGGTGTTGAATCATGTATATACTAGCTAAGCGCTGTTCGTATGGGTCAAGATTCAGAAACGTGTGGGCAAGTACATCATTGTATTCGCCGGGACTGTCAGCCCATTGTACTGCTGACCTGGCTAATTCTTGTTCGTCCATGGAATCGAGCATGTGGTACCCCCTTCGATCTCGGAGTAATTTATCAGCGGCTTGGAATAGGTGTTCAGGGGATTTTGTATTTAACATAGGGTTTGGAAAATGTCTATTATATTCTGGACGTATTGGACGTATCGGGTCGTTAAAACCTCTGGTATTATTATGGGGTCTTCCTCTACCTACATAAGCTATCGTTTCTAATTGTTCTGATTCTTGCTCCTCCTCTTCTTCTGATTCTACTCTGTCTGTTTCTCGTCTTTCTTTATGTATTCGTTCTACTTCCTTGCGGATGTTTCGACACATGGCGATTATACACGCCTGTCTATCATGTTTCTCTTCTGATATGTTCTGACCCCATTTGGCAAGTCTTTGCATGGTATCGTGATCTGCCCCAGGCCTGTCTTGATTCCTAATTACACAATTTATGAAAAAACGTAGTAGTTGTCTTTGGACATCCACTTTCTGGTATTCCATAGCTTCGTTAATACTTTCTGGACCTCGCCCTGTTTGGACAAAGCGATATATTTCGTCTAGGTGTTCACCCATTCCTGGTATCGTCATTAAATATAATGTAGCTCGTCTTATACGTAGTGATGATATGAGCAATTTATCCTGTCTACCTGGTACTGGGTCGTATCTACAATCCACAAGCTGTTCTTTAAACATGTCGGATGTCGCTAGTTGGGGTGTACGTTGGAGTGCTAAATCTCTAAGGGTCTGTTTATTTCGCGGCGGTGTGGCAAACATGTCTGTCGTACCTCCTGTAGCACCATCTGAGGTGCTAGGCACGAAAGGATTCGTTGGGCGTAGGATAGAGATTGTAGATGCGGGAAAAACTGTAGAAACGGACGGGCCTGTTGGAACTTGTGTAGGAGTTTGTAGTTGCGGGGATACAGACGAATGCTCTTGGTGTTGGACACCATCGGCAAGCGGTGTGGGTGGTATGGCATTAGCATACTCGGGAGCTGCGTCATCTAAATAGGAGGAAAGGAAAACGTCCTTTGCTGTTTTGGGATGTGTTTTGGGATGTGCTTTTATCGGGAGCAATGGAGGAGTTAAGTCTTTTGGTATTTCCGGGGTAGCCTTAGGTAACCCTTCGGCCAGAAGAGGATACATACCATTCATAAGAGTGTTTCTTTGTCTATCTACTTGTTCTGATTTCACTCGGGTACCTTCCTCAAGTAATAGATTTTCTCGGGTTTTATTTGAATTCTCTCTACCTTTCTCTTCCTGTCTGAGTGCTTTTTCTGTACGTCTATATGATTCTTTACGCCATAATTCAATGGCATCTTTCTGTGACTGTCTGGCTTTCTTTTTCCATAATTCTTCTTCTACTCTCATGATGCAATCTGCATCCCAGGTCCCCGCTGCGGGCCATCTCTGACTCTCTGGTAATTCTTTGGTGTAGTCCACCCATAAATCAAGAAATAATACGGCATCTAGGCCATGCTTATGATACATAAAGTACCCTGGAGTGTCCCTAGGTGGGATGGGAACAGCTTCTTCGAGTACACCTTTTCTAGTTTTGATCTGTCTTAGTTTCGAAAAGAGCGGCATTCTTAGACCTTATTACTAGAACACACTTTATACAAGAAAACACAATAATGAACAGTCATTCACACCACAATATATAGAACGTTTTTAAAACATTTAACACTTAACAGTTTTACGAACAATGATAACTAATAGAAAACTAGTTACTGACATAAGACTGACACTAGATAGTACTTATTTATATGCAAGACATACTATATATACTGCTAAACAGTACAGATACACTGCTAAAACAGTGCAGACCGGATTTGTGTACCCAAACCCGTCTTGACCGGCACAGACTATGTGCACGTTAAATGCCTCCCCGGTAATGGTACTCACCGGGTAGCTCGGAACGGAAGGCCTCGGAACGGAACTGAAACTGGACCGGACTGGACTCGACTCGACTGGACTCGGAACTTCGGAACCTGGTGGGCCTCTGTATACCTCGGATCTTGCTCTCTCAGCTAGGCTCTGGTCGGCATACTTCGCACTTCTCACCGCCTCGTCTGGGTGTTGATCGCAGCCTCAGTCGCCCCCGCTTGACCGGAGGGAGATACAGGAAATCCTGCAGGTACGCGTTTTTGTCCGTTCAGCTGTGGCAGGAGACCGGGCCTGCAACGCACCGCCGGCGCGTGAGATGAGAAAGTGTCCCTGTTCGGGCGCCAATTTATGTGGTAAATATTTCATTACCGGTACTATTTTTTATGCGGTAAAGTCTATTAAGAATAACTCAGTAAATATAAGAGGCAGAATCAGTGGTATTAGAGGTTTTAAAAGGCTTTATTCCTATACAAAGGAATACAATTCGAATTGTAGGCATTCTATTCCATCACCACGAAAGTTCAGGAAGGAAGGGCATACATTATTGACAGATAGGCAGTTTTATAGAAAATACATTACAGTGAAACAGATGCAAGAGGCGTAACAGCTGATAGTACAGATAAAAGGTGCATACGTAACTAATAGAGGCGGATGTATGGGCGTAATTTAATAAACGTCATCATACATGATGTCACAAGTGGGTGGATCCATAAGAGAATCCTGCAATGTCAGCAGAAATATTTGACAGAGATGCGCGCGCAGCCGCATGACGTGTGATTGACGTGCAACTAGAGGGTGAAGGGGACTTGACATTTAGCTCTACATGTGGAGACAGAAGTCTGGGGGGTCATGTCAACCTAATCCCAAATCATATCTAATATCCTATGTTTAAAGAACTGTGTTATCCAAAAGGAGAGGTCTCTAGGATAGAATCTATTCTATACTGACTGTTAGTGCGTGTACAAGCGTCTAAGTGTCTACACTAGATGCGAGGGGGTAGGAATATTCCATGGTAACGGGGCTATGAATTACTTGCATGAGAACAGCGAGGCCTGGCCCTTTGCACGGTAGCTGGAGGAATGTTTACCTAAACTACTAGACAGGAATGCATCGGATGAGGAGCGGAGGAGATAATCTTGAAGGTGAAATACAGTTTTTGGCAGGCGACAGGCTGGATCAGGCATCGTTAGCCGCGCAGGGAGTAGGACAAGGTTCATGGATACAGATGCAGGCTCAGACTGGAGCTTTCAGAGGCAGAAGGCAGGAAAAGGTTTGAAGACAGAATTCGGGGCCTACTCGCCTGAATCTGTAAAATGTGGAAAGTGAACCACATAAAGTCGGTGGCCTTTCATACTTAGGAATGGAATATCTGACCCATTCATGGTGGATCTGAAAGAGGACATGTTGACGGTGGACGCACATATATTTGCGTCTTCAAAACTGGAGCAGGAGGGAACATACATGTACTTATAGCATGCACATGGAGCCGTTGGGGTCTACGATAGGGGACATAACTGATCACAAAATTCATATTTCCTCACCTCGCACCCCCTGAGTCAGTGCGGCGGGGGTGAGGAGATGCCACGACAGGCGGGCAAGGTCCCGCACAGGAGGACACACCATGGGACAGGGATGCTCCCACCGCTCCCGTCCATACGCCCGGCCTCAGAAACCGGCACCGCTCCCCACTCTCCCTTGGGCCATATCCGTTCGCTGGGGATGAAGGTGTCTGCCGAACCAGGGATCAAACCAGGCGCGTCACATTACACAGGCCCTAGTAGAATCAGTGGCTGGCCTATCTCGCGATGCGAAAGCGGCCCCGAGCCGCGAAAACACAAACCAGATTCGGACCCTGAAGCCATGAGGCGTGGTTCATGTCTAGATTATGCTTTTATGCATATTTTATGAATCGTCCCCGCATTCAATATTAAAGACAATACCGACTCTCGCACCCTGGTCCCCCGCTCCGAGGTTGCTTGTTTCTTGTTGGGCACGCGGAGATTAAGTGAATTGCCCCGAATTACGGGATGTTTTGCCGACGCCGAGGCTCGAACCTGGTTCCTATTTACGATGTCGGCAGCTCTGGCCGTTACGCCACAACCTCTTTTCTCACGCTGATATTGGTGAAAAAGACACCGTTTTAGAGATTAGGGTCCCGCACAGGAGGACACACCATGGGACTGGGATGCTCCCACCGCTCCCGTCCATTCTCCGAGCCTCAGTGAACTGGCACCGCTCCTAGCGGGCCTTGAGGACATGAGCCTCGGTTCATGTATCGGTTACGCCTTTACGCATATTGTAGATAGCGCGAGCTCGACCCGAAGGCATTGACAATATTTGCCGAGTTTTATATAGCGCGAACTTGACCCGAAACCAATTAAGTATTACAGCGCCTTATATAGCCCCCGTTACGTTACATGAGGACCCACATTCACGTTTTGTAAGGCACGGGGAGATTAAGTGTTTTGCCCCTAATCACAGGAAGTTCAGCGGCATTACCGAGACTCGAACCTACGTACATATAATTAGGCACGGGAAATTGAGTCAATTAGTGATTAAGTGACACAGAATGTGGACGCGACCTCGCGTCTCGCCCCCTCTGTAGTACTGCACCAGAGGCGGCCGCGCAGCCGACGGACCACAACCCTTTCCCCTGCGTTTCCGGCAATACAGTTGTCAGTATCGCGAGCCTCAGCAGCTCATTGGACGCCAACCCCCACCGGTGGGCGGCGCCGCCCTCGCGAGGGCAGCCCTGCACTACTCGCCCCGTTTCCCCCGATTCAACGAAAGGACGCGGGCCGAGGCCCGCCCCAGGCTCTTCAACGCCCGGGAGCAGGCAGGCTGCAGGGCACGACCATCGACACAAGGGGATGGGGCCGCAGCTCAATGGCATCAGCCATGCGTGGCCCGCACTCCCCAAATTCCGCAACGGTCCTAGCGAATTCCCAACTGCGCATGCTCATTAGCCCAACCCCGCCTCTCCAAACCCCCATGCACCCATCTTGCGCCCCCTCCGCCCGTGGCGATCCTTGCCACAGGGCCCCGTCGACCTGGTACTGCCCAGGGACAGGGCCGGGGCGGAGTGGGTGCTGCAAGACTCACCAGAAAGAAGCGTGGGAGCGACGACAAACAACAGTGCCGCGGGGGCCGGAGGCGCACGAAGACGGCGCGGACGACGGACCGATGCGGTGAGTTCAGGCGAGGTGGGCGACAAAGAGGTCGCCAGTGAGGGTGGGGGAAGGCTAAATAGCCTTCCCCTCACACCTGGGCCCGGAAGTGACGCGCATTGCGCGTCACTTCCGGCCCCCGACACGAAGGGGGGCAACAATCAGGGTCCCTGCCCCCGCCCCCCCCCCCGAAGGAGGGAGTGGGGAGGGGTGACCGGGGCCCCGGGGCCACTAAGGCGCCGACCGCCGAGTGGCCCCCTGCGGGGGCCGCGGTCAGCGGCATACTTGGGGAGAGGATGTGGTCTGACAGCTAGCGCTGCCGACTTTGGTGCTGGAAACCAAAGTTGGAGCCTCGGGGTCGCGTCCACATCCTGGGCAAATCACTTAATCTCCCCGTGCCTACCAAAAAAACAAAAATGTGTCCTTGTGTAACGTAACCGGTGCTCATGTAAAGCGCTCCAAAACCTTCGGGTCGAGTTCGCGCTATATCTGCAAAAAAAAAAAACTTGCTTGGAGTTGTCATGGTGTGGTTATCAACAGCTATGACGTAATGACAGGGAAGTGTGTGATTGTATGCTGAATAAAAAAGATGGACAATTCACAGCTCCATGAGTGGCGTATTTATTGTGTATGGTCCTGGGCTGTGGAGCGCTAGAGCAGCCACGTGTTCTGCAATACCGCTGTGCAAAATCTTATTTTCACGCACCACCCGTACTCCAGAAAACCTGTTTCTTCTGAGTACTAAATTACATATAAACAAAACAGTTTACAGGCAGCCGCCATAGTAAGGGCGGGCCTTCCGGTTACGGAACAGCCATCTTGGCGTCGGAGGCGAAAATTACGCGGCGATTCACTATATACATCTGGTCTCGAGGAAACGAGGCCACACTGAGCGAAAAAACACAATAACGAGTCGCCAAAGGAGGCGTGTCAGCCGGATTCCGTCCCTCTCAAAAGTAAGTTATAGATCCAGGTTTCATGTGCTGGTACTGAAGATCCGTTAGGCGTGTCATGGTAATAGCACCTGGTAGATATAGGATCTCGACGTGCTTCGACAATCTTTGCTCAGACGTTGGCTTTTGCGTGCGTGAAATTCAAATAAAACTTTATTGGCCTGATAATGTATTCCACTGACGTTCGGTCGGTAAGCGTGGCTCTGGCAATGGTGGGCGTGATTCTGATGCTACTCTGGGCGTGATGTCAGGGTTAGTAGGCGGGCTCTGTGGGTGCCGTGTAGGCGTGACTCAAAAGTGTCTTTGGGCGTGGCTTCCATGCCGCGGTGGGCGTGGCAGGGTCCCAGTATCTGAGGCGCTCAGGCGGGTAGGGGCGTGTCTATCACCAACCCCCTTGTGGGCGTAGTTTTGACGCTACGGGGGCGTGTGGTTCTGGGCTGCAGTGGCCGGTGCTGCTGTAGAGCCGGTGATGGCGGATCGGTGCGGGGGGCCCCTGCAGGGAGCCCTGCCCCCCGAGGTGCGTGAGAGCTTGGCCGAGCTGGAACTGGAGCTGTCCGAGGGTGAGAGCCGAAACGGGGCCGCCTGGCGGGGATGGATTGGGTTAATATCACTAACAGGCGGCGGGCAGTCGTGTCTTCAAACAGCACAATTTCTACGGCCAGCTCCTTGAGCGTTGCTCTTGGACCCTACTCCTCATTATCCTGTGTCTATATTTCCCATTCAGAAATCTAGCCCTCCGCAATCTCTGCTCAAATCTACCTCTGCAACAGTCGCCACCTGTACCCACCTAACAGTCCTTTGCTCCTTCCATTTTCTGGGTCCCCATCACCCGTTTGTATCCCCAATCTCCTTCAGTTCAACTGTTTTCCTGTTCACCTTGCACCAACTATATCGAGCTGTTCATCCAGGAAGGGCCAAGTCGTACTGGCTTCTTCCCTCGCTATTATTTCCACGGAAAGGTCACTGGCCTGCCTACATTGACCTCTCAGAGGGTATCCATACCACTTGGATTGCGTTTTCAAAGGCTACTGATACAGTCCCTTGATTCTAAGCAGGCAGTGTAATGCGCGATCACGAATGTTGTCTCAAAAGAGGAATGCCATGACCCCTATAACCGCTATAGATCCTTGTTGCATGGTTTGGAATTATCTCTCATGGATTCATTACCTGACTTAGTATTGCTATTTTCTTGGGATATCTCTCAGGGTTAGAGTGTCAAATTTGGGATTTAGCGTGTTTGACTCTGCTCCATCAAAGATGACAGCATTGCCTATTACATTTAGGCTTTCCATATGGCACAGTGCACTGCCAGGAATTACTTCCTACTGCCCAGGTTCCCTAGGGTGAGACACATAGCCTGTAATTGTCTCCTCAAGGTGTATGCAATGGGCGTTTAGTGTTGGGTCGCTAACATTTACCCAGCAAGGCCAGGAACTTGTGCATATGGAGCAGCAGCATGGCCAGTGTGAGAGGTTTCCACTTCCAGTAGATGCCACCCCATAGAACCCTTTCCCTAAGACTTGAAAAATGTACATATATGCCTTATACAACTTTAACGTTCTCACAAGTCAATGTGTACCACCTCTCCCCACCCTGGTTTCCACATCTTCTCAGTTCAAATGGGCTGGTTATCTTAGCAGCCACCAACTTGAACTTTATATTGCCTTTCGCTAGTGGCAATGTCGGTAAGCCATCTTCGTAATGTGTAAATAGTTTGCCAATACTCTAATGGAAACTAGCACATACTGACACTGGACCAATCGGATTTTTTAAGCACAAAAATTATGTCCTAGTCCTTAGATGTCAGTAAATATATAACGAACTACGTCTTTTAGTTGTGTACCAGAGCTCATTCTTTTGCAGCAAAATCTTCAGGGTCACATCTTGTGCATAAGAGGATGGACCTCAACACATGTTTCACTTCTTCTGGCATCTTCACCTGGGGCTTTCCCAAGGTTACACCTTCCTTTGGGAATATATTCATAGACACCTTGTAATATGACTTTATCTTCGTTTTTGAAACCTCTCACATGTAGCTTGGTCTACAGTGAAAAAACGCTGCACACCTAAATAGTTTGGGCAAAAGTGGATAAGTCCAGCCTTTTCTGTAAGGGACTGGTCAGTGAAGTGTTTATACAGAAGTATTTCACAGGAATGTTGGTTTATTGTATACATTATTGCCCGATGAAAAGGAAATACATATTTATAGTTGGCTACAGCACATTGAGAGGCAGCTCGAAGCGTCGAGTAGCCATCATAAGTCTAGAGGTACTGCATATCATTATGGTGAAAATGGTAAGCTTGGACAGGAATTTGAGAATGTATATAATTCCCAAATTATGAATTAGGTGTTTATTATCAAGGTCCATAGAATGCTAAGCTCTTCTGAGAGAGGGTAGTTCTCTTTGGTCAGCAAGGCCTAGTGTGCTTCTTAGTTGTTCGAAGTTGTAATCTCATTGGTTAACAGCGGGCAAGCAAATCAGTGCATCTTTTTTTTTTTTGTCTTATGAAATTTTTCATTTAATGTGATTGGCTACGGTAAGTGTATTTCTAAATAACTTACTACTCCTGACGAGCCGTTGAAGCGCATTATGACGAGCAGCACGCTGCTCTGAAACCCGAGGTTAGTGGTTAGTCTAATTTTGTTAGTTACTGCTATTACCGCAGTGCATTTATTCTGGTCTGAGTGGTGGATTAATTTAATGAGTTTGATGTGATCGTTGGGTGGGTAAGGGTTGGTCTGTGAGTTCATGCATATGGTTTGTTGGCTAATAGGTGAGATAGAAGAGTTTGTATTGTTGAATTGCAGGACTGTGACGTTCAAAGAAGGAGAGTTTGCGATATTTCAAATGAGCTGTCAGCAGTTTGCAGAAATACAATAATAGTGATTAGTGAAAACATGCATGCGACCTAAAGTAGGTTATGGTCAGAGAGAGGAGACATGCAGAGGTAGGATAAATGGAAAAGACTCATTTGAAGTGGAAAAAAAGAGGCAACAACCAGAAGCTTTAGGTAAGGTCAGTATTTCATGCACAGTTTTCGGAATATAGAGCATGCTGTTTGAGATGGCATGCCACATGAAGATACAAAACTGCAAAAAGAAAGTGTATTGTTTGCATATGCGGTAGTGCCATATTAGTTAATATTTTATTGTCAAATAGACCCCATAATCAGGCGAGTAACGTCCTCTGCTAGGCTGCAGCGAGACCTCTGCCCCAGCAAGGTCAACTGATCAGCTCAGCAGTGTTTAGCATGAAGTCATTGCTGCCCGCGGGTACAGGAGTTTTACTATACTCAACAGAATAGGTAATCTCCATATCATAGAAATGTGAGAAAATGTCTGGGTAAACATTGAAAACTCTAGCGTGGATGTCTTGTGATGTTCATCCTATGGTTTGGCTCACAGTATTAATTAATAAAGCAAAGTGGGTTTCATTTGGTTGCCCCTTCATTGGCATGGCACTGGGCGGAGGGTGAGGACTGCTTTCTCAAATAGCGGAAGTATATTGACTGCATTTCTGTGGCTAATGAGTGGAGATACATACACTGAGATAAGGGGAATGTGCTCCCTGGTGCCTCTTTTGGAGGCTTGTAGTGTCTGGATGTTTTTAAAGAGACTACCGTAGATGTATTAAATAGAGCGTTTTGATTGGAAGGGAGCAGTGTTTTTTGCAGAATAAAAGTGTATTGCATAAGTGGCACAACAGAGGTGCTATGAGCACAAGGGAAATTATGAGTTTGCCTCTGCACATCAAAACACCCCTCTGCCTGGCTCAATGTTGTTTTCTCTCCCATTCTGACCTATCAACTGACAAGGACTACAGGAGTATAGAAAAGTATTGCAGATTGTCTGGGGGTTCTGAAGTGTGTAAACCCCTAAGAGATTTTTCTCAAGACAGACACCTGGAGAGGATACAGTTCTCTCCCTGATCTTTAACATCTCTGCGAAACACGTACATTTTCATTGCCATTTTTATCTTTTAAATGTCAAACAGTGGACGCCGAGGTACATATTGCAGTCAGAATCCTTCTTACGTTGGTGGAAACAACGACCTGCCTCTTCGAGAGTGCATGTGTATTCCAGCTTTCTCCTTCTCCGCTCGTGTGCTTCTCCTTCCCCATTGCTTTTTCGTCTGTGTGCTTCTGCCCCAATCCCAAGCTCTATGTTGCTCGCCAGCCCGTCCTTTTGCTTCCCTTCCTTCTATTTCTTCTTCAGTCCTCTACAGATCTAGATATCAGTGCATTTTGCCCCTGTACTATAGCACAGTAGTGTGTTAAAAACATGCTTTGTGCAGGCTAATGGAAAGAGAAGATTACAAGTCCTATAATGCAAGAGAAGAAATGAATTTATTACATCTGAAATTGTAGAGTTTGCCATCCCAGGGTCATATCTAAGCAGTGTCACAGTCGCACAATGTGATCTGGTAATTTCCTTGAAACCGTTCAGGAGCCCCTGCATGGCATTCGCGTCACCACCAAAAATGCAGGCAAACACTCTGCATGCATGGCCAGTCCTGCATATGTCACATTCGGAAACCCAGATAACTCCTGCCGGTGCAGAATAACACCGTCTGAGAATTTAAAAGCTTGAGATATGTCACAATTAAGTGTGCACTATTTATTTCTAAGTAGGTTCGATGTATAAAAAAAATGAACGTTTATCTGTGAGTTGTTAATGTTTCTGCTACTCTCAAACGAGTTGTTTT
Source organism: Triturus cristatus (assembly GCF_964204655.1). Taxonomy (NCBI): domain Eukaryota; kingdom Metazoa; phylum Chordata; class Amphibia; order Caudata; family Salamandridae; genus Triturus; species Triturus cristatus. The sequence goes on along the minus strand of NC_140583.1, from coordinate 813,918,726 downwards.
TTCTGCACTCCAAAAGAGTGGTGCCAGTCAGTCTGTAATACCTTTATTCGATCATTTTCAGTAACATAAGTGTGCTGCAGATTAGATAAAAAGTGTAAATATTAAAAACCAACTCTTCATATATACAGTTCATTTATGAGCGGTCAGTAGAATAACCAATTAAGAAACAAATCGATTTCATCTACTCGAATAGCTCATTCTAAAAAATGTTCCGAATAAAACATTCTGTTACGCAATCGTATCGTGCAACCGTTATCCTGTAAGGTACTTTAGTTATGGGGATACCTCCAGCAGGGTTTTTCCTTATTTTCAGTACCTACAATAAGTAAGAAGACATTACACAGCCACATATGTTGTATGTAATTGTTGTAAAAATAAAATAGCTGGCTTGCACTGTCAAAAATTAAATGTTTTAAATACAGGTGAAATATATCTGTTCCTAGCAATTTAATAAAATGTACAAAATATTATGATGTGCAAATTGGTTATAGGCGACACACGGGCACAATGCTGGCTCTGACGAAGAGTGACAATTATTTGGAAACCCTGCCATCAGCTGCAGCATATTTGCCCTGAATAGAGTCAAAATAAACATTTGCTGGTCATTGTGTATCAATATCAAATATGTTTTCAAGCCCTTCTGGGGGGGCCATTCTGTTGTAAGTTAGTACAGATAGTTTTACTCATTCGCCCACCCATCTCTCTCTCATGGCCTTATTCTAGACACAATGTTTACATTTTTCTTCATCTAATAGTTTTCAGGAATCAAAATTTGCCTAGCATAGTAACGGTAAGTTTCAATTCTATTAAGGACACGGAGGCGAGGATTATGCTAATTCCTTCTTCGCTTTATTAACATATTTTCTCCACAGCAGCCAAAAATAGAAACCAACAACATTTCTATCCTCAAACAAGGAAAAACGATCTGGAGAGAGTCACCATGAGCACCACCAAAGTTCGCAAGACTACAGCTCCCATCAGTCTCAGTCTCATTCCAACGTAGTCCTTCCTCAGTGTTAGCCTCAAGTAGAAGGTCTGCCACATCCGTTGTCCCTCCTCTTTCTTCGCGCGAACGCTTCCACGTTATTGGTCTTGTTTGGAACCATCATTCCCTAAAGGCAAAGTACAAGGCGTAAGAACCTGAAACTGCATAATGTATCACCACAGCATCGTGAAACAACGAGCAGACATGACATCATCCTGAAGAGTAACAAAACATCTTACTTACTGCCATACGGGAGGGTTCGCACAGATTGTGCTAAGGGAGGGATAATCCTCGCCTCCGTGTCCTTAATAGAATTGAAACTTACCGTTACTATGCTAGGCAAATTTCGATTCTATGGCAGGACCGGAGGCTCCGATTATGCTAGTTCAAAGCTTACTTACCACCAAATGTGCTAAATCCACCACCGGTTTAAAATAAAACAGTTTAAAAGTCGAATCCGAAGACCAGTCTGCAGCACGCATTAAATCCTCCAAGCGAGCCCCCAGGGTGAATGCTTTCGACGCCATTGCTCCTCTGGCAGAATGAGCTCCAAACTGCTTTGTGTCTATCCCCGCTTCTTGCATGACCCACCGAGCAATAGTGGGTGAGGAGACTGCCTTGTGCGGTTTTCGTAATGCAATGAGAAGTTGTCTTTCGCCTGGAGGGCGTAACTCAGAGGTTGTATCCTCATAAGCTTTCAAACAGTTCACGACACAAAGTTTGGGCATCTCTGGAAAGGCCGGATATGATATTGACCTTGAAGCTGACTTTGTTCGGCGACCAATGGTAAAAGTCACGCCATCCGGAGAGAACACTCGTGCCGAAATGTCCAGCGCATGCACATCCGAGACTCTACGACAAGAGACTAGACACAGTAGCATGGCTAGCTGCGCCGAGATCTCCTTCAAGGAGAGGTACCGATTCGACTGCCAAGATAAGAACAAGTTAAGAACCACATTGACATCCCATAAGACGGAATAACGAGGTTCCGGGGGCAAAGACAAACGAATCCCCCTCAAAAGACGACAGACAAAAGGGTGTTCCCCCACCGGCACACCCTCTACAAGACAATGGGCCGCTGAGATAGCTGAGCGCATTGCGTTAATGGTTCGATATGCTAGGCCGTCCGAAGCCATTTCGGCCAAGAAATTCAGGATGGGAACAATGCCCGTGACCACGGGATCCAAACCCCGTCGAAGACACCAACGAAACCACTTCGTCCAGGCGGACCGATAGCGTTTGGAGGTGCTTGCGGCCCAGGCCTGTGACAAGAGGTTCTCAGCCGATCCCGAAAGGCCTGGGAGCGACCAGCGTCGCCGGAAAGCCGCCATGCCATCAGGAGGAGAGAACCCTGAGCGATCAGGTGGTGTTGTTCCCCGTTCGGATTCAGAAGAAGATGAGGAAACGGGGGGAGTGGGATTGGAAAATCCCAAGAAAGTTCAAGAAGAACTGGAAACCAAACTTGGTACCTCCAAAATGGCGTCACCACGACCATCTCCGCTTTCTGCCGGCGAGCCCGTGCCGCCAGCCTCACAATCATGGAGAACGGAGGAAATGCATAACTCTGTTCCTGGCTCCACTCCTGCAGAAAAGCATCTGTTGCCTGCGCCAGAGGGTCCGGCCTCCAACTGAAAAACCTCGGAAGCTGGTGGTCCAGACGGGACGCAAACAGATCCACCGAGAACGGGCCCCAAAGGGTGGCTAACCACTGAAAAACCTGAACGTTCAGCTTCCATTGACTGGAATCCCGGGAATGCCAGTCTGCCACCTGATTGGCCCGACCCGGCAGGTACTCCGCCGTCACAGATATGTGATGATCCAGACAAAACCCCCAAAAGTCTTTCGCTAGGTTTGCCAGAGCCTGTGACCGATGGCCCCCCAGGCGGTTGATGTAACGAACCGCTGAGATCTTGTCCATTCTCAAGAGGACGCAGGAGCGAACCCTGTCTCTGGTCCAACACTGGATCGCGAACGACCCCGCCAGAAGCTCCAGACAATTGATATGGAGCTCCTGCTCGTCTAATGACCAAGCGCCGCCAGTAGAGAAGTCGCCGCAGCGAGCGCCCCACCCCGGCCTGCTTGCGTCGGACTCTATTACCATGTCGGGAGCGGCTCCGAAAATGGCTCTGCCATTCCAGGCATCCATGTGGGCGAGCCACCAGGACATTTCGTCTTTGACCTCCTCTGACAGGGACACCCTCTGGTCGTACGACACTCCCCTCCGAAGATGATGTGCTTTCAGGCGCTGCAGTGCACGATAGTGCAGGGGACCCGGAAAGATTGCCTGGATGGATGAGGAGAGCAGACCCACCACCCGGGCAATCTGACGGAGGGAGGTGTGGGACTTGGAGATAGTCTGTCGTAACAGGTGCCGAATCTTGGCCATCTTCCTCTGGGGAAGGCTCAAAGACGCGTGTCCCGAATCTACCACGAACCCCAGGAAGACTATAGTTTGAGTCGGGTGAAAGATCGACTTGTCTCCGTTGATGATGAAGCCCAAGCTTTGCAAGAGCGACACCGCCTGACGCAGATGAGAAAGCAACCGCTGCGGGCATTTCGCCAGGAGAAGGATGTCGTCCAGATATACGATCATCCACACCCCTTGGCTTCGCAGAAACTCCACCACCGGATGGAGCACCTTCGTGAAGCACCATGGTGCCGAGGACAGCTCGAACGGAAGGACGGTAAACTCGTACACGTGCTGTCTCCACTGAAACTGCAGAAAACGGCGATGAGGAGGGTGGATCGGAACAACCAGATACGCGTCTTTTAAATCCAAGTGTGCCATCCAGTCTCCCTGAAGGAGCACATCCCGAAGGAGGTGGATCCCCTCCATCTTGAAATGGCGATATACCAGCCAGCCATTGAATTCCTTCAGATTGATGACCGGTCTGCGCCCCCCATCCGTCTTCTCCACAAGGAAGATATTGCTCAAGAAGCCCTGGGGATGCAGAGTCGACCGACAGATTGCCCCTTTGCGGAGCAGTGCGGAGACTTCCTCGTCTATCAGACTGGCATCGACCGCGGAAAAACTTATAGGCTGCGGAAAGCCTGCCTGGCGGGGTGAATCGTAAAACTCTATGTGGAACCCTCGAATGGTCTGCAGAACCCAAGCATTGCTCGTAATGGCTCCCCAGGCCTCCCTGAAGTGCGCCAGCCGGCCCCCAATTTGAACTTGGGAAGGGGAAATTAGACTTACCGCCACCTGCGGGTCCTCCAGTGGTGTTCTTGTAGCCTCCACGACCCCGGAATTTCTGCCCTCTGGTCAGGTAGAAATTGGTAAAGTTGGCGGAGGTGTTATATTGACCTCGTCCGGAGCCTTGTCCCCTACCACGGTTCTGCTGTCCGCCACGGCCGGTCGCGCGGCCCCTGCCACGACCGGCCCCGCCGGAAAAACGAGACTGAAAGACCCGCTTAATATTGGACTGGGCCTTGTCCAAACTCGTGAAGGTGGCCACAAACTTGCCCAATTCCTTCACAAAGGGCTCGCCAAAAAGCCCACCTTCTGCGACCGCCCCTGCCTCGGACGAAGCCAAGTCGCCTAGCTTGGGGTCCAATTTAATCAGGAACGAACGCCGACGTTCCGCCGAAAGGGCACAATTGGCGTTGCCCAGAAAGACCACCGCCCGCTGCGCCCAGTTCGAAAGAACATCGGGAGAGATGGAGGAACCTGTCGCCTTGGCCTCCTCGGCCATATCCAAAATCTTTGTCAAAGGCCCTATCACGTCGAGGAGCTTATCCTGACAGGAGCGCCAGGAACGGTCTATGCCCTTACGGGGGTCCTTCATACACTTGGCCAGGAAAGTGGCCATCTTGGAATCTAATTCCGGCGTAAGGGCCACCTTCCCGTCCAAGGACGGCCTAGGGCACTCCGCCCTTAGACAACCTCTAGCATCTTTCTCTAAGGGCTTCCGGAGACGACTCGCTACAAACTTTGCCACCCTGTCACCGGGTGCCCAGGCCGCCGACCGCGGATGAATGATGTCATCCGGGTTCAGCATACCCGAGGCATCCTGCGGCAACTCCGCGACAGAGCCAGTAGGGCGCCAGGACCGCGAAGACCCTTCCTCCTCGTCCGAATCCGCCGGCGAACCTGCGTCCGGGGACGGGGAATCCGGAACTACGGACGCTGTAGGAGTTGGGACCGGGGATGGTGCCGGGGGCGACAGGGGCGCCTTTGCTAGGAACGCACGCTTTAGACGGTCAAACGCGTCTCTGTCTACCCCCCGCGGCTCCCCGGAGCCTCCCTCCGAGTGACCCTTTTTAGGTACAGGTGGCCCCTCCCCCGGGGAAGGGGTAGAAGTGGAACCCTGGGAAAAAGCCAATTTTGCGCACTCCGCAATAATGCGGTTAGAGAGGCGCTCTTCCATAGGCCCCATCACATCATTTACACATCTATAAATGGAGTCATCCACAGCCTCAAAAAACTGGTCGTCTAGGGGCAAGTATTGAACCTGCTCCTCTTCTACAAACTCCGAGTGGCTCATAGTAGCTAGGCAGCACCACTTCGCAGACACCAATAGCGCCAAGCGCTCACCACCCTAGTAACCTGGCGGCAATCCCCTTAACGGGAAGACAGGGCAAGCCTCCCCATGGAGTATCAAGGGGGTTCAATAATGTGGGCAGGAACCCCTCAGTGGTATGTGTGCAGCTGGATAAACTGCGAAAAGATGTGGGCAGTGTGAAACACCGCAATAGAGGACTCACGCGTGCAGCCCCCACTTAGTGACGGGGCCCAACCGCCACCCAGCGCGCCAAAAGCTCTGAAGAGCGAAGTGCGAATGAAGTGTATGCCTGCAGGCAATCAGCGCGGCACTGCCGCTGTACAGACCCCCGCCGGGGCGTCAAAGTATTTATGTGGGAATAATACGGACCCCCACCAGGGCGTTCAGGTGTGGTAGCGCGGGGGACAAGGCTCGTCGGACCGCCGGTCTCGCTTCGCGCTCCGACAATCAAGGAGACGCGCAGCGGGACCAACGAGACGCGCGAGCCCCCCCCCCCCCCCCCCCCCCCCCCCCCCACACTCCCCTGGCGGCGGTAATTATTAACCGCAGAGGTGGAGAGTCCGCGAAAGGAGCGAAGGCGCTCCCGCGGCACCGGGGAATCTGGAAGAATGCACAGAAAGAAAACCCCGACAAGGAGCCTGGGAACCGCTTAGAAAACGGCCCCGAAAATACCCAGCAAACACTGTAAATACACCAAAACCGGCGAGAACAGGAAAAATGACTTATCTGTTGCTGCGGAGCAGCGAAGAAAGAGGAGGGACAACGGATGTGGCAGACCTTCTACTGGAGGCTAACACTGAGGAAGGACTACGTTGGAATGAGACTGAGACTGATGGGAGCTGTAGTCTTGCGAACTTTGGTGGTGCTCATGGTGACTCTCTCCAGATCGTTTTTCCTTGTTTGAGGATAGAAATGTTGTTGGTTTCTGTTTTTGGCTGCTGTGGAGAAAATATGTTAATAAAGCGAAGAATGAATTAGCATAATCGGAGCCTCCGGTCCTGCCATAGAATCTGGGTTAATAAAAAGATTCTGTAGGCCAATCTCCTTGCATTCAGATTTGACGTATCTCAGCCATGGGATCTACATCGCATAATCTAAATTCATTACTCTCTGAGAATTAATGTATTCAATCCCATTGGGGCCAGCTTAAATCTATTAGAGATGTATGGGGTTCCTATTTCAGCGTGGGCTATACAGTTTGAGCAACTTGAGGGGAGTGATAGAATGCGTTTAAGGAATTAATCCTCCACCCTTTGGATACTTTGTGTTGACCATTCCCCAAATCCCTGTGCCGTATGAGGCCACTACTTTACTTGTGTATATGGTGAGGAGTTCCCTTATTGCCTTAAACCCCAATTTCTTTGTGAACGTGGATATCCCATTGATGGATTTCTCCATTCGCGCACACCTGTTAGTTATCATAGGGGAGCATGAGTTCTTGCTATCAAAGAGTATCCCTAGATAGCAGAAGGTGGGTGATTCGCTCAGTTTATGCCCATCAGCATAAAAAAACAGGTCTTATCCTGGATTTGGCCCCGTAGGTTATGGTGTAGGTTTTGGAGCCATTTACTTTCAGATCCAGGTCCACCATAAAGACAATGTAGTAATCTACTAGACCCTGTAACCTCCCAGTTCTAGCGTCATCAGTCCCAGTTCTAGCGTCATCAGCGTAGAGTAGAATTGGGAGGGGGCACAAACCCAATATCACTGTGATCCCTGGTGGGTAGACTTAGGGCTGACTCTACCCAGGTTCGTGTAGAGGGAGAACAGGAAGGGGGCTAGTACACACCCTTGTCTGACTTCTCTTTTCATGTTCAAGCCAGCCGAATATTCACCATCCCTTCCAAAATGCACACAGGCATTTGCGTCTATGTACAGCTGATAATTCCTGCCTCGAACCCCAGATCCTCCATGATTTTTCACAGCCTTGAGTGCGAAACGCAGTCAAAAGCTACAGACAAATCCATGAAGGATAGATATAGCATCCCTTTTTTGCTACTGTGTACTTTCCTACAGTGGTACTTATATTCAGGCATTGATAGATTGTGCGCAACCTCTTATTAAAACCGAATTAGGTGTCCACCATTATTTTATTTGCTGCCGCCCATTCCTCCAGTCTGTTGAGCAGAATGCGCCCCATAAACTTCACGGTGGCATCCAACAATGATATTGGCTGATAATTGTGGGGTATCACCTTTTTTATAGACCGTAATGATATTTGAGGTTTTCCACGAAAGGGGAGGGCCTACCACTGTGGTAGCATTATAAACGTTTGTAAGCAGTGGAGCCCAGAGTTCTTGCTGCTCCCAGGACATGTCCAAAGGTGTCCCGTCTAGATCTGGGGCCTTCCCTTTACTACTTTTGTCTAGGGCTCTTGCGATCTCAGCCAGAGTCACGGGCTCAAGAGGATACTGTAAAGTGGCTCTGCCATGAATCTCTGAGTCCTGAGGGCTTTTATGTGGCACTTGTTCTACGCTCATGGGGGGGATGGGCTTCATATATGGCTGAGAAATGATTCACCCAGTCGTCTTCTGTGATATGCACCTCAGTTGACGGCTCATGGGGCCCCTTAAAATAATGACTGTTTATTACCTTCCTAGAGGATTTGCTATCCTTTAGTGCGCTTGCTAGTGCCAGTTGCTCCCATGCCTTTTCTATAATACGTTTCTTTCTCCAAGCGATGGTCTGTTTGAAGTGCACACAAGCCAGCCTAATTGATGCCGGGTCCTTTTGTTTCTGACTTAGCGCTATATAAATCTGCTTTCTTGCTAGTGTGCACCCAGTCAAGCCAGCCTCTCTCTCTGGCTTGCATTGGCTGGATCCTACGACTCCGTGCTTGTTTGACACATCGTGTGATAGCAGTAAAGGAAGAGATAGTTTGTACTTGGTCAGCCTAGGGGTCTAAACATCGTTCAATCTCTGGCATGGTATGGCGAATAATAGATGGGAGAAAAACTTGAATGGTCTACTTTCTCTCATTTAATAGAGAACCCATTGTTCGATGCCATTATTGGGTCAAATCCCAACTTTGTTCTACCTTTATTTTTTAAGGGGGAAGTCACCTTGAACTCTAGCATTGTGTGGTCTCTATAGCCTGTAAAAGAAGCTTCAAAACCTTTGATATCTGGGTCCAGAGCTTCGGAAGTCATAATGAAGTATATAGTAGACTCCTAATCCTTTCTAGAGAAAGTAGTTGCTAAGCTATCACTCTCATGCAATACTCTGTTTTCAATCCTCAGGCTTAACTTCACCTTAAGACTGTTCAGGGTTAATCCATATGTATCATGTTTAAAATGGGTGAGGGCCACACCTTGCGTATCTGTGATACTGCAGATTGGTTTAACTATATATGGACAATAATATATATTAAAATCGCCTACCCAGATAATTCTCCCAGGGTTGTGGTGCGAAACCGAGACTCTCTGGATAGCGGAATCCAAGTCCATTACTACTTGGGTTCTTGAACTATCAAAGCAGTTGTTATAAAATTTAATTAGAAGAATATCCCGGGCCTCGCCCGCTTCACATAACGATAAGTGGAAATAAGAAAATTAATTAAAAAAAATTCAGCATTTTCCATGGAATAGTATTCAGGATGTAGGTCGCAAGTCTCCCTTTTGCCCTACCCCTCTCTGAGGGTTCAGCCGGGGTGAAGAAGCTTAGGTATCTGTCAATATGGTGGCCCATCGTCTTCCATGTTTCCTGCAGACAGAGGATATGGGCATCTGATATCAATCCATGCCAATCAGGTATACCAATCTTGCTTTTGAGATCAGACACGTTCCGTGATCTAAGCTCCACCCCCGGGTCTGAGTGCATGCACGCCTTTACTTTGACCTGCGGTTACCTTCGCCCCATGGCACACAACCACTTAATTTTTTTTTTTTGTAAACTTTTTTTTATTTCATTTCACCAATTTAGTCATGCGATACAATGGAAACATAACCGTTTGAAAAAAAATGACAACGTTTAAAAAAAAAAAAAAAAATAGTGTTTCATATAGCGCGAACTAGACCATAATCTGGTATCAGAGCGCTTTACATGAGCACCAGTTTCGTTACAGGAGGACACATTAAATTTTGTTAGGGGCAGGGAGATTATGTGATTTGCCCAGAACCACAGGATGTTGAGTGTCGTTGCCGAGACTCGAACCTGGTTCCCCAGCTTCGAGGCCGACCGCTCTAGCCGTAAGGCTACTTCCTCTCCCCAACAGTAATAAAACATTAATTTTACAATATACAATCAAAACCTGCATATTATAAATTATGGTCATAAGCTTGCCCCAACAAGTTCACATTATCCGCCCTTCTAGCATCTATCCAGCATAACTTTCTATTTCTTGGTATTGCCGGGGCACCCACCTGACCCCTATGTGCATTCCATCTGCTCCCATTTTTGACTGCAGCCTCTATTCTCATAGATGGTCTTTTCTGCTAACATCGACCAGTCCATGTCTTTTTCCCATTCCGACAATGTGGGGGATACACCTACTCCCTATTTCCGTGCTATTATCCGTTTAGCAATGGCAAAACCTAGTGTTACCCAGATTTGTTACTTTCTGTCCCCATATATTTAGAATACCTAATTTGGGTGACTGTTGGAGTTCCTTCCTGCTGACCAACTGAAGTTGTTGCCACGGCCCCCCAGTATTTCTGAATAGCATGACACTCCCATATGTGGAGTAGTGTGGCTCACTGGTTAGAGGCAGCAGACCCAGAAGCAGAGGACGGCCCGGGACCAGGGTTCAATTCCCGACGCGGCAGGGTTGTGGACCAGGGCCAGCGGACTCGATAATTCTTGCCTCGGTGCCCACTCTAACCAGGGATCACACTCGGCAACTCTGGGCATTAGCTTGCCTCATCTCCACAACGGCCCCCCATATTCGCCGGGGTTGCCTGGTTTCACCTTGGAGATACCCAGGAGGGACCATCTCACAGGGATAGCCAGGACGGGTTCCCCAGCGGTCTACAGCGCCACAACGCCTCGGCAGCAGTGCGCTTTACAAAAAACACATACAAAACACATACATACATATTATATGGTAGAATGTTCCCTCTTGTTTGCACTGTCTGTTACACATGGAGTCTTATTTTCTTTTCATTTTTTTAAAGTGGTGCAGGAAAAATACTTTCTGTGGAGGATCTTAAATTGTATTAATTTTAATCTGGAGGTTATGGCCACTTCCCTGGGGGACGCTAACGCTTCCTGCTAATCTTCTTCTTCCGGCTCTCCTATATTATTTTGCCATTTCTCTTCAAGTTTCTGTAAGGTATCTGGCATATTATTGAGTAATTTCCTATATGTCATGGAGATCACTTTGCTGTCTTTACGATCATTTAGTAGTCTGTCCGACAGAGGTGTTGATTCTGGGAAATCTGTACCCTGTGGGATGGCCGCTTTAAGAGCATGTTTGAATTGTAGGTATCTATATGTCTCTGAATCTGCCATCTCATATTCTGTTTGTATGTTGACAAATGGTTTCACATTGCCCCTTGACCACAGGTTCCCCACTCTTGAGATGCAGATCATATCCCATTTATCAAAACCAGGACATTTAATCAGTGTACCTAACCTCTCAGCATCCCATAGTGGCATGGATTGGGTCACTTTATTCCTCCACCCTAGCCTTTTTGTCACTGGGTGTCATAGAGCGACAATTTGTTGTGTTGGGCCTGGTAGAAGCTGCTTTGTCGGGTTTGTGTATACTACCTGTCTGTAGCCTCTGGGGCCCACAAGTATTTTATTCATTTGGTTGGCTAGGTGGGTTTGTGAGCCATATATCCATTGGTTGATTACCGCCAGTTGGCCGTTCCAGTAGTACATTTGGATATTTGGAGGGGCTATTCCTCTGTCGTTCCATCCCTTTAGCAGTTTGTGTGGAGCAATTTGTGGGGGGTTTCCGTCCCACAGTCGTGCTCTTACCTCACTTTCAATGTCAATAAAGTAAGTGTCTGGGACAGGGTAAGGTGTATTTTGTAAGACATACATTAATCATGATAGTGCCATCATTTTAAAGAGAGCTGCAGGTTCTAATAGGAATAATGGTAGATTCCCCCAATGTGGAGTGTTCTTTTGCAGTTGTTTCAGCGGGCCTAGCAAATTATGCGTATAGAAAAGGGCAGGATCACTTGTGACGTAGATTCCTATATAACGGAAGCTGTTCTCGGCCACCGTTACTGTTCAGCCGTGTGATAGTTTGGGTACAGGTCCATGATGGATAAACAGTACTAACTTGGACCAGTTGATGGTGTATCCGGAGTATTATGGAAAATTTGTGAAAATGTGCATGATCCTGTTAATAAATGAATTTGTTGACACCACATAAAGCAGAATATCCTCTGCGTATAACGAGATTCTGTCCTCCCACTTCCTAGTCCACCGAAATCCCCAGATCAAGGGATCTTTTCTTATCCAGGTAGCCACCTGCGCTAGCATTAGTGTGAAAATCAATGGCGATAGGGGACATCCCTGCTGTGTTCCTCTTTCGAGGGTATAGTTATGTGAAGTGTGCCAATTTACTACTACTGGTGCTAATGGGGTCTGCGTATAGCAACTTGACCCACGAGGTGTACTTGGGATCAAAACCCAATCGTTCCAGTACTGTGTAGAGGTATAGCCATTCGATGGTATCGAACGCCATATGCGCATCCAGTGATAGTATTGTAATGTAGTTCCTATAGTACCCTTCATGCAGGACCTGCGCTGTTTTTGGATAAGATATACTGTGGGTCTGGTGGCAGACTGACTGTGCACCCCCGCTTTGTATGTTGCCTCTTTTTGCATTAGCTAGCTCACAGTGCCACTAGAATCTCCTTTTATCAGAGAGATTAGTTTTTGGCAACCTCAGAACACAACAAACCCTGATTCCTCAGACTTGTGGAAACAATATACTACTTTTCACCCAGTCACTCGTGCTTGCTCATTTTCTCTCCGAGAGATACACGGAAGAAACAGTCGGGCGTGTGTACAATAAAATCTTATTGTAACGTTCTTCTCGTGTAAAATATATGCTCTGCTACAACTGTTACACAGTAGCAGAGATATAGGATCAGCAGTACAGTGAATAAAAAGGAATAATACAGTTCTACCATTTTGCAATAGTTATGAACATATACATGAATATAAAATTCATTTATAAAATAAAGCGCATACTCCTAAGATGCCTGTCTAGATGTACCTGAGTGTACCTAGCATGTGAGTAGGTGCGAAAGAGTTAATAAGCGTAGGAGCCTAAGAGCCAAGAATCCAACTAGGATTTAGTCGAACCCCATTACCTGAATAGTGAGCGTGTGGGACTTCGTCCTGGACTCTAGTTGGACACCCCAAGAGGGATGGTTAGACCACTGTCAGCTGGAGCAACTGCATGTCGGAGCTTCAGCGTCTCTGGTCAGTGTGTCTGTCTTAAAGTCTCGGTTCCCTCCTGCCTACTAATAGCAAGAGGTGCTGTATTTATATAGTCCATGTGTGTGTGTGTTAGCCATTGTTCAGTATGAGGATGACGTTGGGGATTAAACCTTGTGCGTAGATAGGAGAGGTGAAGTATACCCCCTGGAGAGCGTTCTCATAAATTATTCATATGTGCTAAGGATGACGTCGCAATATCGATTGGGAAAACCCCACCCTCGGCATGAAACTAGGTGACAGGTTTAGTCCATAAAAGGCGTCAGTCCTTATAAGGCGTTGTGTCCCTATAAGGTATTCTGTCCTTATTAGGAGTTATGTCCTTATAAGGCTCATTCATATGAAATGAAGGGGAGATTATGTAGGGAAAGAGTACGATGTTCTCTGGACCTATATTAGGGTACCGATATGAAATATAACACCCACTCCACCTAATACTCAACAATAATAATACACAATTTGAGATGCACATTTATAACGGTCAATGCATAAGATTATCAATGAGTCATTTAAAATGTTTCTAAAAAACTTAAAAAATTCATTTAAAAACAGTTTAAAAAAACAAGGAAAAAAATGTTCTTTGTCAAAGTTTGACTTTTGTAGTAAAGTTCCGCAAATCACAGTTCTAAATGAGTTTGATCACACAAGTTGAATTACTGCAAGCGTACTTAGAAGGCCATGCTTAGTTATGGAAAGTGTCAATTTGAAAAAAGTTATTTTGAGAAAAGGGGAAAGAAAAAGCTGATTCGTTCTCAGCACACGGTGAGCCAGATTTAGATTAAGTGTCCTGGCTGGGAGACATAACATTATCGCTGCCTGCTGCCGCAGGGGACAAACGTTGTAGTACCTCGCATAGCACGTCAAGAGTGCACAGATCAAATTCTGCGCTGTCAACAGCTGTTGGAGAGGCAGCCGGTGCTGTAGTCAATACCTCTGTGCCAATGGTGGAGCTGAAATTCAACTCAGTTGAAAAGGGTACCTGCGGATCCTCAAGGAATGCACATGTTAAGACGAGAATACGCTGAGGACAGAGTTGAGCATGGGACCGCAGTGGTTCCAGCCTGGAGTCTAAGTCTGCCAGCGTTTCCATTAGAGGCGCCAGACAGATGTGCAACTTGCATTCTCCTCCGCAAAACAGACATCGAAAAATAGGTACGGATGGAGTCTTCAAAGACTGGTCTGAACAATAAGAACCAAGAAGCACTTAGTTCTCGAAGGCGAGGTGCATCCAGATGTTGTACCATGCGCTCACGGTAATATCTCTCCATGAGAGCTTTTGCAATCTCGCTGGCGGTTGGTCTGTCCATTGCGTAGCAGGTAAACGACAATCGGGATTCCAGCTATTCCGAGTAGGATCAGAGGTAGACACCCGAAAATGCTTCCAAATACAGAGTGTATAAAGTTTGGAATAACTTCGAGGATTGTTCGAAAGGTGCTAAGGATTGTTGAACCTATGGTCTTAAATGGGTGTACAATGCCGCTCGTATCTGACATATTAACGATACGACCCACCATTATTGCGAAATGAAAGGGGCAGTTTGTACGTATAAGTGCCTGTATCTAAGTCGAGGCCCTTGCGATCTGAAGATCAAAGGTCTCTCGGGCGGAGGTTAAGGGTACGGTTTGCTGTAAAAGCATGGCTTTCAGTCTGCTCAAAGTATCAAACTGTATAAAGGAAACATTCAACGAAGGCCATAACAGCGCCTCCCCGACTGTACTTGTTGGGGGAAGCAATACTTGCATACAGCAAGTACCCTGGAGTTCAGTGACCAGATAGGCAATGCCCGTAAGCATCCCACAGCAACCTTGATCGTTCAGCATCAAGTAACTTCCATTCGAACTAAGACGGCCGCTTGAGAGGCGAGCTCCGCCGGAGCCGGGGTCCTAATCCCCTCCTACCTCCGTGTAAAATCCGTATGGCAGAACCCCAGGGGACCCTGAGACGCTCGGAGACCCGGGGGACACAGGAGCGCGAAAATCGCGGCGTAAAACGGATGGCCGGTGGCCGTGCTGCGACCCCGGGGAGAGCCGCGCCGGAGAGGAAGCGCGCCGCTGGAGGGGTCGGGGAAGGCCGCTGGAGAAAGCGGAGAGCGGGCCGGACCCCGGGAGGCGCGCAGATTGACGCTGACCTCCCTGATTGCGTCCAAGAGAAGAGGTGGAGCTCGCGACAACGGCTGTGCTGCCGCGGTGGCGGGGACGCCGCGGAGACGCGCCTGAACATAGGAGGGCGGCGTGCTCTCGGAAGCATAGAGCGGGGCCCACGGCAGGGGCGCGCCTGCCGCCGCCGGTGCATCGAGGAAGCGGCAGCAGATATCAGGTGAGGCCCGCGCAGTTCTGGGAGCCGGAGCGGAGCTGGGAGGCCCGCAAGGGGTGAACACAATAGCGGAATTGCTGGGGGCCTCCCCCTCTCCCCCCCCCCCCCCACCCCCGGGCCCCCCCCCTGCCTCGCATCCGGGAAGCACGGCTAAAAGGATTAAAGAAGGGGCAGGGGTGGCCGAGGATCGGGGGGCCTTGCATCCGGACGGCTCCCGCCCTGGGACGGACAGTAAGCACGCACAGCCCAGCCGGGGTTCCCGCTGCCTCTGTCGTCGGCCCGTGCCCTGGTGCCAAGTCTGGACGTGCTAGGACAGATCGCGCCGCCGGAGAGCGGACGAAGAGTGGAGGTAGAGGGCTGGGGGTGCCCGTTCCCCACAGGAGACTGGGCCTGAGACGACGCTGTCGGCCTGCTGAGGCGCTGTACACCGTGTGCGTGGACGGATGCTGATATTAGAGTGCACCAGCGGTGTGGGGGCTGGAGGAGCGGCGGGCCCGGCGACGGTGGACCCTCAAGGGCGACCGGGGGTCTCAAAAGGCGAGGAGGAGGCGTGCGTGTCCGCGCGTCCCAGACCACCCGGCTGACCGAATATTCCACCAAGTAAGCACAGCCAGACAACGCCGTAGGGAACTCAGTAGGCCCACACAGTGAGTAACTCGTCGTGGTGGGGCCCAAGGGGTGGCGTAGCACAATGAAACCAAAACATGCAGCACCGGTACAGTCGAACAAACTGGACAAATACGCAGTCCCGAAACCAGCGCCGCAGGACGGTGAGGCGCAGGGAGAGCAGGCTAGCGATGGAGAACCGTCTCTACACTCCATAATGGCAGCCATCAAGGGTCTGGGGACTACCCTCGAAACCAAGATGGATAAAATGTCCATTGAAATTAACTTGATGCGGGCAGACATGAACAAAACGGCGGACAAGGTCAGAGTGAAAGAGGCTAGCTTGCTGGAACTCCAGACCTCCACAAAAGAACTAGAGGAGCGCATTAATAATTTTACCCACCAACACCGCCAGATGGCCCTAAGGCTCGAGGATCAGGAAGGACGGGCCCGGCGGAGCAACGTAAGAGTGGTGGGGGTCCCTGATGGCCTGGAAGGGCCGAGCGTGGACCTCTTCTTGGAGGACCTCATCCTCAAAACCAAAGCGTCTCTCCTCGTTCTTCACAATCGAGAGAGCGCACTGGGCGCCGGTCCCCAGACCCAAGCCGGGGGCACCCCCCAGGACCATTATCGCCAAGATCCTCAACTACAGAGACCGTGACGCCGTTGTACAAGCGGCCCGGGCCCAAGGAGATCTGCACTACGAAAACTCCACCTTCTGCTTCTTCCCGGACTTCACACTTAAGGTGCAGAAGGAGCGACGTTCCTTTGAAGGGGTGAAAGCAGTGCTGCGGCAGCGGGGACTGAAGTATATGATGTTCTTTCCAGCGAAACAGTAATAGCAGATGGAAAGACGCATTTCTTCTCCACGCCGACGGAGGCGCTGGACTGGCTCGGCGGGCAATCAACGCAGCAGAAGACCGCCGGGGCGAGGGGCGGTCGTGGGAGTCCCAGGCCCCGCGGGTCGGAGGCGACGGGCGGGAGGCCTGATGCGGAAAGAGGCGGCGCCCGCTCCTGGAGGTCGAGATCGAGTAGCCCTGGGACGCGTGCAGCGCTGAGAGACTGATCGAACCTGGGGTCTACACCCGGACTCGGATAGACAATCCCTGCAAATCGTAATGTACACATTGTTATTGAATACTAAAGTGGGGGCTGATAAATGGAGCGGCCTGTCTCCCCCGGTGCGGGTGGGGAGTTGCGTTGGGTGGGGGGACTACTCCTGCTCGGCTGAGGGTGGGGTGAGGGCCTCCCAGAGAATGTGACGAAGACGCTAACGATAGGCTATGAGGGGGTCCGTATTATGGGGAGCTCAACTACCTGGGGAAAATTGATATCACAGGGGGGGGGGGTCTCTTGGCGGCTAGGGTTGGTTCTTGCCCACCTCCTCACATCACAGTTAACCAGTTTGTAGGGCGATAGGCGCTCTGCTAGTTGGGGATGTGGGTAGTTTTAGACCTACGTGGCAGGGTAGCAGGGAGGGGGGGGGAGTGGGGGAGGAGTGGTTAGGAAGGGGGGGAAATGGGAAAGTTGTTCAGTGGCCATGCAAAATACACAATATAGTGAATCGGTGGAACCGCAAGGGACACAAGTTGTACAGGGACAGCCAGTATCACACCTGGGATGCATTGGGATAAAAGTCTGAAACTTTTGAGTTGGAACGTGAATGGGTTGGGGGACAGGGTGAAGCGTAGTATAGTGTTGCAATACCTCAAGCGGCATCTCCCGGATGTAGCACTGCTCCAGGAGACGCACCTCATCGGTAACACCTGCAAAGCTCTAAATAGATGGGGATACATGATGGTGGCGCATGCCGGGTTCACGTCAGGATCCAGGGGAGTGGGAATACTGTTAAAACGTACCTTCCCATTCAATATCCAACATACGTAGGCGGATCCACTGGGGCGCTTCACAGCCGTATCGGGGCAATGGGAAGGACAAACGCTGGTTCTGTTAGAAGTCTACATCCCCCCAGGTCTTCAAGCACAGTCCTACAGGGACCTTGGTACTCTCATGCTTTCCCTACCAGAGGGGGTACTTATAACTGGGGGAGATTTCAAATCGATCATCTCGAGCGACTGACCGGCTTCCACCAAGAGACAGTGCTAGCCATAACTGGCTCCCTAACTTCCTTGAGGCTTTCGGCCTTGTAGATCTCTGGAGACAGCAGCACCCCAACTTACGGGAATATACATTCCTGTCGGGGGTGCACAATACCCTCTCTAGAATAGACTACATCCTTATGCACCTGCACCAGGGTGTGAACACCCAAGAAATTAAACACTTAGCGCGTGGCATTTCGGACCATTACCCCCTATGGGTCCACCTCACGTTTGGGGAAAGGAGGGTGGGACATGTTACACTGATAAATCCTTGGTACCTTAAAAACCATGAAATCAGAGCAACCCTCATGCGGGCCATAGACCATTACTTTACAGAGAATGAGGGTACGGTAGACTCCTCAACTACACTGTGGGAAGCTTTTAAAACTGTAATAAGGGGGCAAGCCCTCTCAGCAATTGCGGGGATGCGTAAAGAGAAAGGGAAACAAATGATCAATATTGAACAAGACATTACCCGTCTCGAGGAGGAGGCGGTAGAGGGTGCAGACCAAGATGAAATCCATCGACTGCAAATAAAGGTTGCTGAATATAAGGCCTTGGCCACTGATGCCTCAAAGGCCCTAGCCAGGGACAGGGACGGGCGGATCTACCATCAGGGATATAAAGCGGGCAAAATGATAGCCTGGTTAGACAAAAAAGAGTGGGCGCAAAGAGTGGTGCCAGAGCTTAAAACTGGAACAGGGACGGTTCTCACTGAGCCCCATGACATTGTGAGAGAATTCGCAGTGCACTTCCGGGAGGTGTACAGGAGGGGATCGGAACGTACAGAAGAAGACTCAGCCGATCTCCTGGCAAATATACAACTGTCAACCCTCTCGGACTTGGACAGGGAAACATTAGAAATGGCGCTCACGAGCGACGAAGTGGCTAAGGCAATTCGCGACCTCCGCCCAGGTAAGGCGTCAGGCCCAAACGGCCTACCCATAGAGCTTTACAAGCTCAAACCGGATAAAATGGAACCTTACCTTAAAAATATGTACGAAGACAGTAGAAGACGAGGGCTGTTGCCGAGAGACCAACGTATGGCAACACTAGTGGCCATACTTAAAGAAGGGAAGCCTAGATACAGTTGTGCCTCTTACAGACCTATCTCCCTGCTCAATGCAGAACCCAAAATACTTGCGAAGCTCCTGGCTAACAGACTCAGCCCAATAATAGCCAAATTGGTACACCCAGATCAATCGGGCTTTATGCCACATCGCAATACCGCCCTCAACCTGAGACGTCTGCATGGAGTACTGGGACGCAGCCCCACAATACAACAAGATGCAATGGTGGTCTCTTTGGACGCCACCATGGCTTTTGACACATTGGAATGGGCATACCTCACGGCGGTACTTAAAAGGATGGGTTTTGGCCCTAACTTTGTCGGTTGGGTACAGCTGCTATATGCAGAGCCCCTAGCGCAAGTGGTGGTCAAAAATAAAATATCGGAAGCATTCACACTTGGAAGGGGAACAAGGCAGGGGTGTCTGCTTTCGCCGTTGCTTTTCACGCTCTCCCTGGAGCCGCTGGCGGCCTGGATACGGGGAGACGCGTCGATCAGGGGACTGAAATGGGCCGAGGGGTGGGAGGACCGGATCTCCTTATACGCTGATGACATCCTCCTCTATCTTGCCACCCCCCGAAAGTCCTTACGAGTGGTGTTGGACATCTTCACTAGTTTCGGGAGGAACTCCGGGTACAAAATCAACTGGAGTAAATCAGTAATCTGTCATACACGGGGACCCCCCTAACCTGCCAGCCGACTGCCCTATCCAAGTGGCCAAGGAAGGGTTCAAGTACTTGGGGGTATTTATCACCACCAACACTAAGGCCCGCTATGAGCGGAACCTAATTCCACCCTTGCAGAGACTCCGGCGCGACGCTGACACATGGAAGACACTTCCTATGTCCCTACTGGGAAGAGCCGCGCTCTTTAAAATGATGACGTTGCCCAGGTTTCTATATGCTCTACAGAATTATCCTGACCCAGTTCCAGACATGTACTTTGCGGCCATCGAAACCGCACAACGGGACTTACTGTGGGATGGGAAACCCCGAATAGCTCTTCAAAAACTGACCCTGGGATGGTACGATGGAGGTATCGCCCTCCCGGACATCAGAAAGTACTACTGGGCAGCGCACCTCTCAGCCATAAACCAGTGTAGATATAGCGACGGGGGCGACCCAGCATACAGTATGGATAGGTGGCTTCTCTCGTGGGGAGATTTTGCCGGGGCACTATACTCAAAACAGAAGTGATACCCCTTACAGGACCAACAAGGCACACAGTGCATCTCTGGCACGCGGTCAACCGCAACCTGGGGTGGGCGAACAGGCTTACACTGGCAACACCACTCTGGGACTCAGAGCAACTCGGCACGCTGGGGAGGACAAAAGGGTTCGATAAATGGGATTTCATTGGATCTCCCGTATAGGGGATCTCTGGGGGAAAAATGGAATGGTGTCATTTGCGTTGCTACAGCAGACATACGACATGGCAGACTCGGAACACTTTAGGTACGCACAAGTCAGACACTCCCTGCAGGCCAACATTCCACAGGGATCAACATTGCCAGAGTCCTCCCCACTCGAGGACAGACTCTTAGACGGACACTTACCCGAAAGGAGTATATCCCTCACTTACAAAAAGTTAATACACCATACCCCGGTCCCCTTGTTGGCACTGAGGGAGAAATGGGGTAGAGACGGACTTGATATAGATGACTAGGAATGGCAGGAGGCCTTGTCCTCCCCTAAGGAAGTGGATACAGCTATGGACTAAATGGAATGTATACCGGGGGAACATATGTGAGCCCCCACTGGCCCCCTCCCTAGATGAGCAAGTAATGTTTTGCAATCCCAGAAACGAGACAGCACAATAGTGAGATTACACTGTTAAATAACTGCTATAACCTGTGACAAACAATGTAACTTGCGGGAAGAGAATGTACGCTTGTATGCCACTGCCGTTTGTTACTTGTTCAATAAAAAGATGTTTAAAAAAAAAAAGTAACTTCCATTCGAAAGTAACTCGAACGCTGGCGTGATCCCGGCAGGTGGAGTCCCTTTCATGTGGCAAGACAGATTCGCAATTGAACGATTACAAGCTCTGTGCAAAGCGATATCTCGGCACATGAGAGAACCGCTTAAAGCCTTCCTGCAGTTTGTACCACTAAGAAACACTTCCTGATCCCCACTGGCATTGAAATTTATATGGCAAATCCCAGGATTTCTTAATGTATTCTTTACCCAATTTTTCATATCTGCCTACCTGCCTTTGCTCAAGGCAATAGTGAAACTGAAAGGTCGTGACCGGGAGAGTGATTTGGCCATGAAGTAGCCATTCTGTTAATGGTAATTCAGCCACTGTGAATGGTAGCCTATCCAGTTTTTCAATTTGCAACATTTTATATTTAGCTCCTCTTTGTGCCTTTTCTCTCTGTGTATTTGTCAGATTGTATTCTGAAAACAGAGAAGTACTGTTTATATAACGCCAAGGCACAAATCCTACGCGCAAAGATTGCAGTGTCCAGCTCAATAACCTAATTGAACGTAACTGTGAATGGCCGTGTTGTAAAGTGGCTAAATCCTGTTCCAGTATGTCAATAGCAGAAGATACAATGTTGCCCAATGAATATATCCTGGAGGTCAAAGTTGTTAATCCATTATCCACCACAGCTAAAGCCTTTTCTAAGTTTATACGGTCTATTTCCCGTATTCTCTCTGCGGCTTCTTGTTGGGAAATCTTCTAGATTTCATTATAGGCAGCATAAATGGCTGCATATATGAAACGTTTTTGACGTCGTTTCCTAGGTCCTAGTAAAAAAGTCCCTAAGATCCATGTCATGTGAGAGTAAAGATAAGTGTTGTTTCACTTCTGCAAGTGTTGAGGTTTCTAGCCAATCTAGGCACAACTTCCCAACACTATAGGATGTCTGTACCCCTGGATGTTCTCTCTGTACATAACGTGGGTCTGGCCTATGCATGCTGAGTCCCTCGGTGGTGATCAGGAACCGTTTGACATGTGTTTGTGTCTAAGTGCCAAACCACCCGCTCCTTCCAATTTGGGTCTGATCTGTTGTACTTTAGTATGTCACCCACTGTCACCCCTTCTTTTGTAGTTGAATTCTGCCACCCCTGTATTGTTGTTGGAAACCTAGGAGTGTTCAGGGCCTTGATCTTGGCTAGTCCAAGACAGGATGTCTGTTGCACAGTATCATTTAAAAAGATCTGCTGTGGAATGAGGCATGCTCTGAATAATGCCTCCGTACCCTGGACTTGCCAGTCCCTTGAACCCCAAATTGATTTCGGGTCAATTTCGTCTTTCCATAGGTTGAAACCCTGTTCAGACAATTGGGCCAAAAAGGAAGCAGAGTAAATCTGTTTAATGTTTGTCAACATAATTTTCAGTGCTGATGTTGGTGCAACCTTATAGTAATATGAGGCTGGATCTGTTGTGTTAAACCCTGAAAAGTATGAACATTTCTGTGCAAACGCTTGTGAACTACTTTTTGGTGGTGTTTGGCAATATTACCACTGATGGTTTTCAAAAACATTCCTAGCTGAAATGGATTTGTGCAGGAAATTGACCATAATGTTGGTAACAGGACGATTTGTCATAGTCTGAAGAACCCTCTAACATTTCATTATTAGAAAATGCAGCAGTTTTCGCTAAATCAGACATGTTATTTACTGTTTCGGTGTCCCAATCATTAGAAAATGTACTTGAGGTAATGATATCACTTAATGATATTTTAAATACATGATTAATTTTTAAAAGTTCGGTCGGGCCGAATATGTTGAAATCAACCTTGTCCTATACTATACCATCCGGTATAGGAACTGCTGTAATGTTGACTGATGACAAGTCTCTTTGTTCACGATGTGATGATGGATGTGGCTTCAGTAGGAAGTTGACCTTTTGGGTTGAGGAACTTTGTTGAAGATAGTGTCCATTAATAAGCATACTAAAAGTTAGTACTAAGCCTAGCCAGAAAAGAAAAAACAATATCCCAGAAATTACCCAGAGTTCAATCCAAGGTGAATCCAGTTATGTCTTTTAAAGAAAGTGAAGAAAGTTCTTTAATAGTTGCTTGAATGGTGTTTTGGCTGGCGTTGTTTCCGGCTCGCTTGGATCCAGAGAAAACGTATCAAAGTTAATGAAATAGCCAGAAGCAGTTCGATCAATTGTAGGAATTGCATCGGGATTAGTTAAAATGTTATTTTCCTCTTGACGAGGCATGTTGACGTAGACGTCTGTATCAGGTCTAATTGCAACTTGTGAATTATTCTGATTTTCATTTTGAATTTGAATGTCTGGTTCAAGTGGAACAAGTTCCATAGCATTGTTGTGCATTGTTGTTTAGTCCTTCATTCCTTACAGGTGGCTCTTCAAACGTGATGAGTCTTTCTGTTTGAACTTCATGTATTGTAGCTAGAGGAGAGCGTCTGCTACAGCGAAGTCCACTAGGGCTACTGTTTAGTATCGGCCACATAGTGTGGTTTGATTTAAGTCGATTGAAACAAATATTTTCTCTTTTTTCCCGGCAAGAGGCGGGAGCAGCACAGTTCTTGTTCCATATACTGCAAGGACTGGTACAGGTTTTCTGTATGAAGGTCCAAATTCCTTTTTGTCCGCAACTTTCTTTCTCTCCAGAACCCCGAATTCTGGGATCCAGAGAGGTCTTGCCGTGACTACCTTGACTTCCTCAGTGGCGGTCTGCTTTAGACAGACATTCCTTTGTTTTGTCCTGGATTCATTTAGATCCTATAAAACAGCCAAACGATCATGGATATGAAATGGTTTTTCATCCGCCACTGCGCCTTCATAATCAAGATCAGGTACCCACATTTGTGTCCCAAAGAGGACTTCAAATGGAGTGACACCCCCTAGAGAGTTTCTTGGCTGGTTGTTTAATGCCCGCTGTACCCCATACAGGTGTGTGACCCAACTACCACCCCTGCCTAATACCCTAGCTGTTAAAGATTGCTTTAAGTCCCGTTTTTTTCTCTCCTCGAGATGGTACAGAGATGAGAACCGCAATGCTAAGCCCATTCCTTCCCTGGCCTCTTTGTAAGCCCGAGAGCTAAACTCAGGGCCGCGGTCAGTATGTAACGTGCTAACTGCGTATGTGCAGATAAAGACTCGCAAATCTTTGATTACAGTTTGAGCGTCAGCCGAGCGCTGAGGCCATACCCATAGGAATCTCGAGCATGAATCCACTGCAACCATGATATATCTGTGAGCCTCGTCCATTTGTAAGGGGCCGCAGTGGTCCAAGTACACACATGCAAGAGGTGTGTCTGATTTTAATAATGGTGTTTGTGCCGGGCGTGCAACGGCGGATCTTTTCATCTGCTGGCAGATGTCGCAATTCAAGACATAGTCTTTAGTTTGCTTAGTTAACCCTGGCCACCAATAGCGCTGTTTCAATAGAGAAATAGTCGCTGTAACGCCTGTGTGCGCAGAGCCCAAACCCTTGTGTGCCGCTATTAAGCCTTGCCTACAATCCATATTTGGTATTACTATATCCCCCACTCCAGGAATCTGAGCATATGGAATGTTTTGTGCATCTAACTTGTAGGAGTATGTGAGCCGAAATCTTTTAGGTACTGCTGTGCTGCCTTTGCGTGTAGCGTTGACAGCTACCATAATATCTGTCTATTCTCGTTTTTGAACGAGGTAGTGCAGCTACGGAAGCCGTGCGAACAGCCCCCTTGGCGGCTTCGTCAGCCAATAAATTCCCTGCAAAGTGAACACCATCATGTTGATGACTCAGTGCATCACGTGAGTCCTAGGTAGCTCAGCTTTCAACTCTGCTACCTGTTCCCATAGCATTTTGTGCTTAATTGTGCCGCCTTTCGCATCCTTAAACCCGTTTTGTTCAAAATGTTGTAAGTACTAATTGTACGACTGTACACAGTAAAAAGAATCACACACGATTAATGTGGGGAATTCGTGATCCGTATTTACAAGTGCCAGTATCCGTGCTTTTAATTCTGCCAACTGAGCTGTGCAGTCTCCTAGAGATTGCGTCTTTGTGCTACTAGGATGGAACTTGCCATCACGCATGCAACCTTTAACGATGGCACATGCCGAAAAATATTGCTGCTTACTTTCTATGGCTGGTTGCTCAGATCCGTCAGTATAAATAATATATTCATACTGATCGAGAGGCAAGATCTCATTTGGTAGAGGATATTCTTGTTCATATTGCAGGAATTCCTGTGTTTTTAAACTTGGATCAAATCTGTATTCAACGTCTGTTGCAGTAAGAGAATTAGCCCATTGTATCCATCTTGGATGTAACGCTTTTGCATTTGGGATACTGGCCTTTGTAACAGCTTCTAAAGCCGGTACTGGGGTTACGACAATAATGTGTTTCCCCTGAGCCAGTGCTTTCTCTTGCTACAATAGTCTGAACGGCTGTCAGTATTTTTTCTGTTGAAGTGAAACGCATTACTGCATTTGTGTACAGGTGTGATTTGTATGGAATTGGTACAGTTTCTCTTTCATTGAAGGTCAAATAAGTGTACCCGCATTGACCCACAATTCTTCGGATCACCAAGTGGCATATGTTTACGCGTGTTTGGAAGCAATCATGTCTTCCTGGCGTAAACGAAGAATATTGGTATGTTCTCGTGTGCAATCTCTGGCTGAAAAGTCAGGTTTTATTAAGTCGTAAAAAGATTTTACCCCTTTTGCGTAATCTAAAATATATTTCCTGGCGAAATTTAGGAATCCCAGTATTGACTGTAAATGTTTTAATGATTTGGGAGGCTGGAGCTGCGCATACTTTTCTAAAAAGTTAGCTGCCAGACTTTTGCCTTCACTTGATATCTCATATCCCAAAAATAGGACATTGAGGTGAGCTATTTTCGATTTTTTTTTTTTTTTTTTTTTTTTTTTTTTTTAAATTGAATTTGTATCCCTCTGTGGCAAATCCCATAATAATGGTACTTACCTCGGTCAAGTGCCTCACTAAGTCGTCGTCCGTTAGATAAATATCATCCACATAGGACAACGCTTCTTCATCAAACTTTTGAAGTAATTCTGTTACTCTTGCTGAAAATACATCCGGGCTATTCTTATACCCTTGGGTTAGTCGACAAAATTGTCGTTGAGACCCTAACACACTGAAAGTGGTCAGATACCTGCTTTCAGGCACTATATTTTGGCAGAAAAATCCATTTGAGATATCAAGTGTGGTTTTGTGTTTTTTGTGCACAATGTTATCCATTAATGCGGCACTATGTGCTTTTTGGCCATCAAATGTCTTTGTGCATGAGTTTAAATGTCTGTAATCTAAAACTAGACGATATGTATTGTCGGGTTTAGAGACGGGAAGCAAAGGATTGTTCATTGGAGAGGTACTTTTTTCAGTGACCCCTGGTATTCAAGTTGATTTAAGATCTCTCTGACCTGTTTTTTAGCTTCTTGCTTTATTGGATATTGCCTCTGAGCAATAGGTGAAACTTTTAACGGGATCACGAGGTAGGTTGAGGTCTCATCCCACCCAACGTGATTTTTGTACAATGCTGGAGCTTGGGCTACTGCCCACTCCTGTGCATATGTATGTTTAAGGTGAACGGGAACATGATCGGAAAATGCAGGAAAAATTATACTTTCTGCCCTGGGGCACTCCATTACGAATGCCGGTGCCAATCTTGTTCTGCTAACAGGATGTCATAACCAGATGATAAGTTCTTCCAAAAAAGACCTTTTACTTTCCTGGGCTTGTCCCCCTCCATTTGGACTGTTATTTCATATAACTTATGTGGTATGCTCACCCTGGTGTCTGGTGTTTCCACTGCGATGTAATCATTCAAGTCCGCCTTCACCAGAAATTCCTGCAGGTTCTGGCGAGCTATTGTTACCTCTGTCGCACTGTCTAGCATCGTCGGAGCCCATTCCCCGTTCAGAAGTTGTCCTCAGAATTCTGAGCATATCTGATTTTCAGACCAGCAAATTTCTTTTTCTTAAATTGAGGTTTTGAGTTTTGCTTATCTTCCTTTTTAGAAGTAAAATCCTGAGCGCGCTGCTTGTCTCTGGACTGTGTGCGCTCCTCTCTGTGTTCTGACAGTCCTTCTCTTTCAGAGCTTTTCTTCGAATCCTGAAAGGAACGAGAGGAACGTGTATCAGTATCCTGATAGCTGTCAGGTTTCCTAATATTATCCCTATTCCTAAGGTTGTACCTCTTTTCAGAGAGCTCCTATGGAGGAGACCTACCTCGGGCTGAGATCTCTTGTCTTTAGAATTTTAATTTTAATTATCCCACTTCTTTTTAGAAGAAGTAGGTGTATGCTTAGAAGTGTCCTTCTCAGGACTGCCCTGTAGTTGAGGTTTTAAAGCTCCCCCCCCCCCCCCCAAAGTATCCCTGCCTTATTCTGCATGCGCAGTTTCAATTATTTTGGGTAGTTCATTCTCTTGTTCTAATGGAAGTAACTCGTGTTGGCGGATTGCCACTGATGCTGCTTCCCCTTTAATGTTAGCTAGTATTGTGGCTGATACCTGATCGTAGTTATTTAATAACTTCATCCCTAAGTTTAGGGCAGGTTCTGCTCTGTACTCATTTTGTATTTGTCTTAATACATCTGGTATTACTGCTAATGAAGGAATACCATGAGTTCTGGTATATAGGGCAGCAAAGACTGTACCCAGAGAGGTGCAATCCTCTAACTGTGGTGTAATCCCCTTGGGCATATTGTTAACGTTCTGTATTTTTCAAATGGTGTGGTATTTGGAAATACTGCTTCTAACTGGGTTATTTTCTGAGCTACCCAGAAAGGAATTTGTTCACGTTTTGTGGGCACTTTGCCCATTACCGTGTGTAATGTTTGTGGAGTAATTTTAGTACCTGTGCTCTATGTAGGAGCTAAATTAGGTGTAATTACTGTAAGTTGGACCGCTAGTGTCCTCAAGACGAAG
Organism: Triturus cristatus; assembly: GCF_964204655.1. Classification (NCBI taxonomy): domain Eukaryota; kingdom Metazoa; phylum Chordata; class Amphibia; order Caudata; family Salamandridae; genus Triturus; species Triturus cristatus. Next base: position 813,890,882 of record NC_140583.1, on the reverse strand, counting down.
TGTGTCATGTTTCTGTAACGTTTTATCAACTCTGAGTTGAACAAGCAGTTCATCACATGGCATTGTGTCAATGTCAGGATGTGGTGCATAGGTCGCTAATATCTGCCATGTTGCTCCTGGTCTTCCTAAAGACCAAGCCTTGCCCTTGTTGTACCGTGGGGTAGGGCGCCGTTAAACCAGAAAAGATATTCCTGGTAGGTAAGCGGAATTTCAATCTCTGCAAACGGAGTGTAGACCGCTGGAACTTCTTCATGTGTGTAGTAATGAAAAGTATGTTACGCCATTCGCTGCTGGGAGTATAACCCATGAGTAGAATACCTCAGTTTGGAAACCTTTGTGTGCCTCTATTACGAATATTACTACACCTCCTCTGGGTGGTAACCCATTTTTGAGTAGTTTAACTGTCAGAGTATGTCTTACATTGGGTGCAATCTGTCTTGCATTGGCATAGTCTTCTTCAGACTGATTCAGTTCCTGCTTTTTTGGGTTTAAAGCTCCTTCTTCGTTAGCCATTGTGTATAGAACACTGACTATTTGTCCAAGGTAACTAAGATAAAGTTTCATGCATAATTTGGGAAAATTCCTTCAAGCTTGATTACCCAACAGCCAATAAATAGGGTATCTCGCCTACTCAGCTGTGGCGGAGTTTTTGTGCCCACCCACTTCAAGCATCTCTGGTTTTGTAAGTAGGGTCTCTGAGAATAAGCACGACTGAGCTACTCAGATTCTACTGTTAAATAAGTACCAAACGTTGGGCGCCATGTAGTGTAGTTCCTATAGTACCCTTCATGCAGGACCTGCGCTGTTTTTGGATAACATATACTGTGGGTCTAGTGGCAGACTGACTATGTGCACCCCTGCCGAGTTAGCTTCTTTATGCATTAGCTAGCTCACAGTGCCACTAGAATCTACTTTTATCAGAGAGATTAGTTTTTGGCAACCTCGGAACACAACAAACCCTGATTCCTCAGACTCGTGGAAACAATATACTACTTTTCACCCAGTCACTCGTGCTTGCTAATTTTCTCTCAGAGAGATACACAGAAGAAACAATCGGGCGTGTTTACAATAAGAATTTATTGTACCATTGTTCTTCTCGTGTAAAATATATGCACTGCTACAACTGTTACACAGTAGCAGAGATATAGGATCAGCAGTACACTGAATAAAAAGGAATAGTACTGTTCTACCATTTTGCAATAGTCATGAACATATGCATGAATATAAAATGCATTTATAAAATAAAGCGCATGCTCCTAAGATACCTGTCTAGATGTACCTAAGTGTACCTAGCATGTGAGTAGGTGCGAAAGAGCTAATAAGCCCAAGAGTCTTAAGAGCCAAAAATCCAGCTAGGATTTAGTCGAACCCCATTACCTGAATAGTGAGAGTGTGGGACTTCGTCCTGGACTCGAGTTGGACACCCCGCGAGGGATGGTTAGACCACTGTCAGCTGGAGCAACTGCATGTCGGAACTTCAGCGTCTCTGTTCAGTATGTCGGCCTCGAAGTTTCGGTTCCCTCCTGCCTACTGATAGCAAGAGGTGCTGTATTTATACAGTCCATGTGCGTGTGTTAGCCATTGTTCAGTATGAGGATGACGTTGGGGATTAAACCTTGTGCGTAGATAGAGGTGAAGTATACCCCCTGGAGAGTGTTCTCATAAATTATTCATATGTGCTAAGGATGACGTCTTAGCAATATCGATTGGGAAAACCCCACCCTCTGCATGAAACTAGGTGACCGGTTTAGTCCATAAAAGGCGTCAGTCCTTATAAGGCGTTATGTCCCTATAATGCATTTTGTCCCTATAAGGCATTCTGTCCCTATAAGGCATTCTGTCCTTATTAGCAGTTATGTCCTTATAAGGCTCGTTCATATGAAATGAAGGGGAGATGATGTAGGGAAAGAGTACGATGTTCTCTGGACCTATATTCGGGTACCAATATGAAATATAACCGTATTGCTGCCTCTTACTTGATGGTCTCTCTTCTACCTAGTATGCTGTGTAGGTGTCGTAGGTTTAAGGCCGTGTTTCTCCCCAGCATGACGCCAGATTGATCTGGGTGCACCAAATTTGTGATGACCGGTAAGAGTCTAATTGCTAGTAGTTTGGCCAGTACTTTAACCTCGGTGTTGAGCAGCGATATGGGGCGGTATGAGCTGCATAATTCTGCCGGTTTCCCCTGTTTGTGAATGACCACGATAGTGGCCAATCTCTGGTCTATAGAAAGGCTCCCCTGTCTGCTGCTGTCTTCATACATTTGTCGTAGGTAGGGTGCAATTTTCAAAGCTGTGAGTTTGCATAGTTATATTGGGAGACCACTTGGTCCCATTGCTTTCCCTGATTGTATGCTATTTAGTGCACTAACGATTTCATTGTTGGTGATTTCACTATCAAGTGCGGCCGTTTCCTCTGTGGTTAGTGATTGGAGGGGCATGTCTGTCAGTAATTCTTTAGAATCATCAGTTGTGGTTGTGGCTGAGGGAGTATATAGACACGTGTAGTGTAGAGCGAATAACTCTGCTACATCTTGTGGGTCTCTTACTGTCTCTTCAGTCTCCGTCGTAAGAAATGCCACCCATTTATTTGCCTTTTCACGTCTGTCTAGCCATGCTAATAGTTTCCCGGCTACTCTTGGCTGCCTCTATGACTAGATTTTTGCATTCCTTTCGCTTGATATCTAGTGTGTGGTTAGTCCCTCACTCTATTCAACTGTTATCTATGCTTCTTTCTCCAGGATCTTTTTTTCCAATTTGAGTGCGATCTGCCTATCCTGTTTGTATCCGGACGTTAATGATAGTGCTTGTCCTTTGATGACTGTCTTATATGCTTCCCATAGGGTTTGCGGGGATTTTACGGAACCTTCGTTTTCGTTAAAGTAGTGTTCCGTGGTACGGGTTAGGTCGTCCCGTATGTGGGGGATTTTGAGGTATATGGGGATGTAGGGTTATCCTCTTCGGGATCAATAGTGTGTTACATGTATAGAAGGCTGATAACAGTGAGTGGTCCGATATTACACGTGCAAGATGTTGGACGTCTTTAAAGGAGAACACTTGGTCAGTTACTGTTAGGATATAATCTATACGTGATTGCACAACCATTTTGGGGTTACTGTTCCTGGTCCTCAATTGTTCCTGATTAATCGTTGGCTCTGGCATTTCACTCCCTGCCTTTATGGTTGTTTCAATGGATTTGCCTTGATCAGGGTCGAGTCAGTCCTGTTCATTTAGCTCAGAGAGGGACTCAAACCTATTGCCCGCTCTCCAGGGCTCCCTTGAAATTCTAACAGCCTCTAGCTGTGGTCTCTTCTGGATTTCTCTCCTGCTTTTGACTTATATCAATGGGTTCTGCGAGTCTATATCTGGCTCTGTAGGTCTATAGAAAAAACTGAGCGGGACAGCGGAGATATTATTAGTCACCATAGCAGTTGAACTGCATGTATGAAAGACCCTCTCGGCTAGGGCGGGGAGCGAAAATTCACAATCACCTGCAATGGTTTTCGATCTTCTGCCCACCCAGCTCACTCGCCTGATTATTATAAACTTCGCTAACCCCCTTCAATCTAGCCCTTCCCTCTATCTGGTGTGCGCATTTATTTTTTTATGCACCACAGGTTTTCTCCTTGTCTTTAAGCATTGGGGACACACCTAAAAGGGCAACCACGTATGGTAGTCAGTCAGTCTATAGTCCTTAGGGAAGGCGGTCTACTTCCCTGGCCTTGCTATTATTGGGACTAATGCATAATTATTCACTTTATTTGTATTAACTATCGTCTCGTGGCTCTCAAGGCCAACAATAACTCTGGTGCTGGTGCTCTTCAAGCCATTCTCTAGTTCATTACCCCTTTAATCTGTGGGACTGTTCGGTTTAGGTCCATTTTCTTATAGACAAAACTCTTTATGGACTGATCCGGGACTCCAATCTAGGACTGAACACGGTCAATCAGTTGGAGAGTTATAGGATCATAGAGGACATCCTCTGTTCCATGGCAACCAGTGTATCCTTAATGTCTCTGAGGATTAGCACGGGTTCATGTCCCCCTTGCACATCTTCACTGGGGAGATTATTTCTGTCTGTACCCCCAGCCTGTCTCTTTCTCACCTTAATGCCTCTTTGCAGGGGAGGGAGCATAGAGGCACATGCATCAAGCATACATTTAGCGATTCTAAAATAGCGATTTTTACCAAATCGCTATTTTGAAATCGCAAAATGCAATGCATGTAGGAATCGCTAAATATTTTGCGATTTCTTAACATTACCTAATAGCGATTCAGTAAATAGCGTTTCGCTATTAGGTAATATGACACCATTCATTCCTATGGGGCTAAAGTCCCATAGGAATGAATGGTTTTGCATTTGCTAATTTGCAATTACTAAATTGGTAATCGCAATTAGCGAATGCAAAGCCATGGGTTCCTGGGGGCCTAAGGCCCATCCTGAATCATGCCCAAAAAAAGAAAGCGTGCAAATGTATAGCACACACATTCCCTAGGGGCATGTGTGCGCTACATGGCACTTTGAAAAATGAATTTTTGTGCGTTTTTTTAAAATATGCACATGGTTACCATCAACTTGGAGTGGATGGTAACTAGCATTTCCTAAATGCACAGTTCGCATTTAGGAAAGGCCTCCTCGCATGTGCATTAGGTTTTGAATTCGCAATTTAGGTAATTTGATACATTAGAAATGGCCTTTTTCTGTTTGCAAATGGGTTGAGTCTGCGAATCGGCCGGTTTGCGAATGGAAAATGGCTTGATACATCTGGCCCTTAGAGTGGCCCATTGTGTGCCTTTTTGATTCTTATTTATCCCTGGGGATGAAACTTTTGTATGAGCTGAGTGTGGGGCATCCCCCCCCAGTTATGGAACTGGAGTAGTGTCTGTTGTTGCTATTGGTGCACCTTCATATGCGGTTGAAACCATAGGGGCAGGCAGTTCTGCTATTATAGCGGCTGTTTTTAAAGAAGCTTTTAGAGTTGCTTCAAGTTTAGCCTCAGTGTGTTTTATTTCGTCGTTCAAATCCCCCATTGCGCCTGTTAGACATTTTTCTAATGGGTCAGTCGTAGCACCCTCTGCCACATTAAGTTTCTGTTTCCCCATAATAAATCGGTTTGCCTGTGCTCACCTCCTTTAATCCAGCGTGGAGTGAATACAGTTTAACTGCGACGCTACCTTATTGTAGATGGACAAAACCAAGGAGTGATGGCCCAGCGCAGCCTCTTCCCATCAATGACGGGCCAGGAAGGGCCCTCCCTTTGCCCTGGCGCGTCCAGCGTTGTGGGAGAGAGCACAGCACTTTGTACCGCCCTGGGGACAGCGCTTCTCCCCCTCCACTGGTGTCAGTGGGTTTCTGGGAACTGGAGTCCCGCTGCACGGATTTCCGTCCTAATGAGCCATTGCCCTGTGCACTGCTGTGTATTCCCTGATGATTGCAGTTGCTGTGTGGGAGTGTACACACTTGCCTTCTTTGCAGAGAGAGGAAAAGCTGCTGCCGAGCAGTCTACTAACTTTCCTCTCGTCCACCCTCACAAACGTCTTGGAACCCGCAATGCCAGTCCTTTAAGCGCAGCCTCTTGTTTCTCGAGAAACACATGGGCTACTAGTTCCAGATGATAAACGAGCTATTGGCTTTGACAATATGTTTTAGCAATGTTGTACACCAGAGTGGCTGCTGTTCAACATGGCCGAACGTTAGTAGGTTAAATTTGAGTGGTTTGGCGAGGAGGGTTGTAAAGTGGAGTATTGTGGAGTGGCGTGTAGAGGAGTGGAGTGTCACGGAGTAGCATACAGTGTTGTGGAGTGGCCTGGAGGGAGTAAAATTTCATGCAACGGAAGGGCGTGGAGTTGAGTGGCATGGAGTGTAGTACAGTGTCAGAGTTGAGTAGAGTGAAGTGGCATAGAATGTTGTGGTGTGGAGTAGAGTGGAGTTGCGTAGAAGGTGTTGTAGAGTAGAGTGGCATACAGCTGATTAGATTTTCATGGGGTAGAGTGGACTAGTGTGTCAGAATAGAGTGGAATAAAGTGATACTGAGGGAGTTGCGTAGTATGGAGTAGTGTTGTAGAATGGCATAGATTGGAGCAGAGTGTCAGTGGAGCAGAGTGTCAGTGGAGCAGAGCATCATAGAGGCGAGTGTCTTCGAGTGGAGCAGTGTGGCCGAGATTGAAGTGGTATAAAGAACAGTGGTGCGGAGTAGATTGGCATACAGTGCAGTGGCGCAGAGTGCATTGTTTTTGAGTAAAGTGGTATAGAGTGCATTGGCGTAGAGTAGCTTGCAGTGGCATAGAGTAGAGCGGTGCAGAGTAGATTGCAGTGGCGTAGGGTGGTGCAGGGCCATAGATTGGTGCAGAGTGCATTGGTGTAGAGTATAGTGCTGTACAGTACAGTTGTGCTGAGTAGATTGGTATAAAGTGCAGTGGCGTAGGGTGTATTGGTTTCGAGTAAAGTGGTGTGCAGAGTGCAGCGGTATAAAATTGACTGGCGCAGAGCAGACTGGCATAGACTGCAGTGGCATAGAGTAGAATGTTTCAGAGCAGAGTGAAGTGGCGTAGAGTGTCTTAGAGTGCAGACTTGATTAGAGTGGATTGGCAAAGAGTACAGTTGCGTAGAGTGGAGCGATGCGGGGTAGAGGGATGTAGAATTCCAAGGCGGAGGGAAAAGTGTTGCAGAGTGGAGTGGTGCAGGGTAGAGTGCTGTGGCGTAAGAGTGGAGCAATAACAGAGGAGAGTGGTGTAGAGTGCATTGTCATAGAGTAGTGCAGAGAGCAGTGACATAGAATACAGTGGTGCAGAGTAGAATAGAATAGTCTAGAGTGCAATGGTGTAGAGTGACATAGCGTGTAGTGGCATAGAGCATAATGTTGTAGAGTATTGTGGCGTAAAGTGCAGTGGTGCCCAAGTAGTTGGCATAGGTACAGTGGAGTAGGTTGCACTGGTTTTGAGTAAAGTGGTGTAGAGTTAATTGGTGTAGGGTACAGTGGTATAGAGTAGCGCAGTGGTGTAGAGTAGATAGTTTGAGAGTGGAGTCGTGCGGTGCAGGGTAGAGTGCAGTTGCATAGAGTAGTGGCGTAGTGCGCAGTGGCATAGTGGTGCAGCATTGATTGCAGTGGTGTACAGTGGGGTAGAGTAGAGTGGCATAAAGTAGATTGTTTCAGAGTAGAGTACAGTGTTGCGGAGTGGCGTTGACTCGTGTAGTGTGCACTGGCATAGAGTGGTGTAGAGAGGCGTAGAGTGAAGTGGCGTAGTGTGCAGTGGTGCACCTTACTTTAGAATGGCTTGGAGTGCATTGACGTAGAGTGGAGAAGAGTGATGTAGAGTGGGCTCAGTGTCGCAGAAAATGCAGTGCTGTAGAGTAGAGAGTAAAGTGGCGTAGAGTGTATTGGTGTAGAATGGCGTACAGTGCAGTGGTGCACAGTAGCTTGACATAGAATGCCGTGGTGTGGAGCAGAGTGCAATAGAGTGGCTTAGACGGCAGAGCAGATCGTTTCAGAGTAGTGAAGTGACGTAGAGCGCAGAATGCCGTAGAGTAGAATAGAGTGGTGTAGAGTGCCACAGGGTTGAATAGAGTGGTGTAGTGTGCAGTGACGCTGAGTAGAATAGAATGGAGTCCTGTGACGCTGGGTGGAATGGAATGGAGTGTGCTGACGCTGGGTGGAATGGAGTGACGTAGAGTGGCGTAACGTAGAATGGAGTGGCGTGACGCAGAGTAGAATGGATTGGCGTGACGCAGAGTAGAATGGAGTGGCGTAGAGTGATTTGATGCTGAGTAAAGTGGTGTAGAGTGCATTGACGTAGAGTGCAGTGGTTCATGCTAGTGTGGGGTACAGTGCATTTGCGTGGAGTGGTGCAGAGAAGAGTGCAGTGACGCAGTGTGGAGTGGTGCAGAGAAGAGTGCAGTGGAGTAATGTGAAGTATGCATGGTATGGTAGCGTACTGCCATTACAGACAACACATCTTCAATTGAAATGATCATTACATTTTTTTTTTTTTTTTTTTTTTTGAAACCGTTTATTACAATCTCGAATATATACAGGTATGGGCCTACAACCTTCCGGCCGGCCGCTAAAGTGACAGCAATTAGTGACATATATACAATAAGGCACTTGGCGTTACAGAGACGCTAAAGCAGGAGGTATCAACAACGTGGGCCACATGACTCTGAGCCCACAATACGGTTTCGTTTTATACAACACTAACAACATAAAACCACACCCGCAAGGCAACCCGAGAGCAAGAGTGACAACATATGCTCCTCAAATGGGGGGACCCCAACCATATACTAACATCGAAGGAGGGGAAGGGAAATAGGTCCGGGACTGGGAAAACACTGTGCCCGGGATTGGGGGAGGGGGTCATCTAGGGGGACGGAGCTGGTGAAGCGGGAGGCAACAATGGCGGCTCGCAAATACCCCCGCGGTAGGCGTTCCAGGGGCCCCACACCTTCAGCCACGCCCCAGGCTTACCCCGCGCCACATACACAACCTTCTCTCGGAACATGCACCAATCCATGTGTTCTTTCCAGGCCGACACTGCCGGGGGCCTCTGGGATCCCCACAGTTGAGCGATGTCACGTTTAGCGATCATATAACCCAGCGTCACCCATCGCGTCTGTGGAACCGAGTAGTCGGTTGGTTCCCACACATTCAGCAGGCATCTCCTTGCTTCAGGCACCAGCACGACATGCGTAACCGCTCGCAGGACCTCATGCACACCACGCCAGAATCGCTCCACCCTCGGACATTCCCACAGAATATGTAAAAAAGTCGCCAATTCACCGCACCCACGCCTACACAGTCCATCCTCGGCATAGCCCATACGCAGAAGCCCTGGCCCCGTCATGTACACCCGGTGAAGTATCTTAAGCTGGACGAAGCGAAGGCGAGCCGGGATGGCCACCTCCTTCGGGGAGGCCACCGCGGACATCCAGTCCTCGTCGTCCAGCTCCAACCCATCGGCAACCCAAGCCTCGCGGAGCCCAGTCAGTAAGCCCGAGCGGTCATTAATCAACTTCTTGTAGATGAGGGAGATCGTGCTGTCCGGAACGTGGCCATCTAGCACTCTATCCTCCAATGGGGAGGACTCCGGGATGGCAGCCACGTCTGGGAAGACTGAACCCAGAGCGTGACGGACCTGCAGGTATCGAAAGTATTCACTGCCCTGCAGCTGAAACTCCGCCTGCAGTGTCTCAAATGTTTTGAATCCTCCCCTCGTCCAGAGGTCCCCCACTGTACTAATGCCTATCGTGTCCCACCTATCGAAGCCCTTCGAGGTCCATAGGGAGCCCAACCTCTCAGACGCATACAACGGTGACGCCCGGGTCAAACGGTCCTTCCATCCCATAGCTGCATTGGCCGCGTGCCATACTCGCACCATGACACGCGTGGGTCCCGTAAGGCGGGAATCGGGCACGCTAGTATAGAGCGCTCGATTATAATCGCCACCGGGCAGGAGCATCTTGTCCATTTCAAATGCCGGGTTTAAGGCGGGCCCGTAAAGGCCATGATTAATTGCAGCTAGTTGGGAGGCCCAGTAATACCGCTTAATATCCGGGAGGGCAATCCCTCCGTCATACCACGGGAGCGTCAACTTTGCCAGGGCTATACGCGGCCTCCCGTCCCAGAACAGGCGGCGCTGCAAACTCTCCACCTCACGGAAGTAACGCGCCGGGACCAGATCCATCGAGTTCTGGAGAGCATACAAAAAGCGCGGCAAGGACATCATCTTGAACAATGCCGCCCGGCCGAGCGGTGAAAGCGGCAAGCGCCGCCAGCGCGCGACGTCCTCCTTCAAGCGCTGGAGGGGGGGAAGCAAATTCCGCTCGTAGCGGGCCACCGGGTCCAGCGTAATATAGACGCCCAGGTAACGAAACCCCTGCGAGGCAATCTGGATCGAGCAGCCCCGCGGGAGAACAGGAGCCTCCCCGGAAAGAACATAGATACAGGATTTAGCCCAGTTGATGACAAGACCTGAGTTACGGCCGAAGGAGCGCAGAACATCGACCAGGACAATCAGTGATTTACGCGGGGAGGCTAAGTACAACAGGATGTCGTCGGCGTAGAGGGACACGCGGTCCTCATACTCAGGGGTCCAACGGAGACCACGGATAGATGGGTGCCACCGCAGCCACTCCGCCAGGGGTTCCAAGGCCAGTGCAAACAAGAGCGGTGACAGGGGGCAACCCTGTCGTGTGCCCCGTCCCAGCACGAATGGGGCCGAGACTCGACCATTCACCACCACCTACGCCAATGGGTCAGAGTACAACAATTTGACCCAGCTGATGAATCCCGGGCCAAATCCAAATTTCGCCAACATCGCCCAGATGTACGGCCACTCGAGCGTGTCGAACGCCATGGTGGCGTCCAAGGACGCCAAGATGGCCGGCTCCCGCACGAATGGAAAACGCGCGAGCACCCCGTGCAAGCGCCGCAAGTTAAGAGCCGTGTTGCGATGGGGAATGAAGCCGGACTGGTCTTGGTGGACCAGATCGCCCACCACGCCGACCAGCCGGTTGGCAAGCACCTTGGCGAGGATTTTAGGCTCCGCATTCAAGAGCGCGATCGGCCGATAGGATGTAACACGGTCTCGCGGTCTCCCCTCCTTGTGGATAACCACGATGGTAGCTAGACCTTGGTCCGGCGGGAGGGAGCCCCGCGAGTGGGCCGCAAGGAACATCGCACGGAGGTGAGGTGCCAGTACATCCGGTCGCAGCTTATACAATTCGATAGGAAGGCCATTCGGGCCCATGGCCTTGCCCGAGGCGACCGAGCGTATGGCGAGGGCGATTTCATCCGAGGTGGGAGCGGCATCCAACGAATCCCTGTCCTCCACTGAGAGCGAGGGCAGCGCGATGTCCCGCAGCAGGGCATGGGAGTCCTCCTCCGAGCAGGGAGAGACCGGAGAGTATACCTCGCGGAAATAATCCGCGAAGCAAGAAACAATGCCTTCCGGCTCAGTAATTCGTACACCATCCATCCTCTCAATCAGCGGGACCACACGACTAGCTCTCTCCTTCTTATCCAACCACGCAATCAGTTTGCCAGCCTTATCACCCACATCATACAGTCGCCCCTGTTGCTCTCTGCTAAGGCCCCTGGCCGCCTCCGTGACGAGGGCCCTATAGGCCGCCTGTTTAAGGTGTAGAACATGCAGCGCCGCGTCAGTCACCCCACTCCCCAGATCTCCCTCCAATTCAGTAATTTCGGCCTCCACCCGGGTCACCTCCTCCTGTGCGCGTCTGCGGGCATGGGAGATAAAGGAGAGGGCCTCCCCTCTGAGAACTGTTTTAAAGGCTTCCCACAGGGAGATAGCCGACGGAACGGACCCCACATTCTCCTCAAAATACCGTTGCAATGATTTAATCAGGTCAGCGCGAATAGTGGGGTCACGCAGGTACCAAGCATTGATTGGGGCTACCCTGCCCTCTCCCCTCGGGAAGACAGCCAAGTGCAACAGGAGCGGGGAATGATCTGAAATACCCCGCGCCAGATGGCGCACCTCTCCCACCCTCCCAGCATAGGCCGCAGGGACAAGGACATAATCAAGCCGCGAGAGGCTACCATGGGCACCCGAATGGAAGGTGTACTGCAGCTGGGTGGGATGCTTTAAACGCCAGCAGTCCACCAATCCCAGTGTGTCCAAAAGGCCCGCTAACCACGCCTGTGCCCGGGGGAGGTCCCTAGGGGGATGACGATCCATAGTCCCAGAAGCCACCGCATTGAAATCCCCCCCAACCACCAGAAGCCCCCCCGGGAGGTCAAGAAGGAGGCGTCCCAGATCTGCAAAGGTGGTGGACTGTAGCCCCGGTGGGACGTACACAGAGACAAAGACAACTACCCTGCCCTCCATCCTCCCCACCAAGACAGTGTAGCGTCCCCTCTCATCATGGCGCACCTCGTCTATTTCTAGCGGGAGCGAGGTCTTGATCATGATGCCCACCCCCCGCGAGCCTGATGTGAAGCCCGAGTGGGCCACCAAGCGAAAGCCACGGCGATTCATGGCACAAAAGGAGTTACCAATAAGGTGTGTCTCCTGCAGAAAGACCACATCAGGCGAAATCCGTTTCAAATACTGCAGGACCACACCCCGCTTGATCCTATCACCCAGTCCGTTAACATTCCAGGACAACAAAGTCAAATCCCTACCCCCCATCACATAACGAAGCCATCATTTGTCCCCCCCAGAGCATCTCAAAAACAACAATACAATAACGGGTTTGCCTTGCGGTAGAAACGAACCACACCCCACCCCAACCCACCCAACCCAACAGAACTCCCCCCACCCTGCACCCCTGCATGAGCCCAAACAGCCCCCCCAAAGTGCAGTGTGCCTGTCGCCCCATAGATAAGAAAACTAACTAGTCCCCCAGAGGAGGAGGGAGATCCCCCAAGAGACCCCACACGACCTCCACAGGAGGGGAACTTACCCTAACAGTCAATAGTGAGAACAACGCAGTCCAGAGCAAGGCCTACCATTAGTCCCTCAGTCCTGATCCGGCGGGCCCTCCCCACCAACCGCACCCCCCCCACCCCCCCGGTCCCGATCTCCGGGCAAAGTGTCTAGCCAGTCCCCGGCCACATCGGGTCGATCAAAAAAGTGCGCGTGGCCATCCACCTCCACTCTCAGCTTAGCTGGAAAAAGCATCGCATATTTGAGATTCAGGTCCCTTAGGCGACGTTTAACACCGAGAAAGCTCAGTCTCTGCTTTTGGACTGCCGGAGTGAAGTCAGGATAGAAATTGATGTCCATATTGTCAAGTTTGACCGGCCCTTGTAGCCTGGAAGTCTGTAGGATAGCGTCTCTGTCCCGAAAATTGAAGATCCGGGCGATGAGAGGCCTCGGAGGGGCTCCAACCTTAGGCCTACCCCCGGGGACCCTGTGGGCACGCTCCACCGCAAAGAATTTACTCAGCCCCCGAGGCTGGAGATGGGTGAGAACCAGGTCCTCAACAAATAGATCCGCTGCCTCCGCCTCGCGTCCCTCCGGCACCCCGATAATGCGGACGTTGTTCCTCCGGGCCCGACCCTCGGAATCCTCCAGCCGACGATTCATCAGGGCGCTCGCCTGGCCAAGCCTGTGCACCTCCTGTTGGAGGGCCGCTACGTCCGTTGTGAGGCCCGTGGTAGAGTGGGCCAAAGAGTCGACCCGGTCGTTGGTTTTAGACAAATCAGCCCTCACGAGGCCCACATCCACGAGGACCGAGTCAATCTTCTGTGCCAGAGTGTCGAAGCGCTGGTCCACCGAGGCCTTCATTTCGGCGATGGCACCCATGACGTCTCGGAGGGTCAGGTCCGTGGGCAGAGCGGAAGCATCAGTCGGGCCCGTGGGGGATCTACGCGGCGCCTCTGGGGATCCCTTCTGGAGGGTGTAGCGGTCCATACTGTTGGATTGCTGGGCCGCGCCACGGCGGGTCGATTTTATCTTAGCCCGATCGCCATCTTGTTTTGTGGACATGGTTTCAATCCCCAAGACGAGTCAATCTCCTCAAGAAACGGGGGGCCGACAATCCAGTTCAAGGGGTCCAGGGGGGAGCGACCACCGCTCCGCAGGACGGACCGCCGCTGGCGGACCGGCAGGGCACCCCAGCGAGACCACACCACCGCACACCGCCCCGCAACCCAACCTCGCCTGGCAGCAAGGAGGGCGCAAAAGCGAAAGTGAAAGTGCGGGGTACGCGAGTCACCCAGCCTTGCCCGCCGCTGTTGTTCACTTTGTGTCCAGATCGCCCCACAACTCCAGTACGGGGGGCCGGTGTAGAGAAGGCCGCAAACCTCAATCGATGCTCCTGACGGTGTCCGAGGTCCGATTTAAAAACGGAAAACGGGCGTCACCTCTGCTCGGGCTCACAAATACAGTCCCCTCATCTGGGACAGGATTCTGTCAGGATTTATGCAGGAGGTCGCGGAGGTCCTCGGGAGCCTCGCACCTACGCGGCCATCTTGGTTGCGCGCTAGGCTCCTCCTCCGATCATTACATTTCTGATAAAAGTATAAAGCACACAAACAATGTGTGGAAATTTCATAGCCCAGTGTATTAATTTGATTGTCTGCACAGTTAATTTACAGGCATTTAGATTTTGTTGTGTTCTAGGAAAATAATAAAACACCTGTACAGCCTTCCTCAAGCAGGCCCCCCACTTGCCAGCATGATTGTCACATAAACTCTTTCACTTTGAAGTCAGAGAAAGAAAATTAAACCCCAAGCTCCCTGTAAGAGACAATTTTACATTTGTTTCAAATTCTTTTTGGTAGAATTGTCTTTGAGAGTGAAACATAAGCACTACATATGCAACATCAGTCAATTAAGAAACCAGAAAGAAAAAACAAGCAGCCCAGAGGTACAGATTTCACAAGTCGGTACAGCTTCTTCACTAGGTCTGTGGCAAACAAGCTTTTAAGCTCAGCTCACTACATGTTGCAAACAGCCTATTTCTTGTGAATGTCCGTCAACCCTCATAAGAGAGTAACCTGAAAAGGAAACTTACACATACTTAACAATTTTACATTTGATCTCTGTCTTTGAATGTACAGCAAATGTGACAAGATATAAAGGCCTATTTACAGTAAGGGAGTTTGTGGAAGAATACAGTAAACACAGTTTAGGCAACATGAGGGAGCAACTGAACCTGGAGAGCCAAAAGTAAATAAAGCAAATAGAAAGCCATAAAAATGTGACTTACAAACCACAAAGCTAATGGTTATCACCGGGTAGAATGCATTCCTTGGTCAATTTTCTAAAAGTCCCCAAGAGATCTTTAGCATACCCTACGGCTGCGATGTCTGTTAGGTTGTGGCCTAAAAAAGTAGTATTTATTTTACAGCTACGACCAACAAGCATTGGAAGGATACAGTAAACCAGGGATGCTCTTCGGAGGGATGAACTGAGCCTGGTGAGCCTAAAGCAAAGAAAGCCAGCAGATAGTAAGGCAGAAAATGTGAGTTACAAACCAGAAAGCCAATGGTAATCACCGGGTGGAATGCATTCCTGGATCAGCTTTCTGAAAGTCCCCCAGATGTCTTTAGCAAAGGCAGATAGCTGTGCTGTCTGGTAGGCTGCAACCTAATAGGGGTAATTCTCACTGTGATTTATGGGCAAGAAAACACACGTTTTCCCACTCCACATACTGCGGCAAGGGAAATGTATTTGCTAAGGCACCTGGGATGGGACACATGGTAGAAACACATGAAAATTCCAATAACACCACTTTCCACTGAAGCGGACTTAGACTGCAAATACCAGAAATAAAAGATGCAGCCATTTTTGTAATGCGAGTTTTTATTGTAAAAAATGCAAGAGTACACAAATGCTAGAAGCTAGATAAGTCGTTAAACACTCACCATTGAAATATGCAGCAAGTCCTACTGCTCCCCCCCCCCCCCCACCAAGTTGTTAAATTCTGTTAAATTAAATTGGCTAGTAGTAATAGCTGATATTCATAGTGCCAAGAAACGGGAGAAGTGCAGAATGACACATGATTTACAAAACGTTCCATTATTAAAACAAACATTGATAAAGTCAATAGGTCTCGCCTTCAAAAGCTGTTGCGTTTGTTAGTTTTTTTTAGCTATGTTGTACAGCAGCATGGCTTAGAGTTGGGAAAAAAGCTGCTTCACAGCACTTTTTTTTTCTAACTTTGAACCATGGTGCACAGCGGCCACTTTATTGTACAACATGCTAAAATAAATTTGGAAATCCAATCGTTCTTGTATGCGAGACCTTTTGACTTTGCTAATGCTTGTTGCATAGTTTGTTTATATGTGCTTTCCTGCTTAGATGTAAAGGGTCAAGCTACCCTCCTCCCTTTCATTTGTTTCCAAAATGGACCACTTTGGTACTAAAGTGGACTCCAGCTGAGAACCTGGGTTAATAAATATTGCACTTTTGCTATTCCTAAAATGGCGTTTCCCATGCTGTCTTTCACCCACACCCTGCACTTATTCAAAGTTGTAACTTGTATGTCTTCATTGTTTTGTACAACTCTACAAGCGCAACCCTTGAATGAACCCATGGAAACCTGGGTATAAAATCCCACTTGGGCAACATTAGTTCTTATAGTATCATTTGAAAAAGAGAATGATCAATGAAGAGGTTAAGTAACCTAATGCAATAAATGTCACATGAAAAATGAAATGCATCAAATCACCATAATCACGAATGCAAATAAACTTTTATATCTTATAGCTAGAAAGTCCACAAAGTACGTACAAATAAAACACAGCATAACTACAAAAAGATGTATTTAAAAGTGAAGACCCGCTAGTGGCTTGGTAACCAGCAAATTCATAGAATAAGTCAATTTGATATGGATAGAAGTTCAGCAGCCTTTTGTGGCTTAGTAAATGCTAAAAGGTTAAATACCTATGGTATATGTAAACCTCTCTGAAACCATAACTGGATAATAATGGGATTTAGCGTTTTCTATGCTGTGTACAAATACACTAGAGCACTTCCCAAAGCCTGCCAGTAGTTTTTAGGGCGAGCCTAGTGCAGCGCGCATGAGCTGCTCTATGGGAGGCTTCTTGTGAGCACTCTAAACTTCTCCGAGACTTCATCGTGTGGATCTGGCAATTCCCACACATTTCATTGGCATTTGCGTGTGGCTTTCAATAATGAAAGCACGCAATTGGCCAAAGACTGGTGCATGTCCTGCCTTTTCTCTAAACATTCACTCCCACGGAGTTTGGGTCTTGCGGCACGCAGTGTGGCAGCTGCATTCCTCCCTCGTCGTAGATAATTAAACACAGCGTGGTCGCTTTCACTTTAGCGGCAGCGCTTGTTTTCCTTTGCTGCTTTGCTTGTGAGAGCTCTAGCTGTTCTCGGGTTACAGACGCTTTCCAGCGTTGCTAGGTAATCAGCTACAGCAGACACTATCGACTGTGGTGAGTCTTCACAGAGTAAGGAGTTCAGGATAAGGTTTGTATATGAAGGTTTGCACTTTGCCTTCTTCTAGACCCCAATCTGCCCCCGCGGACCTGTTCTGTGTGGCAGAGGTATGTCCGAGCTGTTCCCACTGCTTCCCGTGGCACAGGTGGGCACCCGTCTGGTATTTCTTGGCCCCGGCGCAGGCGGCGAGCCCCTCTGAGCCAGCTGGGAGAACTGCAGTATGCGTTTTCCAGAGAGCAGCAGGGCTCTCGCCAAGTTAAACAGCGGCGTCCGTACTAAGCGAGGCTGGGGCTCTGACTGCGCCTTGAACTCCGGTGGACTTGTTGGCTCAGTGTCCTTGAACGTGGATGCAGTTGGCGGGGTGCTGGTGGGCCGTTGAAGCAAGCGGTACCGTGCTCTGCCACCAGCTGCAGAATCAGGTTCCAGAAACCGAGGGGCGAAGTTGCCAGTAATTCAGCCCAGCTGTGAGACTCCCCTGCCAGCTGGACCAGGCCCGCCTGCCTTTTCACGCTCCTTCGGGCGTGTTCTGCTGTTCGTACTGAGCTGCCTTCTGCCAAGAGTCTGTGTAACAGAACTTTAGCAGACCAATTCCAGACTCCTGTCTTGCTCGCCACTTAACGCTCTGTGGTCTGGGATACACACATGGCATGGTGCCGTGCCCTGCCTTGTCACTGCGGCCAGTCCTCTTTACATGGAGGGCGCTTCTTATCGGATGAAAGGTGGGTGGAGCACACAAGCAGGCAAATAAAAGGCACACACGGTTGTAACAAGGAGCAAGAGCGAACATGTGACTTCTAGCTGCCTCTCTCCCACCGCGATTACCAGCAACTGTCTGCCCTCCCCTCCGGTAGATAACGTATTACTGTCTCCAGGGTAGCCCTCTTTTTATTAGGTCCGGCGTTAGCCAAGACATTTTGATTTTGCTAAAATAAATATATGTATATATTCTATCTCTCTCACGGGGACATTCAGCCGTCCCTCTTATATTGATCTGTTGTTGCACCACTCACATTTCACTGCAGCAGACAGCAGGTCGCGCTGGACGAACCAACTTCCGCCACTGACTAACTTCTCTGTGAGTGACAGCATTCTGCACATTTCACCAGGAGCTCATCCAAAGTAGTTTCATTCAGTGCCAGGAACCACTTTAGCAATGACTGCTTTTTGAGACCCCAAAAAATGTTTTTTAGCCAGTCATTAGGTCGAGTGTTGAGTGTGTGGGCATGCTAATCGGGGATAATCTGCTGCATGGCTAAATTTATACGGTCCCAAGATGAGACCTATTGGCTATGCCAATGCTTGTTATTCTAACTGCAGGTACTTCATTACAGCTATTGCTAACACTTGCAGCCATGTTGTGAAGACTAACGGGGACAGTATGAGCAAGGTGAGAACAGTACATACCATCTTAGTGAGCTTTGAACTACCATTCTGTGGCCTCGCCAGCAGGTAATACACTACGGGACAGCATCTCCTGTAAGGTAGACCTTGCATCATTTATTCTAGAGGAGGTGTATAATGATTTGGACTCTGTACAGCCCACGGTGTGTGGAGTAATATTTAGACATGTTAATGCATTTTTCCAAGTCACAAAATGCTTATATCCACCCAAATTCCCAACTCCCAGAGTTGCTTTTCCCTTTGAGGAACTCTCGGGATTTACATTTAAAACTAAAAATAATTAGGGTTTTTTTCGTAAAAGATTAATTTGATGTGCTTGGTATTGTGTAGCAATACTAACTTTGTACCACTTTAACGTAATTTCCTCACATCTTTAAAGCTCCCATTTGATACCCTGATTATAAGTTTAAGTATGATTGTTTTCACTGCAGTATTTTCATAGTGGTTTATCATAAACACTATGCCCCACCGTAAACAGATATAATATCGCTTGCATTGCTTTGTGACAAGATGACATACAAAGTTCACTTTTCTCTGTGGTTTAGCGAAATAAAAGTGGTACGACATTGTGACTAAATGTACACATTCTACCACACCGGTACTGTTTTATGTACAAGTATGGTGACTGTTAGGAACTTTGAGAAAATAGAGGTATGCGCTGTATACGACATACCATTCATTGTAATATTTCCCTAGCAGGGCTCCTCCCAAAACCTTGAAATGTGAACATTTGTAATCTTCTGTTTATTATTCATTTGAGTGGGGTAGGGAGTGGTGTGTTTCTTGCCAAAGACAGTAGCATTTTCTAACCGCTTTTAAAATGAAATATAAATGAGCACTTGGGATGCTGAGCAAATCGTCCCTCTGGCGTTGTAAGGGTGTCGTGGACCCCAATGCAAGGACAGGAATGGGTTAACTTATCTGGTGGTTGGGGAGTAAAAGACACTATAATAGTGGTGCAGAGGGCCCGTTACACCCTGTGCCGCTGCACCTCCTGCACTATTAAGTTACCTCCCTGAAAGCCAGGTTCGTTCTTCCTTTGTGTGAATGCGACATAGAGTGGCGCTTTTAAATCTAATTCTAATTCAATGTCTCTTTTAAATTGGGTTAATAGTGAGAAATATGTGACTGCTGTGACAGGAGACACCCAGGCTGAAAATCGGCAGATGGCAATGGACAGACTGAAGGCAGTTATTTAGGTGACTTCTACAGGCTGACGTCAATAACTCCTCCTCCTCCTCACTAGCGCCTCAGGCGCAGCGCCTTTTAGACAGTCTGCAGTGTAAATGTATCCTGCTTATCGTTTGTTTCCCCCGGCGTCAGTTCTCGTTTAGGCTGATCATATGAGGTCAGGGGACAGCTGCTCCGCCAAGTCAGACCTAAAAAAGAATCCATTTAGGTTTTTTGGCTGTAATAATGCATGTTGTGATGAAAACTGAGGCCGAGGCTCGCCTCGTGTCCATTCACATGACCCTGCCCTTAATGACAGAAACTTGCTCTCCCCGGCGTTTCCAGTGCTTGTAGATCTTACAGGCCGTGGCTCGGTTTACCTGTATGGTTAAAACAAAAAAAACATTCATTTGAAACCGAACCGTTCATAGAATTTATAAACACCATGTTCGAATAATATATGAAATGTCAGCTGTACTCTCCACGTGTTGCATTTAAGGAAGAAAAGTTGTTGTGTCCAGTGTCCTGAAAAAGATAAGTGAAGGATGGCACTGTTATGAATGATCTATGAATTAACAATGTGGAACTATTAATTTCTTCAGGAGCAGAATTTGTTGCTTTTGGTGTTTTGAAACTCATGTTTGTTTGAGGAAATCGGAGTTTAAAAACGAAAGGCTCTAATCTCTTGCTCTTTTTCTAGACATGGTCGTATTTTATGTTTACATCACAAGACCTTTTGGCATGATTGAGATACTGTAAAGAAACATACCAGTCCAACAAAACAAACATTTTACAGTGATATTGAAGGTCCTAGTGGTAGCCAGTATGGTGACCACCTCACTCTGGGTCATTACAGACACTGTCTCCAGGCTGCTTCTGTTGGCCTACAAATCAGTCTACTTGGTTCCGTGATATCTTTAAAAGACTAAAACACCCAGAATGCTTTGGACTTGCACGCAACAGTCCAGGACTGGAAACGGTGTGTGTAACGACCTTGAGGGAGGTGGTCTGCTTAGGAGCCACACACAGACTCAAGATGGCGCTGAGGGCCATCTGTAACACAAGTAAGTTTGACTTGCGTTTGTAGGTTGTTGAGTGGTAGTACATAAATGTATGTTATTCTACTGTTAATGTTAAGGGACAACATACTTGATAAAGAGAGATGTTTTCAGCAGTCCTGCGATGAACCAGCATAAGCTAAAGAGTGTGGACAGGAGGGGCTACGGTTATCTGCTTCCAGCTCCATTATTCAAAGGGCTGCCAAATTATGTTCTTGCCCCATCCCTGTAATTTGAATATGATTAGAAGGGTGTAGCCTCATCTTGTGTAATTTTTGGGTGGGGGTGGCTAGTGTGGTATAATGACATGCAGGGATTCTGGGAGAACAGCCCACCATGAGGATTCCCGTCTGGCTTCTGAAGGGGACTGTTGGTGGCTTTAAGCTGATGGATGAGGTGCAATAAACGATCTCACTGGCTTGCATACTATTGTGTAAGTGTATCTTGTTTGTATGGGACAGGACACTCCAGCTAGGTCTTGTTTGTTCTACTTGAGGATTAACCTCTGCCATGTGAGTAGTGAGCAATTGAGCCTTTTCAGGGGATGCGAGATCTGTCGTTGACCAACACCCATTTCAACCACAGCTTTACCGGGAGACACCATGGCTGATGTTTAGAAGAACTTGGCTCAAAGAGATTGGATCTTGAAACCACAGCAGAAAAGACTGACGGATTCCTCTAGTGGACATGCTCTCCATCATTCAATCGTTAGACCGGGTAGTGGATTTAAAAACAAGTTTTCACTGGAAATCCCTTGTACTGTGAGGTGAGGGCTTCCAGGGAACAGCAGAGCATAGTGTTTGAGCACTTGAACTGCCCCAGGGTCTGCAGCCTTGGTGGATGACTGGTGTCCGGCTCTTTTACGTGTCTTCTGTGCTCCGCATTGCAGCCATCCCTTGAATCACTGGGAAGGTGCTGACTCAGCTGGCTTCTTATTGTTCGGCCCACATGCCGTCTGCTCGCTCGGGCGCTTGTCTACACCCTTTGGCAAGGCACAATGCTCTCTGCAGTGGGCTTCAGTGGGAAAGCTGTTTGAATCTTCTGTAGTCGCCGCTTCATACTGAAGAAAAGAAAACCAAATACGAGGAGTGATTTGTATTTTGGTTTCTGGGGTGTTGGTGCTGGTCTCATTTGTAGGTTGACCGTTGCCAGCCTTTGATTAGCTCCTTTGCACTGTGATGGGGTTTATTTTCATTCCTCCGCCACCCTATGATTTCGTGGGAGAGTCATGCGTGCAATCTCTTCTGGTTGCCAATGGTAAATTTAAGCAAGTGAGTCGAAACCAGTCTTTGAGTAAAAATAGTTAAGTAAATAGGACAGTATTGTACATAGAATCTGGAGGTTGAGCACAGGATTAGGGATGTCAAGATGGGTTTGTTGTTAATTTGTGAGTTTTGCAGTTTCCCTGATTAACTATGTCCTTTTGCTTTACAAAGTTTATTTGGTGTATTGCAATATTGAAACTGTGTGCAGAATTTTTCTTTGCATGTTTACCTTTTTCACAGTTTTCCACGCACAATGTCAAAAGTATGCAGAATTTTTCCTTGCACGTTTGCCTTTTTATCGGCATTGTCGCATCTTTTTTGATGGGAATGTGGCTAAGCATAAAACTTTGCCACCTACACAGACTTTGCGTAGAACTTAGTAAAGGTTGGAAAAAACAATGCACACTTGTACGAGATGTCTGAGCATATGTGTGGAAGAGGAAGTGTTTGCAGTATTCCAAGTGCTACTGTAAAATATAATTCAGAAATAATTTGACCCCACCATCCCAGAGATTGGTCGAAATAACCTGAACAGTGGATTCTCATCAAATATTAAATGATAAACTCATGGAAGGTTTGGGTCAAAGGCAACTAGTGAAAATAGAGGAGTGTCTTTGAAAACAAATTCAAATGTATATAGAGGTTGGTGAGGTTAACCCTCACCAATCTCTATCTGCTATGCGACTTGTGCAATTCCTATAAAGGGTTAAAAGCGCCACTTCAAGTAGCTACATGTAGCAACAACGTGAAGGTAACCCCTTAGACCACGGACTATAAAACACTAAATCAACTTTCTCACGAAGATGCCCAACTTCCTTAAGTTAGCCAGAGAAAGCAGTTTGTAGCTCGGCTCCCTTCCCTTCGCTAGTAAAGACTTCACTTGCTGGGACTCTGTCAGACAGTGCCTACTCAGAATACAAAAAGAACAATTGATGGACGGAATGCTGAACAATGGCACTCACTCCAGTACACCCGCCAGTACACCCCCAGTACAGTGATCTGAGCCTAAAACCATTGTTTTTTGGCTCACCGTGCCTTTCCAGTTTCTACCCAGACATATGCAAATCAGTTTTGACTCTGCTCTCCATGGCAACATTCCAGCCCGAACTGCCAGGCCAGGTCCTCCATGGGACCGGTTTCAGGGTATCAACTCTCATCAACCAGGCTAGCTTGTCCAGTGCCATGGCGAGCACTCAGAAGAATACAGCTGCTATCCTGTTTGAAGCTTTTATGTTTACATCTTTTTTATCAATAACCACAAAGGCCAATTAGAAATTAGGTCTTCCAATAATGCACCTGGAAAAAAATCCTATTTCAATGGGGGAAAAAAGTTACACTTTAAGGAAAGTTAGGGGTACATTCTTGATATGTACCCTCCGTATTTTATCGAGATTAACTAAAATGCAGTAACTGAATTGCATCAACCTGCACGTCTCGTAAGGTGGAGGGGAGAAGAGGAGAAAAACAGAAGGAAATGTTAAAGGAGAATAAGCATAGACGGGAAGGAGAGGGAAAAAAAGGGAGGTAACTTGAGTGATAAAGTAGAAGCCTAATATCTCCTTAAAACAACCAACAACGAGACAAAATTGGCTTTGCGCCTTTAAATGGCCACTGTATTCAATGGAAACTAGTTTCCTCACTGCTATTCTAGCACCTATGAAGGTAACACTCCACATCAAGATATTGTTCTTGATAAAATGTGGACATCTATCCAATCTGGCCTTCACCCATGTTTCCTGCCACAAGGTTTTCACAAGTGGCCCAAAATAACTCCATTTCTGCTGGTCAAGCATGGCTACCACCAGACGCACAGTATGAAAATTCAAAGCACCTAGCTAGGTTGGCAGTGCTCTGGAGCCCACGTTACATGCTACATAGTGCATCCCCAGTTGAAACATTTTTTAAAAACCGCTTCAATGAAAGCTTCTTCAGAGGTTTTTTAAAAAGCAATGTTTTCAAATCTGTAAAAAAGACCATACTTTACCCAGAAGAGATAATGACTGAGAAAAACGTTAAAGAAAAACACCCCCAACAAATCGAACTCTTGTTTTAAAATGAAATGTATAGCGTCAAACACAGGCATAGCTAAATGACTAAATGATATCACTACATAACACAATCATATTCACTATAGATCCAGTGAACTTACATCCACAGATTGGCCTAGATGTATAAAAATAGACTTATCTGTTTACAAGCCGCAATAAAGAGCAGCGTTTCTTTTCATTTGGCTTATTGCTGCCATTTAAAGGCTAAGCAAAAAAGGCATAACATAATAAACGGCTCCAGTCTTGACATTACATCAGTGTTACAATGTACTTTTATTGTTATGTTGCTATTGACTGACTGTTCTGTTTGTGGAATGTAGATTGCAAAACCGGGCTCTCCTGACTAGTGTTCTTTCTTTGTCACTTTCCTGTGAAAGATGTTAGTGAATGTGCTTTGATTGAAGGTGCCAACTATTTGTATAAAACCAGCTTGTTCATTGCAGCTGGCCTCTTCTCACTAGTGACAGGTCTATCAAACTAGCTGCATGGGTGGCAGCTTGTATGCCAACAGGACGCTAGCTGGGAAACCACTTGGTTTACCAATGTTGCTCACTAAAAGGTACATTCGTGCCATATGCCTTTCCTGTTTGCCCTCCATTGTCAAGTTGCTGCACCATCCGCTCCAGCCCATCCCACATTGTCCGTTTGCTGCCCTATTCCCCCCTGCCTGCCCTCTGTTGTCAGCTTGCTTACACAGCGCCCCCCTCCGGCCCGCCAGTAGCATCTTGTTGCTCCAGTCCCTCCCGCCCACTCTCCATTGTCAGATTGCTGCCCCAGACCCTCTCACCCACCCTCCCGTTGTCTGCTTGCTCCCCATACTCTTCCACTCGCTGTCCATTATCACTTGCTCCCCATCAGGGCTGTTTATTGTTGTTGTTGTCCGTAGTAACCGATGTGAAAATCTTTTTTGCCCCCCTGCTCCAAATTATCTACTTCTCCACTAATTCCCAATCTACCATCCTCAAGAGTACCCCTCATCTCTCCATAGACCCTCATGCATTACATTTGTTTTATAGCACTACTCATACCAGTGTAGGGCAGAGCCCTTTACATCACACATACATTATACAGAGACACTGAATCATACGTATGTATAATAGTCTATAGGACTGTTACTTAAGGCAATGAGGATTACAAGGTGTAAGAATCACCTGTCATCCATACTTGTAATCAGTATATTTTAAGATTGTTTGGTCTGGAGAAGCACAAACTCAGGATCTAAAATGTACCACAGTGCTTGAGGTTGGCTTTACTAATAATACTATATTTCTACCCATACAGACCCTTTTTAGGAGCATTTGGATAAAGAAAGACCGGGAAGAACACATTAGGTTCCAAACTATACCATGCAGTTTACATGCTGCTATTTTATTACAGTTCATAGGTCACTGTTCTATATCAGGATTGTGACTTGTGAACTGCAAGTAACAAAAGGATCTCTATGACAAAAACAGTAACCTTCTGATCTTTCCACATAAAATAGAATTTGTGATCTGCATGGTACACATTCTTTGCAGCAGGCACAATAACCTTCCTAGCCACTAGGGTGACCAACTGGCATTGGTGCAAATTCAGGACGGTGAGTGTAAAAATTCAGGACAAAGGGTCACAATTCAGGACACAAATTCAGGACAGAAGGTCAAAATTCAGGACAATAGGTAAGTTTTACAGACACATCAGAGGAGGTCGCGCAATAGTATTTAAGTAAGCCCAGCCATATCCTAACATATTCAACCATTTGCAAACCTATCCATCATGTATCCTTCCATCTATCATTTCACTCATCCATCCATTATGCATGCATCCACCCTTTCACCCTATCCATCTGTACACTCATCCATCCACTCTTCTACCCATCCATCCATTCACTCATCCATCCAGCCATTTACCCTTTCACCCATCCAGCCATCCTTTCACTTACTCATCCATCCACCCAGTCACTCATCCTTCCACCCATCCACCCTTTCAGTCATGCATCCATCCTCCCTTTCTCTCTCCATCGACCCTTTCACTTAGCCATCCTTCCTTCCATCCACCCACCCACTCATCCATCTACTCATCCACTCATGAATCCATCTATTGACCCGATCACTCATCCATCCTTTCTCTCATCCATTTATCCTTTCACTCCTTCACTCATCTATTCATGCTTTTGTCCACCTACCCTCCCTTTCACTCACTCATCCATCCTTACATCCACTGTTTCACTCATCCGTCCATCCATTCACCCTTGCACTTATCAATTCATCAATCCATCCATCATTTCACTCATCCATCCACCCACTCACTCATCATCCACCTTTTCACTCATCCATCCACCCTTTTACCCATCCAGCTACCCTTCCACCCATACATCCAGCTATTTGCCTTTTCTCTCATCCATCCATCCTTCCACTCACTCATCAATCCATCCATCCTCTCTCATTATCCATCTATTCAATCTTTCATTCATCCATGCACCCTTTCACTAATTCAAACAGCCATCCACCCATCCCTTCACTTACTCACTCGCTCACCTTTTCATATTAATTTTGAGCTGAGCCTTTTTGAGAAGAGGCCCATCAAGAACTTCACCCTCGCTGCAGGAGCCATTCCAGGACTGGGACAGAAGCCACCCAGAGCCGAGACAGGATCTACCACAGGGGGGGACAGGAGCCATCACAGGCGGAGGGGGGGACAGGAGCCACCACATGGGGGGGACAGGAGCCATCACTGGGGGTGGGGGGGGCAGGAGCCATCACATGAGGGGGAACAGGATCAACCAGGGTGGGCACAGGGGTGGGCATGCAGTATTCTAGTATCATCTTGGTCTCTTCCAGGGTGGTATAGGGCTCCTCATCCCCTCCTGGACAGGACAACGAGAAGACAGGCTCTCTTTCTAAAATGTTAGTTTTGCCATCCCCCACTGTGATGTACAGTACTTAAAGGAGATACTCCAAGAGAACTGATTTAACTGATTGGCCTCCATACTTTGTTAATCAGTGTGGGTGCGATTGTGCCATTTCTTTATTTTATTACATTATAGACTGCATGTTTTAAGAACCGAGGTTTGCTTACAATTTAGTAACAGTAATTAAGCTCTGTGAAGAGAACCACCTGCTGCCTCGGTGTAATCAGGGCCGGTTCTAGGATGTTTGGGGCCCTGGGCAGAAAGGGAATGTGTGAGGCCCCTCTAACTTGCAGAGATATGAGCATTCAGGGCTGTTTACATCTGAATAGATGCCCTGCTCCTGTAGCTGCAGCCCCTCCCTCTCAGTCACCTTCAAGCACCTCTTAGCAGCTCATCAAGGGCTGAAGATGTGAGGATTGCCACCCCGCTGAGCCTCTCCAATGCTGCTGGGTATCTGAGCTTTGGTACTGCATCGGAGTCTGTTGCACCCGACCTCAATAGCATCGGAGTCAAGCAGGGAGGTGGGTGGAAGCTGTGCCGGCTTTAGGGTGGTGCGATTGGTGCCCGGTTAAAATTACGGACAAATAGCGTCCGTTAAAGAATCCTCAACGGACAGACGGCCGAAATTACGGACTGTCCGTGAAATTTACGGACGGTTGGTCACCCTACTAGCCACTCCTGTCCATCCTTTGTTGTCCATCTGCATCCCCATGCTGTACAGCATTGCTCAAAATCATTATGGAAGCCTAAATCTCTCATAGGTGAGACCTATTGCCTTTGGCAATGCTTGTTGACCCAGTCAGCAGCTTCAGTATAATGAGAGACCAGAACAGCAGTTAATCTCTGCAGGGTTTGTTGCAGGAATAGGAATTTACCTGAAAGAAGAGGCTTTTGGCAAAACAGGAACAGTTGGTTTAATGAAACGCTTTGGCCGGGAAACAACCACAGAAACAGGTCTGATGACTGTCTCATACATACATTCGTTCTGAGTGCCATTATATACAGTATTTGGCGCATAGTAAAATGATTTAGATCTTATTTTAGAGCAAGGAATGCAGGCCTAGCTAGTCATGGGGTTATAAATCAGGCCACCTGATGGTGAATGCAGGTGGGTCTCAATTTTGCATGGGCACAATGAGGGCCAGTGGGTGAAGTCTCAAGATGTCCGGTATTAGGTGCACATGATCGCTGCTTGTGCTGTGTGTGCTGTGCTCTGATTGGCTGAGTTTTCCTAACTTCATGTGGCTTCCAACTTTTATGGTGTTTTGGAAACGTGCATCCTTCCGGCCATATGTGCTTTATTAGGGTCAATCTCCTGGGGCCATTGTGTGTTGCTGCCTATCTGTGGGACTAATGTGGGTTTTTCCTGTTCACTTGTTTGTCCGGCTGGTTACGTGCCACCCCCACCTGTGATCCGTCAATCCGTAACCTCAGGCCTAGGTTGCAGCGCCTGCCTGGCCATGTATTTCTGACTGGGTTGATGGAGAGGTCATCTCGGTAGATTTTCAACAACAGTGACTTGATGTCGTTTTTGAATATACATGTATTGTTGCATAAATTGACATCAATATTAGCAATACCCCCTCTAGTTAAATTTTCAACCACATCATTTACTCCACACTTCATGACAGTCACATTGTTGGGGGCTTGTTGTGTTTCAGTTTCGATTAATACTGCTTTTCTATTTATTTGCATTCTACTCAATTTTCAGAGACTGTTTTTACAGCAGGAAACCCCTAGTTGTAGGACACCACACAAATCAGTACAAGAATGAGAACCTACAGCAATGATTTACACAGTCCCTCAAACCACAGGGGGAGCCAGGCAAACTAGCCTTCATACCACTCCTGCTTTGGGGCACCTCCCACCTTACGCATGTCTATTTGCAATCGATGTAGTGTTTGGATGACAAGTGTTAGCATCCCATTATACATGTCATTGCCTGGAATTAAACTACAGCAGGACGCACCTATCTTGGCACACACCCCTTCCTCCATTGCGGTCATCAAGTCAAACACATACTTATGGTGCAGCCCCATGAGGCGGATGGCTCTTAGTTTTTCCTTGTTTGCATTAAGACCAAGCTCCGTACTGTTCATCGTTTTCAGCATCTCCCACCTGGTTATTTGTAACCAGCGGGCATTTGCCTTCATCTGCACGGTGAAAAAGGGTACAGACCCTCCTGCATTTACTTGTGCATCAGAAAACAGTCTGAATTTTTCCAGAGTGACCTTGCACTGAACCCAACCAAACTAATCGTCAGTTCTTTTTTTCTCAAGCTTGATGCAATAGAGTTGTTTTCTTCTGTAGCTGATATTGGTACAACTCTGACAGATCTTCTCCAGGGATGACCAGGGTCGGGTGTGTATGGTGACATGGCCGCAAAGGCCACACCATCTGGGGACGAACTACTAGTACAGATCCATCAGCGTGGAGGTGCCCCATTGCATGTCCGGTATGTGCAATATTTCTCTGCAGTTCTCATTTGTTCTGTGTGGAATAGTTTCTTTGCCTTTGAAGCACAAGGAATACAGTGTATGTTTCCATACTGTTGGGGGGCTGCCTCTTCCCTTGTAACCACGCATACCTATCTATCGAAGTGTTCCATATTTCCTGATAGGGGTCATCTATGCTTGAATGTAACCCTCCCCTACACGACTCATTTCCCTTTGTATCATCGAGGTGGATGGCCCTACACTAGAGGTCTGTGCCTAGCGTCCATTTGTGATTAACTAAGACAGCACCAGACCTGCTTAGGGCCACCTTGGGACCACAGACAAAAGCGGAAGCAGGCGTGTTTGTTCACTGGTGTGGTGGCCTTGCTACCTCCAAGAATCTTTTTTCGAAATTCTTGGGGCCAAACAGTATCCTCCCCTATGGTGCCCCGCCTGTGCATCCTATCTATCTCAGTTTGAATCTCGCTAGGCTCAGTATAAAGGCATAGTGCTATGAGATTGGTCTTGTATCTAGTCACTACTACTCCATGGTGTTCTACTCTGTTGGGTTGTATCTTTGCCATAATCCTACATAGGTACAGGTGGAGGAGGCATTTTGCATTTTTGGGCTTGTTCCTGCCTCTTCCTATTGGGCTGTTGTGTGGGGGTTCCGTGTGACTGACTACCCTTCCCAGGTGCTTGGCAGGTATACTTCCTTAGGGTGGTCTCTGTTTGCTCTACATGCTGAATTTCCTAGGGTGCTTATGTGCCTGGGTACTTTATTTGGCAGTAGAAAGAGGGCTCCAAGCGTGTGGAATGCACCACATAGTACCAGGCAGCCACGTCTGCACGTCTACATGTGGAAGAGCCGTGGTTTCGATAGGGGCTCCTACTAAGTGAACTTGTGGCGCTCTGCCTGTCATCCCCTTAGCCCTGCTTCCCACCCAGTCTTGTGTTATCCAGCAGTCGTGTGTCGCGGTCCCAGCTTCCTTCTTCCCTGCATACCCTGTTGGTCATCAGGTTTCTTGTCCTTTTGGCTGGTTCAACTTGTAGGTGGTGTGCGTGACATGCCCACTGCCGGGCTGGGCCGCATAATTCGGAGAAGCTTCCTATATATTCAGTGACCGCCTCAGTGAAGGATTCTGGTTCACTGGGACTGTTGTTGCTTGTATAAATGCAGTGCGGGAGTGCTTTGTTAGTCTGGGTTCTAGAGAAGGAGCTCCAAAGGAGGAGCAGGTTATGGACAGTTCTAGCTTGGTCATTACATCTTGTCCTAAGATATTAGTTGGAGTTGAGGGATAGTATGATACCTGTTCCCTCATTCCATTTCCCCCTGTCTCCACCTCGAGATGTTCTGTGATGGGGACTCCAGCCACTGTCCCTGGGACTCTCTGTATGGTAGCAGTATACTCTGATAAGGGGACTGCCCCTTCCCGTAGGCACGATGTGTCTACTAGGACATTGTAAGGCGTTTTGTTCACTAGC
The DNA here is from genome assembly GCF_964204655.1 of Triturus cristatus. Taxonomy (NCBI): domain Eukaryota; kingdom Metazoa; phylum Chordata; class Amphibia; order Caudata; family Salamandridae; genus Triturus; species Triturus cristatus. The sequence goes on along the minus strand of NC_140583.1, from coordinate 813,860,253 downwards.
ATCGTAACCACGGAGTCTCCTGACAAGTTTGGATTAGATAATATGATGTGCGTGTTCTCTGGCATGTTGGTGGCCTCTACTATAGGTCTTTTATCTCCCCCCCCTTGGTCTGTTGGGCTGACCCTGTAGCCTCACTTACGCTGTCTGATCCTGGGGCCCTCACCCTTGCTAGTCGTGTTGCTACCCAGAATCGCCATGAACCTCCCAGTCACCTGAGAGCATTCCAATGGAGAGGTTGTAGTGCAGGCTCCCTCCGCTACTGGGGCTTGATGTATTGAATGCAATGGATGGGGTCAGGGTCAAACTTTGGGGAAACCCTAGCACCCAGTTTGGGTGGGGCTGGAATCGCCTGGGCTTGCCAGTTTGCTAGCCTTCCAGTCCTAGATCTAGATACTCTCTGCCCGATGGGCTGGGCCCTTCGGCTCCGGAAATTGGTGGGTTGGTGTATCCTATTGCAGGAGCAACAGGGATGGCAGGCATTGGAGAGTGTACCTCTGCTCCAGTATATGGTGGGGAAGGAGCGGATTCCTTACTTGCATGCTCTGAGATTGGATTGTCGGTCTGGGCGACCTCGAAGATGGCCCACAGTACTAGCAGTGCTTCTCTTCTAGATTTCCTTTGCCTACATATCTGGTCTGAATGTGTGTCCTTGAGTGTCCTATTATGTTGGTGTTGAATGTCCCCCACCCCCAGGCAGTGGAATGTGTATGCCTTAGTGTGTGCGTGCCATTCATGGCAAAATGTATCTTGTTTTTTAGCCGGCGTGTGTAACCTAGTCTACTTGTGGGTTAGAGGAGACTCCATGGTTTAGTTGGAACTTTACAAGGGAACAGCCTACTCTAACTTCTTGGGTCAAAATAATCCTAAATTTCCTATTCTGATCATGGGAAAATATGTACATGGGATTATGCTGGCAAGAACTACTTGACTACAAGCTCAGCTTTTGGCAAAGATGCATCGAAAACATACTTTTCACACAAAAAAAACAACAATGCATAGGAAGGGTCACAACCTGAAAGAAAGTGCAACGGTCAAATTCAATACATTGTGAATTTTTAGCAGCGTAATAGTAGATATGGAACAACAGTTTGCGGGAATGGCAACTTCTCCATACAAACATTGTGCCTTGTTAATGACAATGTACAACATAAAACACAGTTGCAATGATTTGCCAGCAACACAACATCAAGAATATCCAAAACATTGTGACTGTAACATCTGAACACTGCAATGACGGGTGAGAGACAGGGATAAAAAAAAAAGTGACAGAAAAAATTGGCAACTCTGTAAAAATAAGCATTATCCCGCGCCTAGCGCATGCCTACCGATAACGAGGGGAGGCTCTGCGCGGTACACTGGACTAAGTGCTGGACTAAGTGCTGGACTAAGTGAGTCTGAGCGGTACACTGGACGAAGTGCTGGACTAAGTGAGCCCGATAGTCTTGTCAATATCAGCTCTGGAACAAAGATCGCAACAATTTACACTGCGAAGAAGGAACAACTTAACAACCACAGGCCCATCTTGGCCCAATACAAGCTATACCTAGCCTGCAAGATCCAAATTTTCCCTAACATCCAATTTACACCCTATGTCACACCCAGGGCACATGCATACTGGCTGTGTGTAACGCCCAAGGATCCAAGCGAATAACATCTCTTGCTTTTTTCAGAGACTACCAGTGTTCAGAAACTAACAGCTCTGAGAAAACCCTTTAGACTAAAAAGTAAGATTGAGGGGTTGGCCATATATATGACACCCAGGGCCAATGCGTACCTTCTATGTCACGCCCAGTGCTCCAAGCGGTGATGCTTCGCACCTGGATCACACCCAAAGGATAAGTGTACCATCTGTGTCACGCTCAGTGGTCCAAGTGACTAAGCAACTTTCACCTTTCCAGGCTGCTGACTATTAAAAAAAGGTGACCTTCAGGATCACCAACTAGGTCGCCTTGCAACTACTTAGTTCAGACTTATAAAATAGGCAATATGTCAGATTTCTGTTAGTGGCAGGGCGCTCAGGTTGAAATTTTGTGCTTCTTCCTAGTTTACTCCAAATGCTGGGATTAAGGATCAGATGTAGTCTCTTACCTACTGACAGTTGCTTCAGGATGGACCTCTGGATTCAGCAGGACTTTACATTAATGCAGCGTCTGCTCATCTTCCTTGTTGCGATGATATGAATCCGTTTGGGCGGGGTCCTTTTCCTTCGGCTGCAGTCAGGCTTGTAGAACCAATTTCTCCTGGCTGGCTCGCCACAATGTTGCTGGAATAGGGATTTACCTTGAAAAAATAAATGGCAAGAGGCATTTTGGAAAACGGGGACAGTTGGTTTAATTAAATGCTTCGGCCGGAAACAGCCGCAGAAATGTGTCTGAGGACTGTCTTAACATACTTTCGTTGAAAGTGTCATTACATACAATCTTTGGAGCATGGGAAACTGATTTAGATCTTATTTTAAAGAAAGGAATGCAGGCCTAGTCATGGGGTTGTAAATCAGGCCACCCGATTGTGAATGCAGGTGGGTTTCGACCTTGTGTAGACACAATGAGGGCCAGTGGGTGAAGTATCCAGATGTTCGGTATGGGGAGCATGTGATCACTGTATGTACTGTGTGTGCTGTGCTCTTATTGGCTGAGTGTTCCTAACTCCATGTGGAATCTAACTTTATTGTGTTTTGGGAACGTGTGCACCCCTCTGGCCATATGGGCTTTATTGGGTCAATCTTCTGGTACCATTGTGTTGTTTCTGCCTGTGTGGGAGACTAATCTGGGTTTTTCCTGTTTGCATGTTTATCTAGCTGGTTAAGTGCCACCCCACCTGTGTTCTGTCGATCAGTAGCCTCAAGCCTAGGTTGCAGGGCCTGCCTGACCACCTATTTCTTTTTCGAGATAGGTCTTATTGGGAGATTGTGACAACAGTGACTTGATCTCATTTTTTAATATACCTGTATTGTTGCGTAAATTGACAGTCAATATTAACAGGTTAGTAACCGAGACCGCATTTAATCTCTGATGGTTTAGTAATAAGCACTGGTTTAAAAAGGCACGAGGACACATTTTTTCCCACTGTTAACAATAGGTAAAACTATTGCTTCAAAGTTCCTATCTAAACCTTGGGAGCCATTAGGTGAAATTGTAGAGACATAGATAAAAAGGGGGTTTTCAAAAGGCTGACCGGTTAGAGAAGTGCTTGACTAAGACTGACCGGCTCACCCGAGGGGTGCTTTTCAGAGTTTTCTAGCCTTTGGGGTCTTTGATAGGGGTTTCTGGCATGATCCCCCTGCTCGAATCTTTGGTTTCCTTCAGCATAGCAGGAGTAGGTGAAATCTTGGCTTTTGAAGCATTGTGTAGTTTCTGCTCCCATTCCTAGCCTTGATTGCTTTTCCACTTCTGTCCTCGTATATGGGATGTAATTGCTCAGCAGTAGGCCAATTCTAGTTCTTGTTGACATAATCTCTGCCTGGTGCTGGTTGCCGTAGAGGGGCCTTTTTGGATTCCCCCCTCTTTTTTGTGTACACCCTCTTGAGCATACAGGCTGATAATGTTACCGATTCGGGATGGGATACAGGAATTAGGTGTATGAAGACGCCGAATTATCTTAATTGCGGGCTGTTAAACTGTAGATCATTAGTAAAGCATCATACTGAAATTGCGCTATTGATCGAAGATATGAAGTTCGATGCTCTGTTTCTCACAGAAACTTGGATCAGAGCAGAATCAGCTGTAGAGATTGGCCTTGCCTGTCCTGACTGATTTAAAATTATACATAAACCCAGGAAGGGGGGCATAGGAGGAGGGGTGGGACTGATTTTTAGGGAGGAACTTAACCTCACCCTGCTACAGGTGGACGAGTTAGAGGGAATTGAATTGATGGGTTTTTCGCTTCACGACGCTAGAGGTAATCTCTTTACAGGACTGCTCTGCTATCGCCCCCCAGGGAGTAACACTCCACAGCAGCCTCTCCTGAACACTATTGCTAACCTATCGCTATCACACTCTAAAATGGTCATTTTGGGTGACTTTAATTGGTGGGAGAACGCCAGCATGAAGAATCAGCTACGGGATCTGAAGTATACATGCAAAAATTTCGGTCTCCAACAATTAGTCACCTCCTCCACTCATCAGGGAGGTCACATACTTGATCTTCTATTTGCAAATGAATCTGAGGCAGACCTTTTAAATATCATACCCCAAACCTGGACAGACCACTACCTTATCCATTTCAAAATACAGTTGGCCGACTTTCCTGTCCAAGCAAAAACTGCAGTACTGTATCGGAAAGGTAGAAACTGGACTAAATTAGCAAGGACAGGCGCCCTTCTAACACCACCCACAGTGAGCCTATTTCAGGCCTCCAGCACGGTGGAGGCGAACTATAACGCCTATCAGGAGTTTATCACTGATGCTTTAGATCACCTTATCCCGATGAAAAAGATAAAAGTTAGGAATAAAACCTCAGCGCCCTGGTACAATGAAGACCTGAGACAGCTAAGACTACATTGTAGAAGGGCCGAAAGGAAATGGAGGAAGGGATACTTGGACAGGGACAAGCTTGTATTAAAGTCAGCACAGAGCAGGTATAAGCTGCTTATTCTGGAAAGTAAGGCCAATTTTTATGCCAAATCCATCATGCAAGCACCAAACGGGGCTAAGGAACTTTTTAAAATCGTAAGAACTATTTCGGCTCCGAACTGCCTGGAGAACAAAGTAGTAGCCTCACAAAAGCTGTGCAGCGAGATCGCCACTCACTTCAAAGGTAAAGTGGCAAAGATCGTCGACCTTTTTAAGGGCAATGAAGTGACTGCTCAGGATTCTGATATAGAGGCGACCAGGGAGACGCCGGGCCGGCATTGTTCCCTGGCAACCTTTCCCATTTTCACGGATCTTACTTTTGATACAATGGCCTATAGCATTTCCTCTGGTTCACCCCTTGATCCCCTGCCTCAGAAGGTGTGGAAGTCTTACGGCCACCTGACCTTTTCCTGGCTGCGTCAGATCTGCAACCAATCCCTGGAAGTGGGCTTAGTCCCAGAGGGTTGGAAACAGGCAGTGGTGTCCCCCCTTATTAAAAAGCCCACCTTGGATCCAACTAATCCGGCTAGTTTTCGGCCTATTTCTCTCCTCCCTTTCCCCATTAAAATTCTGGAAAAGGCCGTGAACAGATCCCTCTCAGAATATCTAGAGGAACATCACTTGCTGGATAGGGACCAGTTCGGCTTCCGTCCCGGTCATGGGATGGAGTCAGCCCTGGTCACCATGATGGACAACATGCGAATGCGGGCTGACAACGGGAGCACTGCCGTTCTGGTGCTCCTGGATATGTCAGCCGCATTCGATACAGTAAGTCACTCAATCCTGCTGGAGTGTTTGGAGAAATAGGGGTAAAGGTTCGGGCATTGCAGTGGCTCCGCTTCTATCTGGCAGGAAGATATCAAGTGGTGACCCTGGGGTCTTTCTCCTCTGAAAAACCCCCCGTAGCTTTTGGAGTACCGCAGGGCTCCAGCATCAGCCCCATTCATTTTAACATATATCTACAGCCACTATTTTCGATCATCAAGGCGTTTGGGGTTGATCTAGTCAATTACGCAGACGATACGCAACTGGCTTTCTCACTGGAAGGAAAACAGGCGGTTCCCCTAGAACAATTTCAAAACTGCATGAGTCTGACCATCGACTGGCTACGGAGAAACTGCCTGCAGTTCAATGGAGAAAAAACTGAGCTACTTTATTATTCGCCGCTAAGGCAGATTCAACACCTGTCGGTGGATCTCAGGCTCGCTCCGGATGAGGATCCACTGGCCCCAGTTGATACAATACGTAATCTCGGTTTTCTGTTTGACAGTAATCTCCAGTTGGACTCGCAGGCAAGTAAGACAGCCAGCGCATGTTTTGGGCTATTACGGCTTTTACGCCGAATCCTTCTGCTTTTGCCCGAAGACACGCGAGCTACGGTCATAAGGAGCACGGTACTAAGCAGAATGGATTACTGCAACTCCTTGTATTTAGGAGCCCCCCAATACATCTTGCAGGGGCTACAGAGAGTTCAGTCAGCTGCGGCGAAGCTGGCGTTAAATCGTAGGCGCGACTCCTCCATTCAGGCGAGAGCTTCACTGGCTGCCAGTCAGAGAAAGGGTTCTTTTTAAATCCCTTGGTCTAGTTCATAAAGCAATACACGGGATGGGCCCGGTCCCTCTTCAGGAAAGATTTACACGGTATCTTCCCCCGAGACAGTTGCGCTCCTCCAACGCTAACCTGCTGGCACAACCTAGATTCAAACGGACTAGGATGGGTGGGAGGGCTTTCAGTGTGGTGGGTGCTTGGATGTGGAACGAGCTCCCACTGCGGATTAGACATATGGATTCTTTAATGGAATTCAGAAAGAGCCTTAAGACCTGGCTCTTTCCAGCAGCTTGATGGCCCCCGACCTGCCTCCTCCCTCTGTAGTAGTGATATCTGTTCTGTCAGAGCGCCAGGATACCGGTAGGGTGACAGTGCGCTATACAAATACCAATACAATACAATACATCTGCCCTTATGGCCAGGGTAATGCTGTGTAGTGCCTATGTGTTTAGTCCTTATTACATTTATAATTTGTGTGTTTACTTCTCACATACCCTCACCCATCACACAGCTGATAGACTGTTAAGGAGACTGCAGTGATACCATGATCTACCACTAGCAACATGTTAAACATCTGAATAACACTGGCAAAAAGTATTGACAAATTGGCTTTGCTAATGCTTGTTAACTGTTGGCAGCAAAAGAAAGCAGCCCCCTCTCTCTGGGAGAAAAGAGAAGCAGCATGGTTAAATCTATGGTTCAAAAGGTATATTTTTGTTGAGAATTGAAATATTAGCCTACGAGATATTGGAAAGAGTGAAACAGTCTCTGAAACTATGGGGCCCAGTACATCAATTTTTGGTATAGGACTGCCTTGGCATAAACTACAAACACTGAGATTTGTTGACACTGTGAAGCCAGGGAGAGAAGATGAGAATTAAAAGGGCTCTACGTAATCCCGACTATCCCGAAAACATTTGAATGACAATAATGCAATAGATACATAAATGTGGCAGTTCCATGGGAAGGTGGATGGGCTAGGTTTATTGTTATTGAGGAAGAAATTTGAATTCTAAATATCTATAAAAATTATTAAAATCAAACTGAAGTTAAAAATCTTCCTCTTGGTGTATGCGATGGATGGTAGTAACAAGTAACCAGGAGATCATGTTGGATCAGCTTCTCAAAAAGCTGGGCTAGCTGGTAACCACCAGACATTTTTTTGTTACAGCTACATCCATAAGGGATACCATATGGTCTGTGGCTGGATAAGATGGGCTTGTGGCATTGTGTGTCCAAGAGTGTTAAAGAACATCGGCATCACTCTCCAGCCTATGCTCAACCCGTGTGTTCAAAGTGAGAAACCATGCTTCAATATTAATGAAAACATAATCATTGTAGCTTTGTGTGTCTCCATTTCTATAAGTACCTCTTGCCGGCTTGTCAGAGCATGTTCAGTTGATAAGGAAGTGAAGGCTATCCATGCACATTGTTGAGGTTAGTTGTGCTGCCATTCTGATATTTCTACTCTTTGGAATGTTTGCCTCTGGAATCCCCCAGGTAGCCTCTTCCTCAATGTTTTCTTTACTTATCAATGCTTTAAGAGTGCGATGTTGAAGTTTCTGCTTACCATTGTAGAGTGTCTGTCACTCATGCCAAAATTTAGTCTTAACTGCACTATTTAGCCCTCCAAGAAACCTAGAACCCATCCACTATCTCCACCAGTTTTAGCTTTTCCTTGGAGGATTATGGTTATATACCATGAAAATATGCAGCAGTGCTTTATTGCTGTCTGCATTCTTCAGTATAGTGTGTTGCAAATTATGACCTGGATATATAAAATATCTATACACAGAGAAGTTGAAATCCATATTGAAAGTCCCCCACTCCCCCCGAGCCTTTATCATTTTACTTTTCATTGCTGGCTTGCGTTAGGGCCTATAGCAATCGACTGTGATTTCATTTAATTGAGGACCCATTTCTCCTCGAAACAGCAAGTATCTTCTTGTCTGAAAAAGCGTAACCACGCTTCGTCTTCAGTCTGTTCAGTTGTACTTGCAGTATTCCAGCTCATAATGCCAATTAGCTTCATCTGTTGGATTGTTAATCCTGAGGGCATTATGTCTTTGTTCTGCTGCATTTGGGAGGCCCCTTAGCCCCTACTGTGAAGTGACCCTGCCACCTTCCAGAGTTTTTGCCATCTAGTACCATTCCTTCTGGTCACCCAGAGCCCTTCTGTAGTTGTTGTCTTGACAGTGGATCATCTTTTTTCCTGTTGCAGATTCCTGCTGTTATCGTAAATGTGTTCATAGTTGAGGAGGACAGTTCTGATTCCGAAGGCTACTTTGCTGGACCTTTGGATTACATGCTTAGATTGATGCCTGCTGAGACTAAAATGGCTGGGTTTATAGTCCTCCTGATGGGAATCACCTCAGCACCCCAGTTTTTAAGCACATATGTGCAGCTCAAGCTTTGGTTTGCGGCATAAGGTGATGTTCTGGTTACAAGAGATGGTCGGCCTATCTTGTCATTGCTTTTTGACAGACTTCATACTGACAATATGTTATCTGAGGAAAGCATTACAGGACGAGTCAGAATGTTACCCATTATTAAGATCTTGTGTTCATCTCTTGACCTATACATGGATTTCAAGATCATTTAGTTGTTGTGATCAAGGTCACCCTTCTGTTTTTGTGTGAGACCTCCTCTAGCATTTGTCTCTTCTTCTCGGCTTCAGATAATGGATTTGTTGCTTGGAGGTGCTTCACCAGATTTTGTGATGCTGGGTAGAAGCCATTGTGCTTCTTTGGTATTTATTGAATCCTTGTTGGCACCATGGGTTATGGTGTCTGTGATGCTGGTTGCTACTGAGCTACATGCTTGTTTCTGGTTTGAGGTCAAGTACTGCTCGAACTCAATAGCTTCTGGTCTCAACCGGCCTCATTGTACAACTAGGGCTTATGCTAGCCAGCACCGGATGCAGGGTCGGGATGCTGCACTTGTCCATTCATGATGCATTACCCTTGGTTATTTTTGTTGTGCCCATGGTCGATCATAAAGCCAGTTGTCCCCTATTAACACATGACCCTCCAGTGTATAATCTGTGTTATAATTAGCTAACGTAGTGTGTGCTGCTTTGGGTAGTATTCAGTTGCCCGACTGGAGTTTGCAGGGATCCCATGTGTTTTGCTAAGCAGTGTTAATTTCCCTGAAATCTTTTTAATTCTAGTAATTTCTTGCTCATCTTTCTTTTCTTTGATGGATATCCTTGAAATGACTGGCTGCTCAACGTGTAAACCATGGTTTTGTGCGATATCTTCACGACTGGTTCAGAGCTTGATTTCCCCTCCATTTTGAGGTGAGGAGATATCCCTCCATCTGGATCACTTACTGTTACCTTATTGCCTATAGTTCTAGTGCACTGTCACGCCTCATTAGCTAAGAATATGCAGTTCAAATTGCTGGCCTTAGTCTGATATCATTGAGTGCAAGACCATGGAACTTTGCTGAGTTTATTTAATATGGTTGAACAATTACACAAGTCCAGTTGAGGCTGTTATTTTGGTAGGGAATGTGTTATAAACTCATCCATAATCTTCATATTTCTGTCTGTCACTGTAATATGTCTTGACATTTATTACTTTATAGTGATCTGATCGTCTAATTTAGAGGATTGCCAGTTGAATTTCCCCTCATTAGCATCCAAGGATGCACTTTTTGTTTGCATCGGGGAGAGGACCAGCTGTGTAGATGGTATTTTATAGTGTAGGGTATCTTCTCCTTGCTGACCTTTTTGGAAGTGGGCCCCATTGCTGCCCCAGTGGCGTTTCCCATATTCTCTGGATACATTTGGATAGTGAAAGGCAGAAGCCAGTTCCAGGCAGTTTCCAGGGTTCAAGGTTTAACAACAAACCCTACTCTGGAAAGTAGCAAGTATTATTAGAAGTAGTAGAAGATGGTTACTGGAACAAAATATTTTTTTCCTGGTTATATTAGTCTGCAGGAAGACGATGCCCAAGACTTATAGGTGGGTGGAAGGGGCAATTGCTTCCTATCAGAAAGAGAGAAGTCTGCTTTAGACCTATGAGTCTTGAACATTGTCCACAACATGTGCAGGATAGAGTTCATTTCCAGTGCTCTGGAATCTGGCATCATAGATATGCCCTATCCAAAGAATTCAAAAAAGAGAAAACATTTGATATGAGAAGCGGAACCCTTGGCTACCAAAGAAGTAATTGTTCCTCTCCTGGAAACTGAGATAAGTCAAGAAATGTACTTGATTATATGCCTGGTACCAAAGTGAATGGGGCCTGTACGACAGTGATGGACTTGAAGAGAAGTGAACAAGTATGTCAAAGATATCCCCCTTTTAGATGGGGAACTCTCCAAAGTATTATTTCTTTAACCCCAGTGGTGTATTCCATGTGTATTGTAAACTGAATGGATGCATACGTTCATATTCCTATTGCACTAAGCATCAGAAGTTCCTGGATTTTGAATTCAGAACGATCACTGGCAATTTCAAGTTCTCCCCTTTAGACTGAAACTGCTCGAACAGTATTTATGAAGGTAGTCATTCCTGTGGTTGCTTATTTACATCTACAGGGAATCTCAGCCGTCCCATCACTTGATGATTGGTTGATTTCTGCAGCTTCAAAGGGGATTTTACTTTGACCTCTGGAGACTGAGATCAACTCTGAGCCGGCACAGGTTTCTCTTCAGTCTTCATAAATGCCACATGATATCATCAAAGGACATAACATTAATTGGAGTGTGGTTCAGGACTGACCTAGATGGTGTTTCTTCCAGAGGACAGAGCAATTTGTCTTTCCAATCATCTAATCAATCTGCTATCGTGCCAAAAAGCTTCAGCACAAAGGTGGTTGCAAGTCCAAGGGTTCATGGTGTTGTGTTCCGTTACGTGTCGGAGTGCAAACTAGCATTTCCATCCCATCCTTTGACATCTTCTAGAGAACTGTTCACCGAAGTTCCGGTTAGTGGATGTAAGGGTACCAATGGTAAAGCAGAACATGTCTCAACTTCAGTGGTGACTGTACCTGGAAAACCTCTCCAACGGAAAGATAATGCAGAGGTTTGAGCAGATGTCAGTATGGTTGGTTGAGGAGCAAGACTAAGTTATCTGACAGTTCAGGCCAAATCGACCAAACAAGTCTTAAAACTGGTGCGGACGGCTGTCCCCTGAGACTTTGTATCATTTTCTACAAAGTCTGTCAAAGTTATGTTATGTTATTTTCATTTATACAGCGCACAGCTACTCGGAAGTGTCCCGGCGCTATAGACCGCTGGGGAACCCGTCCTGGCTATCCCTGTGAGATGGTCCCTTTCTGGGTATCTCCAAGGTGAAACCAGGCATCCCCGGCATCTGTGGGGGGCCGTTGTAGAGATTAGGCAAGCTTAATGCCCAGAGTTGCCGAGTGTGTTCCTGGTTAGAGTAGGTACCGAGGCATGAATTATCGAGTCCGTTTTGACCCTGGTCCACGACCCTGCCGCGTCGGGAATTGAACCCTGGTCCCTGGCCGATTCTCTGCTTACGGATCTGCCACCTCTAACCAGTGAGCCACACCTCTCCACAAAGTAATGTTCCGGTGAGATTGGACAATACAGTGACTGCATCCTGAATAAACCATCAGGGCAGCATTTACATGATGCTCCTGAATGAGGTTGCAGAGGCTATGCTGAAGTGACAAAAGAGTAATTTACTCTGTCTCAGCAGTTGACATCATATACCTGAACAATGTGAAAACGGACAGGCTGAACTGGGTTTTTTCTTCATCACAAGAGATGTCTTTTTCCAAGGTGATCTTCCGTGAGGTGTGCAAGAGATTTTGTGCCTCTCTTCTGGATTTCTTTTCATGCAATAGCAATTCTCTGCTCCCCAATGTTGCTCATGCATAATAAGTGGATGCAGTTGTGATCAGCTTGCCAAGGAAACTTGTATGCATTCCCTCCACTACTATTGGTTCCAAAAAGGCTTCTAAAAGTTCATAAGGAGAGGGCCCAAGTCATTCTAGTTTTCTTATTGGTCATAGGAGTCTGCCTGCCCTGGATTCTTCGTCTTGATTATTCTCCTCTGGAACCATCTATCCTTCCTCTTCATTTCAGGATGTGTATGTCAGTTTGGAAGTTGAAAAGTTAAAATTACACAAGAAGCGCCTACCTTCTGTCCTAATTGAAGCAATTCAGAGTTCAAGAAGGCAGTCAACATTGAAGTCCCACTATCAATGGTTCACAATTTAGACCTTTCATGAGTTTCATTACACCTTCCAAGACGTTGACTTTTTGGTAGTTTGTCTATTTAAGAGTTTATCAATTCATCAGCCACTCTTCTTCTAGAGCACCTTCTGGGCATCTGGATTCCTCCCTTGGTTCTTCAGGCATTATAATTGTCTTCCTTTGAACTACTATATTTTGTAGATTTGAAATTTCTATCCTGTTTGGTTGTGTTTTTGCTTGTAATTATTTCTGCTCGTAGGTTGGGTGAGCTTTCTTTCTCCTATGTGTCTACCTTTATTTTTCTTCGCTGATTATGTAATTGTTGTCTGTTCCTTCTTTTTCCCCCAAAATGAACTCTTCTTTCTATTCTTCCCAAGAAATTATTCTACCACGGTCTATGAGGAAAGGTTGTAGCATTGCATGGATGTTAAATGAGCTTTGTCTGTTTAGCTTGACAGATCCAGTAAACGTCAGACTGTTCGTTTTTCATATGGGATAGGTTAGAAAGCTTCAAAATTAAGCCTGAGCAGTTATATCAAAGAGACTATATTGATCTCACATACTGAACATAAATATCCGGCCCAAGGCAAAATTCAGGGAACATCAACAATAAGAGTGCCTTCTTCTTGGGCAGAGGGACAAGATAGTCCTCTGAATAAGATATGTAGAGCTGGAAGTTTTTCCACAAACCACACACTGATTATATAGGTTATATCCAGAGTATTATCAATACGAATGAATAATTTGGATCTGGTGTTTCATGTTCCTCAACAATATAATTGTATTACTTGTGACACTCCAACATTTATCTTGAATTGTTTTCAGATTTTTCAAAATCTTTTGTACATCAGATACTGTGGATGTTGCATTACATGGTATTTGACTTCTTGAGATCAAAGGCCTTCCTGGCTTTGGTATATCTCATTTACTAATCAGTGGAATGTAGAGGGACTGATTACTTCTCGTTCATCATCATTACTCGTTCATCATCATCACTCTTAGTAGTACTCGTCCCAATCATTTTCCTCACCATCCTCCCTTGTTACCATGCCTTTGCTTGGGCTTGGGGATACCGGAAGAATCTGGGAATGCTACTTCTTCATATTGCTTCCATCTGGGGTGGGCAGTTTTCTCAGTTTACCATTCTTGTTGGGTCTCGCCTAGCGAACGCAGCGCAGGTGCTTCGCTTGGCGAGACACTATTGTTGTCGCTTTCATTCGCGAAGTGAGACAAACCATGTGCGCGCCCCGGACAGGCGATGGGCACGCGCATGACGTCTCCTTTGTAGTGATATGAGCTTTCACACACTCCCACCGAGCGCTTGATTTATTAGCTCTTGCAAGCATTCACTGCCGGAGCAGGATTTAATTGGTCCTTTGATCCGTAGGGCATTTATTAGATCTTGTTATGTTAACTTGACAGCCTTCTACCACATGTAATTTATGCGGTGTGCAATTGTGTAGGTTGAAAAATCTCGTACGAGTGCAGCTGCACTGCAAAACCTCTTTTTCCACAAAGAGATACATATTCCCCTTGGATTTAAAAATACATTGCAAATTCAAAAATGTTATTGCTTGAATCATGCAGCCTGAAGACCGGGTAAATGTACATCATTACATATGATTTGCGGAAAGTAACTATTTAATTTCGGTTTTACTATATAGTAAACTGGGCACTCATGTGGGTCAAGTGAATGGCTCAACGCTTACACTTGACCATTCAGTGGGAGCGCGGCCCTCTGATTTGGTGCTAAAATTGTGTGATGCAAAACTTGCCTCTAAAAACTTGAGATGCGTTTAGCATGTGAGTGAGCCGGAAGGTGGTACTGCTGTGAGAAGAGGGTGGTACTGTTGTGCTAAAAGTTAATTGCCACCGCCCCCTATCGGCACTACCACAGTAATGAGAGGCATTCTTTCAGCTTACAAGATGCCATGCTTGAACAGTAAATATTTGCAGAACAGTTCCCTTCAGAATTGTGCAGCGCTCCAGAATCCGGCAGCCAAGCACAAGGAATTATGGATCCTTTTCAGGAATTACCAATCGGGATCATTTCTCGTCAGATTAGACCAGTGGTTTGCAAAACTTCCAGAGGAAAAGCAAAACAGGCAAAATCTACCTGTGGAAAAATGATGCATGTTGCGTTGAGCCTATTCATAGATAGTTTTGAAAAACTGCCTGTTTCATGAAATATCATAATTTTGCCATTTTGAGGGCTTTTGCACCACATAGTTTTTAGAAGTTCACAAAGTAGGAGCAATAATAAACCATTTCTAATAATTTCGAGTTTCCTGGCATGTTTGATATTATGTTTTCCATATTTCATGACATTGTCCACTATATTGCTTCTGCGTTTCCGAACAAAAAATGAACCGAGGCCTAGCTGAAAAACATCAAGAAAGCACATTTTTCATATCAGCACACCAGTGACTAGGCATGTACTTTCCTGTTCGGCAGCAGCCTGATCCTTACATGTACTTTGTTTCAAGAGCCATGGTTTTGTAAAAAGTGCCGGTCTACCTAAACCACAAACTTCTGCTATATATAAAACTTGTTTTTCTTTTTTTCAGTGTTTTATTTCTGTTAACTATCAAAGGAAAGTGACGTTTATCCTATATAGGAAGATGAGTCTGATGGTTTTCAGGGGGGGGGGTTATCCTCCTGGCTAAATAGTTATAAATGTTAATTGTGAGAATGTTCACCTTCGTTTGAAATCATTCATAAATCTGCCATCCGCATTTCTTACTTCCTTTCATCTGCTTCTACAGTCACATCCACTCTTCTTCACTCTAATACATGTCTCTGATTTATCAGCTGCCTAGCTGGAGTTGCTTCAGCCATCAGATGAGATTAAAGTATTCATCCTGCCCTCTTATCTTCCCTCTCTGGGGCCTTATCCTCCTACGCTCATTACTGCCCACCTGCCCCTTTTCTATCTGATACATTTGGAATCCATCAAACACCCCTGCCTTCCAGCACACCTCACTCATCAGGATTTCCACCACACCTCACTCATCCCGGATTTCCACCACACTCTTCCACACTCATCCTGATTTCCACCACACTCAGATTTCCACCACACTCATCCTGATTTCCACCACACTCATCCTGATTTCCACCACACTCATCCTGATTTCCACCACACTCATCCTGATTTCCACCACACTCATCCTGATTTCCACCTCGTCCATCCTGATTTCCACCTCGTCCATCCTGATTTCCACCTCGTCCATCCTGATTTCCACCTCGTCCATCCTGATTTCCACCTCGTCCATCCTGATTTCCACCTCGTCCATCCTGATTTCCACCTCGTCCATCCTGATTTCCACCTCGTCCATCCTGATTTCCACCTCGTCCATCCTGATTTCCACCTCGTCCATCCTGATTTCCACCTTGTCCATCCTGTTTTCCACCTTGTCCATCCTGTTTTCCACCTTGTCCATCCTGTTTTCCACCTCGTCCATCCTGTTTTCCACCTCGTCCATCCTGTTTTCCACCTCGTCCATCCTGTTTTCCACCTCGTCTGTTTTCCACCTCGTCCATCCTGTTTTCCACCTCCTGATTTCCACCTCGTCCATCCTGATTTCCACCTCATCCATCCTGTTTTCCAAACACACAAGCAAGCACTTTCAAATGAGTTCACTTTGCAGCATCATTTTATATAACCTCCCTACCTTCTACACGCCAACCAGTGCCCGCTGCGATGGGAGCAGTTTCACATTTATACAAACTTCTGTCTCATCACACTCTTTCTACAGCACAACATTATCACTGCTTCACATGATGCACATAGTGTTTTTTTTTTTTTTTTGAAACCGTTTATTACAAGACTCAAAAAATATACAAATATGGGCCTACAACCTTCCGGCCGGCCGCTAGCAATAAAAGGAGCATACGATATACATTTATAAAACACATGGTGCTGCGGCCGAGCATGCACAGGAGGTAACATCGTTGCGAGCCACACTATCCAGACCCCACTAGACGGTTCTATTTTAAACTTAAAGAACAACAAATACAAACAAACCCACAAGGCAATCCTCAATCGGAAATAGCAACACGTGCTCCCCTAGAGGGGGGATCCTAGCCATCCATAGGAATCGCAAGAGGGGGGGGAGAGATCAGAACTAGGGCTGGGTACACCTAATGCCCAGGTACCGGGGGGATGAGTTGGCTAAGGGGACGGGGCCGGCGACGGATCGGGCAATAACGGTGGAGCACAGATTCCCCTGCGGTAGGCGTTCCAGGGGCCCCACACTTTCACCCATGTCGCAGGCTTACCTCTCGCCACATACACCACCTTTTCCCGAAACATGCACCAATCCATATGTTCCTTCCAGGCCGAGACAGTCGGGGGCCTCTGGGATCCCCACAGCTGGGCAATATCACGCTTGGCAACCATATACCCCAGAGTCACCCACCACGTCTGCGGCACCGAATAATCGGTAGGCTCCCACACATTCAACAGGCATCTCCTCGCTTCGGGCAACAGCGCCACATGGGTGACCACTCGCAGCACCTCATGCACACCACGCCAGAACCCCTCCACCTCCGGGCACTCCCACAAGATATGCAGAAAAGTCCCCAGCGCACCACACCCACGCTTACACAAACCGTCCTCAGCATAGCCCATACGCAGGAGCTTTGGCCCCGTCATGTAGACCCTGTGGAGTATCTTGAGCTGGACGAAACGAAGGCGAGCCGGTATGGCCACCTCTTTCGGGGAGGCCACCGCGGAGATCCAGTCCTCGTCGTCCAGCTCCAGCCCATCGGCTACCCAAGCCTCACGAAGGGCAGTCAACAAGTCTGAGCGGTCGTTGATCAGTTTTTTGTAGATCAGTGAGATCGTGCTGTCAGGGATGTGTCCATCCAGCACTCTATCCTCCAGGGGGGAACACTCCGGGATGGAGGCAACGTCCGGAAAGACGGAGCCCAGCGCATGCCGGACCTGCAAATACCGAAAGTACTCGCTGCCCTGCAACTGAAATTCCGTCTGCAGCCTCTCGAACGTTTTAAATCCTCCCCTCGTCCAGAGATCCCCCACTTTGCTAATGCCTATTAAATCCCACTTCTCAAAGCCCTTCGAGGTCCACAAGGAGCCCAACCGTTCAGATGCGTATAGTGGTGACGCCCGGGTCAAACGGTCCTTCCACCCCATTGCAGCATTGGCCGCGTGCCACACTCGCACCATGACACGCGTGGGGCCCGTTAGGCGAGCGTCGGGCGCGCTAGAGTAGAGCGCTCGATTATGGTCACCACCTGGAAGTAGCATCCTATCCATTTCAAACGCCGGGTTTAAGGCGGGCCCATATAGGCCCTGATTATTCGCAGCTAGCTGGGAGGCCCAATAATACCGTTTAATATCCGGGAGGGCAATCCCCCCGTCATACCAGGGGAGCGTCAGCTTAGCCAGGGCAATACGTGGCCTCCCGTCCCAGAACAGGCGGCGCTGCAAACTCTCCACTTCGCGGAAGTAGCGCGCTGGGACGAGGTCCATAGTGTTCTGCAACGCGTATAGGAAACGCGGCAGCGACATCATTTTAAACAATGCCGCCCGGCCGAGCGGCGAAAGCGGCAAACGCCGCCAGCGCGCGACATCCTCTTTCAGACGCTGGAGGGGGGGAAGCAAGTTCCGATCATACCGAGCCTCCGGGTCCAGAGTAATGAAGACACCCAGGTACCTAAATCCCCGCGGGGCGATCTGGATCGGACAGCCCCGCGGGAGGATAGGAGCCTCCCCAGAGAGAACATACACACACGATTTAGCCCAGTTGATGACCAGACCGGAGTTACGACCGAATGAATGCAAAACATCAACCAGTACTATGAGTGATTTACGTGGGGAAGCTAGGTACAAGAGGATGTCATCAGCGTATAGGGATACGCGGTCTTCATACTCAGGGGTCCAACGGAGACCACGGATGGAAGGCTCCCACCGCAGCCACTCCGCCAGGGGCTCCAAGGCAAGTGCAAAGAGGAGCGGCGATAAGGGGCAGCCCTGCCTTGTGCCCCGGCCCAGCTCGAACGGAGCCGACACTCTTCCGTTCACCACCACCTGCGCCAATGGGCCCGAATACAGCAATTTGACCCAACTGATGAACCCTGGGCCAAATCCAAACTTCGCAAGCATCGCCCAGATATATGGCCACTCAAGCGTGTCAAACGCCATGGTGGCGTCTAAGGACGCCAAAATGGCCGGCTCCCGTATGAACGGGGCACGTGCGAGCACACCGTGCAAACGCCGCAGATTAAGGGCTGTGTTGCGATGGGGAATAAAGCCAGATTGGTCCTGATGAACCAAATCGCCCACCACGCCGACCAGCCGATTGGCCAGTACCTTGGCGAGAATCTTGGGCTCCGCATTCAGTAGCGAAATGGGCCGATAGGATGTAACCCGGTCCCGAGGTCTCCCTTCCTTGTGGATGACCACGATTGTAGCCAGACGCTGGTCCGGCGGGAGGGAGCCCACCGAGTGTGCCGCCAGGAACATAGCCCGGAGGTGGGGTGCCAGCGTATCCGGTCGCAACTTGTACAACTCGATAGGGAGACCATTCGGACCCATGGCCTTGCCGGAAGCGACCGAGCGTATGGCGAGGGCGATCTCGTCGGAGGTGGGAGCGGCGTCCAACGACACCCTGTCCTCCCCGGAAAGGGACGGCAGCGCGATATCACTGAGCAGGGCACGGGAATCCTCTTCCGAGCAGGGAGACACCGGGGAATACACCCCATGGAAAAAATCCGCGAAGCAGGAGACAATTTCTTCTGGCTCAGTTACACACACACCATCCGTTTTCTCAATCAGCGGGACCACACGATTCGCGCTCTCTTTTTTGTCCAACCACGCTATAAGTTTACCAGCCTTATCACCCACATCATACAGTCGCCCCTGTTGCTCTCTACTGAGGCCCCTGGCCGCCTCCGTGACGAGGGCCCTGTAGGCCGCTTGCTTGAGTTGGAGGACATGTAATGCAGCATCCGTCACCCCACCTTCTAAATTCCCCTCCAACTCGGCTATTTCAGCCTCCATCCGGGTCACCTCCTCCCGCTCGCGCCTTCGGGCGTGGGAAATAAGGGATAGGGCCTCCCCTCGGAGTACTGTCTTGAAGGCCTCCCATAGCGGTACGGCCGAAGGCACAGACCCCACATTCTCATCAAAATATCGCTGAAGGGATTTAATCAATTCAGCGCGAATGGTGGGGTCGCGCAGGTACCAAGGATTGATTGGGACCACCCTACCCTCACCCCTCGGAAAGACATCAAAGTGCAGTAGGAGCGGGGAGTGGTCCGAAATACCCCGCGGCAAATGGCGCTCATCTCCCACCCTCCCAACATAGGCCGCTGGGACAAGGACATAGTCTAGTCGTGAGAGACTACCATGGGCTCCCGAGTGGAAAGTGTACTGCAGCTGCGTGGGGTGTTTTAAACGCCAGCAGTCCACTAATCCAAATGTATCCAAGAGGCCGGGTAGCCACGCCTGTGCCCGGGGGAGGTCCCTAGGGGGGTGACGATCCAAAGACCCAGATACCACCGCATTAAAATCCCCCCCCCACAACTAAAAGCCCCCCCGGAAGGCCAAGGAGAAGGCGCCCAAGGTCCGCAAAGGTGGTCGACTGCAGCCCCGGTGGGATGTATACTGACACGAAGACAACCACTTTGCCCTCCAGTCTTCCCACCAAGACCGTATAACGTCCCCTGTCATCGTGGAGCACCTCATCAATCTCCAACGGGAGCGAGTTCTTCACCATGATGCCCACGCCCCGTGAGCCGGACGTGAAGCCCGAGTGAGCCACTAGGCGATAGCCGCGCCGATTCATGGCGCAGAAGGAGTTGCCAATGAGGTGTGTCTCCTGCAGAAAGACTACATCGGGCGAGATTCGCTTCAAAAACTGCAGGACCAACCCCGTTTGATCCTGTCCCCCAGTCCATTCACATTCCAAGACAACAAAGTTAGTTCCCTACCCCCCATCATATACAGAAGCCATCATTCGTCCCCCGGAGAGCACTTTAGAACTAACACAATAATACGTTTGCCTTGTGATAAAAACGAACAACACCCCATCCCTACCCACCCACCCCAACAGAACTCCCCCCTCCCTGCACCCCTGCATGAGCCCAAACAGCCCCCCCAACGTGCAGTGTGCCTGTTGCCCCATATATAGTTAGACTAACTAAACCCCCTAGAGGAGGAGGGAGAACCCCCAATAGACCCAACACAACCTTCATAGGAGGGGAACTTACAAAAACTGACGCAGAATCAAAAGTGGCATCATTTTCGTCCAGAGTGAGGCCCAATATTAGACCCTCAGTCCTGATCCAGCGTGCCGTCTCCCCCCCGCCGCCCCCCCCCCCCGCCCCCCCGATCACGATCCCCGGGCAGAGTATCCAGCCAGTCCCCGGCCGCTTCGGGACGATCAAAGAAGTGCGTGCGACCATCCACCTCCACACGCAGCTTGGCTGGGAAAAGCATGGCGTATTTGAGGTTTAGGTCCCGAAGACGGCGTTTGACGCCTAGGAAGCTCAGTCTCTGCTTCTGGACCGCTGGGGTGAAATCAGGATAAAAATTAACCTCCATATTGTCAAGCTTGACCGGTCCATGCAGTCTGGAGGTTTGCAGGATAGCGTCTCTATCCCGAAAATTGAAAATCCGGGCGATGAGAGGTCTCGGAGGGGCTCCGATCTTCGGCCTTCCCCCGGGAACCCTGTGAGCCCTCTCCACAGCGAAGAATTTGCTCAACCCCCGTGGCTGGAGATGGGTAGCAATCAGGTCCTCCACAAAGAGATCCGCCGCCGCCTCCTCGCGTCCCTCGGGCACCCCGATAATGCGAATGTTGTTCCTCCGTGCCCGACTCTCGGAGTCCTCCAGGCGTCGATCCATAAGCGCAGTCGCCTGACTAAGCCGGCGCACCTCTGTTTGCAAGGCCACCACATCTGTCGTTAGGCCCGATGCGGTGTGGGCCAAAGACTCTACTCGGTCGTTGGTTTTGGAAAGATCGGCCCTCACCAGGCCAACATCCACGAGGACCGAGTCAATCTTCTGCGCCAGTGTATCAAACCGCTGGCCCACCGAGGCCTTCATCTCGGCAATGGCTCCCACAACATCTCGCAGAGTCAGATCTGCGGGCAGGTCTGGGGCATCAGGAGGGCTCTCAGGGGACTTGCGCGGTCCATCGGGAGATCCCTTCTGGAGGGTATAGCGGTCCATACTGTTGGCCTGATGGACGGCGCCACGCCGGGTCGATTTGGTCTTTGCCCGGTCTCCATCTTGTTTCGTGGCCATGGCCACCAGTCTCCCAGTCGCACCAGCCACGTCATGTAGGGCAGGAAAGCAGGGCCACGAGCTCCGGGGGGGGCCCCCTCAGAGCAGCGGGGTGGATCACAGCCTGCAGGCAGGCAGGGTTTCCCAGCAAGGCCACACCACACCAACACCAAGGGCTCCGCGACCCAACCTCGCAGAGACGACAAGGTGGTGCGAAAGCGAAAGTGCGGGGTACGCGAGTCGCCAGGCCCTGCCTGCCGCTGTTGTTCACTTTGTCACTGGATCACCCCACAGCGCAAATCCGGGGTCCGGCGAGGGGAAGGCCGCACACCTCAATCGGTGCTCACTCCGGTTTCCGAGGTCCGATTCGGAAGCGGGAAACTGGTGCCACCTCAGCTCAGGTTCAGCAACATAGTCCCCTCATCCAGGGCAGGATAATTTCAGGATAATCGTAGGAGGTTGCGGAGGTCCTCGGGAGCCTCGCACCTACGCGGCCATCTTGGTTGCGCGCTAGGCTCCTCCTCCATGATGCACATAGTTAATGTGGAAAGGGGCAAAGGTGAATGTGGACCATCCATGATGTAACTGTACAGCTCCACTTACGAAATTGTCACAATTGTGCATCTTTCTGGAGTGGGATGTCACCTGTGGTAACTGGGTAGCACAATGGGGCTTTCCAGCTGTAAACTGCTGCTCTGGTATGCCAGGGGCACCCAACAGCACAATGCTGGAGATTACTGGAGAGAAAGAGAGAGAGAGTAGTTAAGGATAATTGCCAGGTCCCAGAGTGCAGGCCAATTGTGCTAGTGGTGCAGTTCAGTTAAACCACTTGTGTTGCTGAATAATGGCAATTATGTCGGCATTGCTGCTCATTATGCCAGAGGCTCTGGTCATTTATAGCAGTGCCATGCGCGCTTCTCTGGGGCAATGGCGGCTGCTTCTTTGAAATAAAATAGGTCTCGCATTTACACATGTTTGAGCTACTGGCATTGTAAATGACTGCTTTTTATTTATGTGTTAATTATCATAACAGATAAATAAAAGGCATTGTCATTTACATTGCCAATTGCTTAAACTCTTGCAAATGCGAGACCTATTGCATTGCAAATGCTTGTTTTTAGAGGTGGCACTCACCAAATGAGATCACCACTAAGTAATCTGTTTAATCTGTCACGAAATGTACAAGCAGCAACACCCTCGAATGTCTAAACCTTTTGTGCCACAGTCTTACAATATACACTAAATAGTCTTCTTGCTACGCACATAGGTTTTTCACAATAAAAGAAAATCACCATGGCTTTGTAAATGCCTGCTTTTCTTTGTTCATTTAGAATAAGCAAGGACGCTAGATGCCTCAAAGTTTGACAGAATAGTTGATGTATACTAGGATGAAATCAAGTTTACGTAATTTGGGTGGCCCCTTTTTGTGTGCGCTCAGCTCAAACTTTCCTCTTTTCTGCAGTTTGTATTGCAAGAGTTCCAAGGTTTAAGGGGAGGTAGATGGAATTTATAGTCCATCATCTGTCCTGCAGTTATCGTTAGGCATAACATAATGGGCTTACATAATGTTTGTGTTCTTCTAGTTCTTTGGCTTTAATATGTTCCTGATGTTCCTTGGATGCTTTACATTTAGGAACTCGAGATTCTGTAATAAATACTTGGTGAAGGGAGGACTGATTGTTAGAAAAATTATTAAATGTACATGTGTTTATGACTTCGCCTTGGTGTGGATTTATGCATTTTTGGAATTCAGAATCATTCCCCATTTATTTCTGGAAATCTTCTGACATTTGTACGGTTCCAGTCAGTTTCCTTGGAAACCTTTCGCAGATTCGCAATTGTGGCTATGCAGAAGGATTTTCACAGGTACGGCTGTAAATATTGTACCATTGTGCATATGCGTTAAGGCACTACTTTCTTTTCTTCACGAGGGTGTGTTATTTATTTCTGCTTTTTTCTGAAACCTCATCCTTTAATGCCTCCCTGTTTTGGGGGTGTTCTTTCCATGCATACCCTAGAATGGGATTTACTCCTGTTTTTATATCCCACTGTAGGGTGACGTTTCGGGTACAGAGGTATTTAGGGCATGTTTGTAACAAGTGTGGCTTTGTGGTGTAAACAGAGAGCGCCTCCAGTTATCCCTTTCTTCCTACCTTTAAAGTCAGCAATATCCTGTGTTCACCTTAAAGCAGATGTACTTATTCCTGTGTTTTTCTAGAGGATTTGGATTTAATAGGATCTCTGTTAGGTGCTGGGTGGTTCTTTCACTTTTCGGATATTCCACCTGCTCCTTCTGTTTGCCACATCCGTTTTTAAAGCCGTCGGTCCTCAATTGTTTACTTTTGGAAAGTGTTTTGGTTTCCTGCCTATTTGAACAATTGTCTGGGCTGAGAGGGAAATGGTGCCAGAGGCCTGGAGGGCTGCCTGTCGTGGCCTGCATATCCGGGTTCAGTCCTCCGCCGAGCTGTAGAGGTGCCAGAAGACTTTGCCTGGCTTGCATTGCGAACTAGCCTTTTATGGGACCAAGATTGACTGAAACATGCGACTGTTGTCAAGGCATTTTACCCAGCTCGCTATGCTCAGAGAACCGATTCTGTTGAGGAAATGAAGTAACAAAATTGTCCCCACGTTGAATTGCCACTCTGTGCCCTGAGGTTTCTCTTCAAACCGAATAAATATTTTGCCTATTGCTAAAGATTTCCGTGAAATGTCAATGGGCTTCGGAGTAGGCTGAACACACGTCCGGGTTTGCTAAAGTTTTGTCCTACTTTTATGTCTACGACTTGTCCCGGTTTATGGTTTTCCAAACCTGGTCTGGTCACACTTATGGGCTTAGCTTGAAGGTGGAGACACTGGCCCTCGGTTGCCCATCAGTCGGTCACGGTGGTCGTGGGACATGCCCTGGCCAGAAGAGCGGGGCCTTCGGTAGCCCTTACCTTCTTGAATGGTTGCTGTGCCCCTCAGATATGCCGAGGCAGGCCTGCAAGAAGCATTCCAAAAGGTCACTCTCTTAAAATGTCACAGCGCCTCAGGGTCATGCCCTGGTCGAGGGAAAGACTCCCCCTGTCTGGATGTGGGGCCTTTCGACCTGAACCAGTGGACTTTCTCATAACGTGACCATACAGCCCCGTCCGGTGCGATAAATATTATTAGCCCGGCGAGGCAGCGCGAGGGTAGGAGGGGCTTCTTCTCAGTGCCTAGCACAAGAGGTCATTGTGTGCGCAGAAGAAAGGCACCTTGTGCACCAGTGACAGCCCTTGACCTCTCCCTGCGACCGACAGCACCAAACGAGATGACTCAACCTGCGCTAGGGCTTGGCAAACCATCTTCAAATGCCGCTGAAGGACACAGTGCCCCTTTTGTAAAGAGACAGCACTTTACGTGATTTTTTTTTTCTTTGCTTTAAAATGTACTGACTGCTGGGCGCTCGAATACCTTTCCCGGCAGATGCGTAATGCAGATAATATTTTAATGTGCACAGTAAAGTAAATGGCTAGGCTCTTGTGGGAATGGGTGTGAGACCACCGTTTTAACGGGTTGGAATCCCGGCATGTCTGTAAAATAAAATGAGTGTATTCTATAGACTCAAGCTCAATCGGGCACAGCACTGCAGTTTTATAAAGTGCACGCGTTTGACCTTCTACTATTTTTTCCGGCCATTAAACCCCCTGACTCAGCGACCTAAGACCACCACTGTATCACTCACACAACACTTCCGACTTAGGGCACACTACAGCTCGACACCCTTCCAGGCAAACAGAGCCGCAACGTGTACCTTTCTTTTGAGTGCTATGTATCGCTAATACACTTGAGCAGCTCGAGATCTGCATGAAGGTCTTTGTAAGTGCAGTTACCATTGAGTTGGCTAGCAATAACAAGCGGTTATATAGCTCCAAGAAGCCTATGGGGTAAACGTGCACGTTATACATGCAAGTGGGTGTGGTATGGTAGCTAATCAGCGGCAGTATAATTAATGTAGGCGTCCTTCGTATTGCCATTCCTCATTGCTGTTTTCTTTCATTTTGTAACAGAAGTTATGTTTTTTGAGGCAGGTATTTATTACCCAGTGACAACCTTTGTACCTTTAAAACAAAAGAGGGGGGACTATGGGTTTTATTTAGGTCCAGCATACATGCCCAGTGAAAGTCTAAACCAACAAAGGTTTTGCAGTTTCTATTGAGGGAGAGCATTGGAGAGAGCTCCAAAAAGATGTCAGGTTGTCCTTTAGAAAAAGAGGGAAAGGGGAATCCTTCCTTTCGGAATTAAGGCCCTCACACACCCAGCCAGCTGGGTGTCATGCTTCATCATCGGGCATGCTCCTTGTCAGATCGGCGCTGAAATACCCGACGGGCACCCTATGAGGGGCTCTTTGGCAGAGATCTTTTATTCCTTGCCGTATGGTGTTCAAACAACACTCTCCCCTATGAATCAAACCATGTAAATGCACGCAATCGTGATGTGCCTCACACGGTGAATTCTAGTGAGTATAAGCTATCGTCATACAATGTGACGTGTGCATGACAATGTGACTTATTAGAAGCGATAAAAACACAGCCAGGAAAGAGTATTCTGTATTAAAATGGTAGCTGGCACACAGCGTGAACGATGGACTCACCTAAAAACGAATCAAGACTAGCCCCATCAACTTCCGGTAGATTCAAGACAAGTGGAATTACCCCTCTCCTTGAGGAAGTAATGGAGGGACCGAGAAGGTGCCGATATATAGTCATTGGTTCACAAATAAGGAGCAAAACAAATGAATGAAAGGAAGTGATCCCAAGGGACCAACTCAGTAGGCTCTCACAAGTGGTGAGTGGGTAGTTGAAACCACGCATTGTCAGGGACACGCTGTGTATGGTACGTGGCCCCAGGCTCCACACGCCCAGGCAATGTCACTTGTCCCGCCCCCGCATCCCAGCAGCGCCATGTCCTGACAGGAAGTGGGAACATGGGCAGTGAAGATGTGAGTGGGCGGCCAGCGCGTCCCCGCCTTGGGTCGGGTCAAGTGTAGCAGGGTCCCAGGCGGAGCAGCGCATGTCTGCTATTATGGATATTGGCCATACAAGCTCACCTTATCATGTAGGGTCAACAGGTCAGCCCTTGTTGATTCTTCAAAAGTAAGAAGGGTAGATACTCACGTGTATGGAACACGAGGATGGCGGGAGACCTACCCCAACGCTGCCGGAGCCGGGAGGTACTACTCGCCATGATTGTGTCAGTAAAATAGTCCCAGAGCCCAACAGTCAGCCTTGGCGGCCAATCACCAGCGGCCAATCACTAGAGCATCACCTTCCCAAGGGGCGGTGAACAACGGCCTCCATGATGTGGGTATGTCCAGTATGGTGTAATCATGTGGCGGCCCTCTTGGAGTGTGCAATATAGACTACAAGTGACACCAATAGTCATACGGAGCGTGCCATTTAGACCACACGTCCCAGAGCCCAACAGTCAGCCGTGCGGCCAATGACCAACGACCAATCACTAGAGCGTCCCCTTCCTAAGGGTGGGTGAATAACGGCAGCCGTGATGTGGGTATGTCTAGTAGGGGGTAGTCATGTGGCGGCCATCTTGGAGTGTGCAAGATGGATTGCAGTAGACATAAGGAGCATGCCATTGGGCCACAATTGGTATAAGTGCAGCAGTGTCAGAGACGGCCGAGTGAGTCTCTGGAGTGGGCAACTAAATTGAAGACACCAATCCTATTACTACAGCCGGGGGTAGATGATGGGGCCAGTGGGTCCTAAGGGGTTGGGTCTGCCCCACCCTCGTCCCAGGGGCCTCAAGGGTAGTGTAGGACGGTTGTGATCGGTCGCCCCCATGTGTGGACAGAACGTAGTGGAGACAGAGGAGGGATCAGAGTAGATGGTGCTAATGATCTACTCAGTGTTCCTCGGGATGTCCTCGTTGAGTCCCTGCTTATCATTGGCTAGGCGGTGTACCCACCTCTGTTCTATCCTGAAAAGTGCGCCTTGGTTCATCAGTGGGTGGGCCTCCAGAATGACCCATCGCAGAGTGTCAGGTGTATGTTAGGCTTTCTCAAAATGTGTGTACATTTTCGTGTTGACTTGGTGACATCTGATGTTGCTCCTATGTTCAGTGATGCGCATTTTGATCTTCCTGGTGGTCATGCCAATGTCCCGAAGGTCATAGGGACAAGTGATCATACATATGCAATTGGTGGTTTTCCAAATAGTGTGTCTCCCCAATTTTCAGCTGAATGTATTGGAGAAGGATATTTCCTTGGTTGGTGCAGTTAGGGGACAGACAGCACACGAGCCACACAGGTAATGGCCCATCATAGTAGGAAGGTCCCATAGTGGTCTCTGTTGCTGGATTTTCTTGATTTTAGGTTACGTGTGTATGAGCATGTCTTTGAGATTACTAGTGCGCTTAAATGCGAATCCTGGTGTAGGTAGTTGTAGGTTGCCTGTTGTGAGGATGCCCCAATGCTTCTTGATAATGTTCTTGATTCTGTTGGAGTCAGGTGTGTATGAGGTAACACAGGTTAGTACCTCAGTGGGTTCTTTATGGTTAATTTCCAGCAGCGCCTCTCTGTTGTTGTTCCTCGCCCTTTTCACGGCATGTTAGGTGGCGGGTATTGTCGTTTCTTAAAATGTTCTGCTAGGTTCGCAGCCTCTGTTTTGTAGTCTTCAAAAGAACTACAGATCCTCCTTATGCGGAGAAACTGACCAAATGGTAGGTTTTCTTTGAGAGCTCTGGGATGGCGACTACTAAACAACTGAAGGCTGTTGCTGTCAGTAGATTATTTTATACAGAGTTGTGTTCAATCGGCCTTCTGCAATTCTAATGTTGAGGTCGAGGAATGGGACATTGGACTCCGATATGGTGTTGGTGAACTTCAAGTATGGATTTAAAGTATTGATCCATTGACAGAAACATCACAGGTAGACCTATCCCCCTTGCAAAAGATTAGGATATAGTCAATAAACCTTCTCCATAGTATAAGGTTGTGTATGTAGAGGTTGGTGGGGCTGAGGATCATCCTCTCTTCGAATGCGGCCATGTACAGGCATGCTACACTCTGTGCAAAGTACTGCCCATAGATGTACCCTGGCCTGTGGTAGAGTTTGTTTTTATACTCAAAGAAATTTTCTGCGAGGGCTAAGGTGGCACATTCCATTATAAAGGAAACCGGTGTCTGGGAGTCCCAGTCCGCAGTGTTGAGGGCATCTCCAATGACATCCAAGGTGGCCTGTTGAGGTATTTTAGTGTAGAGTGCCTCTACGTCCAAAGTGACAAATAGATTGATCTCTTCCAGGCACTGGATCTCCTCTATCAGGCACAAGACATCAGCCGTGTTAAGCAGGAAGGAGCGAGGTCCTCTCACTAATGGGCTGCAGAAAGTGATCGCAGAACCTCCATAGTGGCTCAAGAAGTGAACCAATACCCGATACGATGGGTCTTCCTGGGACAGGGGTGGTGCTCTTGTGAATTTTGGGCAAGGTGTAAAAATAGGGTGCCTTAGTATCTTTAGTAATAAGGAAGTCTGCTTCCTTTTTAGTGATCCAACCTTCAGTTTCTGCTGAGAAAACCATAATGGAGATTTGGGTGGATAGTCGTGTTTTGGGGTTCTCAGTGATAGGAGTGTAGTACTTGCTATTGCTCAATTGTCGTAGACTCTGTGTCATAACCACTGGTGGACATGATCACAGTTGCCCCTCCCTTATCAGCTTGCTTGATGATTATATTAGAGGCATCTGCAATAGATCTGTCTGCTGTCAATTCTGCTGATGATCGATTGTGAAAGGGAGTCGGGGTGGTTCCACTTGATAACTCCTTGAGCACCGCTTGCTCGAAGGTGAGTACTTCATTTGGTACCATGCTACTGTTAGGCGTGAAGGTAGAAGGGTTGTGTAACCCAGTGTCGTCCGGTGTAAGTAAAGGTCGGTCCTGAAAGAACGCTTTGAAGCGTATCTTACGGAAGAATTTGTGGATCTCACACTGGTCTCGAAGCCTGTCCGTTTTGGGAGTGGGGACATATCCAAGGCCTTTCTGTAGGACTCGTTTTTTCAGGGTCGGTTAGTATCCTAGGGAAAAGGTTAACTATCAGTTTTTCTTCCCCCTGGTTCTTTCCCCTGGTCTTGCTCCGCGTCTCTACTGAGTGAGCTTGTAAGGCCAATATCCGTAATAGCAGACCTGCGCCGCTCCGCTCGGGACCATGCTACACTTGACCCGACCCAAGGCGGTGACGTGCAGGCCGCCCCCTCACATCTTCACTGCCCATGTTCCCACTCCCTGTCAGGACATGGTGCTGCTGGGAGGTGGGGGCGGGACACGTGACATTGCCTGGGCTTGTGGAGCCTGGGGCCACGTACCATACACAGCGTGTCCCTGACTATGCGTGGGTTCAACTACCCACTCACCACTTGTGAAAGCCTTCTGAGTTGGTCCCTTGGGGTCACTTACTTTCATTCATTTTTTTGCTCCTTATTTGTGAACCATTGACTATATCTGCACCTTCTCGGTCCCCCCCATTACTTCCTCTAGGACACGGGTAATTCCACGTGTCTTGAATCTGCCGGAAGTTGATGGGCCAGTCTTGATTCGTTTTTAGGTGAGTCCATCGTTCACGCTACACGCTAGCTACCATTTTAATACAGAATACTCTTTCCTGGCAGTGTTTTTATCGCTTCTAATAAGTCACATTGCCATGCACACTTCACATTGTATGACGATAGCTTATACTCACTAGAATTCACCATGTGGGGCACTTCACGATTGCGTGCATTTACGTGATGTGATTCACAGGGGAGAGTGTTGTTTGAACAGGAAATACGGACTATCACCACTGTAAACAATGTTGTTTGTTTCCCAACCGGTTGGCCAGCGCATGTACAGGTATTTCACTGTTAGGTGCCCCATGTGGTATATCCAGGCCAGTAGTACCAGAACACCACTTTTTCTAGATCGCTCTGACACCCAGGCAAGAAACATGTTGACCTCATGAAGCTGAGCGCAACATCCTGAAACATTACATCAGGTAGTCGTCACTCTATTTTTAACTAGGTTGGAAGCCAGGTCCATTAAAATTGTTTTGTCTGGACTTCCATTTCCTGTTTTATTTACGCAAGGTCTACCGACCCTCACACAAGCACATCTACACTATTAGGACCCTCACACCCACGGCACCATACGGCAAGGAATAAAAGATCTCTGCCAAAGAGCCCCTCATAGGGTGCCCGTCCAGTATTGCAGCGCCGACCTGACGAGGAGCATGCCCTGTGATGAAGCGTGACACCCAGCTGGCTGGGTGTGAGGGCCCTAATTCCGAAAGGAGGGATTCCCCTTTCCCTCATTTTCTAAAGGACAACCTGTTGTCTTTTCAAATCTCTCTCCTCTGCTCTCCCTACATGGGAACTGCATACCTTTGTTGGTTTAAACTTTTGTACCTTGACAGTGTAAGGGTTTAAAATAAATGTAGTACTCTTCTAAAGATCCACACAAAGTTTGAAGACCTTTTAAAATGTATTGTTTACTGGGAATAGGCATTTCACATACATTACTGATAAAATTGATGGCAGCAATGTTTATTGGTGTTCATAAAGTTGTATTTGGAGGACAGTAATCTTTCAGTTTTAAAAATGTTTGTTGCAAACTCTATATTTGGTAGACTTCTATCTGCAGACTATTTACCTTTAAATTTCCCAGGCGTCAGACTGGATCCGGGATCTTTTGCATGAGCAGTACCCCTGCGCGCCGCCTGGTTGCTCCATTCGGCTATGCGTGGCGTAGCCTGCATCGTTGCCGTATGTGATGTCGGGGTCACCTGTATAGGTGCCACCCAGGGACGCGGACGTCAGTTCTTTTCTTTCAGCACCAGTTAGCGTTCAACCAGAGAAGAGCTACCACTCTGTCCCTTTTTGACAGAATTTGTTCGGGGTTTTGTTGAGGATTTTTAAAATTTTTTGTCAGGGGATGACCTCTAGAAAGTTACGGTTTAAACCGTGTGGCGCCTGTCATAGTGCCATGTCGGTTACCGACAGGGCACCTTGTGTGCTTATGGTGTCTTGAGCACGACTACGACTCGAAGTCGTGCTCGAACTGCCAGCCCAAGGCGCCTGAAGGCTTTGAGGGAGCCGTCCCCGAGCTGTTTGTGGCCCGTCAGTCGATGCCATTGATTGACTCCTCTGAGGTCCAGTCTCAATCGAGAAAGAGAAGGTTGAGGGACTGCTGCAGGGGGCCCAAGTCGTCTTTGTCACACTCGAGGTGCTCGGGCATTCGGTTAAGAGGCCTAAGAAGAATTCTAAGCAGACTTAGACTTCACCTCGTTCGTTGAGGATTGACTGGACGAGTGAGGCACATTGACGTTCCAGGTATGGTTCTGCGGAGACGGAGCCAGGTTCGACTCCGCACCTCTGCCTGTTTCCAGGAGCCGGAGCGTCCCCCGCACAGATAAGAGTTTTACAAGGCCATGCGCCGAGTATTTGAGCAGGAAGACCCTTCTGGTGCGTATTTGGGCCTCGCGGGCTCGGAGGTGGCCCATCGGGATCCGTGCCTACGCCCCCAGTGGGGGTCGCATGGATCCGGTTCTGGGTTGGTGCTGGCCGTGCCTACATGACTTTCCCCGGCGCTGGTCTCAAAGTTGATGCTTCTGGCGCTAGCCCTATTCTGATTCCCGATGACTCGAAGTCATATCGGCGTTGTTTGACGCCTATTTCAGTACTGATGGAGCCCTGAGGTTGTAGGTCGTTGCCTGCTTATTTTGAAGAAGTTTCAGACATGGGAGAGGAGTGGGATAGGTCTCTGGACCCTTTACAACAGCAGTTAGACATTCCTAGTGACGATTTGGGCTGGTATGAGGAGCTTGCGGAGGCCAATGGGCTTGACACCTCTCCAGATGCTGGTATGCTGTTTCCACCTACTGTGGCTACGGAGGAGGGAGCTTCTTATTCTAAGATGGTAAAGGTGGTTGCAGAGGTACTTGACCTGGAGCTGCTTTCGGTGCAAGTCCAGACCATTCCCATGACTGGAGTGCTTCAGCCTGGGGCTTCCACATCTGAACCCCTTTTGCCCTTTAAGGATGCGCTAACTGATATCCTTCTAGGTTCATGGCTCCAGCCTAGCACAGGGGCTTCTGTGAACAGGATTATGGCACGCTGCCATCGCCCTGCCCTGGGTGATATGAGTGTCCTCAGCCAACATCTTACCCCTGAGATCTTGGTGGTCCAAGCCTCAACCTTCCATGTCGCGTTCACTTACGTTTCCCTGGACAGGGAATCCAAGAGGCTGGATGCACTTGGAAAGATGTTTTTTTTTTCTGCCAGCCTGGCATTGCGGTCGGTGAACACTGCATGCTTTTTGGGCCGTTTCTCATATACCCTTTGGGAACTAGTGCACAAGTGGTGCCACAGGTCCCGGAGGAGGCCCGAGCTGTGCTCTCTCACAGGCAGTGAAAGATGTGAGAGATGCAGCAAAGTTCGCCATTATGTGTGACCTGGACGCGACTGACTCGCTGGGTAGAGCGGTTTAGTCCATGGTGGCCTTGCGGCACCCCGCCTGGCTAAGAACATCATCAGTGAGCTACGACAGGTCCATGGGCCTCTAGGTGGCCCCTCCTCCCCAGTCTGCCTTTTGACTCTTTTGTGGCAATGGAAGGGGCTTTCAGCCATACCCCTAGCCACAGTCCTGCACAGATTTCCCAAGTTGTGCAAGGGCGTGGTACGTTCTGACCTTGTGCGAATGGTAGCTAGAAGTCGTTCGCCACTCACCCTCCCGGCAGGTGCAGGCTCTAAGCCTTCCTAATTTGGTTCTGCAAGACCATGGGTGGCAAGTTGGGGGGAGAATCCAACATCATGTCCTCCACTGGCAGTACATAACATCGGACAAATGGATCTTGCAGATCATTCAGGATGGTTACTCCCTTCCGTTTCTGCCTTTTCCTCTTCCTTTACCGCCATCCCAAGAACGACTAGCGGAGGATCATCTTGTTTTGATCAGAGACTAAGTTATAGCTCTCCTGGCCAAGAGTGCTATAAAGAAGGTTCCGATTTCAGAAGTAGGCAGTGGTTGTCTTTCCTGCTACTTTCTGATAACCAAAAACCACAAAGGTCTTCGTCCTATTCTAATCCTTTGGACCGTCAATCTCTGCCACAAAAAGGGTTATTTTTCTGCTCTGTCTGCTTTCCTGCGGCTGCCTGACCAACCCTCGTTTATTCAAGTCGCCTATTGTAAATGGGTTCCTGAAAGGTCTTATACACATGTTTCTTCCGATGCCCTTCATTATGCCTCCGTGGTATCCAAACCAAATTCTCACTTACGTCATGTGCGCTCCTATTGAGCCGCTCCATAATTGCCCCCTAAGGTTGCTCACCATCAAAACAGCATTTCTAGTTGCAATATCATCTGCCCGGAGGATGATTAACCTGCAGGCTTTATTCTCCAACCCTCCCTATCTCATGACATTCCTGGAAAAGGTGGTGCTCGCACCCGAGCCTCTTTCCTTCCTAGGGTGGTGACCCCATTACATCTGTCCACCTGTTATGCTCCTCCACATCCCTCTAAGGAAGAGGAGAGTCTCCATCGTCTGGACTCAAAAAGAGCGTTGTCGTTCTACCTTGACTGCACAAAAGAGATCAGGGTGGACGACCAACACTTTGTGGGTTATGTGGGCGCTAAAAAATGTCAGGCAGTGCAGAAACTAACCATTTTGCACTGGGTCGTTATCTGTAATAAGATCTACTATGCCTTGGCTAAGAAATTAGCCTCCTGAGGTCTTACAAGCCCACTCCGCCAGGGGAAGGCTGCGACCACAGCATTGGCCTGTGGTTTGCCAGTACTGGAAATCTGCCAGGCTGCA
Source organism: Triturus cristatus (assembly GCF_964204655.1). Classification (NCBI taxonomy): domain Eukaryota; kingdom Metazoa; phylum Chordata; class Amphibia; order Caudata; family Salamandridae; genus Triturus; species Triturus cristatus. Next base: position 813,825,890 of record NC_140583.1, on the reverse strand, counting down.
ACGTGGGCTTCACTGCACACGTTTGCTAAACACGACTGCCTGGACAGTCGGGAACGCAGGATGGGCCTTTTGCCAATTAGGTCCTGCAGGACCTTTTTAGTCTAGTAATTTGTCCGCAGCCCACCACCAGGATGTATAGCTTGGGTATCTATTCAAAGATCTGCAGCTAGAAGTCTCCATCAGATGAACAAGTTACTTACCTCCAGTAACGCATTACCTGGTAGAAACAATAACTATCTGCAGATTCCTTACAGACCCATCCGTGCCTCCATGTTCTGCGGACTCTTTATAGGGCTATGATTGCTCCCTTTTCAGGGCCCTAGTTTAGAGACACACTTTTCAGTCCACTTCATGGCTTGGTGCTTCTGGTGTAGAAAGTGTAAAAGTGACTGACGTCTGTGCGCCTGGGTAGCACCTATATAGGTGACTGCGACGTCACATCCGATGCCACGCAGAGCCGAATGGAGCCACTCGACTGCATGCAGGAGTACTGCTCACGCAAACATTTCTGGATCCAGTTTAATGCCTGGGAAATTCAAAGATAAGGAATCTGCAGCTAGATATTGTCTCTGCCAGATATTGCCTTACCAAAGTTAAATAACTTGTTGATTATTTCCTGGATTTGCTTTTTGTGCTCCCTTATGAAATCATGATAGGATTAAAAATAAAAAAAAGTAAAAATGAAAGTTGATTAAAAAAAAATAGATTGTGATCATAAAGGAAGTGGGGAAGCTTTGGGAGCTACTGTAGGGAGCCCCTATGTCTTGTTTGATGATTGTAGTGCCTGAACCCCTTCACAAATATTAGTATAACAGGTAACCGTTTAAATAAGCAAGCCGAAATATATGGCCTAATGTGCTAATGATTGCAAGCACCTGCTTGTGAAAATTCAGGCTATTTATGCCTTGTCATAGTATAACCTGCTGCATGGGATCCACACAGTTGTGGATTTAAAAAGAGGCCACATAACTAGTAGACACAGCATAAGGCATATTTCACAGAAACCAGTCACACTTAGTCTGCGCACATTTGGGCATGCCTGTATGTTAGCACATTAAAGCCAGACGTAGTGGTTTTGCCAATGTTTGTTTTTCTCAGACGCCCTAAGTGCAAAACATATATTGGTAATATGGCTTCCCATGCTCTGTGTGCCATAGGACTTGAGCTGTGCATCAGTGATAATGCCCAAAAAGCCAGAACTAGTCGGGGGTTGCCTTTTTTTAATCTCCACAAGGGGGAAACTGGTAGCATTTTCAGTTGGACATTCCCTGTTGAAGCAGAACCATGGCTGATTTTCATATAGTTCCCTGTCTGCGGAGTGTGGCTGTACAATGAAAGAAAACAACGTGATGGAATTCAGCTTATAGTGATTATAACTGGCTGAAATTGATTCAGACATTCCACTCCTAACTTTGTTGTTTTGCGGTGGTTAAAACTGTGGCCATTGTTCTTCGTTGCCTTTTTGCAGTCCTTGCTGTGGTGGTAGCTGTTGTTGTTGCATTGGTTACAGTTGTGGTAAATGCTGTTGTCCCTGCCTTGCTTCCAGCCGCTTGTTTCTGTTGTTCCCATCATGGTTGCAGGTGTGGTCACTGCAGTTGCGGCGGGTGATTTGTTGCTACTGTGGTACCGAATATGATTCCTGCTGTAGCTCATGCTGTGAAGGAGTACCACCAGGGTCAGAGGGCCCATTGGGTGCACCATTTTTTTCATGAAGGCACCATAATGGGATTATGGAAAGAGACTACCATTTAACCCCTTCAGCGTGGCACGGATTACCGCGCTGTGCTGAAGGTTCTATAGCGCGGGCGGGGCCATGACGGAGCGGTTCCGTCATACGCACAGCGCAACCGACGCGCATGACGGAACCGCTCCGTCACTCGCATCGATGTGGTTAAGCCACCTCACCAATGCAAACACTCTGTGACGGCTTTAAAATTGCTGTCGAGAGACCCTCACTTTATTCTCGTTTTTTTAGGTCTCGCCTGAGCCAGCTCATGCGCTGCTCTGGCGAGACATTTAGTAAGTGGGCTTTAAAAATCCGACCACACGCTTTTTGTGTGGCCTAAAGCGTGCGGTTACGTGTGCATTTACGTGCACAGGTGCCATCTGGCTTTCCTCTTGCTTGGGAGAGCAGACTGCTCTCCCAAGCGCGAGCGCCTCGCTCCGCTTCTCCGTCTTGCTCGCGCTTCAACGCTCCCCCCTCCCACCACAGAGCGCGTCTCGTGACCGCACGTCTTGTTTTACTTTGCGTCTTGTTTTTTAATGTTGCTTACACCGCAGCGTTTATTTCATTATCATGGCGCCCACTTTACAGGCCACCGCACTATAACTTTTCATTTACTCCACTGAAGGTCAGCGCAGTGGTACCTAAATATCTGACTCTCTTGACTCCCACAGCATCCCGATTTGGGCACAAAGACAACTCTTATCTGAATCATGGTGCAAGTTTTACAAACTTACCGCACTCCTGACATGCTTTCATGTTGCACATTTTACAAAGAAGAATCTTTTTACATTTGTGAGGAAAAAAGTTTAGAAAAAGTAAAACGTCATTCAGGTGTGCAAACCCTGATGCCGCGTGTTAGACATAATTTCATGTTCCCCAACTGGTAATGGCAGACCCTGTAATATTGTTAGTTCATTATGCGGCACTGGCGCATCATTTTTACTGTGGGACTTGTCATGAGAAGCTGCATGTGTTATAATCTTTAACTTTGCCATATGTTCTGTCGTTCTTTTATCTAATGTTTAACTGCAGTGCTGTTAAGCTGCTATGATGTCATGTACCCTGCCAGCTCATGTTGGGAGAATTGTAGGTTCCTAGGAACATTGGGAGTGGCGGGTGGACGGCTGAACTAAGGGACGGGCATTCGATGTATGACGCAGAGGATATATTCTTAATAAAGTTGTGCTTTTACCTCAGTCTATTGTGCTTTTACAATGCAAAATTCGGCAACTAAGATGAAATGTGACTACATCCACCAAAGGTCAGCGTGTGATAACAGTGTGATGTGTTGTTTGAAACGCACCTTCATGACATTCGTGCATGAGGCCCCACTTTCCACCGAACGTACATGACTCTTTACTTCCCAATGTTGTACTAGTGAGATGCCCTGGAGAAGAGTTCTTGCGCCGTCTCCGCCCTTTCCCAAGACCCCACCTCATAGGCTTTCCTGAGCTGTTCTGGGCTACGTGATCTGTGCTGGGTCGGTCTATCCTCTGGCCTCCCTGAGCCTGACACGCATCATGAGTGTGTCTCGGACTGATCCTGGGCAGGGCCCACAACTATCACTTAGGAACACAGCATGTTATTTTGTCTTGTGGTTTAAGTTTCGGACTCCATTTTTAGTTCAACGTTGATTGAACTCTGCTTTCTTATCACAACATTTAGTTTTTGTTGTGTAGCATATTTGAAATATATAAAATACTTCTAAATAAGTGTGTCAGTCTTCTTTTTATCAGCCATGGGCACACTGACAGACTGCTGCAGTAGTGGTTGGATTAGAAACTGAGTTGTTAAGGCCAGGAGACATTGCTACTAATTATTGGATATTAACCCAAAAACCCAAAGCAATAGCAATGATTCACGTGTGCCTGACTTTTGCCTTTCACTTCTCACAGTATCTTCCCCCCTCCAACCCTCCCGCACTATCACATTGTTCATCTCACTAAGTGTAGTGTACTGCACCTTAGTGAATCTTGTCACAGTCCTTCTCTAATTGCTACAGGCCTCAGGCCAAAGCACTCCCATCAATTGACCCAAAAATATCAACTCCCTTCTACACAGATGCTCCTCTGTGCCAGGAACTGATGCACTTCTATTGGTAGGAGGGGTGATTTCTTCTACAGCTGTCGACTGTCTTTCCGTTTCTCTTGTTGTGCTATCTCCAATTTCAGGTCCCCAGAAGCACAGAACACATGTACTTCGGTATCCCCATCTGGTTGGCCGCATGTTTGCCTGAAAAATTAGATTAGTGTAGGATTGTGTGTCCTGAAGCTCCCCCAAACTGAAGCCATTTCAGTCTGCCTCCATCCTACATTGTCCTGGCCCAAGCAATACCATCTAAAACTTTACTTTGTTAAAGCTTAAGTCCTCTTCAACCTCAATGGGGAAAGGAGCGTTATTTGCTTTTCATCCTCTGTCTTAGGGTAATGGTCCCCTAATTTTGGAACTCTTTGAACCATCTCTCTAGTCCTCCTTTAGCCAGAGGTTTTCTATTTTTCTCCAACGACATAATTGTTTACCGCACCAATAGCTCTAACTCTCCCAAATGCGAAACCTATTGCATTGCAAATGCTTGTGCTATTACAGGGTCTGATCGACAAATAAAGCTGCTGTTAGCCAGAACAAAAAAAGTGCAAATTGAGGAATTTTGAAGTTCAGGTCTAAAATAGAATTGGTGTGCTTTGGATGAAACAGAACAATTCAAGGCAGTGATTGTATACAAAATAGCGCGATTTTACGATAGAGACCGGAAGCTGCGTCATTGAACTACAAACACTGGGAGTGGTGAGACACTGCACTCGCTTTGAACCCCATTGAGTACCATTATCTGCTTGTCATCTGTGCTACGCCAGAGCCGAGGCAGGAAAGAACGGCCCTTGGATCAGTGCCGAATCCTCATTGTGTCAGCTACGAATGTCATCCGCCATTCGCTTTTAATCTTGTGATAACTCGAAGAAAAACAAAACATTAAGTTTAACCTTCTTGTGCAGCATTTTAGTTTAGTCGACACTTTTTTTGGTGAACAACGCGTCTGTCAGAGAGTAGAGAAAGGGTATCTGCTTAGCAGGCAGAAGCTCCCAGTGGATCATTGTCTAGCAGGAGTGGACTCTGATGACCGCACAATGTGGGTAGGATTCCTGCATCTTTTAAAAGCGAGACCTTAACCTAAATGAAAGATGCCCAAAATATATAAAAAGATAGAATTACTTGGCAGTGTTTTGTGATTAAAACTAGCCTGCTCTAGGTAGTTTAAATTTACGGTTGGTAGGCCACACCCTATTGCTTCTTTAGCATAAAGATTCTCCTTGTCCCTTCACCGGTGTGTACAGACTGCATTGGTTAGCGCCTGGTGTTCTCAATGGAAAGTCCTAGCTCAGGGACGAATATTCAGACTTTAACTCGCTGGTTTTAAAAAGGCTGCAAACATGTACCCCGTAGCCCCTACCAAGTGGTCTGGGTCAGTCCCTGCACTTATGACAGCCAGCAAATGCACCGTTCTTTTTTCACAACCACAGGGTACACCTGCACCTCTCGACTGATTAGTGGTAGTGCAATATGGTTCGTCACCACCTTCGATCCTATAAAACAGACCAGTGCAGTTTTCGTCTAGTACAGGCCACAGATTTATCACCCTGGGATAATTTATGAGCAGGGCCACTTGAATTATGTGACCGGGGAGGGGCGAATTATACGGCAGGGTTGATTAAATTATGCGGCAATAAAAGACAAATTATGCAGCGTAATGCGAGGCATTTTTGTGACTGACTGTATTACTTCGTTATTTTGTCATTGTTACTCGTTACCAATGTCCGGACATAGCCTTCACCTAATTTAGTACCAGTTTACCACCCAAATATAGCAATAAGCAACAGAAAGATGACCAGTTATCCTTGTAGAGGGCCTTGTACTGTGCAACAAACACATGTTGCTATGTTTTTAATAACTTTTGAACCAATTTAACTAGAAACATTTTTTTTGTTAAAATCTGCAGATTATGCAGCAGTTGTGGGATTATGTGAGCAATGCAGCAAATCTAGAATTACACGAAAAATGCCACAACTGTTCAATCCCATAATTCTACTGGCTCTGGCCATGAAGTAGAAAGAGCAAAAGGTGTGGGTGATTCACTCCTATCCTTTTGTCTGCTGTACATCGATTTCCATAGTTGTCTATAAATAAACACCACTGCTAACCATCTTCGGCAATGGCAGTAGCTTTGGGGTGTCTTTTGTGTATGTTATTATGTAATGGGTTTAGATTCATTAACATAAAATTCACACAGGGGCTTCCAAATACTGGTCAGGTGTTGTCAGGCATTGGATTCTAGCTCGCATGTTTAGGCCCTGCCCTGAAACATTGGTCACGCCTCTTGTAACATAATTACATTGGCCACACCTCTTATAAAGGATTTCTACTTTCCTTTCTTCGCCACGTTCTTTTTAGAGACTCTTACCTTTTCTATTCCACTAAAATCATAGTCTAGCTAAAGCTACGTTTCAAAATGCAGCGTGATGGCTTGAGAACAGTATGTATGCTAAAACTTTAGCTCACTGGAGGCAGAGATTGTAGACTGAATTGGAAACACCCTATCTCTTGCTGGTTTGAGTTTTTTTTATTATTTGTTTGCACCCTGTGCCAATTCTTTAAACAGGCAAGCTGTACTGTTCTGTTATCCATCATTTACAAGTGAACATTTTTAGTTGGTTCTATGGCTCCTTCTCACATTTACTCTGTATTAAGACACGCACCACGAAGAACTTGTTTGATGGAAATGCCATGTGTGCAGCTTATGTTTTTGTAATCCAATCCGGAACCAAACAAGTGTGCCTTCTCCCGAGTTTCCAGTTGAGGTTGGCGTGGAGTAAAGGAAAACCACATTATCCACGAGTATGTCTACTGTGTGTGACCGGAGTGAACCCTTCTTGACTGCTCGTCAACGCTGGGTTATCGGGTGGCTTTTCTGGCGAGGGGTGTGTGCGATTTGGGAGGCTCGAACAACCCCTCATAATTTGGTGACTAGGCGGCCTGAATCTGCTCAGATTTTACAGGTTTTTTTTCCACCATCGGGGCTGTCAGATTTTTTCAAATTTAGCAAAAGTTACGATTTCAGAGAGGGTTTCCTGGACATAGAGGCAGATACGTTCTGATGTGTTCCTGTGCAGAATTACGTAGTAATCCCAAGCATAACGCAATTTAGTTAACACAGATGGTACTGGGTGTAAATGTAGCCTTTCATTTCCTTTAGTGCCACATTTCTATACTGTAGCATTTAATTTCCTTTAGTGTCGCAATGTCTCTACTTTCTATATTGATGAATATGTCAGTTAAGTCACTCTTCGTCCTAGGTCGTACAAATTGTATTCCTACTAATATGTTTTTGTAATGTCTCAGGGTTTGGGTCACCCTATCTCAAGGCCACGAGGGTTTTTTTTCCTGTGGGCATTGGGCAGTTATGAATAATACTTGCTGGCTCGCAGCACCACTTCTCTTGGTACCTCGAATGTGCCCCTCCTGGGCAGTTTAGCAAAATGATTCCTGGGAAATAGTAAGTAGACTGCTAGAATGGATCCTTAGCCAGGAACGTGCTCGCTATGGGCAGCGTGAAGGAATCCTCCTCTGTGCTTGTTTTGTGCGTCAAGGTTTTTGCAGGAGTTCCACTGCTGCAGCTGACTAGCAGAAACGATCCCTAGCTAGGAACGTACCCTCTTTTGACATTGGCGAGGTTCCCTTCGTGCCTGGCCAGGAGTTTTGTTGTGTTTTCTGAGCTCAGCCCCTCCCGGCCCAAGCTCTGTTGTGGACCCTGGAAGGCACCCTGCCTAGCCTGAATCGCCCTCCGCTGTGGGCGGCGGCAGCGAGCCTTTCCTGGCCACGCAGCGCAGTTCTTCCTGCCAGGAGCGCTCACTTGGCAGTCAAGACCCTCATTTTCCAGGCGCTCGCCTGCCATCAGCAGCAACAATTCATAGAAACAGGATACCGCGGACAGGATGTGCAGAGCAGGCGATAAAGAGATCGCATTGTGTTGGTGGATGTGCAGAAGGTCTGGACCGCAAATGTGATGGTCCGGGGGAGCATTTAGGGAGTGCCGCATACACTTCTCCCAGATACTGGAATGCACCCAGCACGAGGGCTCATCTGGATAGTTCGGTCTATGTTCATGTATTTTATTGAAGGTGTTTCTGTTGTATTTGTGAGATCCACACGTATGTCCATTTGGCTTCTTCTGTGCGCTGCTTATTCCGCGTTTCTCCGCCTTCTCATATCTGCCTCCAGTGCTTCCCGCCTTTTCCTCAGCGGTACTTTTTGCTGTTTTTAACACCGCTCTTGATAACTCACGTCCGCCCTTTCCTACCTACGTGCCACCAGGAGAGGGTAGTTTCCCCCGTTTCATGGTAACCACAGGTGGCTGTAGTGATGCTCACTTACTTTCAGTGCGGTCCTCTTTCTTCCCTATGTCAAATGAAGGCGGATTGCAAGAACGCCTCCATTAAAGTACTTCCTTTCTTTCTATGACATATAAACGTAAGGAGGACCCCTGCCATCCTATCTTTATTTGGTATAGAAACAAAAACAGGACTGTCAAAGGCAAGGCGCTTTCCTTAATAATCCACCCTTTGTTTCTGTCTGGCTTTATTGTGCTTGTGCTGCATGCCTTAGTTAACACATTAAACCCAGACCTGTTAGTTTTGCCATCGTTTGGTGATATTTATTGTTACCAGTTTTTTTTATTTATGTACAATGTAATTAAAGTTGCCTTTGGTTCCAACCAGAGGAATAATACAGTGTAACCTCATGCGCTTAGCCGTGTAGTACGTCATTCTGCTTCCTATGGAGTGCTTGCATTAAGGTGCATGAGGGACTGTTTTGCATATGAAAAATACATTCACCAAGCGTTCAGCTGTTAACTCACACATGCATTAAATATGTAAAGCAATCTTTTGTATTTGTTTTTTTACAGCAGTCGTTTTTTTTTTTTTTTACTGTTTTTGTCCGGTCTCCAGTGCAAGCCATTACCTCACTATCTTTACTACAATCATTCCTTTCATTACCACCTCCATTCGAAAATTACTAGTACCATTAGAGCACAGCATTACCATTACCACAGACTGCATTGTGCAAGCCCGTATTTTCATGTTTTACCACATGAAAACAGGACCCATGTGCTTTGACAATGCTCCTTGTAAACTGTGTTTTGTCCCTGGGCCTTTCCTACTTTTGTGGATTGTTTAGCTTTATATTCTAACCTCTATCCTGATGGATAATTCTATCTGCAGATTCCTCACTTGTAGAACAATCGCCAGGCATCGGACTAGATTCGGAAAACTATAAAGACCCGATGACACCGTCAGAGGGCGCTGAACTCAGTCAGTGCTAGAAGTGATGTCAGGCAAATTCTCCTAGGCCATAAATCCCGGCATCAATTCCCTTTTTTCCATACCTTCAATGCGGATCTGGAGCTTCGATTTCTGAGGAAGTTTCTCTCGTAAAAAATCAACATCAGTGGCAAAATGTTTCCTCCCAAAATATCGTGTTTTAAACCCTGTCAGGATTGAGGGGGACAGATGCCCATCACAGACCCCATCTCAATGTTTGTGTTGTCCGTGGTCTGACCATGACTCCAAGGCCTGCTACCCATGCATCAGCATGAACCCCAATGCTATCAAGGAGCGGGAAGCCAAACTCTTTGTGGCCAGGTCAAAGGACCACCACCAGTGCCAGAAGTGTTTCCAACATCGTTCCCGCTCACCATCTTAGTCATCCACCAAGCGGTGGAAACACTACAAAAAGTCAAAGAAGCATTCACGACGTAAGTTGTCCAAATATTCTTCAACTCCCACAGGACATTTGTCCTTGGAATTAGAGTTAGTCAAAATTCTGTCTGTGGCTCCTCTGTGCAGTCCTGCTCCTCCTTAGAGCCCTACTATGGATCGGCCTTCGCAAGAGCCTGTGCCCTTGATGCCGGCTGTAGCTCCTCGTCCGGCGCCACAATTCTCCAAATTCACGGCTCCGGGCTCGGATCCGGTGGCGTTCCTCAACTCCATGTTTGTATTTTCGCCAAGACATCAACACCCTATGGCGCCCCTTTGGGCTCATAGCGTGTCCTCCGGTCTGCCCGCAGTTCTCTTCCCAGTCAGGGGGAATCCTCCTGCAACCCAATCTCAGAGGCCTCCACCTACATGCTTAGAGATTGAGTGGGGACAAGTGACTTCCTTTCAGCTGCTACTTGAGGTGGGAGATATTATTCTATTTGCACGTCAGCCTAGTCTGGCAGATGGAGCAACTTTGGGTGGTGTGCAGACAATGGTGTGAATCTCATGCAGGCCAATTTATCCCAAGCTCTGCAACGTGTGCTTTCCCTTGCCCAAAGGGAATGTGCCATTGACACTGTGAAGAGCTATTCATCAGCCACCTAGTCTGCTTTTCTCTGTCTACCAGGTTAGCCACCCTTGTTTGAGTACCCTGTTATACATTCCCTTAAGGGCCTAACTAATCTTTCTCCTCCCTCTCCCGTCATGGTGCCTCAGTGGGACTTAAATCTGGTTCTTAGTTTTTTGATGGGGGCTATGCTTGAACCCCTACCCAGCTGTACCCTTTGTATGTTGACCCTCAAAGTGTTTCAAAGTTGCTATCAAGTCTGCTAAATGGGTCAATGAGTTGCAAGCCCTTAGCTGTCACTCTCTGTTCATCTCCTTTTTTTCCAGGCAAGTTGGTGTTGTGAACCAGGGCTGCTTTCCTTCCTTAGGTGGTCACTCCCTTCTGCCTTGCCCAATCTATTACCCTTCTGACGTTTTACCCTCTACTTCATCCTACGAAGGAGGAGGAACGGTTGCATTGGTTGGATCCTAGGCGGCTGGTTAATTATTACCTGGACCCACATCAAGGAATATTAGTCATATGATCAGCTTTTCATGGCTATTGATGCAGGAAGGGAAAGGCTGTCCAGAAGAGGATCTTATCCTGTTGCATCATCCTCTACTTTAAGACCTGCTACACCCTAGCCCATAAGGAGCTGCTTGAAAGGATCAGGACCCATTCCACCAATGTCAAGTCCACCACTTCTTCTGTAGCTTGGGGTGTCCCTATTGTGGAGATTTGTAAGGTGTCAACGTGGGGTCCTTGCATACTTTTGTCTTAAGCATTATTGTCTTGATGCAGAGGTATGCAGAGATGGCTCTTCGCCAGATCCATCTTGCAAAATGTTTTGGTCTAAAATCCCCCATCGACCCTCCTCTTAGGCAGGGTATTGCTGAGAAATCTGTCCAAGAGTTGCAGAATCTGCAAGTAGAAATATCCATTAGAAGAAAATGTTACTTACCTTCGGTAACTAACTTTCTGGTCGATACTCGATCTACCTGCAGATTCCTCATCGATCCGACACGCCCTCACCCTGTTTGATGCAAGACTTATAGGGAAAGTTAATTCAGAACCCGGCTACAATTATATTGGTACGGCAATTTCTTGAGATTTTAATCTCATCTCTCTCTCTCTCTCTCTCTCTCCCTCTCCCTCTCCCTCTCCCTCTCCCTCTCCCTCTCCCTCTCCCTCTCCCTCTCCCTCTCCCTCTCCCTCTCCCTCTCCCTCTCCCTCTCCCTCTCCCTCTCCCCCTCCCTCTCCCCCTCTCCCTCTCCCCCTCCCCCTCCCCCTCCCCCTCCCCCTCCCCCTCCCCCTCTCCCTCTCCCCCTCTCTCTCTCCCCCTCTCTCTCTCCCCCTCTCTCTCTCCCCCTCTCTCTCTCCCCCTCTCTCTCTCCCCCTCTCTCTCTCCCCCCCCTCTCTCTCTCCCCCTCTCTCTCTCTCTCCCCCTCTCTCTCTCTCTCCCCCTCTCCCCCTCTCTCTCTCCCCCTCTCTCCCCCTCTCTCCCCCTCTCCCTCTCCCCCTCTCTCCCCCTCTCCCTCTCCCCCTCTCTCCCCCTCTCCCTCTCCCCCTCTCTCTTTCTCTTTTTCTTTCTCTCTTTCTCCTCTCCTCCCCCCCCCCCTCCCCCTTGAAAAAAGGAGGGAAACTGACGTCAATTCGCCTGAGCATGCCTTATGGCCTCTGATGCATCGCCTGACGTCACTTCTGGGGTCGACTGAGCCCATCATCATGTCTTTGAAATTTTCTGGACCAGTCTAATATATGGTATTGTTCTACAGGTGAGGAATCAGCAGGTAGATAGAGTATCCACCAAAAAGATTGCTACTTTCTTCCAGCATATCTAATTGTATGCATTGGAAGTACATTAGTAAAGGTGAGCGTTCTAGTGACTACTCTGGCTCCTTCATTCTGTAATAAAATTAAAATAGCAAAACTTCCATGTTTAGAGTGGCCATTGTGTAAGTGTAATAATCAACGGGGAGGGAATGAGAAGCTGTGATCCATCCGGCTTCCAATGGCTAGTACAAATAATCAAGTTGGGGGAGAATGGATCACTTGTCCTGTGAAATCAGGGTCTTTGTTGTTACGTAACCTTATAAAAAACCCTCATGTAAGTACACAGGTCGGGGGCTGTATATCTTGATTCTCCGCCTCAGTGTACTGTCACAGCATCATCATAGGGTTTCTTTTTTGTATATATGCTGTCCTCCACCTGGAGGTAGACCAACTGATTTGCCAGTAGTGTCCAGATATCAAAGAAGAGAGGGACGTGCAAGTGCTCATGTGTGGTGAACTTTAAAATTCCCTACTTCACTCTAATGCGGTAAAACTTTATTAGAAAAGAGGGTGAATTGGGAAATTAAAAGGAAAGGCGTGGTGCGTGTGTAGACCAAGTTACTAGTCTACCGCACTAATAGGTAAACATGTTTCAGCCTTCTTGCGTTTTCTTGAGGCTTTTGTCAGGACAGATGTAGGCTCATTCTGCCTCCTAATGAGTGGTTGAAAAGCCACTTCTGTGTTAATTTTTAGTCAGATCTGTCGTATCTGAAACTTTGAAACTGCCGTAGTTTGGTTTCCTCGGGGCACTGAAGATCGAGTAAGGAACCTGCTTCGGTCCTTCCTGGTGTACGACTTGTGCTGTCTCTAATCGCGGTGTCCCGTGTCAGGCGGAGGACAGCATATATACAAAAAAGAAACCCTATGATGATGCTGTGACAGTACACTGAGGTGGAGAATCAAGATATACCGCCCGACCTGTGTATTTATATGAGGGTTTTTTATAAGGTTACGTAACCACAAAGACCCTGATTTCACAGGACAAGTGATCCATTCTCCCCCAACTTGATTATTTGTGTTAGAGTGGAGTTTGCCCACGTCATTTGTAAAGAAATTGAACAAAATCGGTGCAAGCATACAATCTTGCCTAACTCCAGTATTTACCAGAACTTCAGGTGTACATTCACCTTTTGGGCCAGATCTTAACTTTTTAGTGTTCCAATCAAGGGGATGAAGGGGTCCCATTGATGTTCCCCTTCCAGTCAGGGTGTGCTCACCCTGCCCCTTTATATTTTTTTAATTGATTTTCAGATGGCAGGGACCAAGTCCCAGAGTCTTCTAATGGCTGCCACAACCTATTGTTCAAGTTGTGGCCAGCCAAGCAGCGTTTACTAGTCACCTTTAAAGTGGCCAATCAGAGCATATCTGGACACTAATATTCCAGATACTAAGAATTTATTGCAAGACCTAACTATACCAACTCCCCACAGTCAATGGCTGTTGGCCGGCCACCTACACAACTCCAGAAGACACTAACCATCCCAACCCTTCCCAGCCCCCTTTTTAAATTATTTTCCTGATTCCACAGGACTCCTGCAGGGATCCAGGGCGCTGCACTGGCGCCTGTGGGATCGCAGTGCACCAGAAAGTTAACTTTTTTGTACTTTGACCCTGGGCCATCCACCAGATTCAGGGAGGCAGGGTGCCTCTTGTGTAGGTTGAAGTCTACCAGTCTGGTTTGCTAACAACTTCTTGTAGGTATTCTGAATGCTTCCCCAGGAATGCATTCCAGGCATTGCTTACCATTGGCTTTGTGGTTTGTCACTCACAGTTGCTTACTTTCTATTTGCTAGCTTTATTTGTTTTAGGCTGCCCAGCTATTGTTCCTCCCTCCTGTGGAGCATACCCTGTTAACTGTATTCTTTCACAAACCCGCTTTTAATAAATAGTCCTTTAAATCTTGTTCTCATATTGTAACATATACAGTTCTTTTAAAGACAGAGGTCAAATGTCAGGCTCGGTCTTTCGAGTGAGCCTGGTGTTTACTTTTCTTTTTCTGACTTCAAAGTGAGAGGATTTATGTGACTATCTTGCTGTGAAAGGAAATACTTTTTCTAGCTCACAACAAAACTTAAATGTCTGTAAATTAACTGTACTAATTCGGATATATATTGAAATATCAGCACAGTTAATTTACGGACATTTAAGGTTTTTTGTGTGCTAGAACAAATCATTTCTTTAACTGAAAGATGGTCACAAATCCTCTCCCTTTGAAGTCCATAAAAGAAAAGTAAACACCAGGCTTACTCGAAAGACAGACTTCAGAGTTACTATAAAAAAGTGCTTCATTTGTAACTTAACTAATTCGGATATAAATTAAAATATCAGCAAAGTTACAAATGAAGAACGTTTTTATAGTATTTCTTAAGTGTGCTGGAAACAAATATTTGAATACGATCAAAACACATCAGTACACTGTGTGATGGAATTTCCTCACATTATCGTTTGTGTACAGTAAAACTGTATGTCTGTGCATATGTAATGGTAATTTCAATTGACAATGTGTTGTCTGTAATGGCAGTGTGCTACCACACCATGCACCTTCCCCTCTACACCACTCCACTGTAATACACTCTGCCTCACAAATCTATTCCTTGCCATGCCATTCTACGAAGCAACGCTCCACTCTACGACAAGCCACTACATTTCACTCCACTACACTCTAGGTCCCTTCAATCTACCCCACTCCACTAAGGCCCCCTCCAGTCCTCTCCAACCTACCCAACTCCAATCCACTGCACCCCACTCCACTCAATTCCAAACGACCCCACTACAATCTACCACACACCACCCCTGTCGACCCAAATCTACGCCACTACAATCTACCCCGTTTCTCTTCAGTCTGCCCCTCTGCCCAGTTTCTCCCTCCCCAGTCTGCCTGGTTTCTCCCTCCCCAGTCTGCCTGGTTTCTCCCTCCCCAGTCTGCCTGGTTTCTCCCTCCCCAGCCTGCCTGGTTTCTCCCTCCCCAGCCTGCCTGGTTTCTCCCTCCCCAGCCTGCCTGGTTTCTCCCTCCCCAGCCTGCCCGGTTTCTCCCTCCCCAGCCTGCCCGGTTTCTCCCTCCCCAGCCTGCCCGGTTTCTCCCTCCCCAGCCTGCCCGGTTTCTCCCTCCCCAGCCTGCCCGGTTTCTCCCTCCCCAGCCTGCCCGGTTTCTCCCTCCCCAGCCTGCCCGGTTTCTCCCTCCCCAGCCTGCCCGGTTTCTCCCTCCCCAGCCTGCCCGGTTTCTCCCTCCCCAGCCTGCCCGGTTTCTCCCTCCCCAGCCTTCCCGGTTTCTCTCCAGTCTTTCTCTCCAGTCTGCCCCGTGACAATCCAATCTGCCCGCTTTCTCTCCAGTCTGCCCCGTGACAATCCATTCTGCCCCGTTTCTCTACAGTCTGCCCCGTTTCTCTACAATCTGCCCCGTTTCTCTCCAATCTACCCCTCTTCACCCCTCCACCCCAAGCTAATCCTCTCCACCCCAATGTACCCTGCTCCAGTCTTCCCCACTCCACTGCAGTCTACCCCATTCCACTTCAATCTCCCCTGTCTACTTCAGTCACATCAACCAGACTCCACTCGACTCCACTCCACCCGACTCCAGTCTACCTCGACCTATCCCACTCCAGTCTATCCCAATGCAATCTACCCACTAACTTATAGCCATGCTGAACAGCAACTACACTGGTGTACAACATGGCTAAAGTACTTTGCCAGATCCAATAGCTCTCGCATTGGCGAGGCCTATTGGCTTTGCCAAAGTTTGTTATTTTCAGGACATATGGACAGAGTCCTATAATAGTGGCCCCTTCAATTTTTTGGGGGGCGGTCTCTAACTTGCAGCTCGTTGGTTCGCATTTTTACCTTTCTGCGTGTGGATCTGTTGCACCTTGCCATTTTTCGGTTTCATGGGGGTGGATGTGTTTCCATCTGGCATCTTGCCTGCATTGTTTAATTGGTTGCTCTGTTTTACACAAGTCGCTCATTCTGTACGTGGTTCTGTATGTTCCATTAATGCTACATTTAAAGATCCACCGGCAGAGCTATACGGCCCCCTCCGACATGAGGCCTCAGCCCCGCAGGGCACCCCTGCAGCAGAGTGGGACACGTACCCCCTCCGACCTCCAGAGCTGCTGGACGAGGGAGCGTCAGAATGCTTTTGTGTCTGTAACATTCAGAGGAAAGTCGGGCAGGATGACAGCAGCTGTGACCCTGAGAGGGGTGTGGGTCTCTTTGTGGGCGGGAGGGGGAGGGCTATCTCTCACAAAGGGATGGGAGATGAGTAATTGTTCATCCCACTGTGGCTTTGTTAGTGGGAGTTGAGATATGTGCAGACACTGTGGATTGTGCACAGGAAATAGAGCCGAGGTTTTCAGAGAGGACAAAGCGGCTGGAACTGTGCAGTGTGTGCCGCCCGTCCCTGCTTCCAGGGCCCGAACCCGCAGCGCACGTCGGACTAGGAGGATCCTGCCGGTCGGCGGTACAGATCCCTTCGCCCCACAGCAGCTCTGGCGTCGCCGCGCGGCTGTGCGCGTGGCAGCGGTGCTGCTGTAGTGCTGACATGGTGACAGTGTCCCTTGGTGGTCTATTCCGCAGCTATCCAGGGCTCTCTCAGCTGGTCCTGTCCTAGGCTTTTGTGGTGCCGTCGATGTGCCCTATCTATGGATGGTGCAGGGATGGGGCGATGCAGACGTATGTTGTGATTGCACCACGCAGAGTTTGTGGGAGATCGACCTCTGGGTGTGGCGACTTTTCACTGCAGATCATCGCATTCTTTCGAACGTCTGTGGCCCTGGAGAGTCCGCTCAAGGTATGGTACCTTTTAAATTAGGTCTTATAGAATGCTTCTACTCGTTGGTCTCCTTAGTGGAACAGACATATTCTTCATATATGCTGTGAGATTCCGAACTACTGTCCTGTGCACATTTTGTCTCAATAGTTTGCGTTTACTAAGGAAAGTAATAATTTCCCTGTCGCAGCTACTTACCTGTGTGCAAGGAGATTGCTTTGCACACAGTGCAATTCAATGGTAGTTTACTTTTGACTGCTATGGTTTATTCGTGTTTCTCGGGTGCCTTAGCTTGACTATGATAGTTTACCTGCCAAGCTTCCCTTTAGTCAACTCTGGTTATTTTGCCATTACACATACTAGCAAGTTAGTCTTTGTCTACTGCAGGATGTAAATGTAAATTGTATTTAATTAGAGCGTATTACCCCTGATGAGGCATTAAAGCGCTTTGCGGCGAGTAGCACTTTATCCGTGACCCAAAGTTAGAGGTAAATAGGTTGTTTATCTACGATTTTTTGCCTTTGTATACGTTGTCTCTGGATATTTCGTTTTTCTTTGCTTTGGATAGTTCGTATTTCTCCCTTACTTTAATTTTGGATAATAATTGTCGTCCCTGTGTGACAGATGCTGAAAACTGTGAACTTCTGAACAATGCTTGAGAATGAAATACTCGGGTTAGAAGTAAAGTAACTAGCCTTTATACATGGCTAGTTTTAGTAGTTAGCCTGTTATCAATCACTTATTACTATGCATCAATACCAATTTTTCAGCACGTAGTATTAAAAAGCACAGTAGGTTAAGGGTCATATAAAGCGTCATGGAGTGAACAAGCTTAAGGTATAGTTGGATGAGGACAAAGTAGCGTTTCAGAGATGTTTTGAAGGCATGCAGGAGCTACGTCGCCCAGTTCTAGAAGAACCTGGCGGGGTCTGCACTGCGGGTTCAAATATGGCACAGGACTATCATCTTAAAGCGGGGCAAAGAAGGTGAAAATAAAGATGTGAGGTGCGTCTGGGGTGGCGGGGTTTAATGGTTGGACAACACTTTTGGGCTTACGGGAGGAGTAAGTGGTTGCCGGCAGTAGGAACTACAAAGGTGAAGCGGTCAGCAAAAAACAGAGTTTAGATCAAGACGGGAACGCATCCTGGCACCTCTGTTTATTCTGTGCCTTGCAGAATCACCGGACCAGTGTTATAAGAGTAGTCTAGAGCGTCAGTGTTGTATTTCGGCTGTATGAATGCTGTGATTAGTCTGCAGTGAATTTGTTCAGCATATTAAAACCATTTTCTCTACCCAAGGAAATCATGTCATTTAAATACCATTTATTCACCTTGGCTTATTCAGTCAGTAGTTCTTTGGGGATTTGGTCCTCTTTGCAATTGAAAAAACATTTCTAATACTTCACTTAGGCTGGGAAACAATAGCTATTCAGGGAAGATGAGCCATCGTTAGTTCTATAAAAATGTTTAAAAGCGAAAGACATTCAATGGCCCATTTCTTAATTAGAAATAGGAACATGCTAAAGCAGAAATTGAATTGACGAGCTATGCATTTGTAATGGGAAAACATGTTTTTTTATAACGATCAGTGGCTACAAATGATGCATATTATTACGCAGGAAAAGATGCAACCTTTTTGGAAGCTGGTCACAGAGGGATCATGGTTTTCACTACAGCTAGGACTCCCCTAAGTTGCAGAAGAGACATGGTTTGTGTAGTAATGACATACACAAAGGAGGGAGGTAACTTGTCTTTATTCACCATCTCCTCTTCCACCATCAACTCTCTCTGCCAGATAGGATCCTCCTAACACTCTAAGTTGAACCTCCACATTGACTGTAAGGAAGTACTATTATGCTGCAGGGGTGGGGGAAGTGCAGTATCAACTAGGATAGGTGGCGTAAACCTATTGATAGATTTCGTTAAGTACATTAAAGAAATGAGCAATCAAATTACAACAGTTTGCTATAATTGCTAACCGTATGAAACAGAAAACTGAGTGGAAGTCAAGCGTTTTATTTGTGAATTTGATATTTGCATGCAGTATGGTGCTCTACCAGACCAATGTCTGGGCGCCGGGAATGGTCATGATATACAAACTAGAAATTATGTGGGTGAATTATCAAATCATATGGAGGAAACCGTTCTGCCCTTTTCTAGAGTGACCACGAGTGTGTCTTTGGCAGTGTAAGACTTTAAACTGCTATCCAGTAACATGAAGTAGCTAGAGATACTGGTAGATAGGTGTCTCATGTGAGTAGTTGTAGACTACTTAGAACATTTAATGGTTAGAATCACTCATGACTAGACCACATGTTTTGACTTACACCTCACTCTCTGGGGCAGAAGCAGGTGATGAAATTGGGGGATGGCACCCTACTGTAATTACCTACTAAGTATTTAACCCTGCCAATCCTGATGTATACTGACCAGGAGGCAGATTAATGAATCAAGTCTATTATATGGGCCCGAACGAAAGCACAACTTAAACCTACTAAATTCAACAGGACTACTACATCAGATGATCTAAAATTGCGGAATATGGAATTGTATCACTTAGCACACCAGCACATACAACTGATATGACTGGCGCCATCACATTTTTCCACTCATTTTGGGCTAAAATTGAGAGTTTCTGTCTGGGAAATTCTCATGGCTTAGATGTACTATACCTTAAGAATATCAAACATACAAAAGGTGATGGGAGGAGTGGTTGCAATAAGTATAACCACTGGCAATCGCTCGGGCAGCATTCCAAATCCTTGTTCTTTTGCCCACTTTCCTATACTGCAAGAAGACCTTGCTGTATAAGGACACGTCACCATCATTTTTGTGATACTGATGACTTGGGTATCAATGTACAAGAAGCTGAGGGTGGCAGGTTTACAAATATGGTGCGCTGGTATGGCATCATGTGGGATTACAAATTGGTAATGCCCAATTCTGCTGTCAATAATGGTACTCTAGAGTAATTCGAACACTGGCAACATTCTATTTGGAATAACTTTGGCACCCGTTGATGAATCTTCGCGAAATTTTCAAAAATTTTGGCCAGCTCCGGTCCGCTCCTATCCTGAAAGTCTCGGGATGATTCGTGTAGCGGGGGCTGAGAAAAAAGGGGGTCCCAAAACGTGTTTCCCTCATGCAGTTTCCCATAGGACCTTTAGCCGCAGCTACAGCCCGAACTGCTGAACGGAATTACACCAAATTTGGCAGAAAGGTAGACCTTGGTTCAGAGCCGTGCCTTTTGCTTAAATGGTGTAAATCCGTTCAGTAGTTCCTTAAAGAATCAAAATCACATATATATCTGGGCGGAGCCTAACCACACATCTCCTTGTGAGATCTGATTGGCTGTCAGTACTTCATCCAGGAAGTGTTGGCAGCCATCTTGGGACCAATATACATGATAGCACCTCATTAAAAAGCATTGCAGTTAATAAAGGTTTTAAGACTTTAGTTACATTATAAATCATTTGTTGATGGTATCATACTCATTTTAGGAATTGTGGTGTATTCTAAGGTGATTTTACCATGTGAAAAAGCCTTCTGCTGTGATATCATGAATCATGTTTGAGAGAAAACTATTTTCTCATGCTTTTCCCACAGAGGTTTGGAAGGTGATCTATAAGCTAAACTGAGAGCATATTTTCTGTAAATTCACATGATCTTTCTCAGTCATGTGAGAATGAAGTCTGACATTCTCAGTAAAGC
This sequence comes from Triturus cristatus, assembly GCF_964204655.1. Taxonomy (NCBI): domain Eukaryota; kingdom Metazoa; phylum Chordata; class Amphibia; order Caudata; family Salamandridae; genus Triturus; species Triturus cristatus. The sequence continues at coordinate 813,805,507 of NC_140583.1, read as the reverse complement.
ATGTACATCCAACAAGGGCAGAGACTGTCAGTTGATTCCTTTGTGTTCTACTACAGCTTCCCAGAGTGTTCTAAAGAACAACTAGAGCGTTAACAGTCCTACTTATGACAAACGTATTGCACACCTGAAGCCATCTTGATTGGAATAAAGTGGTAACTCTTAAAACATTTAATTTAAAAAGGAACAGAAGGGGGTTCATTTTGCTATAGAAAGTATGATTAGTGCTGCAGAAAGAAAAATTAGGGCACATTTTGACTTCTCAAATCCTCTTCTATTTCATCAAAAAATTCTGACATGCAGACTGAAAAATGCACTTTCAATACCAGCAGCAGACTTCCCTGGTGAGCAGTAGCTTTACTACAGTGATCTAATGAACAACTAGAGTGCTAACATTCAGAATTCATGGCAAATGTGTGATACATCTGAATGCCTTCTTGATGGAACCAAAGTAAAAAACTGAAAGTATTTCCTACTGAGGAGACTGCAGTAAATGAGGAAATTAGGAAACTTCATAACAAATAAATCTCCCAAGATGGCCACCAGAGACAAAAGAGCCCACATGCAGCACAAATATCACCCAGATGTAGCCCAGTGACAGAAGTGTGCAAAACACTTATTTGTGTTTTTGCAGTTTTATATAGTGCAGACTTGCCAGGTATTGGAGTGCTTTACATGAGCATTGGTTACATCACACAAGATCAAATTCATTTTGGTTGTAGAACTGGGGAGATTAAGTGATTTGACCAGAATCACAGAATGTTGAGCTGAAGCAGAAACTCCAACCTTGTTCCCCAGTTGCAAAGTCTGCAGCTCTGGAAGTAACACCACATCCTCTCCCCTAAGTGCAACATTTAATCAAGTGGTCAACTGGATAAAAAAACATAAAGATAACAAGTAATTTAAAAGTGCTTTGTCGCTATTTGAAAACTCAAAAAATATGTCCTTATTTTAGTTTTTTAGAGCACTAACCATAATTTTGATGCAAATAAGACCCTCTCATATATGTAATTTCTAAAGGAAATGCTCTAGGTATTACAGTTTAATTACATCAAGATGACATCAGGCGTTCCACACTTTTGTAATAAATATAGAATGTTAGCAATCTAGTTGTTCATTAGGATACTGTTGAGAGGCAGAGGCCAGGGGCACGGACTCTGAAAATTGAACACAGGTAGGAGGGTGCCGAGGCAACAATTTGACCACACTGGGCAGGCAGGAAGGACAGTGGCAGCACAACAGACTATGGAGGGCAGTGGAAAGGGGAGCAGGGGCAACAAACCAACAATACAGGACTGGCAAGAGAGGCTGTGGCAATATAATAGACCATTGTGGGCAGAAAGAAGAGGCAGTGGCAGTACAACAGACCCGATTCAGCTAGTAAACGTCCAATGTTTTTAAGCTCAAATGGGCTTTATTTGATCTGTCTCCTGTCTACAATCTCCTCTTTTTCAATGTAACTCAAAGGGGAAAATCAATACCCCAGTTTTAAAAAAAAAAAATCTCCCTCTTACCAAGTTCAAAATGTTCGCACGTATGGTACATTGGATCATGGAAGGCAGGAGGAATTGGGGTAGGGACATGGATAACAGAGAACAGGAGGGACATGGAGAGGTGCACCAAACTGACCCTACAGGGCAGGCATCAGGGTTTGCAGCAGCACAATACACCACACAGGACATGCGGGACGGGAGTGCAGCACAACAATCCATAGAAAGCAATAGGGAGGGGACCGGACCATGCACATGGACAACAGAGAACAGAGGGGAAAGAGGCAATGGTAGCTAGCTGATCATAATGGACAGGAGAGAAAGTTGCAGCATAACAGACCATAAAGGGCAGGAGGGACGGATCGGGGGCATTACAATAGAACAGACAGGCCAGGAGGGAGGGAATAGGGGTCTGCACATGGAAACAGAGAGCTAGGGGCAAGGGGGCAGGGCAGGAGCAGCAAAATGACCATGGAGGTCAGGCAGGATGGGCACTAGAAACAAGACACACCATGGAGAGCAACAATGAGACTATGGTGGCATACACACAGACCATGGAGAGAAGGTGGGAGGGGGTCAGGGGCAGCTAGCTGACCACACAGGGAAGGTGGGAGGGGCCGTGGCAGCACAGAAGACCATTCATGGCAAGCGGAAGGGTTAGTTGCAGCACAATGGCTATGATGGGCAAGAAGGAGGGCACAGGGGCATGCACAAAGGACCATGGAGGATAGAAGGGAGGGTCAGGACCTGGGCACAGACAAGAGAGTTCAGGGGAAGGGGCCTTACAACAGACCGCGTGGGGCAGGCAGGAGGAGCAGTTGCAGCACAACAGACCAGGGAGGGTAGAAGGGTGTGGCGGTAAAATGGACTATGGAGGACAGGAGGAAGGGGATAGGGGCATGGCATGTGGACAGGCAGGGTGGAGGTGGCAGGGACAGGTTACAGTCATCTGACAATGCTAGGCAGGTGGGAGGGGAGTGGCAGCTCAACAGAACACTCAGAGTAGATAGGAGTGGCAGGTCCATGGAACATGGTGGGCAAAAAGGATGGAGCAGGGGCATGCACAAAGACATCGGAGGGCAGGGGGAAGGAGAATAGGGTCAGCAAGCTAAGCACAGAGGCTAAGCAGAAGGACAATGATGCGGCATAGAATTGGGCAATGGAGGTCAGGAGGAGTGGACTGGTACATCATGCTAAATGGAGGGCAGTGGCAGCACATCAGACCATGCATGGCAGGAGGGAGGAGGCTAGTCCATGGATTCAGACAACAGAGGATAGGGAGAAGGTGGAAAGGGCAGCAAGCTAACTGTTCAGAGAAGGTAGTTATTAGGAACTTTATTGTTTTTAAAATGTGTGTCTGTGCGAACTACTTAAAATATGAACAAGTATGCAGCATAATCTCACTTTTATTCAGGAAGAAGAGGACGTTTGTGACTGTGACTCCGGGCTCACTTGGCAGCAACACCCCCTGACCCTCCACCCCCCATCGCAAAATGTAATGCCCGTGAAAAGGGTAGGTGAACGCAGTGTTATATTGAACATAGTCCTGAGAGCACGATTGAAAATGAAAACTAGATATAGTGTATGGTATAAACTATGCACCAAAAAGTGTGATATAAGATGAACCGGGCGTGAAATATAATATGCAATACATTGTGCACAGTGACAGATTTATTGAAGAGCGTGAGATAGCACAGGCACTAGCGCGTGCTATGCGATATGCGCCTTGGAGTGTAATATGCACAGGACAGTGTTGTGTAACCTAACTAGTCTCTAGAGTTGTAACATAAAATATGTGCTGGGGAGTGTAACGTTGCATATGCACTGTGACAAAGATATGGATCCCAGATTGTAATATGTATGGCATAGCGCTGTGCGTTATAACATAGGTATCGAGGAAGGCACGTTAGATGGAGCAATATAACCCGTGCGAAGGCAAGTGTGGCATGACATATTCACGGGGTGGTGTTACAGTGCACATGGGCTAGAGAGTGTCATAGCATACGCACTAGCTGGTGGAATACAACACAGAGGTGTGTGGCACTCGGCGGGCACTGGTGGGTGTAACACAGCATTGGGCTCAGCCAGGAGCACGCTGTGACTCTTAAGTCAGGTTCGTCTCCTTTCCAGAGAGTAAAATAAAAAGTATTACACATCCGGCGGTGGGTGTGTTTTATTAACCGTGAGGGGGGTTTCTTGCATAGTTTGGTCGAATTTTTGTCGAATCCCCTTTGAATGGCTTGGTGTGCGCGTGTATTAAATGTGCCCGTCAATAGCTACCCATGTTTGTATAAATAAATGACAAGGGTGTCTATTTGGAGAGTACCCACCGGCGGGGGCTCCGGGATTAGGCACGGTAGAGCGTCAGACACGTCAGAGCTTCACTAGCGGTGTAAATACATTCCACGTGGAGTTATTCTATGCATAGTCTCCTTTTAATGAATATCACACAAATCGTCAGGTGATAGGTACATACGGTTTGTCCAGCATGTCCTAGGTGTTTCTATAAATATATATTTTTTTAAAATAATTTAAAAAAAGGCCGGCCCCAGGGGATGGGGTCCCCGGGGTCATAAGTGGCCTGAGGAGAGGGGCAACGCAGCGCCCCTCCTAAAGAATTTTTTTTAAAAAGCCATACCCCGAGGGTTGGGGTCCCAGAGGCCGATTAAGGCCTTGGCCGGGGGACCATGCGGCCCCCTTCCAATTTTTTGTTTTTCAAAAAAAAAGTTAGGGGGCAGGCCCTGGGGGATGGGGTCCCCAGGGCCAATAAATTAGAAAAAGGGGGGCCACACAGCACCCTTCTTAAAAAAATAAAAGATCAGCATCGCGCCGGAGGCCACGCCCCCTTCTTGCAGCACTCTGCAAACGCGCCCCCTGGCCAGTTGTAAGCTGAGGAGTTAAATTCCCTTCAATTCTGAGGGTCCCCGAGGGCCAACTAGCCCAGCAGATATCTCCAGTATGCGCCAGGAAGCTGCGTTGCAGACAGGTGTTCTGAGGCCACGCCCCTTTTTACACCTCTCTGCAACGCAGTTCTGTGGTGCTTACTGGAGGTACTTAGTGGGCTAGTTTGACCCTAGGGACCCTTGGGATTCAAGGGGACTTAACTCAACTTAGAACGGCCACAGGGGGCGTTTACACAGTGGTGAAGGGAGGGGACGGGGCCTGAGGTGACGTGTGCAAACACGCCCTGTGGCGCGTTTTAAGTTGGGGAAATAATTCCCTTTCAATCCTGAGGGACCCTGGGAACCAACTAGCCCACCAGGTGCTTCCAGTAAGCGCCACTGCGCTGCGTTGCAGAGAGGTGGTGCAGGCCGTGCCCCTTTTTACACCTCTCTGCAATGGCCCTTACTGAAGGTACCTAGTGGGCTAGTTGGACCCTAGGGACCCTCAGGATTCAAATGAACTTAATCTCCCAACTAAAAATGGCCACAGGGCGTGTTTACATAATGGTTAAGGGAGGGGATGGGGCCTGAGTTAACGTGTGCAATCGCGCCCTGTGGCGCGTTTTAAGAGGTAGTTTTAATTCCCCTGCCCTATTATATACTAGGGGCTTACAGAGGAGGTTATGCTAATCACAGGGGGACCCCAACGCATAGTGTTCCCTAGTGTATGTAGGTGTTTTCACTGTATTCTAAGTGTCTTTTAACATAGCACTGGCTCTAGGACTGGTTAGTCAGACTCAGTTACCACCAGTATCCGTCTGAAAAAGTTGAGGGTACAGGATGATTTTGCAACAAGGCTTCTTTCCGCTCTTCTGTTTGTTCTTTCTGCAAGTTATCCTTCTTCCTTCACTTTTCTTTGTCTTTGAGGACTTCTGTTGCTTCTTTCTGCATTTTTTTTTCTTTCTGTGCGTTTTTTCTTCTTTCTTCACATGTCCTATCTCTGTAGGCATAGTTAGAAATTAGCATTTAAAAAACCTTTGAAATTCACTGAAAAAACCATAGGTTTCAGACACGTTATAGTTAGGAATTAGCATTTAAAAAACCTGCGGGCGCACGAGTTATAGTTAGCTGAACTAACTATAACGGGGGTATTACAATGGTTTTGCACGAGTGAAAAGTCCAGCTAACTATAACGCCCCTGAAACCTATGGTTTTTTCAGTGAATTTCTAAGTTTTTTTTAATGCTAATCCCCAACTATAACGTGTGTGTGTGTGTGTGTGTGTGTGTGTGTGTGTGTGTGTGTGTCTCTGTGTGTGTGTGTGTGTGTGTGTGTCTCTGTGTGTGTGTGTGTGTGTGTGTGTCTCTGTGTGTGTCTGTGTGTGTCTGTGTGTGTCTGTGTGTGTCTGTGTGTGTCTGTGTGTGTCTGTGTCTGTGTGTGTGTCTGTGTGTGTGTCTGTGTCTGTGTGTGTCTCCTCGTCACAACGGTTTCGGAGTCAGCCCGTCAAAACACCACCAAGGATAACATCAAACTGAGGCCCAATGCTGGAACGAGAGGCTTTTATTCAGGCGTTTCGCAGCACAGCATGCTTCCATATTCAGGCGTTTCGGCGTTCAAGCCTTGCTCACAGATGGAAGTAAAACATATAATTAGCAAAGTGCGTAGTACAAGTCCCACAGTGCATTGCGATAATTCTTACAGGTAACAATTTGGAAGTCTTCATATTCTTTCTCCTGTGAATTCAATACTCTTGTATCACAATCGCACTGTTGTTGGTGTGGGTTTGTAAATAAACACAAGTCAGGTGAGTTGGTAATCCTTAAGTGTTGCAATCAATGTGCCTGAAGCAAACCCCACTTGCCAGCAAGATTGTAGAGGGATATAAACCATCACAAATCCCTACCATTACGTGCACTCTTTTAGCTTTTTAGCTTTCCTTTGTAGGCTGGGGCACGTACGTTTTGAATACAGACACCACATTCTCCGATACCGGAGCCTCTGACCCTTCAGGGCGGCCTCAGAACAACGGGCTCGGAGTCAGCCCGTCAAAACACCACCAAGGATAACATCAAACTGAGGCCCAATGCTGGAACGAGAGGCTTTATATATATTTATATTTTCCCCACAGTCACATTTCGGCGGGGAAAGACGAGCCACTCCAGTTTAGTCGAGTAAGTGTATTTCGACCTCTCTCGGGGTCTTGGTCACATGACCTGTTCCTTAATCCAGGAAGTAATATGGAGGTCTGAATCTGCACGTCACAGGGTGCACAGTTAACAGTGAAAAAAGACTGTTTTACAGCAGTTTTTGGAAATATACAGTTTGTTAAAATAAACACAACAGTGATGCACAATTCATTCATTGTAAAATAGTCAAATGTGGTTCATCAAATCCTTCAATTGATACAGTGTGAGCAGATTAAATTATAATAAAATACAGGTTTGTAGAGTGTGTCTAGTGTCGTGGACGGTGGCATTTGACGTTCAGAAAGACTATAGTAGTGTTTGTTTAGATGTACAAATATGTGTCTGTCGTGGTGACTGTTAAGGGAAACCATTGCACAGTGAAGGTATAGTACATATACATTGCTAGTCCTCTAGTTGTGATCACCATTATGTTTAGTGCGCCATGTATCTTTATGAGAGTTATATAACGCTTCATGGTTGTGTGAGAGAGTGACACGGATCTGGGTGTAGTACCCATTGTCCATGAACTATATCATTATTGTGTTAGTGGTTTACTCATAGAGCAGTGGCTCGACTAAGACAATGGATTCCCGTTGTTTGTGCTCTTATTGATATCCGTGGCTATCCTTCACTCCGGTTATGTTCCCTACAATCTGTGTGGCTATATAAAAAAACATAAAGACCAAACAGAACGTTCGAGTTCATATCAGATAGAATTGGCATACATATATTCGGTCACCCGCAAGACAAATAGTAGTGCTGAAAGTGAAATCATTGTCTTCCAACATATAGTACATCTTAATGCCACAACCCATCTTCTTTAATTTTATGATCCATCAATTATCTACTTTGGACATCGTATCAAAGTAGGGGAGAGGATGGGGTATACACAATCATTAATAACACAGTCTAAAACAAATTAGAAGAGGAAACTGTTAATATATAAAATGTATTCAAAGATTCCTGAATTCATGTTCAACCGGGCCCGGCTAAAAATCGTCAAATATTCACAAGTGTGAGTGCTACTCCTCATCATTATTCATCTCTATTGTAAATATGCTGCCTGCTTGCAGAAAGAAGTGTGATTCTAGTCTTCATAATGTTTGTACTCTATTTCCACCCCATGGATGTTGTGGTACTGTATCAAGAGCAAAGAATTTTCCCAGTGTCCAATCACTGTTCTGGACTTCCCGGAAATGTCCTGCTGTGCTGTAACTGAGATCCTGATTGGTTATTGCCCTCCAATGCTCAAAAATGCGTTTCTGAACGGGGAAAATGATTGATCCTATGTACCATTTGTGGCATGGGCATGTGATCGCATACACTGCACAGTCTGTATTTCAATTGATGTTTCTTGGAATCTTCCAGATTTTACCTGTTTTGTCTAGTTTCACTTCCTTGATATCATCACTGTGGCAGCATGCTTTACACTTACTGCATCTAAAAAATCTTCTACTCTCATCCAGCCGATTAGTTCTTCGTGGTTTAAGATGGCTGTTAACTAAGATCTTTGATGGATAACTTCTTCCTACAGGACAGTGATGGTGTGATGCCTAATTTTGATTTAAGAAGTGTATCCTCTGTGAGAATATCCCACCTATTCTTCAATATCTGTTTGATTGGCAGCATGTGTGTTAAATGTAGTAATGAATCTTATTGGTGCAGTATTGGGATCTGTTCCTACTTTCTTAGTCTGTGCTTGGTATCGAGCATCAGTTCTTTTCACATTATCTGCTTTAGTTAGCCCCTTATGCAGCATTTTGATAGGAAGATTCAAAGAGAGAGGGAATTCTATCATGTCTGTCTTTGTTCTTGTGTAAGATTCCTCAGAGCTAAATTGTGTTTCGCTCTGAGTAGTTCCCCATAGGGGATATTCCATCTGAAGTTAGGTGGGTGACAACTTGCAGCATGGCGTTCCCTACGGTCTCTTTTCTATGGAGATCAGTGGAAAGATTCCCTCCCTCTACTGTCAACCTTAAATCGAGGAAGTCAATGGTCTGTTGACTGTGTTGCATGGTGAAATGCAAATTCATACTGTTACTGTTCAATTTCATCCGAAAACTCATGAGATCATTCCTCTCCCTCCCATACAATTAAATTTCATCTATGTAATGAAGCCAGATATTAACATTCCTAGTCAATGGTTCCTGCTTCTCTCACCAGCCTACCGTCAGGTTGGCATAGCTGGGAGCGAAGCAAGTGCCCATGGAAGTCCCTTGTATTTGTTTAAAGCACTGTCCGTTAAACATAAAATCATTTTCAGTAAGGCAGAACTCAGTCATCTGTAGGAGCATGCGTGTGTGGCCGAGTAGGTGTATGTTTCTAGTTTTGAGAAAATCTTGACAGGCTTTAAGACCATCCACATGGCGGATACTGTTGTACAAGCGCTCTACGTCAAGACCGTGTTTCTCTCCCCAGTGTAAATTTTGGATCTTTTGTAGAAAGTCCTTAGTATCCCTCACGTAAGAATTAAGGTCTTTGACATACAGAAAGAGAAAATGGTCTACATAGATGTGTTTTCCAACAAACTATTTTTGGAAGACACAATATGGCGCCCTGGGGGATTGGTGCTGTTTTTGTGGACCTTGGGTAGAAGGTCGGGTTGGTAGGTGTCTTATTCTGTAAGAACTGTTTCTCATTCCACACACATACATTTACACATACATAGATATACACTTCCATGTTTGTCCTCATTTGAAGATGCACTCCACTGCAGACTTTTCAACTGAAATCTTTATTTTTGGGTAACTGGCATGTTAATTCCTGATTGTTCCTGCCTAAGGCATTTCGGAGCCCCTCTGCTCCTTAGTCATAGGCTGCTTGCAACTTCACAGAAATTCAAAGAGCACTTTTATTTTCCTGCAAGGAAGTCCCATTGCCCTCTGGTAGGCTACACAGGTGGGTTTAATTTTTCAAAGGATGCTGGTATCTGTAGTGTTTTTTCATATAATTCTTACCCTTCGGTGGGTTCTGCAGAGCTGCAGTGATTTATTTCTGTGTTTCTCACCTGAGAGGTCCACTGGAGGTCCATAAAAGTAGGTAGCATGCAGTGAATGGTACTAACGAGCACATCTGTGAAAGTCAATGTACACCTATGATTAAGGAGCCAGGCGCTACAAAACGCGTCATGAAACAGAAAAGAATTGGACTGAAAATGCTGGTTTTACTCGAATAAAGGATTTGGAGAAATCAGTCTGCGACGAGTGCGTCCTCATTTCAGGGCACCTTTGGAGACATAAATTACGGCAGTCCGGCCATAAAGGACCGCACCACCATGCAAATTGAACATGGGGCTGAAGGGGTTCAGAACTGAGCTGAGCCTAGAGGCGGCGTAACAGACAATTACATTACAACCATGAATTTTCAATCGGGAGGCCCACTGGAGGGCTGTGCACAAATTAAAAAACAAAATAAACATTGAAATTACACAGAACCCACTGGAGGGTGATAACGGGCTCAAGACAACACTACAAGTACCAGCATGCACCATAAATTGAACTCACCTGAGAGGTCCACTGGAGGTCCATAAAAGTAGGTAGCATGCAGTGAATGGTACTAACAAGCATATCTGTGAAAGTCAGTGTACCTGTAAGTAAGGAGCCAGGCGCTCCAAAACGCGCCAGGAAAAAGAAAAGAATTGGACTGTAAATGCGGGTTTTACTCGAATAAATGATTTGGAGAAATCGGTCTGCGGCCGAGTGCGTCCTTATTTCAGGGCACTTTTGGAGATTATATATATATTCACTGAAAAAACCATAGGTTTCACACACGTTATAGTTACGAATTAGCATTTAAAAAACCTTGCAAATTCACTTAAAAAACCATTGGTTTCACACATGTTCTAGTTAGCTGGACATTTCACTCGTAAAAAACCAATGAAATTCCCCCGTTATAGTTGGTGCAGGCAACTATAACTCACGCGACCGCAATCCTCTGCTGATGACGTCAGATATTACATCACTGTATTTAGACACTTATTTACCCATGTCTTCTTCCATTAATCTTTAGCTATACATATATTACAAATATTTATTTTTCATAAAGACACATATGTCATCAGTGATGTAATATCTGACGTCATCAGCAGAGGATTGCGGTCGCGTGAGTTATAGTTGCCTGCACTAACTATAACGGGGGAATTTCATAGGTTTTTTACGAGTGAAATGTCCAGCTAACTATAACATGTGTGAAACTTATGTTTTTTTAAGTGAATTTGCAAGGTTTTTTAAATGCTAATTCGTAACTATAACATGTGTGAAACCTATGGTTTTTTCAGTGAATTTGTACGGTTTTTTAAATGCTAAGTTATGTATTTATTTATTTTTTTTTTCCCCCGGGTTTTTCACCATTCGCGCACCGAGCAACCTCGGTTCACCGTGCATACACCGCGCGCGCACCTCGCGATTTAAAAAAAAAAATGTTTTTTTCGCCCTTGGGGGTCCTTCTGTGAACCCCTGACCAAGGCTAGGGGGTCAGGAACTGTCCACTCTGCCCCCTTTTCACGTTCTCCACCTTTTTTTTTACCCCCTCATACTGCGAGAGACAAAATGGCGGCCGACACTTCCTGGTTTCGACCGATTTCAATGTTTACCGACATCTAACAACCAATCAGAATTGCGCTCGCGCACGGCAGGGTGCGCACACGGTGCGCGCGTATAGATATTGATATGCTTTTAAATGCTATTTTCTCAGGAAATACTGAACAGATTTACATCAGACCTGCAAAAGGCACTTCCTTGACCTTATGGCTACCTCTCTGCCAAATTTCACGTAATTCTGTTCAGCCGATCGGGCTGTAGCTGCGACTAAAGGTCCTATGGAAAAATGCATGGGAAAAACGCGTTTTGGGACCCCCCTTTTCCTCGGCCCCAGCTTGACGAATCACCCCGAGACTTTTAGGGTAGGAGCTGAACGGAGCGCCCCATTAGTTTTGAAAATTTTGCGAGGATTCGTCAACCGGCGCCAAAGTTATTCAAAATAGAATTTTGAGATTTCCTATGGAAACTAGGTTGTAACTATAACTATCTACTGGCGACCGCCAGTAGATATATATATATATATATATATTTTATCTATACTTGCTTGCTTGCAGGGCTAAGTTTGGAGAAATATATATGTATGTATATATAATATTTTGTCATTGGAATTATTTTCAAGGTCTTCAGAAATTTATTTGCACTTGTATTGGAGTTCGCAACTATCACATGACTATTGCGAGAGTAAATGGTCCTCTTTAGTGCTTACAAACCATCAAGGGTATGAGAGAATACAGACTCAGACTCGCATATATAAAGGTGCTTTTTAAAATTGACTTTGGTCCTCCACAAAGCTTAAGACCGCGAATCAGCTCCCTGACACTCTAGTTGCCTGGTGCCAAACTGCGACCTATTGCACGTACTCTTCCCTGAAGTGACGGACAGTTGCCCCCGTTGTCATGCACCAAATGCGAAATTGTTACATATGCTGTGGAACTGCCCGAGATCACTTCATTATTGGTCGAAGGTGCACAAAATCCTGCATGAAATTGCACCTGTATTGAATGATGACTCCCCAGAGTACTGCATACTTTGATTAGGCCCTAGAGGCAAGAAGTCTAGCCCTGTCCGTAGATTCATGAATCTTGCTCTTATATTGGCGAAACGCAATATCACAAAGCGGTGGAGGTCTCCTAAACCTCCGTCGCTGTTGGACTAGTATACCGAAATGGTTAGATGGGGTAGAGCAGAGGGTGCTGAAATTCTCAGAGAAGAGCAAAGAGGCCTGTGTAAAAATATGATATCCCTGGACTGGAATGTACTGTTGAAGGGGTTTATTGCTATGGATGTACAGACATGCTCAGCGAGTGTAATGGTACGCATTAAGAATATTGTGCCTGATTCTTGGCTAGTCCGGCGATACAATATGTGTAACCATTGATTTTTCGTATGTTACTTGAGAGGTATATCCATAGAGATTAACAAGAGTACTGTGATTTTTGGAAGTTATGTGGAGATGTATATTTCAGCGGAGTCAGTGGGTGGGATAGGTGGGGGGTTTCTTCTACGGTAGTTAACCCATTTAGCACAGCGCAGAATCTGCCGCGGGGTGGACGTTTCTGTGCGCGGGCGGGGCCGAGGCGGCCAACGGACGTGCGCAGCACTATAGAGGTAGTGCTCGCGTTGGTCGACGCACGCAACGAACGGGTTAATAGGTTTTTTTTTTTTTTGACAACAAACTTTATTGGCATTTTTAGGACACCGGGGAACTCGTCCCCATACATGGTACCAATATGGATAGAAGAACAATGAGAATTGGCATCCGTGTTCAACCCCCCCCCTGGTCTGCAGAACATCAGACCCCCAAACCCTCCCCCCCCCCCCCTCCCCTCCCGCACAGCACACCAACCCACAGTCCAACATAGATATGCAACATTTCCTATCAGCGTTGGCTCCATACTCTGATTACTCTCCCTCAGTTCATAGGGCCCGGGGCCTCGGAGGGGGAAGCCACCGGGGCTCTGATTAGCCTCTCTATTGGGTCCAACGTCACTGCATCCTCCCGTACAGACAATACAATGCCCCAATATCGCGCCCATCTCTTCCGGACTTTACCATGCTTGTTCGGACAACCCCTTGCCAAGAATACCGCCTCTTCCGCGGACATGCATTGGTCCAACGCCTTCTTCTAGGCCTGAACCGGGGGCGGGGCAGAGGACTTCCAATGCTGGGCAATATCTCGTTTGGCCAGCGTCAAACCCAGAAACAGGAGGTGTCGCTTATAGATATTGCCCCCTATCTCCTCGGTCTTGCTGTTTCCTTGAGAAGGGTACCCTGCCACAACGGGGTGGCCCGCGTAAGACTGCCGCGCCATCCGATGGAGTTGACCGATTGCCGCCAGATCCGGACCACCGTGGCACACGCAGGGGGCAACCGTCCCAGCGAGGAGCGGCTATAGAGAAAATGCAGCAGAAGCTTCTCCGCCAATGCGGCCCGGTCCAATGCGTAGGCTGGATCCGTGGGAGAGGCGTACCACCAGTCATTTCTAACTAGGAGATGCGCGGCCCTGTAATATGCCTGAACGTCCGCCACCGCTATGCCCCCGCAGTAGGTAGACTGCGCACACGTCGCCAAGGCGACCCTCACCGGCCCACCATGCCATAAGAATCCATTCAAAAGCGCATTAAGCTGACGGAACCACGCCTGGGGCACCTGGAAGGGGTAATGTTGAAGATGGTACAAGAGACGCGGTAATGTCACCATCTTGAAGATGGCCGATCGGCCATAGAGGGAGAGTGGAAGGTGTGACCACACCATAGTTTCATTACGGACTTGGGTCATCAGGGGCGCGATGTTCAAAGTCCAAGCAAGATCCGGTGTGCGAGTGACCCTCACTCCTAGGTATTTGATATGATCCGGGGCCAGCACTAACTGGGAGGCCCAAGCCTGGCTTCTCTGGTCTCCATAAAGGGGAAATAAAGTGGACTTAGCTGGGTTAGCCACGAGGCCCGACGTCTCGCCGAACACCCGCAGAATCTGAAGCACCCGGGGCCCGGAGGCCCACGGGTCCACCATGAAGAAGATGACATCATCGGCATATAATGCGATGCGATCAGAGTGGCCCGAGGGCCAGTCCATACCCCGAATAACCGGATCGGAGCGTGACCACGCCGCCAACGGCTCGATCGCCAATGCGAACAGCAGAGGGGACAGCGGGCAACCCTGCCGCGTCCCCCGTTTGATCGGAAAAGAAGGGGAACAGGCGCCCGTCACCCGAACTGATGCCGAAATGTCCGTGTACAGCAATCGCGTATACGCCAGGAATCTGGGCCCCAAGTTCACCGCCCCAAGCAGTTTGAACAGGTAGGTCCAGCTAAGGGAGTCAAAGGCTTTATCAATATCAGCCTGGAGCAGAGCAGTGGGCCGATCCAATAGCCGGGCCTCGGCGATGACATTGTGAAGCCGGCGTATATTATGTCGGGTCGACCGATTGGGCATGAACCCGGATTGATCGGGTTGGACTAGAGTAGATATGCATGTCCGCAGCCGATCCGCCAGGACCTTCCCTAGCACTTTCGGCTCAACGTTTAAGAGCGAGATAGGTCGATATGAGCCTGGCTCCTCCGGGGGCCTGCCCGGTTTCAAAAAGACTACTATCTCGGCGTGTCGCCAGTCGAGGGGAAGAATGTTGTGATCCACCGCATCCTCCAGAGCCGCAAGAAGGTGCGGGCCCAGTAACGGGTTAATAGGTTTAACCAATGGTCCACTTGGCAGATAGAGAGAAAGAGGGTTTATTGCAAAAGATGGATCTGGTCGTGCCAACAGAGCATTATGTATAGAACTAGTATGAATGATAAGCAGGAATTTAATAGAATGTAAATGATGTTGTTTATAGTTCTGTATGTGATTATATTGACATGCTGGAGACAACGTTAAGGTTGTGCCTCCTCCTCTATGTTGTACTAGCAGTAATGCTAACGTTATATTATGTACACCCTTTTACGGGCTAGAACTGTTGGACGTGTCTTCCTGTATGTTATGAAGCTCCAATAAAGATATGTAAAAAAAAAAAAGATTGCATGTTCTCTAACCCTTCCGTGCTCTCGCCCAATACTGGTTGGAGATTCCGGACAGTCTCTTATTGTTGTGTCATCTTATCTTGAGCCAGACCTGAACTTTGGCTTGACATTGCGGGCCACCTGTGTCTTTCATGGATCGCTAGCCACTACATTGGTGGGTTGTGAAGATCTGCATTCTGAGGCACTAGAGATCCAAGCATATACTTACTCAGGGTGAATGCTTGTCCTAACTTTTCCGCAGGGCCTTATTTGATCAAATCCTATGGGCACAAAATAAAATGTCAGTTTTCAAACTAGCACGATGCCCGAATTTTGGTCCTCTGCATCACCTTGACTCTAAAACCTGAGGTGTGCCCTTAGTTGTTATTGGCATTGCTGCAATTATTGTTTTTTATTGTCTTCCACAGGATACCTTTGGTATATATGCTCAAACCGTTCTGTTCATATTCCTCGCCTGATATTTGCTTGAATTGTACTAATTTTCTCTGTAAGCATTTCGATCCCCTTCTGTTGAGTCCTATTTTGTTTCTAATGCCACTGTCATTTGTAGTTAACTTAAAATTGCTTGTTGTGTACTTTGTTGCAACATACCTCATTTCCCCTCACACCCTCCTACTTTTCCCCTCTCAGTTCCTGTTTTCCGCGTAGTGCAATGACAAGTGTTTGATGACCCAAAATCCAAATGTATCTATGTGGATTTCATTGGCATTCTTCTGTTTTTGAGTTCAGTGCAAATCAATGTGTGTTGTATTAAACTTTGGTGTTGTGTACGGTTACCTCTATAAGGCAATACATTTTATTTCTAAATACTATTGATACAGCTACAAATACTATGATCTTTGGAGCGAAGTGTATTCAGTTAAACTACAAATGGTCTATAGAGTTCAAAGTATTTGGAAAGAGTTGATACGTATAAGTATCTCCGACACCATGTTTGAACTGGGACTTGCCCGTGGAGACCCCAAGTGGTTGCTATGGAGGTTTTAAAAATGTTCAGAAATGAATTTGGGAGAGCCATTTATGAGTATGTCCCACAAGACCTGGTATCCCTTAAATAGCCTAATTAGTGTTGCTAGAGTATTGGGTTAATGTGTGGATGCTTTCCCTTTGTGTGTGGGGTCATATTTCCTACAATAAAGTAAGCATGGAGTAATTGGCTGCAAAACACATAACTACATTTCCCAGGTAGTAGCATGGTCCTCTGATCTACCTCTGAATTCATTCAATAAAAGATGCAAGAGTATCCCCAAATCTTTTGACCTATGCAAATAATGACCACAGAGGGTTTCTGAACAAGAGTCAACAGTAGCACCTTCAATAAACAGAACCTTTGGCGCATACATCAATACATCCCAATGAGATTGTGTATTAAATTCACAAGCCTCATTCTCAATAATATTTTCCTAAGATTCACGCAGGCACTGCGTATAGCCTGTTTTTTCATACAGTGATAATGGCTCAGTGAATTTGTAACAAATGTTATTCAAGATTACTTTCAACTGTCCATCTTCAATATTTTTGTAGAATCAGATCTAGCAAAAAAGTAGCATTTAGAGTTACACAATATCTGATTTTTTTTTTTGGTTTTGTTGTTCTAATCGGGCACTTCCTTCCAATGTTAACTTCACTTTTATAGAGAAATGTCTACAATAAAGCAAACATTTTATTGACAACGTTAACTAATAACATTGATGCCAGCTTTTCCCTGATGCCCTGATTGCAGCTATCTCTACAGACAGGCTCCGGACACAGACGCCAACTGCCACCATGCACGGCTTAAGAGCTGGTGACACTTCTGCTCTTGGGCTGTTTTGCATGCTCCCATCTGATTCTGCCCAGGAGTATTCAATACATGCAGGGCTGATGACCTTACCATGGATAGTTAGGAACAATTGACTAGAACTGCCTACAGATACTAAGCTCATACCCCTTGCATGCAGAATACCTACCCGATCACACACACATTACTTATTGTTCAGAGCATACTACACCAACAGTGATTTCTACCAACTAGCCTTGAAAAACCCTACATGCCAGCAAGTGGCAAACACGTGTTGACTGTCCCATAGCCAATATCTTGATGGAGTATAAAATATAAACAAGAAATAAGAAA
This sequence comes from Triturus cristatus, assembly GCF_964204655.1. Classification (NCBI taxonomy): domain Eukaryota; kingdom Metazoa; phylum Chordata; class Amphibia; order Caudata; family Salamandridae; genus Triturus; species Triturus cristatus. Next base: position 813,788,286 of record NC_140583.1, on the reverse strand, counting down.
GTAAAGAGAATATAAAATGTATCACACAAGTGCATTTTGAACTTGTCAAGCCTTTAATTACCTTTCTTTCTACATTACTGTGTTATGATTTAGCAGTCAACATTTAGAAACAAAATAGGAGTAATACATATCAAAACTAGAATAGAAATGTGAAGGATATGGTTAGTAATAGGAAATTGAATAGGATTTGGTTTAAGACCATGTGTAGGATAAGGGTCAGGCTTAGGGCAAGAACCAGCTTTTAGTCTTTGTAAAGGTTGGATAAAGGGAAAAGTAAAGTCTAGTGTTAAAGTTAGGGATAATTTAGAGCATGGAAGAGTGTCTCGGCTAGGTCTATGGTTATTGGTAGTGTAAATATTGAGGCTCGGTGTCGCAATAAATGTCATCAAAGTGGTGTCTAAAAGTCAGGGTAAAGGCATGGCTTGGAACAGGGTGTGAGTATGTTTCGGTTGATGTCATGATTAATGTTAATGACATTGTAAAATAAATGAATCCAGTTGATGCAGGGATTCTAGCTTTTTTCCCCTACGGGAGACGACTATATGGAACATTTTGTAGCCACAGTGGACTATGTCAAAAAAGGAAACCCTTACACATAGACTAACAGAATATAGTGATCTCTAATGTACCCCCTGTGCCGTAGTTCAAGAACCCCAGCAAATTCTCAGAAATAAAATACTTTCATGGCTGATGGGGAAAGTCAGTATTGTTTGTGTTTTGGAGACATTAGCAAGATCTTTCATCCCCGAATAGGAATTAGAGAAAATGGGGATCATGTTCATTTGTGGTCAAGAAACGTATTGTAAACACTGGAAATGTATGGGATGGAGAAGAAAGAAGCCCGCCTCGGGCTAGTAACCTTACCATTCCTTGACCTCACCGTCATTTTCCGAAATGGCATGCAATAGTTAGAAAATATTTGTCAATATGCTTCTGAATAGCCTAGCAGTACTGAAGCAACTTGAGGCGGAGTACTTCAAAATTTATGTGAGCCTTGTCTGTCAACTGCCTCCTCGCGCGTCTCTATGTTTTATTTCAATATTTTAATGTCACAAACTTTTAACTTATGATTCTAGCTTCCCTCCATATTTACTAGGGGCATAAACATGTACCTTACATTTGTAAAGGTTTGATTTAATCCTCCATTAATTATTTCCCAAACCAATGTTGTTAAGTATTTGTGTATTTATCATGTCTGATGAAATGCATTTTTTATCCCTAAGCAGCGATTGCTAATTTAGCCTAAAGTGCTTATGTAAATGTAATTAAATGATTGGCTGATAAGAAATCTTGGAACGATTGAACCTTTAAAATATTCATTCACACCCTTCATAAAATAGGGAATTGCATACATGTAGACCAGCTGGTTCCACTTGAACCATTCTTGAAGCAAGCTATGAAAGTTTGTAGATCCTTTATTCCTTCTTGGAAGTTAGACGGATCCATTGGGAGACCTTCATTTACTCATGTTTTTTTCGAACTTAGGGGCATATGTATCAAACGATTTTTTAATCGCAAACGCTGCGATTCGCAAAATAACAGCGTTTGCGATTAAAAAATCGGTAATCGGGATGTATGAGGCAAATCCCATCGCAAAATTAAGGAATTGCTAATTTAGCGATTTCTTAATTTTGCGTAAGCATTTAAGAAATCGCAAATTGCGATTTCTTAAATGAGATGTAAAAAGCACCCAAGTTGTGCGAATTATCCTTAAGAAATCGCAAATTACCACCAACTTCAAGTTGGTGGTAATTTGCGATTTCCTTTCAAAAAGCACTTTTTTGAATTGTACAAAGTGCCACGTGGCGCTCATACATGCCCTTAGGGCATGTATGTGCGCCATATGCACACACATGCTAATTTCAGGGGTGCATCAGGGTGTCATCATGACACCCTTGCACCTTTGAAATTATTCTCAAATTGCGATTAGCAAATTGCGATTCGCTATTTGAGAATTACTTCCCATTCATTCCTATGGGTCTCCTGGCCCATAGGAATGAATGGGCAGGTATTCCTTAATTGCGATTTCGCAATTTGCTAATCGCAATTAAGGAATTTTAAGAAATCGCAAAAAGTTTGCAATTTTTTAAATACATCCCGTTTTGCAATTCTCAAATAGCGATTCTTTAAAAATCGCTATTTGAGAATCGCAAATGGTGATGTTGATACATATGCCCCTTAGCCTTTAATTGCAAAAAGGAATTCAGTGTATTTGTTCACGAACCAAATAACTAAAGAGAAATTAAAAGGATTAAATAATGGCTGACACTTTCAGTTGTATTCCTAACTATAAATACTGCCCTAGCTCTGGAAAGTGGTAAAGTGATGTACATTACGTATGTTTTTTAAACGTTTGCTTAATTTGACACCATCTTTCAGATGTGCAAACCTCTTGCCTTGCTGTTGCATAAGGGTCTGTTTTTCTTCCTTAAGATGACATTTGGGCCTTGGATCCAAAAGCCCACCTCCACGATTGCTTGCTCGGATGCCAATACGAAGATCCATAATCTTGGTATAGGCAGTGGAATGCATTTCTGGCTGGCATCTTTTAAACTGTTTTTGTGTTGAGCAAAAGGATCTCATTGTGCAGTCTGAATGAAGATGAGACTTGTTCAGTAGTCTCTTCCATGAGTATCTTCTGCTTTTGTGTTTACCCAGGCAGCTTCTCTTAAAGTCCCTACAGTGGTTTCAAATTTTGTCACCAGTACAGTTTGTCTTTACTATGGACCTTTTTGGTATAATTTGTTTACTCTAGCCTATGGTAGTTAGTTTTTGCTGAGACTTTGTAGTATTCTACTATTACTATCTATCTCTTATGATAACTGTCTCCTAGCTGCTCAGTCTGTGTGAGTGTTCTAAGTGGAATGCTTTGTGTGTGGGGTATGTGTGGAATGCTTGGGTGACTGGAGCAGAATGACATTTGGATGAATGGGGCTGAGCAGCTAGCGGATACTTAGGACTGCTGATAAATACCTGTTAATGAAGATTTATACTTGTTTATTTGCTACTGGAATAAACCTACATTGGCTTCATCACACCAGCGTTGTCCTGATTACCACACCTATTTTTGGCGACGAGTTGGAGACGTCCCCACGCGCAACAGTGGGTACAAGTGGCCAGAGAATCCTCATCATGCTTCTACAAGATGCTGGAGAATAGACACTTCAAGAAACGGACGAGTGGTTAAAGCAACAGGAAGAAGATGCTACAGAAAAGACTCAAGAGGCCTCACAAGCATCTCTCTCTATAGACATTCAGCCTCAAATGAAACAAAGGAAACATTCCCAAAGACAGCGCGCTGTGCAGTCCCACCGGTGTCCATCACACCGAACAGCCCCCAGACAAGCGTGCTGTACTCTACCTCAAGAGGCTGCTACATCTAGATGCGTCATGAATGCTGCGCAGAGTGAACCTACAAGTACACTGGGCCTCTTCATCTACTACAGTGATGCTGCGCAAACTGGATCCGTAACTTCAGTACACCGTTTAGAGAGGCCACTACTTCAAGACCTCTTTATGGATGCTGTGCAGAATGACACCGATCAGCCCCCACATAAGCGTGCTGTACAACAAGATACTTCATGGACGCTGTGCATAGTGAGTTTTTAACAACTGTAAGCCACTGCCTTCACTTTATTGATGCAGCACAGTGTATACCTTCAAGTATGGTAAGCCTTTTACTGTGTTTCATGGACGCTGCGCAGAGTGTGAATCGCGTGTGCATTTTGACAAAACAAAGATTTTCGAACTTTATTTGTGTGTGCTTAATCCCTGAAAATACTGGGACAGCCGTACCTACACACAGGGACTTGTGCACGCAAACATTCATCACAGTCTTCTAACGGAAAAATATGGACTATGCCATTGTACATTACGAGCTGTTTTTGGCTATGGCTGGCGGATTGTGAACACGTTTCTGGAGGTGTTTGGCTGACGCTGCGATGTTATGTTACGAGCCCCTATGGGCGAAGTCAGGTAAGACTTGTTTTGTCTTTCATTGTTGGGTTAGGCTGAGACCTCAAGTCTGCAGCGCTACCCAACCGCCGTTTTAAATTTTGAAATGTACTTAGCGCGAGTCAAGCAATGCACGCGCTTACCTGGCTCCAACCTCCTGGTCGGCTGTAGTCCCTCCTGTGACCATTCAAGCATACATTTCCGAATCTCCACAGTGACGCTCAAGTTTTCTTCAGCTCTGGATCTTGCTTTAAACGTTTAGCGCACGCCGCTGTTGTGAGCCACCCGGCATGACACTACACAGCGTGCCGCCATTTTGAAGCTAGCCTTCAACTCGGATACTTGCATTTGTTCAGTTCCCTTCGCTGTCAACCACGTTTACTTTTCATCTGGCATCATTTTTAATAAAGTTTTTGTTGAAGGTACTACAAAGACAAGATCCAACGGGAACGTCGTGAGGAGAAGATTCTTTGCCTGCAACACATTTTGGTCAGCAGTAAAATCTCAAGGTACTTTTTGTCCTTTGGGCATTTCCACGTCACAATGTCATTCACACAAGGTACTTTCGTCGTGTTGGTATGGACGCTCTCCAGCACTTGATTATACGCATTTGCCCTAAACACTCAATTGGCTGTTACATTTTTTTTTTATTTGTGTCGACATGGACAGTGACTCATTTTCATTTTTTGGGGGTTGGCACATATCTTCACATTCTTTGAAGGTTTCTTGTTCCATGCAATGCTTTTTCATCTTTTACATGTTTTATTTTAACAGATGCATAATTGTCGCATTTTAGGTGCTTTGAATGTTCCTTACAGGAGGGTTGCTCTAGTTGCAGTTTTCACTTGTGAACCTCTATCACAGGGGTTAACCCTTACACAGGGTAAATGTTCCTTTACATGAAGGTTGGCCCTACGTTCGGGTAAGTTTTGGAATTTTTATGTCCAGTCTCACGACATATTTACATTTGTATCCTTATGCGAGGGTGGTCTTTTTGACTTTTTGCAGGGGTAGGTCCCTGCGTGCTTAAGACGCATTGCGGCGCACGAGTTGTTGTTGCAGGGGTGGGTCCCTGGTTGCTTAAGACTCATTGTGCCGCACAAGTTTTGTTGTTACTAGTGGGGCAGGACATTGAGTGCAAGTCCCTATGTTCTCATGACGGTTTTTATTCTTTACTTAGTGTGATTTAAAAAAAAAAGATTTTTTTTATCACAGGTTGTCCCTTTTGGTTGGTGGGGGCAGGACATTGGGTATTGCCCCTCTTGTCCACAGTCACATTCCCGTTGTCCCCTGTTCAGGGTGGGGGCAGGATATGGGGTCACATCCCTTCTGTCCACATTTATATACACCTTGTCCCCTGTTTAGGGTGGGGGCAGGAATTTGGGTTTCAGTCCCTCTTTCCACACCTCTACTTTGAGTGTTCCCTACATGGGATTGTACACGTTTTTATTTTCGATTTATTGCCTTTATTAAAAGGAGGAGATGGGTATTTCGTATTTTATATATCTACCTTTTTCCCTTCTCTTTTTATCTTGTGTAGTCGCTATCCCTCTTGTGATGTTTTTTCTTTTGTCCCTGGGTTACTGACTATTTTACTTGTGTTGTAATCAATTTATTTCATTTATTAAGGGAGGGAGATGGTTACTTATAATCTCATATGTTACGTACCTTTTCCCTTACTCTTTAATCTCACTGTGTCACTTCCCCTCTCGTGATGTCGTTCTCCGTCATCCTTGGGTTACCGACTTCTTACTTATCCTATGCTTGGTTGTACTTTTATGTTGTACTATTTATCCATCCTGTACTTTTGCACATCTTTTTTTTTTTTGATAACCAAGTTTTTATTATTTTTAGTGACACAACAAAAGAAACATTGAGCCGCCACTTTACAAACGCACAGCACAATACCACGCCGCCCCCACCCAAAGCCCCCCTCCTCCACCTCCTCCCCCCCCAGAACCACATCCTCATAAGACATTGCCCAACCATTTCCCCCAGATCCTACGGTATTTCTTAAGGCAGCCCCGCGCCTGATAGAGAGTCCGTTCCTGTGCCGCACACCAGTCCACTCCAGTACTCCATTTGGCCAAGCTAGGCGGTTGTGGATGCTTCCAGGCCGCTGCAATATCCCTTTTTGCCACCATTAATGCTGTCATAAGGAACAGCTTCTCAGCACGTGTGCCATCGAGACCGTCAGTGATGCCCAGAAGAGTGTGTCTAGGGTTATGTCGCACCACCCAGCCCAAGACCTCCGTGAGATCGGCTTCTATGCCCCTCCAGTAGCCCCCCAAATCCGAACACGACCACACCATATGAATAAAGTCGGCCGGGCCAAAACCGCAGCGGGGGCAGGCCGCGTCAGCGGAGAGAGCCGCACGGTGCAGACGAGCCGGTGTGAGGTAGGCAGTATGAAGATAGTAAATTTGAATAAGCCTCAATTTGGCAGAGGCCGTCACCAGCCTGGGGGCCATAAGGGCATCCCGCCAGTCGACCTCGTCCAGGGGACCCACCCACACCTCCCACCGTTCCTTCAGGCCTTCCCGGGCCATGGGGGTATTATTAATAAGAGAACGGTGTATTCGGGATATGCCCCCCCTCCCCAGGTTGCCCAGCATGACCTGCGCCTCTGGGGGACTGTGGTCCGGCAGCCGAATGTCCAGAGGAGTGTAGGTGCGTATGGCGTGTCGCAGTTGGAGATACCTATAAAATTGAGAGGAGTGGAGAGAGAAGCGCGCCTGCAGTTCCGAGTGCGAGCACATGCGCCCCCCCCCGCCAGACGTCCCCCAGCTGGGAGATGCCGAGCAGGTCCCATGATTTAAAACCCTCCAGAGCCGCAACGTCTCGCAGCCATGTCCCATGCCAGAGGGGAGTGGCGCGAGTCAGCCTCCCAGTCCACTGGGTATGGCGAAGCGCCGCTCGCCAGGCCAGGAAGACCGCTTTGGTGATGTCTGGGCAGGAGGCGGGGATGGGGGCGCCATACAGGTGGTCTAAAATGCAGGGGAAACCCAGGTCTTCCAATTCCACCCTGTAGGCCGGATCGGACCATCCCCCTCCAAACCAATCATGAATGACCAGGAGGCAGGTGGCCAAATAGTAGAGGTAAAGGTTGGTCATGCCGAGCCCGCCATCAAAGGTGGGGAGGCGACACGTCGACAGGGCCAACCTCGGTCTCCCACCACCCCTGAGAAACCTAGTCGCCAACCCGTCCAGCTCGCGGAACCAAGGCCTCGAGAAGGACACGGGAGTGTTCTGCAATACATAAAGGAACCGGGGGAGAATCATCATTTTGTAGAGCGCCACCCTCCCCGGCGGATTGAGCGGGAGCGACTGCCATCGCGCCAGATCTACCTTGGCTTTCTTGACCAGGGGGGCCACATTGAGAGCCCAGCTCAGTTCCGGGAGAAGGGAGACCCAGATGCCCAGATACTTGAAGGACAACCGACGGAGGGGAATATTGTCCTGCCAATCGAAACACTCCCGGGAGGGGTGCAGAGGCACAAAAAACGATTTTTGCGGGTTTAAATAAAGGCCGGAGGCGCGGCCAAAGCGGCCCAAGATATGGAGTGCCCGGGGACCCGAGCGCGCCGGGTCACTAAGATACAGCAGAACGTCGTCCGCGTAAAGGGCTATCCTGTCCGACACACGGCCCGGCCACTCTCAGCCCCGAAGGAGAGGATCCGCTCGGATCAGGGCAGCAAGGGGCTCCATTGCAAGAGCAAAAAGGAGGGGCGACAGTGGGCACCCCTGCCGCGTTCCCCGGCCCCGTTAACCAGCACTCTGGCGCGAGGGCGTGCGTAAAGGACCCGCACCATTCCAACAAACTTGGGGCCGAAGCCCATGTGGGTCAGGTCCTCAAAGAGATAGGGCCACCCAACCGAGTCGAAGGCCTTCTCGAAATCGGCAAGCAGAAGGGTGAGATACGGAGAAATGCGATGGCGGGGAGCCAGGGCCACGTGAAGACGACGAAGGCAATGGCGAGTGCCGCGGTCCGGCATGAAACCGCATTGGTCCGGGTGCACCAAGCATGACAGAAAGGGCCGGAGCCTCTGGGCCAGGACCGCCGCATAAAGTTTGATATCAGTATTGATAAGAGAGATCGGCCGGTATGCCGACCGATCGCAAGAAGGCGGCGTAGACTTGGGCAGGACCACAATCGTGGCTATGTCGGCTTCCGGAGGGAAGGAGCCGTTCTTGACCGCCTCAGCATAGAGGGCACCCAACCGTGGGACCAGGTGTTCCTTGTAGGTGGCATAAAACTCCTGGGGGAAGCCATCCGGACCCGGAGTTTTCCCCGCGGACGTGCGCCCTATCGCATCCCCAATCTCCTCATGAGAAATGGGCACCTCCATACTCTCCCAGTCGCTGGACCGAAGACGGGGAAGCCGTAGGTTACTAGCGGCAACCATTGAAGCCAAGGAGAGGTCCGACACTCGGGCCCGATATAGCTGCGAGTAATACTGAGCGAAGGCGTCCGCGACTGCCGCGGAGGAAGATTGGAGCAGGCCGGCAGAGTCAACCACCGCCGGGATGATTCGCGAGGCCCTGGGCTAAGTGGCTAGCCGATGCAGCAGCGCACCATTCTTGTCGCCCCACCCATATACCCTCGCCACCGAGGATTGCCAGAGGAGCTTAGCCGCATCAAGCGACCGTTGACGGATCTCCTCCCGCAAAAGTCGCAGTTGCCGAGTCCCGGCCGGATCCCCGGTCTCAGAGAGGGATTGCTCCAGTCGTAGTGCCTGGGCCTCACAGGCAGTGAGCTGCTGGATTTGCGCCTAGCGGTGCCGCACCACCTGTGCTTTGGCCGCCCCCCTGACAGTGGCCTTACAGGCCTCCCAAAGGGTACCTGCCGAGGAGACCGACCCGTCGTTGTCGGTAAAATACTGCGTCAGTGCGGACCCCACCTCCCTACGGAGCTTCCTATCCTGGAGGCGCTACATCTGGCAGGCCCCACGAGGCGGGGGGCCCAGACCCAGGAGGACTGGAGAGTGATCGGAAATCCCCCTGGGAAGGAATGCTGACATCCTGGATGCCTACACAGTCGGCGGGGGGGGGACAAAAATCGCATCAATACGCGCGTGGGTGTGGTGGGCGGCCGAGGTGTGAGTATATTGCTGTGCGCGTGGGTGCCAGATCGGCCACGCATCGCATAAGCCCTGGGCCTCCGCCCAACTCGCCATCTGCTTCGCTCGCGCGGCGCGGGCGCCAAAACCGGACCCGAGGCGTCGACCTTTGGAGCCGAGACAGCATTGAAGTCCCCCCCCCCAGAAAAATAGCGCCCGGCGGGAGAGTTGTCGATAACGATGCGGCGTGAGATAGAGCCTGAGATAGCCCGGTAGGCGGCGCATAGAGTGACAGGAGACTGAGCGGCCGACCCTCAAGCGTGCCGCAAACGGCAATCCCCATCTCGTGGGGGTCGTGAATCGCCCGGGTAAACACAAAAGGGAAGGAGCGGCGCAATAGGACGGCGACACACACCCCCCCCCCCCCGGCGATCCGCGCGAGAACCCAGAGTGCCATACCCGGTCGTACCCGTAGCGCGCCAGAAAGGGACATTTCTCGCCAAGCAGGTGGGTTTCCTGAAGCAAGAGCACATCAGCCTCCACGCGCTGGGCGTACTTAAGGACGGCAGTGCGATTGAGTCTATCTAGTAAGCCGTTCACGTTCCAGGACAGGACGCGCACCTGAGCCTTGGAGGCTAGGTCATCCATGGTAGTGGCGGGAACGAAGCGCGCTGGGAATGGAGTGGCCAGGGGAAGCCAGAGCTACGGATCTCTCGCTAGGGGAAGCCAGCGGGCAGCGCAGGAGGGCAATCGACGGCAGTGCCTGTGTTGGTGGTGGCATGGAGAAGCGCGGTGACACGCGAAGTGAGATGCTGCATAGGAGGCTCAAAGAAAATCAGACCCAAACAAAACAGTCCCCCGAGGAGGAACAACCCACAAACATCAAACCCCAACCCCCCACCCCTCACCCTACACTTCAAGAATGGAAGCATCTGTCGCCCTAACTAAACCAACAATTACAAGACCCCAAGCCTAAGCGCTCGGGTGTAAAGAGCGTGGTGGACCCCTCCTGAAGCACGGATTTCCAGTGTCTCGTCCCAGGTTGCTGCAGGAAAGCGTGAGATTGCCGAGCCCCCCACCCCTGCCACCCGGCAGGGACGCCGCCTCCCCCTGTGGATGCATGAACAGACTGTGAGTCATATAGCAGGACTGCGGGAGAGGTCTGACAAGTCAATTTGCACATTGAGGGGGGTTTGAGACCCGGCCGGACGAGGAGACTGACGGTGCCGGGACCCCCCAGCCGCATGGGATGATGTGCCAGAAGAGGCCGAAGAGTCCCTCACCCGTCTCCCAGATGTACTCTCAGACCGGGTCCGAGCCGTCGCTGCGCCTCGGCGTTGTCGTGAGTGCGTGCGTTTCCTGCGCCGCGGTCGCTGGGACCCAGCTGCACCGTGGCCCCGGGGCACAGTATTGGAGGACGCCCCACCGGGTTGGCGCAGGGGTCTTTCCTCAGTAAGCCATGTCCAGGCCGCCCTGGGAGTGTCAAAGAACAGTGTCGTGTTCTGGAAAACGACACAAAGGCGGGCCGAGAATTGGAGATGGTATTGAAGGCCCAGGGAACGCAGCTTTTGCTTTACCTCCGTGTAGGAGCGGCGTTGCTCCTGGACCTCCCGGGTGTAATCTGGGAAGACCATAATGGTGTGGTTGTTGAAAGTCAAAGGGCCACTCACCCGCGCCTCCCGCAGGATAGCGTCTCTGTCCCGAAAGTTGAGGATCCTAAGAATAAAGGGGCGCGGGGGGGCTCCCACCGGAGGTTTGGCCGCCAGCGACCGGTGCGCCCTCTCCACCACGAACCAGGTCGACAGACCGGCCGCCGGCATCCAGGACTTGAACCACGTTTCGAGGAAGTCATCTGCTCGGCCGGACTCGACCCCCTCCGGAAAGCCCACCAGGCGAAGGTTATTGCGACGGGCGCGATTTTCGGCATCTTCTGCCCGCCTGTGCAGTTCCTTGGAGTGGGTCGTGAGCTCCCGGACCTGGTCCTGTAGCAGGCGAATGTCATCCTCCGCCGTGGAGATCCGGGATTCCGTTTCTGTTATGCGAGCCGTGGCGTTGCGGAGGTCCTGCCACAGGAGCGCAACATCGACCTTCACCTCCCCAACCATCCCCTCCAAGGATGTGCGAGAGGCCTCGTTGGCCTGGAGGATGACGGCCAAGTCTTTGTTCGGGGCCTGCGCCCCCCCTCCACCCGCACCCGGCGGGTCCGAGTTGGCGAATTGGCCAATCCGCGTCTGGTGGGACGCCGCCGGTGGTTTGGAGCCCTTTTCTTTGCCCATGTTGGATCCAGGAAGCACGTGCCAGCCACGAGGGTGGGCACAGTGGACCAGCAGGCGGCCCCCACCCGCCAAGCGGAGCCGCCCCCTGCACCAGGCCAGAAATGGGGGGGATTCGAGGAGAAGTGAGAGGGCGAAGGCGCGTCTTCCAACGATGGAAGGCCCAGAGCCCGCTCGACACGCACCCTCTCGGGCGGATCCGGGCCGTACCGCACTCACCACGCCGCGGGCCTCGCGCCACGGTCTGCGCCCGCGATGGTCCTCCGTCTATGTCCAACGCGTAGGCCCAAGGCACCAGGGGACTCCGTATCCACTCAAGGTCCGGGTCCGACGGACCAGGCACAGCGCCGGGGGGGGGGGGGACAGTCAAGGCGCGGCAGGGGGGGCGGATCTCCTGGCCGGCAGCAGCTCCCGGGTAGTAGTGCAGGGCAGGAGAGGTCCGGCACCGCCGTCCTCGCGGGCCAGCACCGGAGGCGCCAGGGAAACTTCCCCGCTCCAGGCACAGCGGTCGTCCACAGGGTCCGGTGGGGCCACGCCACACCCGGGGTCGCCCAGAGAGGAGGGCACCAGGACAGGTCAGCAGGGGTCCAGGGGGGGCCCGCCCCCCTTTAGGCAGCGTCGGCCCAGCGCCAGGAGATAGCAGGCATCAGCAGCGGCGAGGCCGGATCCAGCCCCTCAAGCAGTCCCACGCAGCTCGGGCCGATCCACCCGCCGGACAGGGCCGCCTCACCACCGGGGGGCGCTCACCGTCCGCCGCCCCCCCCAGCTCACCCAAGGCCCGGCACCAGCCCAGGCTCCGCTCCGCAAGTCCTCCAGTCCCCGGGTGGTCTCGTGGCCTTCGCCCCTCGTGGCGCGCCGGGGGCTCACTTAGTTGACACTGCCGACCGCGGAACCAGTTGGGCGCGTCCCGGCTACCGGTGCAGCTCACGGGCTGTGTATCTCGGCTCCCGCTGCAGCAAATCGGCTGAAAATCGCACCGGGGGCAGGGCAGCAGCTCCTCAACACTCGGCGGTCATCAGGGGACACCTGGGACAGCCACAACGGATGTAGGGCAGATGCGAGGGGTCAAGCATCCAGGAGCCTCACCTCAGCGCGGCCATCTTGGCTAGCGCCACCTAGCGCTCGTCTGCACATCTTTTAACTTTGTACCTTTAGCTTATAGTTTTAGATCGTTGGTTCTGTCTTTTATTTAAAAGACAGAACCAACGATCTAAAACTATAAGCTAAAGGTACAAAGTTACAAGATGTGCAGACATCTTATCTAGAACACTCACACAGGCTGAGCAGCTAGGAGCAAGTTATCACAAGAGATAGATAGTAATAGGATAATACTACATATCTCTTTCCTTATAAATATAAGGAAAGCGATATGTAGCATTCTCCTATTACTATCTATCTCTTGTGATAACTTGCACCTAGCTGCTCAGCCTGTGTGAGTGTTCTAAGTGGAATGTTTGGTGTGTAGGCTATGTGGAATGCTTGGGTGACTGGAGCAGAATGACAGTTGGATGGATGAGGGTGAGCAGCTAGCAGGCTACTGGTGGGACTGTTGATGGATACTTAGGACTGCTGATATATACCTGTTGATGAATATTTATACTTGTTTATTTGCTACTGGAATAAACCTTCATTGGCTTCATCACACCAGCGTTGTCCTGATTACAACAGACTTGTTTTGCCTTTGCCCAAGATGACTAGTTATGCTTTGTTTATGTGCCCTCTCTCGTTGCTTACTTCAATACACGCTCCTAAATAATCGTCGTACATGGGAGAGCTTAAGCCAAGCCTCAAACCCAGTTCCCGAGTTCCAAACTTGGCAGCTCTGTAAGTTACACCAAGCCCTCTCACGTCGCTTACTTCAAAACACACTCCTAAAATAATCGTCGTTTTTCATTCTGATTCCCTCGCAATTCACATTGTTTAGTTAATTGAATTTATTCCAATCTGCATGCTATTGTTTATTTCATTTTATTAGTTCATATCCACTGTAGGTCTTTCCTAGCGTTGCAGTGCATGCGCTGCTTGCTCGGTGAGATTTATTGTTAATGAGGAGTTTGAGAAAAGGGCTTTAATCCCCACCCCTTCTTTCCATTGGCTGGCATCACCGTTTATGGTAAACGGTGGCCTGCCATTGGAAATTAGGTGTTTGGGTTGCCTCCCTTTCTCTTTTTGTGCCGGCCCACCCGGACTGGCTCTGTTGCAAAGCACTTTATCTTTATGGGGCCATGTGTTTCTAATTAGAAACACATGGCTTCATAAAGACAAGAGGTCGATGCTTGTTTTTTTATCCTCCGCACACCATGCGCGCTTTCAGTTGGGCTGCATGCACCACTTTTACCATTGCCACAGGACGCCACAATATACTGCTGGGTAAACCGTCATCATATGACACCCACACACAGCTGTGTGTAACACGGTTTCTGGACCTCGCCGTCCTATATACTGCCGTGTCTGCAGATATTCGGAACCCGTTCTCCCTGGTACACAGCTGAGCGTGCCCCTCCTTCCACCTTGCGTCCTACATGTACGATTGTTTCAGACACCCGCGCCTTCAAAAGTTAAGTTAAAGCCATTTGCTTTGCTATACAATACCATTAGCAAAGCAAATGGCTTTAACTTAATCAAAGGCGAGACCTATTGCATTTTCAATGCTTGTTTTTTGTTACCACTTGGGGAGCACACGCCGAGACTCAAACCAGGGGGCATTTTCTAATGAAAGAAAATGAACCGCTCTGCTCTAATTAACCAACTCCGTCCAGAACCTTCTGCCTTTTCAATGCCACTGACCCGAGAAAGGGAAAGTTTGTTTGTCTGCAGAAGGCAAGCAACCATCAAATTAACAAAATGTCTGCACGCTCAGTTTTTGCCAAAGCCTTTTCAGGAATTTCAAATCCAGCCTCGCAGCTCATCGTGAGCTGCTGCAGAGGACTTGTCAGACCCCTAGTTTGGCTGGCTTCCCTCCTGGAATGGAAACTGAAACCCTGCAGACACATGTCGTGGACAGCTTGCAGTCAGTCCCAATGTTTTAGCGTACTGTAGCACTTCTCCCATTTGGGCTAGGAGGGGGGGCCTTCCAAGGGACGCCAAAACTACAAGTTCAACGATGCAGTGCGGTTGAGTTCAAGCCAGACTTGGTAAACCTCACAGATCACACTTACCGAATGCAAAATGCAGTTTGAAATTGGCAAATATTTTCAGGTCTGTGGTGCTTAGGCAAATTCAACTTTTCTAGAATGCTTCCTTTGATGAATGTATATGGCACATTGTACTATTAAATGATACCATTTACATTAGTATAAAATACCTGTGGCGTATGTTGGGTTACAAGCAACACTTCTACAATACACCCTTTAGTTGGCTTATCTTTTTTGCAGTGATATTAAAACACAAAGCAGGGTAAAGGTCGCTGAAAAACATTTTTTATGATAATAAACTCTGGAAAGTACAAATAGCAGTCAAGGGTTTGCATTCTTTGTTCAAGGATTCTGTCCGTGTGTAACATAAATGGTGCTCATGTAACCTCAAATAAATTTGCTGTGAAAAAACAGTTTCCCAAAGCCATGCACTTTCAATGTTTTTTTTTATTTTTTTTTATAAACATTCTTTATTGGCATTTAGAGATAGGAAAACACGTATGTGCATGCAATACCATCATTGTCACAGAGATTCACAGTTCAATTGCGCACGTTCACATTCCTCACAGTCTAGCAGTCTCTCGACCTGTCGGGCCATTCATCACTGTCCGGAGTGGGGCTGCAAGTGTGTGCCCGAGACCAGCCGCTGAGTGTGTCCTACTGAAGTGCGCCATGAACGCCTTACGGCAAGAGTGCCGTGCAATGTGACTGAACCCCTTGTGAGGGGCGTCGCAGAGGCTATGAAAGTGGGGCCACTGAATAACTATGAACTTAACTGGAGGGTCAAACATCAGGGGGAAAAAAAAAAAAAGGGGGGGGGGTGATGCACCGTGTCTCCCATTGGGGGTACTTCTTAGCTACGCGCTTATGAGGTCAGACCATCATGTGATGCACTTTCAATGGTTGTGAGGAAAACTGTTAAATGACCTAGCCATAAAGCAGCACATCCACTTTCACAAACAACCAGCATTAGCGAAGAAACAGTAAAATAATTACAGGCTCTAGCCTCTTGGAAAACTTCTTTCATGTGCTCGTTAACTTTTCATAGAGGTTTTAGTTTGAATGTACACAGTGGTGTAATGGAATTTATGCCCCTTCCTCCTCCTCACAGAATGAGAAGAGCCCTTCTCAGTCTCCCATATCTCACACATTTTAGTTGTGCTTTTCTGACATTTTTAGTGGAAGCAACATGTTTTGGGGGGGAATGTGTGCACAAACAAAGGCCACCTTTCTTTATAATTGTTTCATCATTTTCAAACTTGGTAACACACTCCACACAAATACACTCCACACTATACCACATAATTTCAATCAGCATAATTACACTAAACGGCATACACTTCCACACTACACAATTGTACTCTACACATTTCCATTCCAGACCACATAATTCAAATACAAACTCATACCTCAACATCAAAATTGCACAACACACCGCATACATCCAATCCAAACCGCAGAATTCCACAAAATACCATTCAACTTAATTACACTCCAAAACATACAATACCACTCCACATAATTCCAGTACACACCTGCCACATAATTCCACTATACAAATCCTATCCAATCCACACCACACAATTCCACAACTAACAATTACAATCCAACCCACATATTTCTACTCCACACCACATACATCTACTCCAAACCAAAACATATGGGTAAAAGACATCATAATTTACAACACCAATAACTCTTAACTCTCACAAATGCGAGACCTTTTGCATTTCAAATGCTTGTTTTTTTTTACCTAGTAAAGGTAGTTTTAAGTTTGCCAGGTTCCATAAATGAGTGTTCGCACCCCCCCCCCCCCACCCTCTTTCCGCTCGGTGACGTGACCAGCAACTGCCGCCCCGCGCAATGTTACAGATACTGCAAAAGCCAACCCTACCCCAAATCCCGTTTCTGCAGGGATGTTCCTGATCCTAAGATTAGGATTTTCAATTTGGGCAGAAAGAAGGCAAAGGTGGACGAGTTCCCAATATGCTGCCACATGGTGTCTGATGAATGTGAGCAGCTGTCCTCTGAAGCACTGGAAGCTGCCCGTATTTGTTGCAGCAAGTACATGGTGAAGAGCTGTGGTAAGGATGGCTGCCACATTAAAGTGGGCCTGCATCCGTTTCACGTCAGGCGCATCAGCAAAATGTTGTCCCGTGCTGATAGACTTCAGACCGGAATGCGTGGATCCTTTGGCAAACCCCAGGGCACAGTAGCCCGTGTGAACTTTAGCAAGGCGATTGTTTGTCTGCACCAAGGCTTCCAACAAGGAACATGTGATTGAAGCTCTGTGTAGAGCCAAGTTCAAGTTTCCTTGGCGTTAAAAGATTCACATCTCCAATAAATGGGGTTTCACCAAATTCAACGCGGACGAGTTTGAGAACGTGTGCACAGAAGCGCCTTGTGCCGGATGGCTGAGGTGTGAAGTACAGCCCACCAAGGGCCCCTTGAACGGATGGTGTACCCTTCATGCTGTCTAAATCTGGAGTAGGTGCAATCCCTCAACAGTGCCGTTTGAAAACCAGAATAAACCTCATGGATCTTTAAAAAAAAGTTTGTTTCTCCAGTGTGGATTGCCTAAATGGTTAGTTTGTCTTCACCCTTGTTTGGTTTGTCCATGCTCAGGGAGGTTAGTTTGTCTCCTCCAACAATAGCTATTATTGTTTGCTCGTTACAGTTTTATTTTCCCGGGACAGTTGATTTGGGTTTACCCTGAATTGTACCAGGGTAGTTGGGTGCTGTATTGCCAAGATAGTTTGTTGTATTTGCTCAAGGTATTTGCAGGTTAATTAACGGCTGGTCCTCATCGTAACCGGTTTTGGTCTGCCAGGGATATTTACTATTGTGTTTGCTAAGACTTATTTTTATTTACAGAGCATGTATCCGGATGATTACTTTGGTTGGCAGGTTAGATAAAGTGTGGATGCTGAGACAGTTGTTTTTTGTCAGGATAGTTAGTGTTTGCCATGGCATTCAGTTTGTGTTTTCCGTAACAGTCAATATTTGTTTTCCATGACTGTTTGACTGCTTTTGTCATGCCGGGTAGTTTTCCTTTGCCAGGACTCTTAATTTGTCTTTGCCAGTTTTCTTTGTCTTTGCCAGTTTTCTTTGGCTTTGCCGGTTTTCCTTGGCTTTGTCAGTTTTCTGTGTCTTTACCAGTTAACTTTTATTTGCCAGGACAGGTGATTTGCGTTCGTCTGGAATGTTGGAGGGCCTTTTTTTATCAGAATAGGTAGATTTTGAGTGTGGCTAGATATTTACAGTATGAATTTGTCTAAGATAGTGTGCATTTAAAGAGCACTATCGGTTTACCCTATATCATAAGTTGTTTTGCCCCAATATATTTGTTGAACTCATTTTTTAAAAGTAAATTTTTTGAGCTCATACGAAAGCAAAAAAGAGTGGAAAACAGTTTACACAGCATTTGATGCTGCTTCAACCACATTGTAAATGTTACTTTGCCTGGCTTCAAATATTAAGCTTTCGTTGTGTAGATAATCACCCCTGCCTGACGCTCCTGGAAGTGACCTCAGGCCTGAGAGCAGGGAATTGCTACTGCCTCAAAGTTCTTTTGCATGCATGCCTTTCAGCCCACATTGAGGTGGGAGATGGGATTCAACTGTAAATAGTCTCCCCAACGTAATGGACCAGAAGAAGACTACAAGGAGGACCCAACAATGATTTCCTACCACATCTTGCCTCAGCAGACTCAAGGATGTGCTTTGACACCGAGCCGGGCCTAACAGTGCAGCCATCTTGGTCAAGCTGAAAACCAAAATAACGACAAGTGTGGTGGGCAGGCCCTGGTGAGCTTGAGGAGGCATTAATGTGAGCACGGATTTGAGAGGCAAGCAACACTTGTTGAAGAGAGCAAGAAAACACAAGCACTGCTGCAAGACAAAAGTAGGTACCTGAATGTAAGAAGTTGAAGAATAAATCTCATCCAATCAAAAACACTGTGAAACAGACATGGATATGTTTCAGGGGAGGAACAAACACAAGAGCACGGTCAGCCATTGAATAAGAAACAAGCAAATGACTTGGATAAGAAAGCTGGCAAATCGTGAGCAACGACCTGACCCAAAGCCGATTAGAACTATTGGTGTTGTGCACAATAGGTCTTTAGGTAAGACCTAAAGTAAAGCAGTTAATCTTAATGATGTACCGGAAAATGTTAGTTTATTCTAGGTGGGCCAAACATCACAATCTTAGGAGAGGTACTGGAGAACTACAAGTCTCTCCAGGACTCAGTAAATGGGGCCCCGTGTGTAGGGAATGGCACTGAACAGACTCTGTGATTAGAAGTGACCGGGACTGCAAGTACAATGGTAGTGACTTGGGCCATTTAACTAGATTTGGTGGACTTTGAGCGAGGCTATAAGGGACTTTGTGCATGGTGCTGGAGGTTGGCACAGGTGTAGCAGGGCAAGTATAGACTCAAAAGGGCAGCGCCATTTGGTAGGAAGACAGGTTGTGTGGTGGCTACATTTCTACTTGCTAAATTGGAAAGAATTAATACAAAAGGGGATGTAAAAGGCTTAGTAAACTCCTACTATAAATACTTATTTTTATATTTCTGGAACGTGTTTTGCTTTGTGCTGGCTGACACCAATTCCGAACACTTTGTAAAGAGGCATTTCCTTGCTGCATAAGAACGGGAATGCTATTCTTGAATTTGCTGCTGTAAACTAACAAGACACTTTAACTGTGACTGTAGATGCTTCGGACAGTTTTATATTGCGTGGTATATTATGTTAGCTTACCAATGATGGCCCATCTGTATTCTGGTAAGCGTTCTTACGTTTCGAAATCTCACAAATGTTTGCTTCCTGGATCATTTTCTCCACACTTGGGTGCCTCTTGTCAAAATGATAGCCAACAAGTTTTAGGTCACTTTGTCTTCTGGGGGCAATTCTGGACAATAGGTGACAGTGAACAAGACATACTGTACAAAATTGTCGGGTATTCATATTGTTTAGTTTATCTCAATAGATTGGGGCGAACGTGCACTGCATTCACGCCTCTGAGCAGGAGACTAGCTGAAAAGATGACAGTTAAAGAAACAAGGTATACAGCCCTTTAAGGGCATGCTATTCAGTATTGTGTTGCTCTTCCAAGTGAAGTTCTGTTTTTAGGCCCGGCATTAGCAAAGGCACTTTGTTTCTAATAAAACAAGCATTGAAAATGCAATAGGTCTCGCCTTTGATTAAGTTAAAGCCATGTGCTTTGCTAAGGGTATTGTATAGCAAAGCAAATGGCTTTAACTTAATGAAAGGCGAGACCTATTGCATTTGAAATGCATTTTGGTTTTTTTGCGAGTTGTTCCGACTGCATGCGTGGTGGTACCTGCTATACCCAGCCGTATTCCTCAGAGAGTTGGTGAAAGGGCTGCCGTCATCCCTTCTCATGAGGGCGTAAGTGGCTTGCTGGTGACTACAGTGCACCGACGGGAGTATGGTAGTAAGAAGGGGGAAATAATCTGTCAAATTATGTGCCCTGTTGTGAAAGATTTTTACCCCAGAGATGTTTTTTTTAACAAGAATGCCATTACAGTGCAGCGCCAAGCACTAATGGAACGCACACAGGTACAGCGCCAAGCTCTCATGGTAATAACACACCTTTGTGTTAACTGCAAAGTGATGCAAAGTTTTATATTTACCAGTTTTCAGTCAATCCTTATCTTGGATATTTTGCAATAATGAAACGCCGAGCTTAGCAGTTCCATGGCCTGCATCTGTGTTATTCAAGATAAAACGTATAGAACGCAGGCTTTGAAAACAGTTTATCTTTCCATTTGTACTCTCGAAGAGCTGCAATCTCTTCAACTTTTATCTCTTCAATACAGAACTAATGCTGTAGTCTGATTGTACCAAGCTTCAATGTGCTTATGCATGTAAACGCCGTCATGCACAAAGGTGTGCTGGCTGTATGTGTAGTGTGAATGTTTAACCTGCTGTATTGCACTGCAAGCATGGGGAATAAATGAGGGCTTATATCTAGGCAGTAGAAGAAACCTACAAGGAGAACTTAATTTCCTATCAACCATCTGCACAGAAAGGGACGTCACTGGATTTCCGATCATCCATCGTACAGGAAGTGACATAACTGGTTTCAGTTTCCCGCCCACGGCACCCTGCACTCCTCCTCTTTCCCACAAACTCCTTAATGGCAGCTGCAAAACGGATGATGAAAGGATACATGCAGCAGGTACAGCTGCGCCTATCTGCACCTGCACCGTGTCCAGCACCAGAACCCTGGTTCTGTCCCAAGCCACGCTACCGTGCTGCACTCCTCTGTGCTTTCAGGCCTGGCTGCCGCTCACCGCCCTGCTGCCACACTGCACCACTCAATGTTGAACGAGAGTTCACATGTGTCTCCTGCAAGTTCTTATGATCAACCACTCCTACGCCAACAGCATCCAGGAGCCCACTTGCCAATAGCTCAAACTCGCGAAATGCGAGACCTATTGCATTGCAAATGCTTTTTTCAACTATGGGAATTAAAAGAAATTAAAGAGAAGAACTTTTTAATTAAAAAGTTAAAAAAATACAATTTACTCTTCATCACCAAATTTGTTTGTGGAGCCCCAAGAGATACAGTGGAGCAGATCTGCCACAAAGTACAATAACACAAGCATTTGCAATGCAATTGGTCTCCCATTAGTGAAAGTTGGAGTTAATGGTGATGTAAATGACAATGTGTTTTGTTTATGGAGTGGATGTATGTAGTGTGCAGTTTAATTATATGGATTGGATTGAACTTGTTAGTTGTGGAATTGTGTGGAGTGGAATAGTGTGTGTGTGTGTGTGTGTATTTGTGTAGTGGAATTATGTGGATAGTAATTATGTGGTATTAAATTAGCTGGAATTATGTAGAATGGATTGAGTGTTATGGAGTGTAAATTTGTGTATTGGTATGTTGTCTTGTGGCGTGGTATGTAGTGAAATTTAATTATGTGGTGAGCTGTTGAATTGTGTGACATGATGTTGAATTTTGAAGTGTGGATTGGATGCATTTGTTGTGTAATTGTGTTGATTTGAATTATGTGGTTTGTTGAATTATATGTGCAGAATGGAAATGTGTGGAGCTGAATTGCGTGGCGTGGAACTGTGTGGTATTTTTATTGAAATTATGCTGATGGGAATTATGTGGCATGGTGTGGAGTGTGTATATAGATGTTTGCTATGTGGCATAGTGGTTTTATGTGGGATGTATTTATCTGGTATTTAGTAGAGTGTAATTAGGTGGCAATGATTAATGTGCACGTATGTGCAAAGGCTATATTGAATGTACTTTATTATCCTTTATGAATAACGGTAAAAACAGCTGCAGGAGGACTGTCAAAATTATGTGTTTGCAGGGCCTGTTTTAGCCTTAGTAAATTGTTGGATGCAAAGTTACCAGACAAAAACCCCCACAACATTTCCAAAAAATAAATAAACACAGATACTGGAGATGCTGCCAGAAAGAGTACTTAAATGAAGGGTTTCAGGTGATATTACAATATGGATGCAGCACTTTAAACCATCCCTTGCCCATGACTTGGAAAATAAATAACTTTTTAAACCTAATTTAGGTGGCGAATGCAGATTTAATGAATAAAGCTTCAGCAGCATTTCAAATCTTTAAAAATGCAAACTCTAAACATGTTTCTTGAAATAGGATTAGAACTCAGACATACAAAGTGCACAGTAATCTTAATACAAAGTCTTGATCTGCTAGTGTGCTGGGTTTATGACACTACCCTGGTGACATTACATGTGAAGTCTAAAGGCTCACTGTAGGAGGGTGGAGTAGCAGACGCAGCCATAAATCTCGGCAGGAAGCTCATTTATGAAAAAGAGCCACCTAGCGAAGCAAAGAGGCCCAGCTCGGCAGGCGCTCATGTGAGAAAATAAATAGCTGTTGTGTGTGAAAAGTGTGGCAGAGCAGAAAGAATACAGAGGAGCAGGACAGCATGCCAGGTTCGTCATGTGGGGGAAGTGCACGGAGCAGAGAGGCACACTGGCGAGAGAGCCATAAAAGCACAGATTTGGGGGGAAGAGCAACAGAAGGGAGACCTCTGAAACAGCCCTGCCACTGTGCATTGGGGTTGAACTAACACCAATTAAGTAATTTCCCCCTCATTCCAGCACAAAAATGAGAAACATTGAGCAATGAATCTTACAGGCTATAAATAAATGAATAGTGCATTAAACACAAAACATATACAACAAAAAGCACCAATAAATGGCGCCTGAAAATAAAGTGAACGTTGCGTTTCAAAATCAAAATGTTTTTATTTATGTAGCTAAAAGAAAGCACTGCTTTGTTAATTTGCACCAGCACACTGGCACACAATATTGGGTGCAGACTGCAAATAAATAGCGTGCTGCGTGGTGAGATTTTGAAGAGTGCTTCACGTTTGAAGTTAACCTCGAGGCAAACGCTTTTGAGGAATACGAACCGCTGCAGTGCTGGGGCCAAGGTGCCCTCTGTTAGCCTCGGTCGGAGGCACACACGAGTGCACCATTAAAGACCCCGGCAGTGGGGTAGCAAGGGGGGGCAGCGAGGTTCTGCAGCATGCAGCTGAAGTGCTCCCTGGAGTCAAAGTGCAGCAGCAGTAACCTGAAAAGTGTGAGGAAGAGTGGCTACTTGCGCAGGCACACAAGAGGTTTTTCGTGCAGCTGGGGCTGGGAGAGACGCCTGAGGAGCCAGCCCAAGTACTAGGAGATTGAAAAGAAGTGGCACAGCAGGCCGCCCATGCGCAGTATTTCACCCGACTCCTCTAAGTAATGAGATTAAAAACAAATGTAAAACCATGATGGAGTAGCGTTTATTGCAGTTTTATATAGCGCGAACGCCACACAAAGATATTGGATCACTGTGCATGAGCACCGGTTAAATTACACAAGATCACATTCATGTTTTGAGGCACGGGTAGAAGTGATGTGCCCAGAATCACAGGATTTTGAGCACGCCGAGATACAACCAGAACTGCAGAATTTCGAATTTGAGAACCCTGATTGAAACTCTACAGTCAACACTGCAGCTGGACAGACGTGGCGATTAAGACGCACAGCACCATTAAACGGAGCTTTGCTGGTGGTCGTGTACGACAACTTGTATTTTGCTGCTTCTGTCATTGCATACAGATATATATACTGATAAAGCAAGTAATATTACACCTACAGCAAGCCAGGGCTATTGGCTCTGCCAATGGTTGTTGTTTGTGTAAGATATATCAGCAACAGCTACGGCTTCCTTGTATATAATATTGAAAATGCATCTGTTCTGAAATGATGAGACTGAAAGATCTATAATGAGTCTCCTTGAAGTTACCTCAAAAGCAATGATGAGTTGCATAGCTAAGATTTTTTTTTTCACCCCGAGGGCAAAAATGGAGAGCCCGATAGAGACCCGGTTTGGCAACTGCTTTATAGAACTGCCAGTGCAGAGCACTGGCAGGACGCGGCCCACTTACAGTCCTGGCTCTCCCCTGTAGGACAGAAATCTTCAATCTGTGTGGCGCGCCCCCCTGGGGGGGCGCAACGCCATCTCAGGGGGGGCGCGCACTCCTCTCTAATCTTTCCTTACGATCCCATGCTTTTGTTTTGCTAACTCTCCGGGGGGGGGGGAAGAAAAGGGGGGGGGGGGGTTAATTTATAGAGCCGAAACGCTTCAGCTGCAGTGGGAGGCAGGATGTCTCCTCTGCTAAAACCGAAGGCAAACGAACAGACAGTCCTGTTCCTTCATGTTTATCACAGCAGAGGAGACCCCTTACCTCCCACTGTAGCTGAAGCATTTCAGGTCTATGAATTAACCCCCTCCTGGGAGAGATAGCTCTTCCCAGAAAGGAGACAAAGTTTCCAGGGATGTTTTATGGCATGGGCAAGGTGGGCTCTGGCCCAGGGCCCCAGCCTTTTAAAGCGGGTGGGGGGAGGGGGTGCTGAAAGAGCCAGCTCTGTTCTTCAGAGTCTTGCCCTCACGACCTTGACGTTTTTTTTAAACACAATGTTGTAAATAGAAAAATGCTATCATTCATTTTTAATGTGTAAGAAGAGTCTATTACAGACAATTTGCAGCCAAAAGTTGTTTATGCGTCCTGTAACATCCATATAAAAAGTTATTTTAGATCAATACAGGACCTCACATGTGAGAAATGGGAGGTTGTGACAGATTATTTGCAGTAATATTAGTGAAGTGCTGTTGTGTTTCATACTGAAAACACACATCACTATCCCTGAATATCATCTGTGTACACATTTAGTATTTGACCAAAGAATGCATGAAAGAACTGAGACTGGATCATAAAATCAAAGCTGGTCCGAACAGGGGCCCCCAAAATACATTTGGCCCAGGGCCCTCAAAATCCTTAAAACATCCCTGAAAGTTTCTTTTAAAATTACACAGGCAGGCGCGCAAAATGCCAGCCAGCCATGTGTTGTTTAAACAGCATGCAGATTGCTTGTCTTGACACTAAATATGGTTATAAATAAAGTAGTATGTATTCATTTGTAATATGACTTTTCTGTTTTTGTTCCCTTTTATTATCAGTCATGGATCATTCAGGCAGCTCTAGAAAACAATTAAAAGTTATTTCTATTTATATTTGCTGTTCAAATTATGCACAGACAAGTGCTGAAAATACGGCTTTAGGTGACTGCTTATTTTTATACCATCTGTGACATCAAAATAATGAGCTGGCTACCCTAACCATAAGACTGGAAGTTTGTTGAGGGATCAGCACACTATTTCTTTCCTCCACCCTGATCCCTGGTTACTGCCATAATAGCAATAGTTTAACACATTTGAAACCCTGCGGTCAATAACATTCTGAGTTACTTCAAGTGTCTGGGATTGCACCTTGCATTCAGACAACTCGCTCCTCATTCTCGCCCTTCACTTTCACCCTCACCCTGCACTCACACTGATACGATACACTCACACCATTCACCCACTTACCCTCCACTCACACTGATCACCATGCACTCGCACCATTCACCCGCTCACCCTGCACTCACACTGATCACCATGCACTCACACCATTCACCCACTTACCCTCCACTCACAGTGATCACTCTCCACTCACAGCGATCACAATGCACTCACACTGATCACAATGCACTCACACTGATCACCATGCACTCACACCATTGACCCATTTACCCTCCACTCAGTGATCACTCTGCACTCACAATGCACTTGCGCTGTTCACCCTGTACCTCACCCTGCAGTCACACGAGCCCACGACTCAACCTGCACTCGTGACACTTCACTCAACTGTCCCCCTCACTGTTCAATCTGCAATCTCACTCAAATAAGCCCACCACTAACCATACATTCATTCATCCCACTCTGCACCAACATGCGCACCCAAATTCATATTGTCACCTCACTCACCCCTGTACACAAGTATGGGCATGTCCTGCCCCATCAAGGTTTTCGTTCTAAATTACAAAAGGAGACCTCTAAATGCACTGCAATCCAGCCTTCCAGGGGCTCCTTGATAGAGACCGTTCTGTTTTTGCCTTGATGGCCTGGAATAATTCCTAAACAGATTCTTGCAAATACGGTTTTGTTTAATCTCTTTTTAATGTTATTGATGTGAGGGAGTCTATTACTATTTGCAGAGAAATGTGTTTGTTTCATGCAACATCCATAAAAATGTTAACCATTAAAAAGTTAGCTCCAAGCGAGTCCTCACATTTGTTTATGAAATTGGAGGATATCACAGATATTATTCACTGTAAAATTAGTGGGCTGCTGCTTTGTTACAACAGTGAAAACCCATCACTATCTCGGAATATTAGATGTAAACGCTTTTAGAATTTCGACTACAGTGCCTGTGCACCATTAGTAGCCTGGCTAAATAGGGTATGGCAGAGTTGAAAGTAAATCATTTAAACTCAAAGCTGTACTGAACAGGGGCCCCCAAAATAGTATTGGCCCAGGGCACCCAAAATTACTAACATGTCCATGCCATCACAAAGTCTGTCAGACAACATTACCCTGAAGTAAAATAGACAACATCATTAATTTGTTATTAGTTCTATTTTTTTTTAAAACATAAGCCCGATGTGTCCTAAACTCCCACTGCTTCAGGCAAGCAACTTATCGTACTACTTAGGAATTCTCAATTAGGTGTTCGTTCAACGCCCTCTCTGTGGACTTTCAACTGTCTTCGGATCCATAACTGGTTGGTGGGCAATTAGCCCATTATAATGCTGCCTAAAATGTTTGTTAATGATTTCTAGAGAAGAATTGTTTCTTGTGTATGAGCTCTGAGCTAGGGAGTGCTCTCAAAATCTAACACTGTCTTCCTTACAGTCCCTGTCTTGGCTGAAAATGTCTGCAGAATATTCAGCTTTGGGAGAAACTGCTATCAAAACTCTCTTGCCTTTCAGCTCGTCCTATTTATGTGAGATTGGCTTTTCAGCACTTGCGGTGTTAAATACTAAGTACCGTTCAAGACTGGATGTGGAGCACAATCTAAGGATGGCAGAAGTAAAAATCCATCCACAGACTGATCGTCTCTGAAAAACAGGCACACCTTGTCACATTTATGTTGAGGGTGTTAATATCAATGTATGTCATGTGTAAAACAAAGCATCCTAGTAAAAACAATCTGCGCACATTTTATCTTGAAAAGTGGTGTTTTGAGCTGTGTAATAAGCCTCTATCATTTCACCACACCCACTTACAAACCTGCAGTTTACTAAACACTCTTATTGTATTGAACATTATTTGCTGGATATGCCCGGAATATGCGCGTGGCGGTCGATTCCAGAAATTTCTTTCAGGTGGTGGGGGGGGCCCAACATCTACAAAAATTCAGCTGGGGGGCTCAATGTACAAAAGTTTGAAGACCTCTGCTGTAGGAGGATAGAACCCAGCAGGGACCACAGCGCCTGACGCACTTGTGATCATGCAGCACACACAACACTGGCAGCAAAAGCATGCCCTAGCCGGCTGTGCCCCTGCATCTGTGGGGGGACTAGGACAACTAACAGCGACACGGAGTCAGTTTTGGTGCAGGTCAGTTCACACAGAGGCCCAGAGCTCTGCGCATGCTACTACAAGCAAGATTAGCCAGGACGGAAGGCAACCCCAGCAGGCCAACGAACAAGATGAAAATAAATGTAAAACCATGATGGAGTAGCGGTTATTGCAGTTTTAAATAGCGCAAACTCCACACAAAGATATTGGATCACTGTGCATGAGCACCGGTTAAATTACACAAGATCACATTCATGTTTTGATGCACAGGGAGAAGTGATGTGCCCAGAATCACAGGATTTTGAGCACGCTGAGATTCAATCATGGTTAGCCCCATAACGATAAGAAAGTGCTTTGCGACCACCGAGTCCGGATCGGAGGTGAAAGGGCGTGAACCCAAAACCCTAATTTCCAATGGCTTGCCACCGTTTAGCATAAACGGTGATGCCAGCCAATGGAAATGAGGGGCGGGGCTTCAAGCCCTCTTCTGAAAGTCCTCCTTAACAATAAATCTCGCCGAGCGAGCTGCGCATGCGCTGCCACGCTAGGCGAGACCTAAAAAAAATGTATCTACTATAAATACTTACTTCCAGGGGTTTTTAATCGGTCCTCTTCATCTATTGGCCTACTGTATGGTCATTCACCTTTTGCTTCCAACCCCAACAGCATGCGGCACAGGAACGGCCCACCTCAGCCAATTTCTGACCTAACTGTGAGTGAGGGCATTTTGTTCAGGTGCGTGAGCGCACTCCCCCGACAACCCCACTACCCCCAATACTCTGCGTGTGACCCCCCCCCCACCCAATACTCTGCGCGCGCACACACGCGGCAGCTGCATTGTCCAAAGATTAAGGTGAGTGGTCCAGAATACTGGCGCCCATTTGGGGCTGTTTGTGCAGTTTTTGAGCTATAGGTTCATGGCAGACGCTATAGTTGCTAGGTCGTCGTGTACAGCAGCTGAAGTTGTAGGTGTACTCCTGAGAATCTGGGTGTTATGCTACCTCTAAGGGTGTTGGTTTGATGCCCGGCTCTGTAACGGCTGTTTCTTCCAGTGCAGGGCTGAGGCTGCAAGGGCTGCTTAGCAGGTGTAATACCCATGGCTGCATGCTCATGGTTGAGGCTGGGAAAGTTTGCAGGCACGTGGGTGTGTCTGCAGATCGGCAGCTCTGATTTCACAGC
The DNA here is from genome assembly GCF_964204655.1 of Triturus cristatus. Taxonomy (NCBI): domain Eukaryota; kingdom Metazoa; phylum Chordata; class Amphibia; order Caudata; family Salamandridae; genus Triturus; species Triturus cristatus. The sequence goes on along the minus strand of NC_140583.1, from coordinate 813,759,708 downwards.
TGAGGCTCTCCGAGCTTGCAGGTGCGTGATTAGAGCGTCAGGTGTGCGAGAAGGCGACGGACTCTTCCTGGTTGCAAGAATGCAGGTCAGAAAGCAGGAGGGGCATAGCTGAGGCTGACAGGCGAGCGGCGCCTTTCCCTATCGCGAGCTATTCTGCTCAGCTCCTGTCCCCGCCTCTGCTTTGTACATTGTGTGGGGACCCTGCCTCAATAGATTCGGCTTTTAAGCATGTTTTTGTATTACTAAATTGTCTCATTGTTAAATACTAGACTTGACCCTGATTCACAAAGGTACTTATGTACATGTACGCATAATTGAAGAATCTGTATGTACAAACATTCCAAAATAAATTAACTTATCATTTTGCACCTGTTAGTAGCGTAATTAAATGATGTGTATATATATGTTTTTTAGGAGACATCACTCAGAAGGGCTACGAGAAGAAAAGGGCAAAGCTGCTTGCAAGATACATTCCTCTAATTCAAGGTAAGAAAGGCTTAATGCAAGACCGTGCACTAATCAAGGTCAGTCTGAGCTGACAGTCGTTGCAAGGACGCATTGCAGTTTAGTGTTGGTAAATCGTGACTCGATGTTGATTTGAGGAAAAGATCCTTACTTCTATGCATTTCTTACGCTGATGTTGGGGGAATGTGTCTGTCTAGAGACTAATGTGCTCTGTACAACCAGAGGTGGTACTGCTGCAGGTTATAACAGTCGATATCCATCACGTGATGCACTTTATCTGAGGTAGAGTGCATGTGGAGCATTGGGCTAATTAATCCTCTCTCTTCTGTGCACAGAGATGACTGTTTTGCCATGCATCTGGGCTGGCCACAAGCTGGGCACGCACAAGAGAATATTCAGCTTGTTGGCGAGTCATCCCACATCTTTACTCTGCTCTCGCCCCATTTCCTATTGTTTTTCTTTTGAACTGAGGCTCAGCTTCGCCCTCCTTTTTTGGTCGGGAAATGGCCCTTTCTCCATTGGCTGCATGCACATCCATTTGGCCCTCAGGTCGCCATCATTGTCTTGCCTGCTTTAAAACATTGAGCTGCCCCTTGGTCGAAAGCTAAACAGACAATCTGAAGCAGCAACCTATAAAACAACTAAAAACTTGAATACTTCCTGAAAGACAGCGAAGGGTCTCTTTCTCTGTAGCCAATAATTGTAGGAGTACTGAAGAGAGGTCTTTATTTTGATATGAAGTGGTGCTTCCTCAAAGTCAACACAATCTCATTTCTTATAGGTGGAGAGGTTGCCGCGATAAATCTCATGTTTAACTCAGTTTGGCAAAAGGAGCAAGGCTCTTATCAGAGAAATGTCCATGTGTACAAAAACAGCAACATCAAAACATCACAGTTTTGTATTAAGTAAAAATTCCCAATCCGATTTAGTTAAAAAGAACAACAGTTATGATCAAAATAACACATAAATTAAGTAAATCTGATCTCTAGTTCAGGAGGCTAGAAGACCAGAATTGAAGTGCTTTTTTAATCAAAAGCAGTGTTTGGAAATATTAAAGTAACACCACCAACAGCTTGGCAGAGGTTCTTAAAAAATGGCCTCTTGAGGGCAGCTTACATTAATTTGGTGGCACATCTATAACGCATTGCTCTACGTTTTAATGGTGAAATACTGCCACTTACAACCATAGTTTCAATCACACGTAGGTTTAAATGTTCTTTAAAAATATCTGATGAATAAATGTCCTTGGGACTGATTCTTTAGAACCCAACCCAAACTTTCCAGTTGTAGGGACCACTCATTACTTTCCTGGTTCGTCAACGTCTCTGCTTCTTCAGGTTAGCCTTCCTGGACCCAAGCAATACGTTTTCCTCATTTTCATTTAGGTTTAATTTCAAGGCCAAAATCCAGTCCTTACTGCTCTTGATGTATTTCTTCAGGCATATACAGCTGGCTCTGGCTGTAGAATATTTAACAGTTTCCCCATCTTAGGAAAGGGGCACTGCATCGGGTTGGCCTCTTTCAGTCAGGACCTTCAAGTTCCTTCTTTTCTTTTGGTCAGCAAGCGACTAGCATCCCTAAACGTCAGAGAAACCTTTCAGAAACAGAAATACAAGTCAAAGCAGGAGTCCCCACTCAGGCAGCATAACCTATTTCAGTGGGTAATTTGTTCTTTCCCAATTGCCTGTCTCCTTGAGCCTGGTTGCATTAGTTCTTACAGGATGTACTCAGCTGTGATTGGTGAAACACCCTAAGTGATTTCAGCTACAAATCCGGTACATTCTCCTGTCTTTTACAGCACTGTGTTCAAAATCCTGTTTCCCTGAAGCAGACCTACCACTAAAGCGAGCCACAATGCTTTGCTGTCAAGTTTTGCTAAAAGGCACAACTGAGCCTTTAATTTAGTTTCCTCCCTCTTCCTCCTAACTCCTGGAAAACCCAACCCACTCCAGCCCCTATGGTCAGTGGCTTATGGTCAATGCCTTTTCTAGATCTACCCTCAAAGAAGGTGTGTCTGAGAACCCATTGCCAGGCAATTGTTATCCCAGAGGGGAACTGAATATGAAAGACCTTGGTCAAGAGAAGGCTTTGATCAGTTCTAGTTGGTCTTTTCTCACAATGGGGTAAACGATGTGAATTAACACATTTATTGTATACTTTTATTTATATTGCATATTACTCAGAATTAGAATAACGTTTTAATAGATAAAAAAGATTTTAAAAATGTATACAGATGGTAGCGTATATTAACTAAGTTAGGTAAATCAAACAATGCCATTGCGTCGAACCATGTATCAATAGCATGTTTAAATAACATTGGCATTAAATAGTGTTGATGTGTGACAGATAAATCTGGGCAAACAAACAAAAATGCACTAAGTCTGGTAGAGGGCAGATAGATGAGTTACGTTTAGATATTATCAGTGATCCTCCTGTTTAAACATTTATGTAACGGTCATTGGCAAAACCAATAGGTCAGGCTTGTTTTAGGCTTATGTTCGTTGTTGTGTGATATGTCCGTATGCAATAATAGAAAACTCGCAGAAAGGCACCTAAATACTTGTCAGGTGGTACGCTGTTTAAAGCGTCAGATGGTGTGCTGCGTAAAGCGCAGGAGTTTAGCTCACATGTTTTAAACTGCACCTTTAATTACTTAGGAATCCTGCCCGAAAGATATGGCCTATTTATGCTTCATTAGTCACACCCCTTTTAAAGACCCACCTGACCTATTTCATCCATCTGAACAGCCCTGCTGTACATCATAACAAACAAAGTGGTCATAAACTTGCTACCATCATGCATTCAGTTATAGCATTACTCGTATGTGCACATTTACAGTTGTGGAGACGATATAAAACAAACCTCTCAAAAAGGACTAACGATGATTATCACAGTGAATGAAAATAGTCTACCACCAAGGTTTGTCAGAGGAGGTGACTAACACCAAAATCCCTTGCCTTCTGTGGTAATCCCTGCAATTTCACGTAACAAAATACTTGTCTTCAACCAGCAGCACAATGCAAGAACAGTCCACCCTTGTTGAAGGCCTGTTGTCTTTAAGAAATGCATATCACAATAAATCAACCTTTGTCACAACATGTCATAATAGACAATTCAGAGCCATGGCATCGGACGTAACCTTTTCCAATGAAGGAGTCAGGCCTGTAGCCTTTAATGCTGGCATGTCCTCATAACCAACTCCAGTTTACTAGATTTAACATAAGCTTTTCCCACAAGGGAACCATCAGGCATATAGTCGTACAACTACAAATGGATGCAAAATTACAGTTGGCAAACAAAAATACTGTCTCTATCAAGAGGGTCTAACAAGGATGATCGCAGTGTAAATCTTTTATCTCCACGGTTTGATAGAGAGGGTAACCAGTGTCAAAACCCTTACCTACTATGGTGCTGTGTGAGATTCCATGTAACAAAATACATCTCTGCATGCTTTAATACAAAGTAATAAAATACCACCTGTAAATGCCTATTGACCTTAGCATATGCTTTTGGCAATAACTACGTCAGCCCTGCTGCCTTTATCATAGCTGTTCATAATCAACAAATCAGGCCTATAGCCTTGATCATTGGCTTGCCGCCATAATCAACTCAGTAGGTTGTATAAAGCATAAGCTTTCACAGAACTCAAGAAGTGCAATGCAAGCACTATTTTTCAGAGGAAACGCAACTTCTGCCCAATCAAATGCTGTAGTATTCAGTTGATCCACCATGTGGACTAAAGCTAAGCCCCTCCTTCGGTAGTACTTTTGAAAGTTATTTTCTGTTGATTTCATGTTTGGCGACTAATGCACTGCCAAGCCAGGCCTAAAAACAAGGACTATACATAACTAGACTGGCTTTAAGATGAAATTGTGTACCTTCGGCATTCAAATATTTATATGTTGAACCCAACCTCTTTATCCAGTCATTATAAGGATGTGAACGACTCTACTCCAAGCATTTTCCATACCCGGTTCCTGGATACAGTCTTGTACATATAATCTATGCAGTTAAGGTCTGCTGCCAAGTGTTTAACAGCATTCTTTGCACAAACCCCTAGGATACTCTGGCATGGACTAAGAAATTTTACAGAACATTATTGGGTTTTTTGGGGCACCTTATTTTAGTGACATGCATTAATTATCGTCTAATATAAAAGGAGTCTGGAGGGGAAACAACAGGCGTATGTCCGTCTAATCACAACAGCATAGGGCTCCTCTTCACACAGACAGTTTTGGGATGACCATGTTGGATACAGCCCTCGTGGATGGGAACTCATGAGGTATAACATGATTGTAAGGCCTATATGAACAAGCATTGGCATAGGCAATAGGTCTCGCCTTTGGGACCATATAAGTGTTTTGTTATCCAGCACAATATCCTTGGTGCAACAACATCAACTGTTGCATGGCTAAACACTTAAAAGGTCCCAAAGGTGAGACCTATTGGCTATGCCAATGCTTGTTTACTTTTTTTTTTTTTTTTTTTTTTTTGCACAAGCCAGTCTAGAAAAAAAGCTAACACCTTAATGACTGTAAACTGATTTAAAATATCTCTGAGGAAGAGTGGCGGAAGAGATCACATGGAATCACAACTTATGCAACCGCACTCTATCTCTTGGAGAAGCGTGCCACCTGCGTGATAAAGCTCTCCAACACCCCACAACGGGGTATGAAGTTATAATATACGCTTCTTAGGAAGCAGTGGTACTAAAGGTTGGGCTGCGGTGGGCAATAAACAGCAGCCATAGGAATTCTGAAAAAGATGTAGCATAGCTACAAGCATACATTGTGAAGGGGACAAAACATCTGCAGTGTTTCCAAGACCAAAGCGACGCGAGGGCATGGTAGCCTCACACACATGACAAAGTGGTAAGGATGGACGAGGCATCAAGAGGGTGATTGCCCACTTTATAACGCTCTAGTTGTGGAAGCAGCAGGTGGCTGAGTAGCTCAAGACGGACAAAGTTAACGTGATAGAGAGATAATGGGAGCAAATAAATGTCAGGCCTTGGAAATCAACGCCGACTTTAGAAAAAGGAGCAGCGTTTTTAGGAGTATAGTTGGAAAGTTATTGCATGAAAAGGCAACAAATCTGGACGTGTAGCAAAACAGGGATTAAATGAAACTAATATAGCACTATAGGCAAAATTATTGAAACAACGCCGTTACTGATTATATTGAAGATGAGGTTAAAGACGCCAAAAAGTTAACTCAATCGAAACACGCACGCGCCTCGCGCTGAAAGTTTAAATAAAAAAAAAAAAGGAGCGCAGGCGGCAGCGAGGCAGAGGGGTGCACCTGCGAGTGGTGCGCGCGCGCTGGGGAGAGCAGTCTGCTCTTTTTCAAAGCACATACTCGTGCTTTTGGTGCGCCGCTGCGCACTCCCGCAAGGCGTATGCCGCCATAAGCACAAGTATGTGCTTTGAAAGAGAGCTGCACGACGGCTAAAGGTCTCCTAATCTGCGCATGCGCGCTGTGTAGGCGAGACCTAAAACTGGTGTGGGTGTCTAATTAGGTGGAATCTGCAGGGGGGAGAAGGAATGGAACCTGTTGTATCTTTAGCCTTTAATTCTTGTCCCCAGTGCTGTCTGTAAGCGGAACATCCCTTTGATGGAGCATGCCACTTTTGGGGGGGGGGGGGGGGGCTTTAGTCCTTAAAACATATTAATTCCATACATTTGAGACTAATATTCTGATTTGAGACCGATAACCTGGAGCATTCTTTGTTGTGCTATTCAGTAGAGATGCAAAATTTTAGCTTGTGATTGGTGTCGGACTGTGGAGATGATGCCTCTGCTAAAAACATTTTTTTTAAAGCATGGTAAACTGGAAAGATGTGATAGCTAGTGATTTCTTGATGGTTTTCTGGGGAGATGGTAGTGCTACATTTGTCCTTTACCAGCACTCACTTTCTATTACAAGATTTTGTAACATATAAAATCTATACCCAAAATGCCAACTAATTAACTTGACCAAAGTATCATGCATTAATACACAATGTATCAACACTTAGTGACTTATTCATATTTCATGTTTACTTGCAGCCCGTAATAAGCGGTTTACTTGTGTCTGTACTTTGTACAAAGTTAACAGATGACTGGATGCAATCTGGGGCACTGTGCTCCAGTACTGGGCTTTCCTTCTAGAAATCCCTGTTTTCTCTTGTGTTGGCCATTTGATTCCATTGAAATTGTATTGTATTTGCATTTATATAGCACCTATTACCACAACATTAGAACTTGCACAATGCATTAGGATGTTAAAGTAAATCCATCCCTGGAAACTGGTGTTCCTGATGACCTGGAACCATCTTGTAATCTCATGCAAACTTGCATTACACACTTATTTACTCAAACTTTGTGACTTTGCCCCAAGTATTCTAAGGATGTCAGTAGAAAGGTTCAATTTGTCCTATTTTGGTAGTGAGGAACCCCCATTGGGATCTTTAAATATGTTTCATTGTTCATATAAAAAAATGCCTCTTCTTGTACGGTCACCGCCAAGTTTTTGGGTTGCTGCTTCTGGTTTTTCGATTCTGAGCATGCACTAAGGCCTGCTAACCAGACCTCAGTGCCTTTGCCCTTCCCCCTTAACCCTGGTATGTTGAATTGGCTCATACGTAAGTAGCTCAGCTGAGTTTTCTGTAAATGTGTAGTAAATGGGACCCAGGATATGAAATTAGAGGGTCACTCCAGGGCAGCAGCACTAGTTGTGCCACCATGGGTGTGACATGAGTAAAATGAGACTCCCAGCCCGCCATTTGCCGACTGGAAGAGCAGTTTTAACTGCTGGCCCCACTTTGCTTTTTAAAGCAATGGCAAAGCCAGACTGTCCCCGGGTGAATGTGTAAGCCACCCCTATGGCAGGCTATTGAACCCTAAGGCAAGGAGCCATATATCCCACAGGCAGAACATGTCATTTTACCTGTTCTAATAGTAAAAACGCGAAACTGCCGTTTTTTACTGTGGGAAAGCTTGGTCATCCAATTGGCGAGTGCAGAGTTGCATGCTGGCCCCTCAGCTCTGTTAACTCTGGAATGGTGCAATCATCCAGGGTATCAAACAGCTTTTTACATTACGCCCGACTTGATTCTTTGGTCTAGAGTAATCTAACAAGTTGCAGTGTTCAACTTTAGCAAAGTTTTTACTTTATTGCCTTTAGTACCCTGTGTTGGTTGCACATGGGGTCCTGTCGCTGAGACCGCTTTCTGACCTCCTGGTTAGACGTGCTAACCGTTCCCAGTAAAGATTACAGTAGGGACCTGCTCTGGAAGGAGGTGTCGCCTCCCTTTGGCAAGAACCAGCACGGGTGTTGGCCATAAAGGTGAGCCTCAAAGGAGAAGCCGCCTTTGAAGGGCAAGTTGGTCAACACTTGGGAGAGGGGCTGTTAAATTGTTCAGGCAGACAGGCTGGTGCTTGGGACAGAAAAGGGAAAACTAGTTGCCAAAGCGGTATTCCAGAGGCGTGTAGCCCACTTGATAAGCCACTCCTCTGGGTAGGGCTACAGCGCTCCACATGCTGGGAGAGGGGTCCTGCCAGATTGGATTTTGGCAGAATGGTGCATCCTGCCCAGATGCCACACTGTGCAGGAAGTGGTCATCAGGTGCGAGGGAACCTGGTAGCCTTTGGCTACCACCCACATCCTGCTTTAAAGGCACCCTGGCACCCAAACTCAGATGTTGACTGGACTGGAAGAAAGACCGAAGGATTTGCCCTGTCGCACTATTGAACCTGCAAAGAGATAACTGGATTGCACCTGTTGAACCTGGTGGCTAGCAAAGGGGAGCGACAGTGCCTTCTGTGTCCTGTTCTAGGAGAAGTCTTAATAGACCAGCCAAATCCAGGAAATTCCAAGGGACAGTGAGCTGCCCTCCTGTTCAGAGGGATACAACAGCTGAAAAGCCTGCTGGGGTACGTTGGTAGCCCAAAGTCTTCAAACTACCGCCATGCAGCACTAGTGAGTAGGACCCAACGCACAAGGTTGCACCCGAGTACTCAGAGTCTGAGAATGTCATTGAAGTGCACCTGCGACCTCCAAAAGATGAGTTATCGACCCAAGAAGGATTGAGCCCTGACCTCAATACTGGGCAACTGGTAGTCCAGCAGCGACTGGACTTCTGCCAGCACTGAGAGGACATTAAAGGACATCAATCCTGTGACCAGGACCTCCTCACCCCCTTCGTGAACTGAGTGGTCGCAGCAAGAAGCCCGACTTCTGAGCATCTTCCGCGTCCTTCATCTCTTGTATCAGTAATACGTTCATAGGAAAGCCCTGCAAAGGATAAGTGTCTGGAACTGACTTAAGACTGCTTCACCTGCTGTGGTAACTGTTTCTGAGGACCTTGCTGGTCCCCCTGATTGGCTCCCCACTGAGGTTGATCCCCTAAAGTGACTCCAAGTGACGGCATTACACCTAGCCCAATAGTTTTAGTGGGAGAGTTTTTAAGTGTCAAATTTGTTGAGTTTGATCATTTTTATCGGTGGTTGAGTGAAAATATCTTGTAAATTCTAGATCCGGAACCCTCTGGTGGATCTTTTACATTGCGGTGTCTAAAAATAAATGAAAATAGTCTATTTTTATAAATTGGTGTTGGGTTTCTTGTCGGTTTCCTCAATTGTTTTGCTGCTGTTTAAATGCTGTACATATGTTCCTTTGTGTAAGCCTTGCTGCTCTGAGGCACAGCTACCCAGGGTTGAGTTGAAGGTATGACAAACAAAACCAAAGGGTCCTAAATGAATTGGTAAGTCCATTACACGGTGAGATCGTACAACCACACCATATAATACACTCCATTTCCTTACAGTTCACATGTTTACAAGGTTAATTGAAAAAAAATTAAGAACACACTGTAGGTGGAAAGCTCTTGTGACCCTCTCCTGGAAACTGTATAGGAGATGTTTAATTGCCCACATGCAGTGCTTAATCCTTATTTTTCGGGACGGGCACTTATTTTTCGCACCAGCTAGTTGCAGAGCGCAAGAGAGGGAGAAACACACAGATGAGAAAGGAGGAGGAAGAAGAGAGACTGCAAAACCGTCCCAGAGGGAGAAAGCAGGACCCGGCAAGAGTGCGATAAAGGGGCGGGGGTGTCTGGTAATGGATTAAAAAAGCATGAGGTGGATTTATGACTGCAGCCTTGGTATTCCAAGTGATGACTTTTCAGTGCACCAGCGTGGGCTTCTGAGCTGACCTTTGGCACCGGCACTCCTTTTACAACTTAAGCACTGCGCACATGTTTGTATAGTACTGTAATTGTGTTTATCGTTTATTTAGTGCTTACTGCTGCTGGCGAGGAATTGAAGTGCTTTGTTTGTTGTTGGTTATTATTAGTCGTGTACTCTCAGCGAAATTATTCCAGGCGCTTTCTTAAGCTCGAACCTCTATGGGTAACCGTGCCTCCTGCACCCACTATCGCTCCTACTGGAAGCGGGACCGTTCCCTACAGTTTCTGTGCATGCAGCAGGCGCATTAGGTGACTGGTTCCTTGTAATAGGGGTGGAATGTATGACCTGTAGGTAGTTTGCGTTTCATCATCATTGGCAGGACTACCCGAGTCGCCCCTGCAGCTCAGACTCACCTAGAAGGCTTTGTCGAGGGCCTCTCAGTTGTGTTGGTTTGTTTCCCTATATGAGGATGTACAAGAGAGCCCTTACCCACCACTGTGCACAAATGGGGTTGCCCAACTACCATAGGGCGCGTATCGTGGCGTCATCCTTTGTCGCCATGTTTTGCACATCTGCTCTTCAAAATTGATAGAAGGGCAAAAGCTATGTGCCTCTCTGACACAGATATTACCGTTTCAGAGTGTGAGGAAGCGTCGACCCATCGCCTCTCCAAACAGACAGCAGGGTAAATGACGAAGAGGCAATAGCAGCTAGGCCTCCACGGTGGCTCTCTGCAGGATGAGGGGCAGCAGAGAGCCACCAGTCAATGACAGGAAAAGGATCAGATCAAGGCAATACATTTGTGTACAGGCAGAGAAAGCAAAAGCGTGTCCTTTACTTCCGACCTGTTTAGAAGCTCATTATCTTGCTGCTCCCACAGCCGCAGCAGCTGACGGGACTCCTGACCCCCCCTAGCCTGGTTCTACGTCACTTACTAGATCAGGTTAAAGAGCGGGCAGAGGGATGGGCTAAGAAATCTAGCAGAGCGCGCTGCAGGTCTCCTGGAAATTCTAATTAAGAAAATGCTGATCCAGGCCGAGCTTCCTCGCGCTCCCCACTCCCCGAAGCAAATCCAGTAACGGGGTAGGAATTGTTGCATTATTTGGAGCATGTCTCTGGAGGGTGAGTAGGCGGCAAAAAGACGCCATTCTGCTGCCTTTCCATCACGCAGAGGCACGTCATAGGTGCTGTATTCAGGTCCAATAGACAGTCTGCATTAAAGCAACAAATAAATCATGGAAGCAACACTTCTGTTCTTTTCGCAGCACCCAGTCATGAAATTGCGGGCTTCGCGCACTTCTGCCAGTTTTGCAGTAAATTCACGATTCGCAAAATCACGAAATGCTGGGGGGGAGGGTCTGTTTAAGGCATTTGTTTACAGCTTAATAACATGTTGAGTTATGGGCCTTATACACAGGGTGCTTTAGTGAGTTCTGATGTCTAGGTTTTTTAGGTAGCGCCACATCCAGACAACTTTTCCGTAACCTTGAAATAGGATACTAACCATATAAAACTCCAATATAAGTTGCTACACCGAATAACTTTCTTACCATTAAGTGATGTTTCCAAAATTCACTTTTAACCTGTGTTAAAACTTGATATTTTTAAATCCTGATAATATTCAAACCTTTATAACAAGATGCCTTCTCATAGAGCTACAAAAGACAGAGGAGGCCATTACCTACATGTATGGCTTTAGCAGGCTGGGTTTTTCGCATACTCCCCTGTAAAGTGATTGTTTTTATAATGTAAACCCTAAAAAGATGTAATCTGTGACACCTTGCTATGATTGGTTGTTTAAAGATAGTAGAACATGTATGACAACCAAAAGTCATGATCTTGGTTTTTACAACAGTAATCCAGTGAGGCAAATTTCCCACTATTTCTGAAAACGTTAGTTTTTCTATAGACCCACTTGGATAAGATCTCCTAAAACAATATCGGTATAAATCACAATTAATCTTGCTGCTACTTAGTGTTGGGAGAGGACAATCCACAGCTTCTAACTGTTAAACGATGTCTGCTATGGAGAAATGCCAGGATACACCTCTCTTTTTACCCATTCTCCGCATACATCTTTGGGGGTACTCGTTGGTGGAGCCCAAGAGGACCTTGACATATGCTTTAATATGCAATTGCTCCAGCAGTAGAACTGGGAAAAAGTCCCATTGTCGCAATTTGGACCACAGTTATACCAGATCTGAAGCGGAACAAAGATTAATAAATACAACAGAGACGTTAATTTTCCCATGAAGTGTGTATTTTTCTTTTTTGTGTTTAGGGCCAGGATGTTGTCAATACTTGAACTACCCAAATGGAAACCCAATTGTCATTATCCCATAACCCAATTGTTATTATATCCACTCAGAGTAATAACCTTACCAGACGGGTTTTCACAAACACTTTCCATGCAGCATCTAGCAAAGCTGTAAAGTTAAAAAAAAAAAATAATAATTAAGCCTTTTTCATTGGTGTTTACAAAACATAAACCCATGGAAATGGTAGCCATGGTACACTGTATGTCACAAAGCTCAATGCAAAGTTAACGTAGTGTACAATAGTGTGAAGCCATCATACCGGCCACAGTTCACCACTTTCACCAAACTACTCCAATCCCACCCTCTTGGTTTCTCTCTAGCTTCCATTCTAGGCGTCCGTTAATCTACCTTCTTTTATCAAAGTTATCCCTGGGCCCCATACCTTGAGGAATTTTTTGGGCAGCCTCGAACTTTATATACTGCTTTCACTACCTTCATACACCAATCTACCCCTCTTGCCCAAATGGCCAGGGTTGGCAGATGTGCGCTACCCCATGCCATGTCATGTTTGACCACTGTTATGAGTGTGTGACAGAAAAGCAGCATATATAATTCAGAATAGAACTGTTTATTCTCCCTAAATGCCCAAGTTCCCGACCTGTGGGGGTAAGAGTAATTTCCTCTCCAGTGACCTCTGTTTGCTTTGTATGTCTCCCCCCCCCCCCCCCCCCACACACATAGTTTACCGATTGTAGGCACTGCCACAGCGTATGAAGCAGGGTGGCTGCAATATTGCTCCCACAGAGACATTTGTCCTTTGCACTTCTAACCATTCTTTATAATCTCTTCCTAGTGAAGTATACCCTGTGGAGGATTTTGAATTGCACCAGTCGAAATTCCGCCCCAATAGCCATTTCTCATGGGGATCTGCTGGCCCTCCCAATCACCATCTTCCAGGATTCCCAAATCCGGTTCCCACCGACCTTGAGACGTCACAGACGGCATCCACAATTGTTTAGGAGTGTATGGGAGTTCTGAAATATGGCATGCTGCCATAGGGGTGTCGCCCACACCTGGGATTTAAGGAGGGACAACTCCTTGTTGTCCCATATAGAATGGTCACAAGCACTCAATGCATATTTCATTTGCAAGTATTTGAATTGTTGGGCTTTTGTCAGTTGGTATTGTTGCAGGTCTGGAAAGGGCAACAAAAGCTCCGGGCCCAAGCATCGTCCAGTTTGGAGATATCAATGAGATCCCATTGGTGAAATCCCTTAAATGCCCCCACCTCCTTCTGCAGATTGGAGTCTCACAGTGGGGACTCTAGTTTGTGTGTTCCTCCAGCCTTTTGCTTTCATGGCCACCCTCCAGATCTGGACCACCATGGTCATTGGCTGATCCCGGGATCTTGCCTGTTTTTATAGAAAGCCCTCATGAAAACCCCCTGGATCCATTTCTCTTCTGTCTGCTCTTAGAGAAGGTCCTTGCAGTAGCGAAAATACCCAGTCATTCACCAAAACCAGCTGGGATGTCCTATAGTAGAGCACAGCTATAGGTTGGTAAATTGTGGACATTCTTTATTGCCCTTCTTGTATAAAGGTAGAATCAATATATTAATAATTCTACAGGTGCGTTATCATGTGAGTTAATTACTCTTAATGTAGGAATTGCAGCTTTAAGCGCATGTGCTAGATTCAAGGAAAGGCTGCTGTCATCATCATTGAAGTAGGTTTTAGGATATCAGTTGGGTTATATGAGCGGAGGTTGGTAGCCATGTTCTGTTTTATTTTTGCGGAAGCCAACCTGATAAGTTGTCTGGAATATATCAATGTAACCTACGTCCTTCTGTAACATGACAAATCCTTGATCAGTAATTGTTTCTGTGGAAGGTATAAAGGGTTTGGCTAACAGATTAAGATCTTTAGCTAAGGGATTCACTGGAGAATTAGGTAATTGAGCCGGATCCTCGTATATAATTGAGAGTTTCACTTTATTAGAACCTTTTTGGGAGATTCTATCTTTTGGATCGTTTAGGCAATATTGATAATAGATTGCATTAATAATGGCATTTGTTTTATTAACTTTGGTCCTTAATCGGTCTTTTGTCATTTTTGAAGATGACACTGCTGTAACTTTTATTGAACCAGCTAAAATAGCATTATATGAAATATGCCGGTCACGATCACCATTAATTAAATCTTCTGGAATACACTGCAACATTATTGAAGTGACTTGAATCCGGCTTAATTGAGTGCTGTATAAATATACTTAGTCTTGTTGGCCTCATCCTCATATGCTTGTTGATCTGCCGCTAATCTATATGCTTTTTTAGGAGATAAACCATTAACAGTTGAGGTTAGCATTTCAAGAGAGTGCTCTAGGGTTAATGAGTTGTATTGTCAGTAATTTTCCAATGGAAGCTAAAACATTTTATATTGCAACCATCATGGCAGAAATGGGAGTGTCCGATAATTTTGCTTGGAGTACATTTGGAGCTGGAGAGCTCAATATTTCTAAGTTAATTTGTGGAAGAAAATATACAGGCTAATCTGATGCTTAAGTTGGAATCCGATGCTTTACATTCAACATTTTCCCAAGAACAGTCAACTACTTGATGCATTTGGTTCATCTCGTTTTCAGATGATAAAGTGTTAATGTACTGCAGGCATTAGACTGATCCTTAAGGGCAAAAGTTGTTTTCAAATTCTGAGTTTGTCACTTATGTCCATCATGTACTCTTAGCCCATTTACAGAAGGGTAATCCGTATTATTTGGTGTAGTAATTCAGTTAATTGAAGTTATTACAATTTTTAATTTTTATTTTTATGGTTTAATCTTTTTATTTGCATTTCGTAACAAAGGCCAACAATAAGATTCACATAAGTTTACCAGCAAAAGTCAAGTGAGGCAACAAATTGCAGAAGAAACTAGCTGTGTTACCTCTATGAATGGCCAAACAGAAAACACTTACCTTACCCGTCCACCCTCCCACCCACCCTCGTCCGCCAACGAAGATACCATTGCAGGACAGATTTACTTATCTTTAGGCCGTGAGAGATTCCGATGCAGCAGGCGGAGATATCTCAGGCAGGTGAGCTCCCTAAACTCAGAGCCAAGTAGGGCGAGGAATGGTTGCCAGAGATCCGCAAAGGTGGAACCCCTCCCAGCTAATGTAAGAGTGGTCTTTTCCATCCCCAGGACCTGCCAGAGACGCTGTAGCCAGCCAGTGAATGTGGGGATACGCGTAGTCCGCCAGTGAATCAGAACGTTTTGTGTGGCCGAGCCCAGCGCAACCACTATCTGGCGACCTCGCTGTGAGCGAAGAGGGTATGTGAGGGAGTTGGGAAGGCCCAGAAGAATATAGCTTGGGAAACGTGGGAGCTGAGTATCAAAGTGTTTATCAATTTCGTCAATGACCTGCGCCCAATAGACGTGCAGCTGCTCACAGTCCCACAGTAAATGCACCAGCGTACCCTGCCGCCCACCACCCCGCCAGCAGTCAGCACTTTGTCGAGGGTCCATCGAGTGAAGGCGGTCCAGAGTGTAATACCAATATGTGGTCACCTTGGTCAGGGTCTCTGTCAGTCCCGTATTGCGCGCTGAGTGTCGAGCCCTATGATGTATCCCGTCCCATTCTTTGTGGCTAAGCGCCTGTCCCAGGTGCCGTTCCCAGCGCATGCGTCCTGCATTATAAGCATGTGTATGTCCGGCTAGCAGCATCTTGTACAAATCTGAAATTAGTTTTTTGTCGGATGAGCGAGTTAGGAGCCATTGTTTGTATGGCGTGAGAAGGCGCTGAATGTGTGGCTTTACGAGGGGATGGAGAGCCCAATGATGGAGCTGGAGACAATGGAATCGCTCAGATTCTGGGATCCCATAGTGTGACCGGACCTGAGGGAACAGGAGAGTCCCGTCAAGGTTGAACAAATGCCCCAGAGACCGGCAATTCGTTGGGCGCCAGCTTACAAAGGAGGTCTCACCCATGCCTGGTTGAAAATCTGGGTTTTCGAATATCAGGGTGAGGGGAGACAGGAAAGAGGTCAAATTGTATTTCAGACAGGTCTGATCCCAGGATTCCAGAATCGTCCTGGTTATATGGGAAGCTTAAAGATTGGCAGGTCTGTGAGCCCTGCGTAGAAGGGGAATTCGCTGCAAAGTTGTGGCTGCTACCGCTTGGTCTTGGAACAGTCCATGTTTCTCTGATTCGGATCTGCTCCATTCTACTAAATGCCGGAGTTGTGTTGCTTGGAAGTAGTCGGAGATCCGGGACTCCTAACCCGCCTTCCTCTGGGGGCAGCCTCGCTATGGTTTCCCTACATGCGGGGTCGGCGACCCCGCCAGATAAATTGTGACAGTTCCGATTGAACCTGCTTGATCAACCCACCGGGTGGCCGTAAAGGGAGAGTCTGGAAGAGATATAGTATTTGGTGAAGGATCGTCATTTTTATAGCAGCCACTCTCCCCAGCCAGGAAATCGGCAAATATTTCCACTGCCCCAGCTCCGCTCGGATCTGCGTCAGCAGTTTAGCGTAGTTGATGGCAGATATCTCTGGCAGCGTGGGCGCCAGCTGGATGCCGAGGTAGGGGACAGGTACGTCCGCCCATTGGAGGGGGTGCGCAGCGCGTAGGCGCTCCAGGGTGGAGGGCAGCATGGAGAGGTTAAGGGCGACTGATTTCTCAACATTAACTTGAAAGCCCGACACCTGAGTAAAACAATCTAGTTCCGCCATAAAAACACCCAGGGCTCGAGAAGGGTCGGAGAGAGGCACCAAGACGTCGTCAGCGTAGAGGCTTATGGTATGAATATCTCCCCCGAATTTAATCCCAGTGATAAGAGAATTCTGCCGGAAACGTTGGCCAAAAGACTCCATATATAGCGCGAAGAGAAGGGGGGGCGAGGGGGGACATCCCTGATGGGTCCCTCTGTGGAGGTAGGTAGGCGGGGCGAGGTATGACCGTTAACACGGACCGAAGCTGTGGGACGCTGATAGCAATTAAGTATTAAAGTACGGAATCTCTCCCCCAACCCCACTTGGATCAGCACCTGTTCTAGGAACGGCCAATGGACCCTATCGAAGGCCTTCTCCGCGTCTATGGTGAGGAGCATGTATTCCCCAGGGACCCAGGAGGCCTTCTCAATCAAGTGGAGTACACGTTTAGGGTTGTCGCTCGTCTGACGCTGAGGGATGAAACCCGCCTGGTCTGGATATGAGTCCCGGCATGTGGGGTGCCATCCGAGCAGCCAAGATCCCTGTAAAAAGTTTGAGGGCAATATTAAGGAGTGAAATAGGGCAATAGGCCCCACAGCTGGTCTTGTCCTTCCCTGCCTTAGGGATAACCACAATGGCCGCTTCCAGCATGTCCTCTGGAATCGCCCCCGCAGCCGCAAAGGAATTAAAAAGACGCGTCAGAAGGGGTGCTATTGTTGAGCAGAATGTCTTGTAAAAGAAAGCTGTGTAGCTGTCAGGACCAGGTGATTTGGCCAGCTTGAGGCGTGAAATCGCCGCTATGACCTCATTCACGTGCATCTCCTGTTCTAAATGATCCGCATGGGCCTGTGAAAGTGAGGGAAGATGTGCTGCGGCTATGTATGCCTTGCTAAGCAAGCCATCCAACGTTTGCGCCTCATACAGATGAGCATAGAAGTCGCGGAAAACATTTGCAATGTCTGTGTCGGCTGATACCACCCGTCCCGCACCATCGCGTATCTCCTGGATCCCTTGGCGCTGACGAACCTCGTGCAACTTATGAGCGAGTAAGCGGCCGCACCGGTCACCCCCGTGTAAAATGCCTGGCGTAAGCATAGTGCAGCATATTCCGCCCTATCGTTATCAATGGCCGCGAGCTGGGCCCGCACTGCGCGCAGCTGCCTCCAGATCCTGGGTGTCCTGTGCGCTGGTGAATCTGTTCCAAAAAATTAGAAAAACAGGGGTAACCCTATAACCCAAGGAACCTGGGCCTCATCAACATAATATAAACAATGGTTCCATAGGGAAACAATTAATTTAAATCGTAATAAATCAAAAGGAACACAGCATTTATAGATCAATCAAATAATCAATATTAAACAATGAATTAAAGTTTAATAATCAACAATTTAATCTTTTTCTTTTCAATCAGATTTCAGCTCATTCAAATGTACACCAAAATACTATACAAAGGATGAAAAGGCTGTATATACAATGTTTTTGAAAAACGACGCAGTGAAAAAGTGAATAAAGTGACTTAGTGCAATGGTGAAAGTGTAGATATTTACAGTATTTGCACGTGTTTCATAAATAAGGACAAAATATACACAAAATTTTTTCTGAAAAAAAGTCCTAGTCTTCCTTATGAGTATATAGTCAACCTTGTAAGGCACATGTCCTATCTTTTTATGAACAAGGGATTCCAATTGGTAAAGGACTGTAGAACAATCTATGTCCGTGCTTCTCGTGGCGTCTCAACTCTCGGTTGAGACGCCACGGGAAGCACGGATATAGATGGACGCAGCGCGCCCTTCGGCTGGAAACGAGATACACAAATGAATTCCGTTTCCTTTTAAATAGGAGGCCCGAAACACTGCAGAATTGACTGATTCCACGACTGCAGCGCGACAGCCTGTGTAAATATACCTGACAGGACTGCATACATGGTAATTGATTGACCATGATACGTTATCTATGGTAAATTATCACCTGGATACACGTTAGATACAGAGTCAAGTCAAGGACCACGCCAGGTTGCTCTTATCCCCCCTGTTGTCCTGAAGAAGACCCGCATGGTCAAGGTCTCAAAACACCTCTGTACCCCTAGACGGGTCGAAACGTCGACATCCCTCTTGTTGTCAAGCCTGGTACACGCAATCCCTCAAACGTGCTACAAATTGAATTAAATTCTGTGCATGCAATACTTAAACTCATTGGTGATATCTCTGAACGTGACCAGGACATCTCAAACGGTGAATCATAACCGTGTACTTTGTAAAGGATTTTAATAATTGTTCTATTGTCCTTCAAATCTACCTTTTCTACACACTCACTTCTTATCACTTCTGTTCTATGCACGTTCCCTCTGGAGCAACCATGTGTCGAACATTATAGAATCTATGGGTTTTTTGTAAATAAATATATGATGAATCAAGTACTGGATGTTGCATTGCTTCATGTTAGAATGTTATATTGAATATTTTGAGCTATCCTGAATGAATTCTTTTGCAATCTAGCTCTAAATTTTGAAAAAATATAACTGGATGTGATTATTGTATTTTGGTAATAATTGAGTTAGGACCATTGCCTTTTGTATTAAGTGCCACCCAACGCGTGGAAGGTGGGGTGTCATTGTTATCATTATGGGTCAGGAAATCATCTATCGCGCATTGTATCTGTTGGACCACTTCTGTGCGATGTAAAAGGGTGTCATGCAAGCACCAGTGGCGGGAAGGTCACTGCAGAGGAGGAAGCATGAGAGGGACCGTCACCGGTGCGTGATCGGAGAGGGAGGCGGTTAAAATCTTAGACTTGGCCAGCAGAGTCTGGAGCACCTCCGTGCCCAGGAAATAGTTGAGGCGAGCATGAGTCTTATGGACGCTCGAATAGAATGAGTATTCGTGGTCATCGGGGTGGGTAGCACGCCAAAGATCCACAATTCACAAGTCCTTCAGGCGATCTAGGCCCCTCTGAGAGAGTGCACCCATCTGACCAGAGCGTTGAGCCGACCTATCCCACGAGTTGTCAAACACCAGAATCTGAAAGAAACACGTTAGTTAGATTCCTCACCTTAGAATATCCCCCGGTGTCAGGCTGGATCCGGAAAGATTTTTGTAGCAATACCCCTTGCGCGTCGCTAGGCGTCGTCTGCGGCTCAACGTCCGTCGTTGGCGTCGTGTGCCGGAATGGCGTCGTCGGAGTACTTAGACGCCGCCCTCGCGCGCTGACTTCAGTTCTTCTTTTTTCCGCGCCAGACAGCGTCGATCCGGGAAGAGCTTACCCCTTAGTCACTTTTTGACTAAACTTTTTTGACTCTTTTTGGTCTTCTGTCGACTCAACTCTGGTGCCGGTAGGATGCCTGGGTTTAAAGCCTGTGACTCCTGTCATCGACTGATGTTGGTGACGGACCACCATCGCCGGTGCCTTTACTGCCTGGGGGCCGACCACGACGCGGAGTCGTGCCTCGATTGTCAGGCCTTGACCTCGAAAGCTAGGCGGGAGTGGTCTCGTAAGCTTCTTGAGCTTCGGCACTCTGCTCCGCACTGTTCCCGGTCCAGGAGGTGGTCCAAGGACCGGTCGCGGAGCCGCAGCCACCATCATCGCTGGTCGCGCTCGAAGTCTTCGGGTAAGTTGAAGCGATCAAAGAAGTCCAAGAGGCGACACCGCTCTTCGGACTCCCCTCGCCGGTCGCGCGACACGGCCGAGGGTCAGGGTGGTCCCACACCCGCGGCTCCGTCGGAGCCGCAGGAGCCGCGTCCGTCCCCATACCCGCCGTTCCCTGGGACTGACGTGACTCCGGCGGAGGTCAGTGCTTTCCTCTCGGCCATGAGGGGACTGGCTCCGCCGTCGATGCCTGCCGGCACGCCTTCGGGCCCCGCGGGCTCGACTGGGCGACCTCGCGTGCCGGCGGCCCCGGCACCGTCGACTACTTCGGTCCCGACGCCGCAGGTCCCCGAGGGATCCAGGCCTGGATCTCTGCCGGCGCCGGTCGACCTCACGACGCCTTCTCTGCCGGCGCGACATCGGTTCCGCCTCTGGCGCCGTCCCCGGACGACGCCGTTCCCCGGTTTAGCCCCGGTCCGGGCCCGACGCCGGCGCGGCACCGCTCAATGCCGCACCGACGCCGATGGATGAGAGTTTCATCTACCGCCCGGCTCCGATCATTCCTCCTGTTTATCAGGAATCTGATGACGGGGGCGACTGGGAGGGGTCTGAGGACCCTATGGCCAGACAGGCCCAACTTTCACAGGACTGGGCAGACGAACTGGGGGATGCCAGTGGTTTGGACACCTCCCCGGACGCAGGTTTCATCTCTCCTCCGACTGTGGCCTCGGAGGAAGGTGCAGCTTTCTCAGTGGTGCTGTGCAAGGCGGCCGAAGCCCTGGGGCTCGAGTTGCCTGCTGTGGCCGTAAGGACTAACATCCTCACAGAGGTGCTTCATTCGTCAGCAAGCTCCACAGAGCTCTGCTGCAGTTCAATGAGGCCCTCATAGACATTCTGCAGGGCACTTGGTCCAAGCCCTCTACAGTTCCTCCTGTTGATCGGAATGTGGCCCGGCGCCACCGCCCTGCTCCGGGCGACCCCAGTTTCCTGTCCCAACACCCCACCCCGAGAGTCTGGTTATCCAGGCCTCAACTTCCCAATCCTCCTTCCCGTCCGCTCCTCTGGATCAGGAATCCAAGAGGTTGGAGCAGTTTGGAAAAAAGCTGTTCTCTTCCCTGAGTTTGGGCCTGCGGTCTTTGAACACCGCTTGCCTCTTGGACCGTTTCACCCACTCTCTGTGGGATACGGTGGAGGATGTGCTGCCCCTGTGTCCGGAGGAGGCCCGGACACGTCTCTCCCAGGCGCTTGCTGATGGGCGAGATGCTGCACGACATGCCATATGATGTGGACTAGACACCACCGATTCGCTGGGTAGGGCGATTTCCACCACGGTGGCGCTAC
Source organism: Triturus cristatus (assembly GCF_964204655.1). Classification (NCBI taxonomy): domain Eukaryota; kingdom Metazoa; phylum Chordata; class Amphibia; order Caudata; family Salamandridae; genus Triturus; species Triturus cristatus. Next base: position 813,738,187 of record NC_140583.1, on the reverse strand, counting down.
GGCGCCACGCCTGGCTGCGGTCCACGTCTTTCTCGGGGGGGATGTCCAGAGTACCCTCATGGATATGCCCTTTGATGGCACTCGCCTTTTCGGTGAGAAGGCGGATAGTGCACTGGCTCGTTTCAAGGACTCCCGGGCTACGGCCAAGTCCTTGGGTCTCTCGGCCCGCGGCCGCAATCTTCGGCCTTTCGGCCCTTTCGTGGCCAAGGAAGGGGCGCCTCCTCACGTCCGCCAAGCCACCGGCCGCAGAACCAACCTGCACGCGGTCGCACATGTGGATTCCGCCGAGGCGGTACTGGAGGACAACGTGCCAGTCAGTCCACATCCACCCCGGCAGCATCCGCCTCAAAGCCCTCCTGATCCGAGCTTTCAGGCCTATTCCACGCCAGAGGGCGGCAGAGTTCGCAATCACCTGATCCACTGGCGATCCATCGGCGATCCATCACATCGGACAGGTGGGTGCTGCAAATCGTCCGAAGGGGCTACTCTCTCTCCTTCGAGACGACCCCTCCAGCCATGCCACCGCAGTGCCACCGTATGTCGGAGGATCACTTGAATCTTCTGCGGGAGGAAGTTACGGCCCTCTTGGCCACAGAGGCCGTCGAGCGCGTTCCTGGTCCAGAAGTAGGTCGTGGTTGCTATTCCCTCTACTTTCTGGTTCCCAAGAAGGGCAAAGGGGGCCTACGCCCTATCTTGGACCTCAGGCGCGTCAAAGCCTTCCTCCGGAAGGAACGGTTCAAGATGCTCACTTTAGCTCAGGTTCTGGCTGCCTTCGACCCTGGAGACTGGATGGTAGCGTTGGACTTGCAGGACGCCTATTTTCACATCACCGTCCTGCCGGCCCACCGGCGTTACCTGCGGATCACGGTGGGTCAGGAGCACTTTCAGTTCACCGTGCTCCCCTTCGGCATCACCAGTGCCCCTCGGGTGTTCACCAAAGTGATGGCGGTGGTCGCAGCTCATCTGCGCAGATCGGGGGTTCCAGTCTTCCCCTATCTCGACGACTGGCTGTTGAAGGCGGGCTCGCCCCAGGCAGTCGTCTCCCAGCTCCAGACTACGGCAGACCTCCTGCATTTGCTGGGGTTCTCCATCAATGTGCCGAAGTCACACCTGAGACCCTCCCAGAAGCTCCTCTTCATCGGAGCGGTTCTAGATTCGGCGCAGTTCCGGGCCTATCCTCCGGAACAGCGGGTCCGGCATATTCAGGCTCTGATTGCCATCTTTCGGCCTCTATCCTGGGTTTCGGTCTGGTTGGTGCTGCGGCTTCTGGGGCTGATGGCCTCCTGCATCCTGTTGGTGCATTACGCCAGGTGGCGAATGCGGGCTCTGCAGTGGGACCTGTAGTTTCAGTGGGCCCAGCATCGGGGCAACCTGTCCGACCATGTCTTGATCTCGAAGGGCACTGCAAGACAGCTGCAGTGGTGGCTCACGGACCGCGATTGGGTCAGTGGCAGATCCCTCTCCCTACCCCAACCGGAGCACGTAGTGGTGACGGATGCGTCCCTCCTAGGATGGGGGGGCCATATGGGAGAGGCGGAGATCAGAGGCTTCTGGTCTCCGGCGGAGTCTCATCTCCATATCAACTTGTTGGAACTGAGAGCGATCCGGCTTTCACTGAATGCCTTCCTTCCCTCTATCCGGGGAAGTGCGTGCAGGTGTTCACGGACAACACCACCGCCATGTGGTATTGCAACAAACAGGGCGGGGTGGGGTCGTGGACCCTTTGTCAGGAGGCTCTGCGCCTCTGGACATGGCTGGAACACCAGGGCATCATCCTGGTGGTTCAACATCTGGCGGGCTCTCTGAACGCCAGAGCGGACGAACTCAGCCGCCGGTGCATGATGTATCACGAATGGCGTCTGAACTCGGACGTGGCGCAAGGTCTCTTTCTGCAGTGGGGAGAGCCTTGGTTAGATCTATTCGCCACCGAAGAGAACGCGCAATGTCAGCAGTTCTGCGCGTTGGAATTTCCAAGGCGGCACTCACTCGGAGACGCTTTTCGTCACGAGTGGAGCTGCGGTCTGTTGTACGCCTTTCTGCCCATACCACTTCTGCCCAGAGTGCTGAAGAAGATCAGGCGCGACTGGGTCTAAGTCATCTTAGTGGCTCCGGATTGAGTGTAGGAGAGTAGGGTCTGCTTTCTATGTTCACCCCCACTTTTTGCTTTTGCTTTACTGGGTTTCGACTTGGATGTGGCTGTGGGCCTGCTAATCAGACCCACAGCCCTGCTGTTCTCTCTCTAAATTGATACTATGTACTTTAGGTGCATAACCCATTTGGATAGGATCACCTTATTGGCCCCTGTACAGTGTACCTTAGGTACCCAGGGCATAGGTGTACCCTAGGCCTACCAGGGGCTGCAGCATGTATTATGCCACCCCTGGCCTGGCCTTCCATTATGACACAACTGGCTGATCACTCAGCTGGGGCAAGGTCGTGTAATCACTCCTTGCTTAGGTGTAGTATTCCTATACCTAACTTACATATAGACACATGTGTACCTATCAGCCACTCCTATGGCAGGCCTTAACAATCCTGGAGGCAGAGTGCTTGGTAACATGTGAGATGGTGCTCTAGCATGAGCTGAGCCTGTCTGCAGCTTTCGGAACCATGTCCTTATAGCTGTTCTATGATATAGCCTACCATATACTCTTAAAGTGCCTTATAATCTTAAACGGTTATGGTAACTATGGTTTGGCTTTATCAAAACATGTCGTATAAGGTGTCTAACACTTTGGAATAATACCCCCATACCATTTCTGGTGATGAGGATATTATCCCTCCCTTCTAGAGGGAGAAGACATGTTGTAACCTACTTACCCGGTTAAAGTTAACCAGAGCCCCAGCATCACAAAATGGATGCTGCTGCCACAGACACGAGTCTGACCTCCTGCTGCTGGGAGTGATCCCGGCAAGGGATGCTTGGACAATAGGTTTTCTGCCTGGGGAGGTGCTAGCACCTCCCCAGACAGGCCTTAGTGTATTGGGGCAGGGAGGGCTGAAAGGAATGAGACATGCCTGGGGCACACAAGGTGTCCCATGCATAGTCAAGTTCAAACCGGTGCTGGGGCACTCCAGCCCCAGTCCTGGCGCGAAACTGGACAAAGGGAAGGGGGTGTAACCACCCTCCTCCCAGGTCACACCCATAAGGCGTGACCTAGCAGGTAACCCAGCCCCCCAGATTAGTATAAGAGTGGTAGCTGGGCCCCAGGAGATTAGATTATCCTGAACCTGCAACTTGAACAGAAACTCTGGACCTTCGACATTCGACGAAAGAAGAAGACTGAAGAATCTCCCTTGTGGCCAAGGAGCGGCTACCCTGTGCAAACAGGCACCATCAAGAGACTACCCTTTGCTTTGCTGAAGTTCTACGAGGGACCGACTGCAGAGCCCGACCAGAGCCTTGACTTCCAGACTTCTCCGACCTGATCCACATCCACAGCCGAGCTGAGATCCGTGGAGGCGACGAGAGACGTGGGACCGGCTACCTGGGAAAAGTGGCGAGTATCTTCCAGCGCAGCTTCTGAGGCACCCTCGAAGTTGTGCACCGGGGATTGAGAAGCCCCAACCCCAAGCACCATCTGCACCGAAGATCAGCCCCCCACACTCCACGAGTCCTGCGTGGGGCCCTTCTGCATGTTCCTGCTTGCCGCGTCTGTCCGGTTGCTTGCCCGTTGGCTAGCGGCCTTTGTGACGACACACCTTGAAATCTTCACTGCTGGTTTGGCTCCTCCAGACTGGCTCCCGCTTCTTTGCAAAAGAGAAGCACCCCAGACCTTCCTGGTCTGCAGCAGAAGCAAGTCCTCCGTTCTTCGTGGGTTCCGCTTGCCAAGGCTTGGTGAGTCCTAGTTCGACTTCGACGCCACCGACAGCAAGAGCCTTCGTGGGACAGCTCGCCTCCTGGTCCTGGTCGTCCTCGACGTCTCCTGGTACCCGTGGCTGCAGCGACAAGCTTCACCTTTCACCTGCAATCTTCACAACATCGCCTGGTTCCTTCCTGGTTTCACGTGGTCACTGGCTAGTGACCTTGACTCTGCCCTTCTGCTTGCAGGTATCCTCTCTTCTTGATCCCAGCCTTGGGATCCACCGGACACTCTTCACTGACTGCCTGTCAGCAACTTTCCTTCAGGCATCCATAGAAGTCCACGACGAAACCCGACGCAAGTTCACACCTATGCACCCGCAGCCCGTGGGCTAGGTAACTTGGGTACTTCGGTGCTCACAAGGGTAGTGACTATCCTAGGGCCTAGTTTCCGAGTCTCGACTCTCTAGCTGCTTCAGAAGTGTCCTTAAACTGTTAATTTCTAACTGCTAGTAATTCTATCGACTTTTACGCATTACGCGTGAGTGTTTCCACTCTGCACCTGAATCCCGTGGGCCTTCCACTTCCTAACTGTTGCTAGTGTAGTGTAGCCCCAGCGATTCCCTAGGCCTAGGCCTATCCTATTTCCGTGACAGTGGTCCTTATACTACTTCTTTAGTATATGGTTTGCGTGGTCCCTAGGGCCTAACTGTATTACTTACCTGTGTGACTTAATGTATGCTCAAATAAGACTGTGTTGTACTTACCTCTAATCTCATAAAGAGTGCTGAGGGTTTGACTAGAATAAATACACTTTATTTTATATATATATCTGTTGTGGTGTCCTTTCATTTGGTATTCAAGGGATTATATATGGTATCACAGCTGGCTTCACATGCCATTCAGAGTTTAGCCTGAGACTGCTCTTGTCCATGCTACCACTAGGATAGCTGGTCTATAAGGTTGACTTTACAACCAATCACCATAAGGGTTGTTTGGACTGATATAAGGTGTACACTAGAACTAGTGACATCATACATCAGGCCAACTTCTCACATTGAGCACGAAGGTACTGGTATCCCGAGCTACTCAGTATGTCAATCGATCCTCCGGTACGACTGCCTCTTCAGGAGGACCTTCTGTCGCAGCAGCAGGGGACGGTCCTCCACCCGAACCTGTCCAGTCTCCACCTCCATGCGTGGAGATTGAGCGGCGACAGTTGATGCCATTTGACTTGCCTCCTGAAGTCTGTGACGTCATTCTGGCAGCCAGGCGTCCCTCCACAAAATCTGTATACGCCTGCAGGTGGAACAAATTTGTGGCATGGTGCACAGCAAAGGCTGTGGATCCCTTTTGCGCCCCTCTTTCTGAGGTTCTACTCTTTCTTCTTTCTTTGGCCCAGCAGGGCTCTGCTCTGGGCACCTTGAAAGGTTATCTTTCTGCAATCTCTGCTTTCTTACGGCTTCCTGATCAGCCTTCTCTTTTCAAATCCCCTGTTGTTTCGCGTTTTCTTAAAGGCATTACTCACATGTTTCCTCCTGTCCCCTTCGTAATGCCTCAGTGGGATTTGAATCTTGTCTTGACCTTTCTGATGTGCGCTCCCTTTGAGCCTCTTCACAATTGTCCCATTCGTCTTTTGACTCTTAAGACTGCTTTCCTGGTAGCTATCACCTCGGCTACACGGGTGAGTGAGCTCCAGGCTCTGTCATCTAAGCCTCTTTTTCTTTCTATTCATCCGGACAAGGTTGTCCTCCGGACTCGTCCTTCTTTTCTTCCAAAAGTGGTGACCCCCTTTCACATCGGGCAATCTGTCACATTGCCCACCTTCTTTCCGCATCCTTCGAAAGAGGAAGAGAGGCTCCACCATCTGGACCCCAAAGTGCGCTGTCCTTTTATTTGGACCGCACCAGACCGTTCCGGGTGGACGACCAACTTTTTGTTGGATACATAGGTGCTAAGAAGGGGAGGGCTGTACACAAGGGGACCATCTCACGGTGGGTCGTATTGTGTATAAAGGTTTGTTATTCCTTGGCGAAAAAGGACCCTCCTGTTGGGCTGAGAGCCCGTTCCACCCGGGCCACAGCGGCGACTACTGCCCTGGGACAGGGAGTTCCCTTGCAGGACATCTGTCAGGCGGCGACGTGGGCCTCACTGCACACGTTCGCCAAGCACTACTGGCTGGACAGCCAAGTCCGGAGAGATGGCTTCTTTGGCCGTTCTGTTCTCCAGGACTTTCTGGTGTGATCTTGGTTCGCAGACCCACCACCGGGGTTGGTATTGCTGGGGTATCTATTCTAAGGTGAGGAATCTAACTAACGTGTTTCTTTCAGATGAACAAGTTACTTACCTTCGGTAACGATGTATCTGTAAGAAACATTAGTTAGTTAGATTCCTCACCGACCCACCCATCCTCCCCGTTCTGCGAACCGACATCTAGGGTTAAGGTCATCCTGTTCAGGGCCCTAGACTTTTTGGCACCAATGTCGGTCTCTTGCATGGCTCTGCGTTCCTGGCGCGGAAAGCTATGTACAAGAACTGACGTCAGCGCGCAAGGGCGGCGTCTAAGTACTCCGACGTCATTCCGGCGCACGACGCCAACGACAGACGCGGAGCCGCAGACGACGCCTAGCGACGCGCAAGGGGTATTGCTACAAAAATCTTTCCTGATCCAGCCTGTCGCCTGGGGATATTCTAAGGTGAGGAATCTAACTAATGTTTCATACAGATACATCGTTACCGAAGGTAAGTAACTTGTTCTTTAAGCCCCCCCCCCCCCCCCAGCAGAATTCTACGCTCTACCGTTGCTGTGGCCCCAGTCAATGCGTCATGTAAGAACTGTTCTTGCCCCTCGTTGGGGGCATAGATGGACCCAATAATGAAAGTCAGTCCCCCAATGTCAAACTGGTATATGAGAATCCTCCCTCTAATTTCTGCCTCCTTTTGAAGAACCCTTCCCTGAAAGGAGCGGGAAACCAGGATAGCCATCCCTGCTGTTTTAGTGGCGCTAGTGGAGAACAAGCCTTTGCAATGCAAATTGGTCTTGCGTTTGTGAGAGTTAGAGGTTTGACGTCTTTTACCCATGTGTTTTGGATCGGCACAAATGTATGTGGTGTGGAGTGGATTTATGTGCCTTGGAATTGTTAGTTGTGAAATGTTGTGTGGTGGAATTGTGTGGAGTGGATTTGTGTAGTGGAATTATGTGGCATGGTGTGTAATGGAAATATGTGGATAGTAATTATGTGGTATTGAGTGGACTAATTATGTGGAATGGCATTTTGTGTGGTGGAGTGGTATTTTGGGGAGTTTAATTATGCAGTGTGCTGTTGAATTATGTGGCATGATGCGGAATTCTGTCATGCGGATTGGATGTATGTGGTGTGTTGTGTAATTGTGCTGTTGAGTTGGAAAAAGTGGTGTGGAAAGGAAATGTGTAGAATAGATTTGTGTGGTGTGGAAGTGTGTGGCGCTGAGTGAAATAATGTTGATTGGAATTATGTGGCATGGTGTGGAGTGTATTTGTCTAGACTGTTTTACCAAGTTTAAAAATGCACCTGTTTTACTGCCAGCCTTGCTTCTTGTAAGCAGCGACTAAAGTACAAAGTGTGAGTTTACGCACTGATTGCAGGTTTTTAAAACACATGGGTAAAATACATTCATTTACAATGGCTATAGCTGAAACTCTTGCAAATGCGAGACCTATCGCATTGCAAATGCTTGTTAACAGCAATTTGAGGCTATATCTTGCATGCCGTATTGTTCTCTGACCCTTAAGCAAAATGCAGTGACACCCCTACTCTTTTTTGCCCCTTCACCCATCTTGAATTCAATGCAGCCTTTCTTACATTTGCAAATCATTGGGCGTAAAAGGATGTGCCGAGGCTTTGCCGTGAAAGGGCTCCAAAGTGTGCATTTTTAAACAGACTTGTGATAACAAAACTGTAAGTGTATGTAACCAGCCGGAGAGTCTTCCGCATTCGAACAATGAACTAGAAAATACAAAATAGTTTTGGTGTAGGAAGGCTTCTGCAAACATGCTGAAAATAATATACCTGCAGTCATTTATTTGTTATGCTGACAATAGCTTCAAAGCAATAAATCACTGTAATTTGTGGGGGTGGTGAATGTGACATGCAGGGCCCTACTCTGAATGTATTGACTTGAGACATTGGTTTGGTTCTCCGCTTTCACGACACACACCTGCCTCGAGCTCTTTTCTTATCTGATCAAACAACACTTTGTTCTTCACAGTATCAGTAAACCACAAATGAAAGCGGGCAGTATCAATTCTAAATGCAATGTCCGAGGTGCCTCTTGCTTGTTATGTGCATTTCTAATATTTGAAATAAAACCACTCGCTACAAACTGCAGAGAGAGAAGTAAAGGGTACATGAAGTTCTCAATTTGGAGACCCAATAACTGTCTTCTACCCCTATGAAGGGACTATATTGTACAGCTGGGAAAGCATTTCTACCAAGTTCCCAAGCGTAACTAGCTAGGTCATACCCATGCTTTTTCCTTGAATTCTGGAACGTGTAGCATTGATTTTATGCTGGGTTAAATACGACTCTGAGTACCAGATTGTAAGAAAAAGACCAGACTGGCCTAAATAGTCTTGTGTGAGCCTAGGAAACTTGGCAGCTGACAGGTACCTTCAATACAGGTTAGTCTGTGGTCTGCAGAACAGTTAATATTGTTATTTTAAAGTTGTACTGTGTAATCCTGCCACCTGGGCCTCCTCTTACCCCTGGAAATGATCAGCATCGAGGAACAGACACAAGCAGAGAGAATAAATCCAAAGCCAAATACGAAAGAATAGCAAACTGAGGCTGCAGAGAGGGGGCCCCTGAAAAAGCCATAAATCAACACCAGCATAAAGACCTGGAACAACAAGGAACCCGCCTGAAAGAAAAAGGAATTCAGCGTCCCGCGAGTGGTGCGCGCGAGAGCGAGCACCAGGCCATCTGTTTTGCATTATCGCGCACGCGTCTGGGCACGATAATTCAAAACAGATGGTGCCTGTGCGGGTAACCGCAAGCAATAGGCCACACGCAGGAGCGTGTGGTGAGCTTTTTGAAGCCCCCTTACTATAAGTCTCGCCAGAGCAACGCATGCGCGCTGCGCTAGGTTCGACCTAAAAACTGAGTGGGGAAGAGACGAGATTTGAGGTGGTGTCAGTCCTGGGGCAACAGATGCGTTTCTTGAGTGTTCGAGATAGGATAAGATTGCCCTCTGTTTGATGGGATTGTTAAGTCTCCGCACATTCAGGGTAAGGATTCGAAGTGTAGTGGGAGCCATCTAGAGAGCGTGAGGTCAAGTGTAGCCATGAATCCCGGGATCTAACAAGCAAGGATTAAAAATGGACCAAGGTAGCCTATCATTGCCCGTATAAAACAAGCATTTGCAATGCAATAGGTCTTGCATTTGCGAGAGTTCAAGCTATTGGCATTGTAAATGACAATGCCTTTTATTTATCTGTTTTCTGAACCAACATATAAGGCATTGTCATTTAAAATGCCAATAGCTCAAACTCTGACAAACGCGAGACCTATTGCTTTGCAAATGCTTGTTCATTCTGAGATCAGGCGGGGAGAGGAGGTTCACTTGTGTTTCCAGTGCCAGAACTGTGCATACGTGTAGGCATTGTCGGATGTGGACTGAGTTTTCTTACGTGTATGGTTATTGGTGATTCTGTGGTGAGGTTCGTATTTATTGTGCTTGTTCTGTGGTAGGCACGGGGAGATTAAGTGATTTACCCAGAATCACAGAATGCTTGAGACGTCGCCGAGAGTCGAACCCGGTTCCCCAGCATCAAAGTCAGCAGCTCTGGCGGTGCCACATCCTCTATTAACATTCCGGGAAGGCTGTCTCTGATGGAGTGCTGCTGGTTACTCTCCTAGATTGTATTAGTAGACAGCTGGCAGTCAGGCTGTCTTGCTTCAACGCTAACGCTGGGAGTACGAAGGCGCGTGAGCCTCGGGAAACCTGGGACAGAGGGAGAGGAAGTTCCAAACTTTACTCTCAGGCTGCGCGTGTCAGCCCTAGGCATGCGGTTACTACGCATGTCAGTGCATCCTCTTTGCAAAGCTACCTGCCTCCTCCAAGGTAATTTCTGAGCAGCCGCACAGGCACGCGCGCAGGGTTTCAGAGGATAATCAGAGCTTAGCGTTGTCTGAGCGTGATCCGACCGACTCACTGTGACTCTAGGAAGAGCCCCAGGGTCCCTGCCGCTGTGTGTGTGCCCAATCACATACCTGCCCAGTCAACCACCTGTTTTTAGGTCTCGCTGAGCCGGTGCATGCGCTGCTCTGGCAGAAATTTAGTCTGTGGGTTTTCAAAGTGCTGCCACAGGCTTTTGGTGGCCTAGCACTTGCGTTCACGTGAGTGTGCATGTGCGCAGCCTCTATCTGCCTCCCTTCCAGCGCGATCACTGCTGCGCGCGCACCACTTGCGTGCTTACCACAGAGCGCGTCCTTGCGATCACTTTCGCTTTCACCGTGTTCGCGATCACTTTCACGGCCGCGCGGTCAAAGCTTGTTTTCTTTTTGAGTGAACCAAGGTATCGTATTTGATGAATATTCCATCGTAGTCGCGAGCCTTTCATGGATGTAGTAGCAGATAAAGGTTTGCCGGTGAATTACTTGAATGAAAGTGATGGCTTTTTGAATACGTCATCCTTCATTTCTCCCCACACATCTTCCAGTGTCAGGCAATTAATTGCCGGGGGGTGGAGCGGGGTAGTGCTCATCTTGGTTACAACCATCTCCAGAGTTATACTAAAGTTCAGTGCTCCTCGTCTCTGCCGCTGGTTGTCAGCATTTTTGGTTTAATGACTAACGTATTTTTCTGGAAGCATTCTTCAGCAGAAGAGGCCTGTCGGAGGTAGGCAGCGGCATGCTCGTCGGAAACGCATAACCTAGTTTTATTTTTAGCATTAAGTGCTTGCTGAGAATCTGTGAGGCCGTACCGTACAGCGTGTGAACGTGGGAGAGAATGGTTTAGTTGAAGCATGATATCCTTGTTCTTACATGTAAATGACCAGTCCACCTCTGTGACCCGCTGACCTATGACGTAAGATTGGAATGTTTATTTTGGCCGCCGCTTCGGAATGGTCGGCTCTCTGCAGGTTCATGCAGGCTGTACTACTACCCACTGAGAGACGGCCACATCTTGCTAAACGCATTGATTTCTGCGAATGAAGAAGCAGAAGGGGCATTTGGTGGTTAATGTTAAACTTGCTGTAAGTTATCATTTGGCTAGCATTTGTTCACTGTGCCTTCAGTGTTTTTTTAAACTCGTAGTCAAGCAGTTAGAATTACGCCACTACTGCCAGAGTGGCCAATGATCATAACGTTCTTTGTACAAGTCAAGGGAGACCATTTGACATTACCTGCTTTGGAGATGGACAACAAACCAAAATGTCGTTCTCTGGAGAGCGGCACAGAAGTGGCTGTTTAGTGGATCTGCTGGTTGATGCCACTCCTAGTGCTTGCATAGGATAACAAGCTGTATTTCGGTTACAGGAACTGTCTTGGAGATGGTGTCAAGTTCCTGCCTTGACAGATTTATCGCTGGACCTTTCCCAGTTCATTGGGCTGGCTTTATTGAGACCTATCGGCAAGCGTCACAACAACAAATGCAGGCTTTGTGTTGTGGAGCAGCACTGTCCAGGGAACCTAGCCGAATTGACGGTTCCACTCCAAATCCTGCTGTTAGAACCTCCTAGTGCTCACTTTAAAGACAGTGTTTAGTTACTTTAGTCTGAGTTGTCATACCTGGCAGCAGGTGTTGAAAAGCAAAGGCAGCACTACTGGACACCTTGCATTCCACTCAGTACCCTGTGCGTCATTTCTCAAGTTGGCCTAGTCATAAACTGATATTAAGTGGTTTCCATTTCTCAGACTCTGCACAAATATTTTACAAGGCTGAATGTCGTTAATATGACCTTGATGATTCATCCGTAATAAATGAGAAAAGTGGAACCTCTGGTGATAGATAATATGCTATTCTTAGCTAGAGGTGGGTGAGCCAACACATCAACGGGCCGAGCCAAAGGTCTGGCTTGCTTCATATATTTTCTCCACGAGCCAAGGCTTGAACTCAATCATAAAACAAACTTCAAGTAAAATATAATACTCTTAAAAATTCAAAAAATTGTATTGTTTTGAACATGTGGAACCTTTGACATTAATACCTCACATTACACAACTGCACTAAAGCACTTATTAAGTGATAGTTTTTAAAAATGAACTTGAAACCATTCCTGGCCCTGCTCCCATCCTGACGACAGTGCCATTAGTGAACTAAGAGGCTCAACAGTGGTCATGTGAACCCTGTATGTGGCCTACAGCTGGTATTCTGAACTAGAGTATTTGAGGGCGCTTTCATATGCAATGGTGCAGAAAAAGGAGGGGCCCCTGACAAGATTAGGCAGCTAGATAGAGGAACAAAATGATCACAGCTGTGTGGAGGGCAAGCAATTTGTTTTGTGAAAGCACACGTCTTCTCAATCAACCCATATACTCCTGGCTCCCAACATGTGGGGGGAGAAAAAGCCACACTCTAGTTATACTCACACAATTGTCTGGTGCGCAAGACCATAACCAGCATTGGCATAGCCAATAGGTCTCGCCTTTGGGACCTTATAAGTGTTTAGCCATGCAACAGTTGATGTTGTTGCGCCAAGGATATTCTACTGCATAACTAAATACTTATAAGGTCCCAAAGGCGAGACCTATTGGCTATGCCAATGCTTGTTTAACATAGCTCTTAATACTGGGAGTCGAGGCGCTCGTAATGACATAAGGCGCTGGTGGGAACTGACTACTAGCTACCACCCAACGCGTTTCTGTTTGGAAGCCTAAATTCAAATCCAGGTTTTTTTCTACTTGAAAAGTCAGAAAACATAGCCCAAGGCAGCAATTTCGTCTCCGTGTGTGTGCGCGCTCAGCCCCTCCCCCGTATCCCCTCACTCTCTTTGCCATCCTGGACTGCAATGAGCATAACAATGATAGCATCCTACACGCATATTTGAGTATTCTCTGTAAGATAAACAACACTGGGAGCAATGACTCTTCCACCGACTGAGGGAACGGCTCAGTCGTGAAAGGCTTCCAGGAGGGACGACGCAAAAAAATACCTCTGTTTGCCTGTAGTCTCTGGGGGTCGTGCGCGCTGAAAGACGCCATGAGCGTGCATCTCGGGTGTCCAGGCGCACGCTGAGACGCTGTGAGTGTGCACATGGGCTGTCCGGGCGCTAGCTTAGAAGAGACGCCATGAGTGTGCACCTCGGCTGTCTGAAAGAGACTCCGTGAGCGTGCACATCTCCTGTCCCCCTTCGGCAACCAAGTTGATGACAATAGATCTCGCCAAGGCGAGCAGCGCATGCGCTGCGTTGCTAGACGAGACCTAAAAACAGTGGATGAGGGCCCCCAAAAAAGGAAAAAAGAAAAAAAAACAACCCCAGCAAGAGTCAAAACTGTGAAACAAGAAAGTCCGTCATCCTGGGATGAACAAAGAGTTCGATAAGGGGTCCATGAAGTGACCAAGATTGCTCCCTCCCCGCCTCCCGCCTCATAATAGTGAAAACAGACGGCCTCTACTACTGTCCTGAAGGGTGGGTTTTTGCCAGTTCCTCGGGAAGTGACTCCAATGCTGCTTTCTGGCTCATCGCAATTTCGGCAGGGTCCGGTCGCTTAGGGCGGCTGCGGCGTCGCTGACTCTGCCAGCCCGATGGTGAAACACAGGCCTCCTGACTCCGGCCACGGTTATTTCCTTCTCATTCCGGCAGCTCAACGTCAATAAGTCTGCAGGCCTCCGCCAACGAATGAAGCTGGTATTGTTTCCCATCCAAGCGGAAAATCAATCGAAACTGGTGCCCCCAAGAATAGGAAATGTCCCGTTGGTGGAGGTGAGCCGTGATGGGGTGGAAGAGCCTGCGTTTCTGCAAAGTTATCACCGCTAGGTCTTGGTAAAGGGTGGGACGTTGATCTTGATAAGCAATTAGATGCATGTCCCTGGCCTTACGCAGAATCTCCTCCTTGGTGTGAAAGTCATGAATGCACGCCAATATATCCGCTGGGGCTGCCCTGTCCGCCCTAGGGGGCCCAACTCCGTGGGCCCTGTCGATTTTTGATTTCAGCAGTAGATGGATTTCCCAGAATGTGGTTGAAGAGCCCCTGCACATATTTTAAGATGTCCCCCGCTTCCAAGTTCGTGGCTACCCCTCGAATCCTTATGTTGTGCCTCTGAGAGCATTTTTCAAGATCCTCCAGTTGCGCTTGGAGGTCGACCTGCTGCCCGTGGATACGAATGACCTCTTGTTGAAGCGAGGAAGGTTCTGTGTCTCTATCATCGCATTTGTCTTCAAGCGACACCATGCGTTCCCCAATGCTATCGACGTCCTTGCGAATGTCTTTTATTTCGGAGGTAAGGTCACGTTTCACGGTCTGCAGATCTTCCCGGAGCATCGTAAAGAGGGACTCAAGAAAAGACTGGGTCATCGGTTCATATCTGGTATCCCTTGGCGTCGAGATGGCCCCAATCTCCTGGGATCAGTGGGCCATTTTGAGAGGGCCCCGCTGGGTGCAAGGGAAGAGGTCCTTCACTGTAATTTCAGGCTTGGCGTCCTTCTGGGTCTTGTCTCTTCTGGAGCGGGTGGAGGACATATCCCAGGCCTATGTCGGTTTATGTGCGGAGCAAGCCTGCTCCCGCGCCACGTCAAAGCCGGGCCACGTGGATCAAGTGGGGGCACCAGGGACAGCTCCAACCGTTCCTCGGTGCCCAGTCCAGTTTCTGCGAAGGGGAAAGGCCAGGGTGGGGGTGGGGGCGGCAGCAACGTCGAGCGCACCCTGCTGCTCCCAGGCAGCTCACTCCAGATGCTTGCCCCGCGTGCCCCCAGATCAAGCCCCGCTCAGGCCCAGCTGCGACCTCCAATGGCGACCAGCGGTGACATTCAGATCTCCAGGCGGGGGCCGCTATCCCCAAGGAAACTCCAATGTGTGCGCAAGCCCAGCGGTCGTCCGTCACAGCAACCAGCTGCGTAGGCCTAGCCGTGCGTGGCCTACCTGGTGCGTGGCCTACCTCAAGCACTCTCTCCCTCAAGCACTCTCTCCCTCAAGCACTCTCTCCCTCCGGGGGTCAGGCAGGAGGCACTACAGGACGCGGTCTCTGAAGCCTCCTGTCGAGTCCTTCACAGGCTGAGGGGGCCGCCACTCGCTTCAGTCCAGTCTGCGGGGGCCAGGCAGCAACGTGCCGGATGCAGCCCCCTTCCAGGGGGGTGCCAACTGTGCATGCGCTCTCCTTACCGAGAGCGCATCGCCCCAGGCGCTAGGAGAGCCACGACACGCCCGGTCCAGATGCCAAGCGGCCCGCGGCGATGAGGGGCTGCCCGTCTAGAGGCCCGGGATGGTTGCTAGGGTAGTAGTCAGAGAGGCAGTCCAGTCACGCGGCTTGGGCGCCGCCGGAGTGCAGGCCGCACCGCAGCCGCCGGGGTGAATTTACCCGCTCCCGGGACCGCCCTCGTCTGCTCCATTGCTGAAGCTCCAGGGGAAGGCCGCGCAGTGTCCCAGCTGCGGACCCCACACGAGCGGACACGTGGTCCCTCGAGCTCCACTCACCGCGGGAGGAGGGGGCAGAAGGGCGTGGGTCTCTTCGGCGTGGCCACAGCACAGGGAGAGGGCCGCACCGCTGCTATGGAGGCCTCTGGGCTCAACGTAATCCACACCGACTGTGGCTCCGGCGCTGGCTAGAGACCCTTCCCTCCGGGGCGTCCCTGGTGCAGCGTCGCTGATGGCGGCAGCCGTCCCCACAGGTACCGCTCTGGAAGGTTGCAGGTCGGTGCTTAAAGTCGGCGGTCGGCGGAGAGGCTGCAAGGTATCTCTCACCTCGCCGCTATCTTGGCCACACCCCTTATTTCATTTTTAGATGCCACTTGTACGCATAAAGCAGCTGTCGTAGGTTAAGGAACTGGACAAGCAGAAATCCGAAATTTAGCTGGAACATCATAAATAATTACGCTGTGCCTTTATGTTCTTCCTTTATAGGGGTATATATTCATGATACTATACAGGACATTAAAGGTGGGGGATTAAAATGTATTCCCTCCTCTTATCTTCACAAAAGGAATACTCAAGTCTGTACTGGTGGGAGGTAACCCAGGTTCCCAGACACATCAGTACTCCGCACTCCTCACCCCCCAAGCTGGACAAATATTGTAGACCACGGACGAGTGCTTGATAATTTTGGCTCTACTCTAACAGATGCTGAAAACTGCATGACTGCCTCCTTAGCTGCAGCACTTTTGTCTCTGTAGCACACCTGCTCCTGTGGAAGAGTCCCGGAAACCTATTAGGGACCCCCAGTTTAAGGTCTTACACTCTTCTGTTATTGAAACTTTCCCAGAGTGAGCGGTAGACATGAAAACTGTGCCTGCTGCAACTTTAACTCCACATTGTACCACTCACTACAACAAAGGCGAAGAAATGAAAAAATTGTGCAGTTTATGTGAGGTCATGGCAAGGGACAGAAATCCACCCTGGCCGAGGTACCTTACATGCCCAAGCGTATGAGGATGCTCTCGTCCCGCACCCACCACCACCTCCTGTGCTCTATACCACCAGTCACAGTATAGGAGGCCCGAGGCCCAAAGTTCCCATCTGCTCGACATACCATGACCCTGCCACTGAGGATCTTTACAGTGAAATAAAAGAGAACAGAGTGGGACGAGACTGGCTTCTGGAGGTAGAACCAAAACGGAGCAGATACCAAAAATGCAGAGAGATCTCCACTGGAATATAAGATTAACAAAACCACCAGAAAGAATGGGTCTGTACCACGCCTTGCCACAACACACCTAGTCCAGATGGAGCAAGGAAGCACAGAAGATTGCCAGCGACCATCAACGAGCACAGTAGGTCCTAGTGAGGGCAGGAGCACGCTGGTCATCTTCCGTGGATTGTTACAGTGGGAAGAGCAACCCCCTCATTTATTGTAGAGTAACAAAAGCCGTTGCAACAAGATGAAACAAAGTTTACTCTTAGCTTTTAAAACCCATCACACTATCTCTCGCACTTGAAATTGAATATCTTAATGATATATGATTGATGTCTCTGATATATAAAGAACATTATGGTAACTTTATACATCATTCATGGGGTATCTATATTGGGTAAACTAACACTGGGCAAGTCAAAAGCAGGACATTGGCTTTGTGAAACTGGGGGGGGGGTGGAGGGGGGGGGGACGCATTAGGATGGACCCTAACTGGTGTTAATGATGTACAAGTGAGTGTCTATAGGGAATTTGGGAAACTGTGAAGGATCTGTCTGTCATCTGTAGCAAAAGTTGGCATGCTTCGTTATCTGACCCTCCTCATGAAGAACTTCAGTCCAGACTGACCTATTCAGGTGCTTGAGCCCTGTCTATATTTGATCTAAAGAGTCCTCTGTGTCACTGGAGCTATGTAAAGTCAACATTTTGTAGTTGGAGGTAAATTCCTAGTATTTTAATACTTTCAGTCAGCAAATTTAAAAGCAAGCCATGGGGGTTGATCAAAGTCATGTTTCTGCCATCATGCTTTGACTCTGGATGTATGGCAATTATTGGATGTCTAGCATGAATTTCCAGTCCTCCAGTGCACTGAGTGAGATTTACACAAAGTCTCTGAATGGTTGCTTGCTTTAATTGACTCACCACACTGGTGTAAGAGCTGCTGAAGGCCCTCAATCTTACATGGCTTGAATCGTTGTTGGGCATTTCATAATGTCTATGAGGCATTTTATATTTCGACTACAAAAAAAACCTCCTAAAAATGTATCCTAGAAAGTGACCTGCTCTAAAGCTGTATGGCACAACAATGATGTACTTTGTAAGGAAAAGTACGTGTTGCCATCACATCACTCTGGCGTGTGCTGTCCTTTTCTGCTGGGATTATCCATGCAGAGCCTGCCTTACTCTCTCTGCATGACCACCCTAGACACAATCGTCACTGCTTCGCTCTTTTCGTCCCTGGCCTAGGCAGACGTACTGGAGGGGGCTTAGAGGCTGTCATAAAGTGCAAAGTGAAAGGAAAATACAAGGTTTTCGGCATCCTGTCTCTGCAGAATTATAATAATGTTGCCACTCTGATGTTTGTAGTATTTGTGCTGGGTTTGTCCAGTCAGAACTCCACACTCTCTGTGGACTTCTCTCCTTATGCAGTCTTCACCACCTGAATGTTTAGATTTATAACAAAGGTGAACTTACTGCCGGATGCTCGGGACAGTGGTAAGGTGCTTAGTGCAAGGTAAATACAAGTTCTCGAACATTCGATCTCTTGAGAATTTAGAGAGGTGAATACAGCCATCTAACTTCGAGCCAAAGGGACCCCCTCACTAAAATGGGATTAATGTTACTCGTACAGTCAGAAAATACAACTTTTAAGAGTCCCCATAATAGCTTATTTAATTAAAAAAAATGTGAGCTGTGCTATGCAAGAATGAAGTCTCTGCATTTTCTAACTGGAATTAACAAAAAAGAGATTTTAGCAAACTGCCCACTATTGAAATTGTGCAGCTGCTCATTTGTACCAGAGCTCGTTTTAAATGTATGTGTGATTCAGACTTACCTTTTGGTTCTAAGCTCTAGCCTGCTGAACCTAACCGTTGCAAGGCACATTTGCAAAAGCCTTGTATGGTGTTAACGCTGGAATTCTAAATGTAAAACCAGACCTAACAATTAGGCTGTATTGTTCTAAAACTCATGTTCAAGGGTTTGTTCCAAACGTGAGAAGGAAAAGCTTTTAATGGAGACACACATTTGGATTAGTCACTTGAGGAATCCGTGCCATTTATTCAATTTTAAAGATTATTATAAAGTGAAATCTGAATATTTAATATAACTTGTTTCTGTGTTTAGGTAAGGGCATATGCAGTTTGGATTTTGTGAAGTTTTTAAAATATTTTTAAGAATTGTATTTATTGCATTTTTTCAATAAATGACAAACGAGGCAAAATACGGGAATGGATGTAAATCAAACAAGCGAAAAGGAACAAGGAGGAAGTTTAATGGCACAGGGATGTACTCAAAGGAAAAGGGTCATAAATGCAATGTTGGCCATTTCGTCTTGAGTAGTCTGAAATATCTTGTGAGCACTCCAAAGGCAGTAAAAGCAGGCAGTCCGAGTCCATAAAGAAGGAGGAATTGAGACAATATCCTCTCATCATAAAGTGTTCTACACCCACGCTTTATAGCTGTAAGCCCCATGTTACTGTTTAGTTAAGGCATAAGAGTTAACCAGAAGGGTCTGGAATGTTCCAGCTCAGTAAGTATCCACAGGGTGGAGTAGTAGAGAAGAGTGGTTGCCAAATATTTTTGGGTCCGGAGGGGGAAGGTTGTAGTGTTGCATATGTCGCAAGTGGAACCACAATATAATAAATCTTTCATCCAGGCCTTTAGTGATGGGGCTGTGAGATTATTCCAGTGTTTGGATATCTGCCTCTTTGCAATGAGTAAGGCAATGGCAGAAAATCGTCGTACTTCAGGGCTCAGGGTTTTGACATATTCCAACAGTGCCAGCAGTGGGGAGGGGGTTAGGTCTGAGCCAACCATTTGAGCAAGGTGCTGAAAGACCATCTCCCAGTATGTTAAAATTGGTGGGCAATTCCAAGCTAAGTGTATGAAGCCTGGATGTCCCTCCATGCACCTAGGACAGCGATGTGATTTAAAGGGGTCCATCTTGGCCAGTATCTTTGGATTAATGAAAGCTCTATGTGGCATTTAAAATGGAGGAGTTTGTCTGTAGTTGCAAGATACAAAGTGTGTTTGCTCACAACAATATGCCCATACCTCGTCAGATAGAGGGTGGCCCAAGTCTCTTTCCCATGCCACTCGTGCTCCCTGTCCAACAGGTGGATGAAGCGTCAATACAGCAGAGAGACTAGGTGGTCACTAGTGGCAGATGTAATAACAAGGTAAAGTGTGGTGTATTAGGAGCAGTGTGTTCTAGGAAGGAGGAATCTGTCCAATTAAGACACATCGTGTCCACCTGCAAGGTCTGACACTGAGCGTATTTGGGAGTCCTGAAACAAGGCTCCTATTGTAGAAAGCCCACAGCGGGAAAGAGTACGTTTAGTCAGTGTTGCTGTAGTTGGGGATAACCACGAGTTGTCTAGGAGTGGCAAATGAGGGGGAATAAAGGTGTTCAGCATGCAGATAACGATAAAGTTTCATCCAGGCCCACTATGTGGTATGTAGTGTTTGAATCTCTGTGGGTGACCTCATAAGGCCGTTGGGAATGATTGTTGGGAGAGAGTAAGGGTGGGCTTGTGACCGCTCTGGTTTCATGTACTGTAGCCTTGCATCTGGATGGTACCAATAGTACGCATAGTGTTCCCATGCGACTAAATAATACAGGTAGAAGTCGGGGGCCCAAATCCTCCAAAGCGAAAGGCCATTATTAATGTCTGCCAGCTAACACAAGCCTTGCCGCCAGTTCATATCAGCCTGGTGAACATGCTCTGAAGCGTATCAAACAATTTAGTTGAGTGGAATGGGGATGTTAAGGAAAAGGTATAAAAAGCGGGGCAATACTACTATTTTAATAATAGCAATCCTACCGCAAGTAAGAGCAGGAGTTTTATCCATCTGTCAATTTGGAATGATAGCTGATCAATGACGGGACCGTAATTGAGGCGGATGACATCCGATGCATTTCGATGTAGAACAGTACTAAGGTAGCGGGGTGGGTAATCACACCATTGCAAAGGAAAGTCTAGGATAAAGGAGAGCATGGCGTCGGTCAGTGGAAATATTTTGGATTTAGTCCAATTTATAGTCAGTCCAGAGAAGGTTCCGAATCGCACATCTTCCAGGAGTGAAGGAAGGTTAGTTTCGGGCTTGTGGACACACAATAGAATATCATCTGCATATAGCGAGGCTAGCAGAGGGCTGTGGTGAAATCTAAGTCCCTGCTGCAAGTGGCATTTTTGAAGATGGCGCACCAGGGGGTCCATGGCAATGATGAACAGTAGGGGTGAGAGGGGACAGCCCTGTCTGGTGCCTCGTGATAAGGCAAATTGGTCCGTGAGCTCGCCATTCACTCCGAGCCTAGCCACTGGGTTTGTGTAGAGGAGGCGGACAAGGTCACAGAAACCATGAGGAAAGCTCAGCTTTTCCACTGAAGCATATAGAAAAGGCCTCTCTACTGAATCGAACCCCTTCTCTGCATCCAGTAGTGTATCTGCGGCAGGGAGTTCTCGGAACTAGTTGGTTGAGGACAGCGAACACAGTACGGAGATTCACAGATGTAGATTGATTTGGGGCAAACCCAGTTTGAAATGAAGATATGATTTGACTTACTAGGAGTGAAATGCGCGTTGCAAGGACCTTGGCCAGGAATTTATAGCCTGAATTCAGCAGAGAGAGGGGCCTGTATAAGTCACATCAGCAGGGGGGTTCACCCGGTTTGAGGAGCAGGGAGATAACAGCCTTGCGCATTGCGGGAGGAAGCAACCTGGAAGCAACCCAGGCTCAAGCGATTCTGCGTATACTTCTGGAAGATGTGGAACTAGTAATGTTTTATGTTTTTGTAAAATGTGCCAGTAAGGCCATCCTTACTGGGGGCACGGGATCCATCAAGGTAGTCTATAACCTGTGAGATTTCGTCTGGGAGAGGCCAGAAATTGTTGTTGACCATCTATAATCCAGTCCTTTGCCACTTCGGCCAAGTAGTCAGTGAGAGCAGTATTGGAGGGAGGAGAACGAGTGGAATATAGGCGAGAGTAGTAAGAGAGAAAGGCGGAAGTAATGTCAGAGCTCTGGGTGACCGATGTGTCATCGTCCGATTGCAACTGGTTAACAAAGGAGGATTGATATCCGGGGCGAAGCAGTCTGGCCAATGTTCGACCCGGCCTTTCACCCTCCCAGTAAGTCCTTGTGCGCGTATTTACCGAGGTAACCAAGGTAGTTGGCTTTACGAGTCGCGAGCTCTTGGAACTCTGTAAGGAGTCTCGCCCTCTGATGCAGAGGAGAAGGGGGAGTCACTTGTCATGGCTCCGGCTTCTAGTTCCCTCAGCGCCCTGTCGGTCTGTTCAAGCTCCCGGCGAATAGATTGAAGTACTCCTGACTGTTTGGCAATACAAATACCTCGTATGTAGACTTTAAAAGCTTCCCATAAAGTGATATAGTGAGGTACAGAGCTGGAGTTTAACTGGAAGTAGTCTACTATGGAATCTTGTCAAGAATGGCTTCTGAGGGGAAGCGCCAGGGTGTACATGGTCATTTGATGTTGGGGATAGTGAGGGACAGCAGTACCCGGGGGGGTTATCTGATAAGGTACTGGCAAGGCTTTCAACAGAGAGTGTATGGATCAGAAGTTTTGGGGATAAGTACCAGTGATCTATGCGAGATCAAGTAATAATAATAATAATAGTCAAGCTTGTAAAGCGCCTGGTTACACCAACTGGTGTGTCCCCGCGCTGAAGCACAGACACTTCAGTGAAAGGAGAAAAGAGGGGACCTATGCATGGAATAGCCAGGTTTTTTTTGTTTCTTATGGAAGAGCAACTCCGATGGTTCAGCACGGAGAGAGAAAGGGAGTGCATTCCAGTTCTTGGCTGCCAAATAATTGAACGAGCGAGCTCCCATTCTAGCTTTATGAACTTTAGGAACCTTAACCAAATAGGTTCCGATTGATCTAAGAAGGCGAGTCGGATTGTAGGGAGTAAGTAGGGCGTGCAGGTAAGTTGGACCTTTCCCTGCAAGCTACGGTGGCTCATACACAGGGTTTTAAAAAGTATTCTTTACTTAACTTGTAACCAGTGTAGGTCAGCAAGAGCCTTCCTGGTGGAAGCTGTCCTGGGAAGCTTCAGAACTAGGCGATCTGCCGTGTTTTGAATGCATTATAGCCTGTGAAGGCATTTTTTTGTTGCTGCTAGGTAGGGAGCATTTCCATAGTCTAGTTGGGATGTTACCAAGGAGTGGACCTGGGTTTTCCTAGCTGAGGTGGGGAGAACGTCCAGAGTTTTCCGTAATAGTCTCAATATTCCAAAGCACTTCCCAGCAACCTTTTTGGTGTGTGCCTCAAAAGAGAGAGTGGAGTCCAGCAACACTCCCAAGTTTTTAACCTGTTTTCTTGGGGAGGGAGTAGGACCCAATGGTTGTGGCCACCATGCTGATTACCAGATGGAGGGGGGTTTCCCAACACTAGAGTCTCCGTTTTACTGCCATTTAATTTCAGGAAGTTGTTTGTCATCAAAGAGGACAAGTCCTGCAGGGATGCAGAGAAATGAATGGCTGCTGCATCAGAAGCCTGTGACAGCGAGACAACCAATTACGTGTCATCTGCATATGGCACAATGGTGACTCCATGCCGTTCTATAATCTCCGCCAAAGGTTCAATATAAAGATTCAAAAGAGTAGGGCTCAAAATGGAGCCTTGAGGGACCCCTTAGGACAACGCGATGCTTTTGGAGAAATGTGGTCGTTGTGCCATCTGAAAGCTCCGATCCTGCAAGAAGGAAGGCATCCATTTAAGTGCCGCTTCGTCCAGCCCCCCTCTGAGACGCTGTAGGACCAGTTTGTGGTATACCGTATCAAAGGCCTCACTGAGGTCCAGTAGGACCGAAGCCACTTTCTGGCCTTTATCCACACGTCTGTGTATTGTCTCAGTTGTACGAATCGGCGACTTATTGATGTGCATGCTCGCATCGCCCGCGCCCTGATGCGGCCCTCGGAGGCACCGCGATGATGGGAATCGCAGGCGAACCTGAGGGTGGGGCTGCGGTCGTGCTGAGCGGCCGCGCACTAATTGAGGCCGCTGCGGAGGAGCCTCCCTGACTCGTAACGGCGCAGGGTGCAAATCATCACCACGCAACAGCACACGCAGATCGACTGTGGCGGTGAGTGCCTTCCCCTTCTCCTCAAGTACTACTCGGCGCACAACAAACTCCGACGGTCCTGTCTGGCACTTGCATGCATTGCGCCTGCAGTCTGTCCCCTGTTTTCTTTGGGATTGTACCTTCGACAACGAGAGGCGCACCATGCGATAAATCGTTCTTCCTGTCCCCCCAACGCCCCCCATCTCCCCCGGACTTCACTGATGGCAGAAAATGTGAGCATTCATAGCCTGTACAACAACTTGGGAGACACTGCAACACTCCTTTATCTGACTCCACCAGTGCTTTGATTGTTGAATGGAAGCAGACGTCTGCAGTTGCATATAAGAACCTATGCCTTCACTATCCATTACCCCATTATTAGTGGTATAGCACAACTTCACCAATATATGGGGGACTACGCTCTTGACTCTCGTCTACGACCCCATTTCCCAATACACATTGAGGTGTTGGCTTCCTTTTCTTCAGAGATAGTGCCTCCACTCTACTAATTCCCAACCTTATGGGGCATAGGGACCCTTAACCACAGCTCTCTTTTGATGCAACCAAGACCCCCAGGCGTGAAGAAAGTGAGGGTCCCGCATGTGAAGACCCCTCGGGACAATCTAGTCCCCCTGAACCAGCACCTCACCCCACTGATGGAACTGCGACCATCATGTCAGAATTACAGGCCGGTGTCAAAGCCATTGATGCACGGTTCGATGCATTAGATGCCCACCTTGATGATATGCAGAACCGCATCGAACACGAAACCCGCATTGATGCCACTGAACAACGTGTGTCTGAGATAAAGGACACCCAATTGAGATAAAGGACACCCAAACGACTATCATTAAAAGGCTGGAGCGCACTGAAAAATTGCTGAAGACGACAGCAGCCAAGGTGGAGGATTTGGAGGCTTGATCGCGCTGCAACAACATCAATATTACGGGGTGGCAGAATCCACCAACACCGGCCCCATGGCCACATACGTGGAGCGACTATTAGTGGCAATTTTTGGTAGAGACGCTTTTACACCACCATTTGCTATTGAGCGGGCTCACAGAACCCTCGCTCCACCCCTGGTGCCCCGCCGTGATTGATCACAGCCCGGCTTCTGAAGTACCACAACCAAGATTCTATTCTTCGCATGGCCCGTGACAAAGGGGTCATTCAATATCGGGGCATGTCGCTCTTTCTTTCCAGATTTCTCCCCTCTGGTTCAAGAAGAATATCGCAAATTTCTAGACATAAAACAAACTTTGCAAAAGGCAAATGTCTAACATGCCATGCTATACCCGGCGCCCCTGAGCCTTCAGTTCAGCGGAAAGACTCATATCTTCGACTCACCCGCTGCGGCTGCAGATTTTTGGAAGCAACATATGCCCAACTTGACCTCTGCACCAGGGAAGAAACCTGCTGCCTCCTCACCTTTACTCGCCGCGGACTGACTAAATCGAATGGCCACTGTCTGTTGTCCTGCTTAGTTATTCCTACTAGTGGACAGATACGCTTTACATTCCCTCTATTTTTAGAATTTACATACTATTGGCTGTGCTTGACTCAATCAAGATCTACATAGCATTTCACTGGCGGCCTCCCTTGAGCATAGCCTCCCGCCTAGGAGTTCTCCTACTGTTTGATCGGGAAAATGGGATTCACCGGATATGGTTAGGTTGTTATCCGATGTGGGTGAAGGTTGTTGAATATCTCAATTCAAATGTTTGTTTTGTACAGGGTATTGTTCACACTAATGGTCGGCCCTACACACTCCTGTACAGTGATGCATACACACATATCCATGCATGGCAGCAGTGACATCGTCAAATAGGGACCATGGGTCATTGAAATTAAAATGCATGTCATGGAATGTGAGAGGCCTTTCTAACCCCCGCAAGGGTAGACAAGTATTCTCTTTCCTCGCCAGGCATGCCGCTCAAGTAGCATTTCTGCAAAAGACCCATTATGCCCCAATTTCAGACAACCGTCTTGCTTCCAACTGGGAGAATAATCGCTTTTTTGCTAATTATAGCACCTATTCCAGAGGGGGTCTGTATTTTAATTAATAAAACGGTCCTGTTTCAGACACAAAGTAGTTAAGGATCCCGGAGGGCGATATCTACTAGTGGCCGGGTCCCTTGGCACGCAGCGATTGCTCCTTGTCAATGATTCGCCCCCTCAACATAGATGTTCCTGACTTTTTTCCCCAGCATCGCCACACATAGAGCGAACCTCTCCATTGACACAATTCTGCTGGCGGGCGACTTTAATCTCACTTTTCACCCGACCCTCGACGCAAATGGCTTTGGACAGATCACCAAACCACACTCCACTAAAGCACTCATTGCCCTATTACAGTCTTTTCTACTGATAGATGCTTGGTGACACAAGCATCCCGCTGATAGGGGGGTTTTCTTTCTTCTCAGCACCACATGGCTCCTGGAGGCTTTACGCCTATTTTAGACGCATGCCTGAGTGGACGCGCTGCCGGCGCACCAAAGGCAAGTCCATCTGCGCCCGTCCGCGGCCGGCCGGATCTAGGGGCCAGAATCCCTGCCCGTTTTAGGTTTGTTCGGAAATATGCTGCGGAGCAATTAATCGAACTACGCTGTTCAAGACCCATGTAACGCAATTTATCCATGAATGCAGCCCCTCTGGAATGCACCCATTGTCCATATAAAACAACTGCTCACAAGATATGGTCTGGGACGAGAGACAAGCTAAAATTAATACCTACTAACTGCAGATCACTTAACAAACACAAGCTCGTAATCCATGACTGTATTATAGACAACCAACTTGATGCCCTATTCCTCACAGAAACCTGGCTGAATGAGGACTCTGCTCCTGAGATACTGGAAGCCCTCCCACAGAATTATGGCATCCTCAGAGTGGACTGCCAAATTAAACGTGGGGGAAGAATAGCCATTATCTATAAATCATCCTTACAATGCACTCTGTATATGGCTAATATAGACAAAAGTGAATCAGCCTTCTTCTCGATCATGGCAGCAGAGAATTGCATTGTGAAGGGTTTCTTGATTTACCGACCCCCTGGTCCCGCCACTCATTTTATTCCAAGCCTAGTGGAGCAATTGATGCAACCTGCACTTCGTTATAATAAATTAATAGTCTTGGGGGATTTGAATTTACACTTTGATGACCTAACTAATTGTGAAGCTCAATCTCTTTGTCGGGAATTAGCCGCTCTCCACCTAATACTTAAATCCACTCTCCCAACACACCAACACGGCCATATATTAGACCCAATCTTCACCAACTGGTCTGATCTAGAGACTGAACCCTGATTGCAGTCCCTTGGTCTGACCACCATCTCGTTCCCTTCACTATTCCCTTAGCTACTACCCCCGCTACAGCCACAAGAGGTTTAAGTATGCCACATAGGAGATGGGCTAGATTTACTCCAGCAAGCCTTAGCCATGGTCTCCAACAGAGTAGCCCTCTTATGGGTAAGGATATTAATGTGGCTTGTTGCTCAGTGGACAAGTGGATTAAGGACGCTCTGGATAGATTGGCCCCCATGGACCTTCAGCTTCCCAAGCAGACAGTCGAAATCTGCACCATGGTTTAATGAAGAACTAAGAATAGCAGGAGAGACTTCTCAAACCACAAGAAGACCGCATAGAAGTTGAATCTAAAACATTATCACTCCCTTATTAAAAAAAAAAAATGCATGCTGCCTATTACAATGAAAGAATAGAGCAAGCAGAGAGCTCTTCCAAAGAACTATTTACCATCTTTAAAGATATATCCTCGCTTGCGAGAACTGTAACTCCTACTGCCAGCTCAGTGGAGTCATGTAATTAAATTGCTGATTTCTTTGCGGAGAAGGTAGCTAAAATATATACTACCTTTCCGGATGAGGCTCGCAATGGGATGTTCTGCCAATTGGAGAGGACCAATGTGGAGGAGGCTATCCGTCTCTCCAAATTTGATCCACCCTCCTCTGAAGATCTCAAAGGCATAGCCTTAAGTATTAAATCCGGCTCTCCCACAGATCCAACTACACCCAAAATTATGAGAGATGGCCTGGAGATGCACTGCTTCTGTAGTAGGGGATCTCTGTGTATAGTCATAATCTATGAATAGTCCCGCCCATGTGCGGGGACCCCGGAGCAATCAAAATATCTCTTAAGCTGTCCTGCAATTTGCAAACCTGCAAAGACACTTAAGAGACAGACAAAATAATACAGCCTAATAACAATATGGCTGCACTGGCCAGCACTTCATCCGAAGTGAACACAAAAGCCAAAATAAAGTTTAAATGTCATTTTTATTCACATCTGACATGTTCCTTTATTGTATCACACTCCCTTCACCAAAATCCCTTTAAACAATAGAGAGGAAGGGGTGGACAGACAAGCCCTATAGGCTGTCATTATGTGTCTGCTAAAAGGATACCGTGCCTTTAAGGAACTCTAACAGGACCCGGGAGCATTGAGCTCTACCAAGGACGTTCTCCAAGTGCATGGCAGTGGTGGCAGCACACTTGCGGAAGAACAAAGTGTTTGTGTATCCCTACCTGGACGATTGGCTGATCAAAGCTTCCACGTACCAGGAAGCCCAGTGTCATTTCAACAGGACAGCTGCCTTGCTTGGTCGCCTGGGACTGCACATCAACATGACTAAGTCAGTGCCGATCCCTGTGCAGTGTCTCCAGTACTTGGGGGCCTCAGTCAATACTTTGAACGCAAGCGTGTGTCCTTCAGAGGAGAGACGCTTATCTATCCGTTGGAAGGCCCTGCACCTCCTCTCAGCCCACTCTCCTGCAGTGAGGACGGTGTCCTCTTTACTGGGGTCGATGGCTTCATGCATCTTTCTCACCCCCAATGCACGTCTGCATATGAGGCCTCTGCAGGAATGTCTGGAGGATCAATGGGACTAGAGGCGGGGGCGTTGGGAGGACAAGATTCATCTGTCCCAACACGCTCTACAGTCTCTGAAATGGTGGTGCTCCTCAGAGAATGTCTGCAAGGGGACTCCCTTTCACAAGGATATTCCGGTCCAGACCATAGTGACCGATGCGTCTCTCCAGGGCTGGGGAGCACATTTGGGCCCTCTTCCGATTCAGGGGATATGGTCTCAGACGGAGATGACTTACCACATCAACTTTTTGGAACTCAGAGCAGTACACTTGGCCCTGAAGGCGTTCCATCCTTCCTTCAAGACGAACTCCCTGCTAGTTCAGATGGACAATACTACTACCATGTATTACCTCAACAAGCAGGGGGGCTCCCATTCACGCACGCTGTCTCGGGAGGCACAGACGATCTGGAATTGGCTGGTGGCCAGGAACCTCACGATCACGGCAACCCATCTGCCGGGAGTGCAGAATGCCCAAGCCGATGCGCTCAGCAGGCTCGTTCAAGAAAATCACGAGTGGGTGCTAAACGACGACGTGCTAAGAGACGTCTTCGCAGAGTGGGGCACTCCGGATATCGATCTGTTCGCTACGGCCGAAAACAGCAAATGCCGCGACTTCGCGTCCAGGTACTACCAACCAGGGACACTAGGGAATGCCCTATGGATCAGCTGGTCCAACAGCTTTCTCTACGCCTTTCCACCCATTCCCCTGATTCCGGCGGTGCTGATCAAGCTGTCGCAATCCAGAGCCAGGATGATCCTGATTGCTCCGGAGTGGCCGAGGCAATGGTGGTTCACCGACCTTCTTCACCGGTCTGTTCTGCCGCACCGGCGCCTGCCGTGTCGGCCGGACCTTCTCACGAAATTCGGAGGACAGATGGTTCACCCCAATCTCTCGTCCTTGAGTTTGGCAGCATGGCTCCTGAGCTAGTACCGTATGGACACTTGAACCTACCTCAGGACTGTATGGAGATCTTGAAAGAGGCGAAGAGACCGTCTACGAGGACTTCTTACGCCTATAAGTGGAAGAGATTCTGCTTATTGTGCACGGCAAAGGACATTGACCCTACATCCTGTAAAGAAGATGTTATTTTGCCTTATCTGCTGCAGTTAGCTCAATCTGGGCTTAATTTTCAGTCTATTAAAGTTCATCTCGCAGCTTTGACTGCGTATAGAAAGGGCCCTTCCCAAACCTCATTTTTTCAAATCCCTGTGATTAAAGATTTTTTGGAGGGTTTGCGTAAGGTGTTTCCCCCTGTTAGACGACCTTCTCCACCATGGGAATTAAACATGGTGTTGTCCAGTGTAATGAGGGAGCCTTTTGAGCCTATTCATAAGGCTTCTCTGCAGCATTTGTCCTGGAAGGCTGCCTTCCTTGTGGCCATCACATCGGCCAGGAGAGTAAGTGAGATTCAGGCTCTGTGTTGTCAAGAGCCGTATACTGTATTTCATGCTTCTAAAGTGGTAATGCGTACTCATCCTAAGTTTTTACCTAAAGTGATATCTGATTTCCATGTGAATCAAATGATTACTTTGCCTACATTTTTTCAGCATCCCTCCTCTCCGGCGGAGAGGTCTCTGCATTCACTAGATGTGCGTAGAGTGTTGAAATTCTATCTAGATAAGACGAAAGACATCCGCAGGTCGGATCAACTGTTTGTAAATTATGGTTCGGTAAGGACTGGTCTAGCTACCTCGAAACAGTCCATCTCCAGATGGATTGTGTCCTGTATTCAGCTCTGTTATCAGAAAGCTAATAAGACGTTAGGGGGTAAGCCTACAGCGCATTCGACTAGGGGCAAAGCAGCGACTACAGCTTTGCTTAGGAATGTTCCAATTGCTGACATTTGTAAGGCTGCCACCTGGAAGTCGGTCCATACGTTTATAAAGCATTACTGCCTGGACTCTGATGCTAGGGCAGATGCGCAGGTTGGACAGGCTTCGCTGAGGAATTTGTTTGCACAGTAATTTGTTGGTGTTCGCTTTTTTACTCCACCGCTGTTTATTGGTTGGGATGGGCTTGCCATTTTATTCATAGATTATGACTATACACAGAGATCCCCTACTACAGAAGGAGTAGTTTCTTACCTGTAACTCCAGTTCTGTAGTAGGGGTATCTCTGTTATAGTCATAAGCGACCCTCCCTCCTCCCCAGTGGAGTAAACTGACAGTATCAGGCATGTTGTTGTACACCTTCAAAAAGAACTGAAAGTAACTTGCTTTGGCTGTGCATCCTGGGATACCGGGGGTCTCTGGAGAGTTCCTTAAAGGCACGGTATCCTTTTAGCAGACACATAATGACAGCCTATAGGGCTTGCCTGTCCACCCCTTCCTCTCTATTGTTTAAAGGGATTTTGGTGAAGGGAGTGTGATACAATAAAGGAACATGTCAGATGTGAATAAAAATGACATTTAAACTTTATTTTGGCTTTTGTGTTCACTTCGGATGAAGTGCTGGCCAGTGCAGCCATATTGTTATTAGGCTGTATTATTTTGTCTGTCTCTTAAGTGTCTTTGCAGGTTTGCAAATGCAGAACAGCTTAAGAGATATTTTGATTGCTCCGGGGTCCCCGCACATGGGCGGGACTATTCATAGATTAGGACTATAACAGAGATACCCCTACTACAGAACTGGAGTTACAGGTAAGAAACTACTCCATCTCCCTGTCAAAGTCTCTGGTCGCACTGCAGATCAGTGCTGGCCAGCGAGTATGTCCGGTAGCCCCAGGGACGTCAGTGAAGTGGTACATGGCAGCGGCTAAGTGGAGGCTCCAGAGCTTCACAAACCAGCAGCTATGTTCGTGCTCGGTAAGGTCACGCCCCCTGGATTTTGTGTATTTGACCCAAACTATCCAGAGGTCATAATACTGCTAACCAGATTCCAAATACTTTAAAAAATTCAATATAAAACACAATGAAAAGATGGTTTTTCTACACTCGTCAGGATGTAAATATCCACATACACTACTTGCTTTAGCAGAGCAGGAAACTTGCAGCATACTAGAGCCCCATCATGATCACAACTTCAGCAGTGGTGGTGTGGTTGTGAGTTTTTGCTATTTAAACTGCTCTTTGGTCATTTGGAATGATAGACCATCAAACTGCTTCTTTTACGATTGCTCCTGTGCTTTGGGATGGTGTGTCAAAAATGCAATTTGGTGATAACTAATCTTAAAACAAAGACCTGCATTGGATTACCATTAGTGTGCCTCATTGCCCTCAAAGCTAGCAGTCTCCAAATGCCAGTGATTATACTCTAGGTAGAAAACGACCAAGTTGCTAACAATGAAACTGGATCTGAAAATTCTATTACACATATTTAAAAACTGAGATGATCTCACTTGAAGCCATCCATAGCCCCCACTGTGATTATGGACAATAGTTTCTCAGTAGTAGAAAGAAGAGCAACTAACATGGAGAAGAATATCAGTCATCAAGCCAGTCTTTGTGTGAAGATCAGGAACTAATTAGTGAATGAACAAAGAAAAAATATGATGACCGAGAAGATGTAGAAAACCATTCAAGGTGAAATGATGTACTGCTGAGTGGTATCTTCTTCAGAAATCGTACTTGTGACCTCAAGCTATAATTCCAACACCACTTGCAAGAGATCCTCCCCCATCATTCTCCATACACAAAAAAAATAATTAGTACATACCTGTTTAGAATGAAAGACAATACCTTATGTATAGCGAGGCAACAAAATGTTGTGCGTTTTCTCTGTACAAAAAAATCACACAGATGCAAGATGTTTGGTGCAATTCTCCGAAAGCAAAGGGAAATGAGAATGGACATTCCCTTCAGATATGTATGTCACTTTAAAGTAACCTTTAAACATAATGGTACCTTGATGTCGGTCTACTGAAAGTTGAAGCCATACAAATACTCTACATTAGACTCTTAAACCCAGAGACAGACTGAAATCAAATTCTAGAGATTTAATTCTTTCAGCAGTCAGTAAAGTGCAAGTAGAGGAAATATAACAGTCAGTTCAGTTATAGGAGGAAACAAAAGAAGCTAAGGGACAGATGGGACTTCAGACAGCTGAAGTCGATATAATCGCTCGAATCCTTTTTCCCTTCTATTGAAGGAGTGATCTTTTCTCAATTATTGAATGGTTAGTTCAAGGGGTGAGCATGCTCATTTCCTCTGGTTGTCTTAAGATTTTTGAAAATAAATCCATATTCCTGATTAAGTCTGGCTTCCAGGCTTTGGTCAAAGTTGGCAAATTGCTGAGAATCTCGGCTGCCCTGGAATCTCTCCGAGGGGATCGCAGAAGCGAAAACCTCATAAGACAAATATGTGGAAAATACGAAATGGAAGAGAAAACATAGGAGTGCCTTTTCTGGTGCAGCACAGTTGTGAATGTACCGTCTGCATTGAGGGCTGGTGCGCTACTTGACTGTAAGGCAGGATGTGAATTGAGTTCTAGGTAGAGATATTAATCACCAGAAAGTGAGTAAGCATACAGTATAAAATAGGATTATGTGTAGTGGAACATTTCTTTCCATTAGGGCGAGGGTTTTAACCCATTCAAGGGTAGGAGAGATGGTGATGAAACAAGACTTCAATCAGGATACCAGTTCTTATCCTCAGGAAGCCAAAGAGCAGGGAACTCTTCGAACAGCTGCCAGTTGGTAGACGCACAACATATAAACAATAAAGGCACACATCCATAATGCAAAAAGGGCGGAATTGAACCTGAAAGGGGAAACAGGAAGGGAAAAAACAAGAAAGCTGCTGGACTCCAGTTCAGTTAAACAAAATGCAGAGGAGCGCAGAGTCAGTGCAACTATGAATCACTGCCAGGCTTTGGAGTCACAAGTGCAATAAGGTTAAATATACTTTACCATAATTGACCCAGAATTGGAATTCTGAACTAGGAAGTTCCCAGATGTGCAGTAGTTAGTTGGCTAGTGGTTCCCAGATGCAGTTGCCCCATCTTCCAGAGTTTCCAGCCCCTCCCCAGTCTAAATCAGGCGATTGTATGATTCCGCGGGTGGTGATGCTGCAATAGTGATGTTGTTTAGGGCAGGTCTGGACCAGTCTTACGTTGAGCAGGTGACTTAGTGACCCCATTCCAGATTCACTACTAATTTGAAATCTTGGCAATATTCTCCAGCTCACCCACAAAAAGAATATTCGTGGGGGAGTTTGCAGGACTGTATGTTTTTTTTAAATACGGAAACAATCTTGAAATTGGAAAGCCAAACTAAGTGCATGCACAAATGAAGCTGATTCCAGTGAACTCTCAGAAATATTATATCCTATCCAGGCAACCAGGTATTGCAACTGCACATGACATACCCTAGACTCTACAATATTTTCGACTTCATACTAGAGTGTACTATCAATTAATGTAGCAGGTGGAAGAGCATCGCTCAGAAGTGCCAGATTTAACCAGGGAAATATGTACAATTGGGTGTATTTACCATCTAATTTGCAGTAATAATCTAATGGATGCCGTCCCCACTAAACCTATGATCTTGAAGAGCTACAATCTGTTTCTAAACTTTGAATGTGACCCCGGAATCGTGAGAAATTTAGTGGATAGCTACACTTTATCCCCCAGATGGTAGTGCTCTCTGTCTGTCCATCAGCGGGGGATGGTAATTGGCTTATTTGAAATGTAGAGTACCTAACTTTTTCATTAGTTCAGTACAAAGTGTTCTGTGAATTAGCAGTTCGTCTGTAACAAATAATGTCTGGAAGGCCGTGTGAATAGAAAATATGATCCATGAAAACTTAGGCCAGTTCACTGGGGTGGGGACTTTCTTTAAAGTAATGAAATGTCCTAAATTAGAAAAGTAGTCTGACTACTAACAGAGTGGTGCATCATTGTGACTTTGGCAGTTCAACAATACAATCCAAAGAATAATTCAGCTAGGGTTGTTGTGGTATGGCCAGAGGTTGGAGGAACCCCTCTGGTCTAGTATGAGAAGCTTTAGTGTTGCACATATTTCTTGACGGTATGACTTAATCCTGGCCACCACAAAAGATAACTAACAGCCTGTGAGGTCTGTTGACCTGCATAACTGGCTCTCGGCATGACACCAACTTAGCACTTCAGCTTGTAACTGTGCATTTGAGATTCAAGACCTCACCCCAAAAGAGCAAGGCCCCTGTTTGCTGCCTGCGAGGTTCAAGATGCAATCAGTGTGTCTCATTCACAGTATTCTGGGCTCCAGCTAGATTCTTCCCAAAATAGATCCCATTTACCCTTTGGTATGGCGGTGATTGCTAAGATACTCTGAGGCTGGTGTGACTTTCATTCTGTAACGGTCTGCCTTAACAAGACCAAGTTTTCACATGCAGCTAAGTAATGTCATAGTGAAAACAAGACAAGAAGAGAGACCAGTGGGCATGATGACTCTTGGCAGATGCCTGACCGACTGCGTCAATGTTACATATAATGTATTGTGATCTGTATACACAGTGACCTTCTAGTTGGCTCCTTCTAACTAATGATGACAGTGTGCGAAGGGTTCCTTGAGTGGACAGTTCCTTGTCGTAGCTAGTGTTATTTAGTTCTTTAATTGTAATAGTCAGGGTAAGGGAATAATAGGCCTCCGGATGCAAAGCTTCAGTCTGAAGATTCCTTTGTGACAACACTACTTCTAGCACAAAGGAGGAGGCATCAGTCTGGACTATGAGAGGAAGCAAAGTGTCTGGACGGCACAGAAAAGAGCTGTTTTAAAGACTTTAGATAAGGCTGATAAGTTTGCTTCTTCTTCAACCCATCCGAATAAGATCTCTTTTTTGGTTGCTCAAACTAACAACGGGCCAAATAAGTATGGCAAGTATCCTTTAAGGCACTTTGTATAGCTCACAAATCCTTGCACTACACAGGTCCAGTGTTCCTAAAGACGAAATTCCTATGGTGCGCACCAAAGAGAACTCTTCGATCTGCCACATCCATAATCCCCAAATGTGACACATTCTTATAGGATGGCAGAAGCTTCGTTTTCTCTACTTGTAAACTCTGGAACAAAATTCCTGTGCATCTTTTAAAATCTGCCCAATCCATCCTCTTCCAGGAAACAACATAAATCCGGTTTTTATGCACTTTCCTATTAGTCTCACTCTTCCGTGATTCTTGCATACGCTAGCGCCAAGACATCCTTGGCAATTTGTGCGCTTAATAAACATCATCATCTCCTGACCGGCTGCCTTAGCTACTCTGCCGTGGACCACTAGTAGAAATCCTGAAGCTATTTAATCAAAGCAGTTGCCACAATGCATTTATAGTTCTCAGTGTGGTCCCGGCAGAGATTACTTTGAGCAAGTGACATAATGACTCCTTTCCAGCTTGATTCTGGGCTGAAATCCTGACAGTTGCCTAGGGATAGTGTTAGCTGTCTCCCAAACATGTAAAAATGATACTAAATAATAGTACTTAAAGGGGCTTTTGGTCAGCTCCTTTCAGCCATTACTTAGTTGAAATGTCACATTCTGGATCAACGAACATAGTGAAGAAATGGGTTTGCCCCTTCAGCCATTGCTTTGTTAGCAGTGTCTGTAACATTTTGGATCAACCCAGGAACCCGCATTCAGTGGTTGGAGTGTTAAGCAATGTGATAGATGGGATTCCCTATACAACTGACCGTGCATGAGTATTGGATAGCAACAATTGGCGAAGTAGTTCTTCTCCAGCCACCACTGCTACGTAGTGCATCTCTTGCCTACAGACAGCTTTTCCATGTGTTACGAGGGGAGACTAGAGCCAGTTGCTTTTTTGGGAACTGCAGCAGCATTCATGGTGCTCGGGCTGGAGTAGCATCTGGGGTGCCTTCTTGTGCTGAGCACCATATAGCTGTACTTGCGTTGCTGCAAAATCTAGAATCCGTCTTTTTCGGTGCTCCAGCTACTCCTGCTTTTCATCCTCTAAGCGGTTGAGTTAAACCCAGACTTCTTTTGACCTGCTCACTCTCCTCCCTCCTGCTTGGTTCCCCTCCCTTTCTGCAACCTAGAATCTTCTTCTCTTCCAATTAGCAGCTCCATTTCGTGGTTACATGGTACAGTTTAGGCTGAGAAAGGATTGCACCTTCTTGCAAACCAGGCTGCTGTCTGGTCGCTGGCCTTTCCATAGTAACATTGTAGTTTTTCGCTTCATCTAGATGCTATTTGGTGTGAACAGCGGAAGCATAATTTGGTTACCTAACAGCTGACTGTTGAATTGTGTCGTTAGTCATCAGTGGCATCGCACACAACCCCCTGACTTCCGCTATGCCTTAGTATTGATTGTGTGCTAACGAATAGTAGGGCACCATGTCTCCACTCTAGCTGCCATGTGATGCCCCAGTCTGATGTTGCAAAGAGTTCTGGAATGCATACAGGTGCCATTCATCCATTCTGTGGGAATGAGGGGGGAGTGTACCATCACTGGCAGATGTCCAGAGACTGGGAGACTTGCCCCTTGGCAAGCAAACTGCACAGCATGTTATTGTATGCATTCCCTGTGGCTACGGTAGACCTGTGTATGCTTGGAATGCTCTTCAGAGGTAATAGGTTAATGGATGCAGATGCTCTGTGTGCTGCAGTACCTTTGTTTGGATGAGATGTGGCTGTGGGGTGCTGCTTGAAACACTGCAACTGTAAAGCCTGCAGTTTCAGGGAAGTTGCATGTGCTGCATAAAGTGGGAGCTCTTTGACTGTATAAGTATCTGTTCTTCTGGTGACCTGGTCCTACAATGGTGTCTTTGTGAATGCCTATTTTGTAAGCTGCAGGATATATCTGCCTGTGTGTGGAAGACGTTCTCTTTGGTGGATTGCTCACGAGGCTGCAGGGGTTTACTCTTCTTGGCCATTTCTTCAGTGAGTTTATCTGTATGTGCCTAGCCCTCTACTGCTGGGTTGCTTTCAGCTGCAGAAGGTATGTAACTGATATGGTTTGTGTCTGTAAATGGTGA
Organism: Triturus cristatus; assembly: GCF_964204655.1. Classification (NCBI taxonomy): domain Eukaryota; kingdom Metazoa; phylum Chordata; class Amphibia; order Caudata; family Salamandridae; genus Triturus; species Triturus cristatus. The sequence goes on along the minus strand of NC_140583.1, from coordinate 813,700,742 downwards.
CTAGCGTTTGAAAGGACAGATTCTTACTCAGTTGTTTTGTGCATATAATAGAACATCTCACAAGAGGTGTATATGGCAGGCCTCCTGTGTACCCTCCCTCTGGTGTGCGTCGGCTTTTCTTTCATCGCTCATTATATTTTCTTTTACACAAAAGGATAAAAGTATACTCTGGTTATGTAAACCTTGTCTCTATAGTTAGGTGTTTTTAGGTCGCAGCCTACCAGACAGCACAGTTGTTGGGGTTGCTAACAACATCTTGGGGACTTTCAGAAAGTTGACCTAGGAATGCATCCCACCCGTTAATTACCATTGGCTTTGTAGTTTATAATTCACAGTTTCTGGGTTTCTATTTGCTGGCTTTATTTGCTTTAGCCTCGCCAAGTTCAGTCGTCCCTCCTGTTGCCTAAACCGTGTTTACTGTCTTCTTCTACGAACTCCCTTTTTGTAAACAGGCCTTTAAATCTTTTTTTCTTCTTGTCACATTTACTCTGCGTTCAAAGACCGAGGTCAAATGGCACTGTCTTCCGAATGAGCTTGTTTACTTTTCTTTCTCTGACTTCAAAGTGAGAGGGTTTATGTGACAATCTTGATGGATACTGGGGGCAGGGAGGTTTTTTCTAGCACCCAACATTTCAATAAACAGTGCAAGTATTTCAGAATATATATCCGAATTAGAAACACAAATGAAGATTTTTTTTGTTGTTATTTCTGAAGTGTGTTGGAAACAAACACTTTAATATGATCAAAACAAACCATTACAGTAGGTGATGAAATTTCCACACATTTTTGTTTGTGCACGGTATATTTTTATCAGTAAAATGGTCTGTGCGATTGTATTGGTCATTTTAATTGAAAATGTGTTTTCTGTAATGGCAGTGCGCTAATATACCATGCATACTCCGCTCTACGCCACTACACTCTACGCCACTACATGCCACTCCAGTTAAGGCCACAACAATCCACTCTTCCAACTCCACTTTGACACTGTACTCTATGCCACTCTGCAACACTGCAATCAGTGCCAATCCACTTTACTCTGTAACACTCAACTCTGTGCCCCTGCACTTTATGCCAATCCACTATACGCCAACCTATGCCACTGTACTCTACACTACTTTATTCTATGCCATTATACTCTGTGCCACTCTAAGCAGCTGCACTCTACCCTGAAACAATCTACTCCACGCCACTGCACTCTATGCCACTGCACTCTACTCTGCATTACTGTACCTTATGCCAATGCTCCACTGTACGCCACTGCACTTTATTTTCACTATACTTTGCACCACTCTGTGATACTCTACTATGCCACTGCACTCTATGCCACTCGACTCAACTCTGTGCCCCTCCACTCTGCATTCCTCCACTCCACTATGAACCACCCTACTATGCACCACTCTAATCTACGTCACTGCATTATGTGACGCTGAATTCAGTGTTACTGCATTCTGTGCCACTATACTCTGTAGCACTCTACGCCAGTGCACTCTACTCCATGCCACTCCAGAGTATGCCACTCTACGCAACTCCACACTATGCCACTTGATTACATGACACTCTGCCATTCCACTGAACAACACTTTACTCCACTCTTCGCTATTCCCCTCTGACACTCCACGCGACTTTCCTCTACGCCACTAACTTTTAGCCATGCGGAAAAGCAGCCACACTGGTGTACAACATGGCTAAAACATATTGGCAAAGCTAATAGCTCTTGCATAGGTGAGACCTATTGGGTTTGCCAATGATTGTTTTGATTTTGTTTATGTACTGGCAAGGTTAGCTACTTGATTTTTTTGCACCGTTGAAAACTCTTTTGAAAGCTGGTTGTTTTGTTTCAAAATCTTTGTATTGAAAATATTCGGAGCACCACAGTAAGAAATACATGGCAGGGATAATCATACAAGAAACCGGTCAAATGCCATAGAAATCTCATAAGACAAAATAGCTTGTGAATAAGGATTCCAGCCAATCCACATTTATGCTTCTACACCCCTGCTTATTTTCACCACTTGCAATAGCAAGCAAATCCTTTGGATAGTGACCCAGTTCAAGGGGTTCTCGGTGGGAATGTAAGTGCTTACTGTCCATAATATGTTCTCCCTTAAGAAAAACATGAACTAGTGAAAGAAAGAAGAAGAGAAAAAAGAAAGAAAAACAATATAATCATGGTGTAAATGGTGTGGAATGGTATGTCGTGTGGGGTGGGCAGAGTCGAAAAGCAGCGCAGCGAGGGAAAATGTCCTCCCTGGGGGCCTCCCTACTTAGTCAGATATGGAACAAGTGAAGAACCCTCAGTCGGGGGCTACATGCAAATAAGGGAAGACCCCCCGAGAGGTATGTCACTAACGGGGACCAAATGTAGTCGAAGCCTTTCCTAGTGTCCTCCATGATGTCCGTCAGTCGTTTGAGCTCCAGCACTCGTCATAGTCTTGCATGCCACTGTGAGAGGGAAGGGGCCTCTGTCTTTTTCCAAGCTGCTGCACCTGCCATCTTAGCTGTGCCTGGGCATAGTCACATAATGGCTCGGTCACTGTTTGTCGCTTCAATAGAGGATCTCTTATTTCCAGGAGAGTGTGTTCAATGGTTTCCGGTATGGGATACCCTAAAATCAGTTTTATTTGAGATACAATTTCCTTCCAAAATGGTTTAATGGAGGGACAGTCTCACCAGATGTGTCTAAAATCTCCCACCAAGTCAAGCCCCTCCAACATCTATCAGAAGTGTTAGGGAAAATTGTATGCAGTTTCTGCGGGTACTTGTACCAATCATACATTGTTTTGAAATGAGCTTCCTGAAGATACATTGAACGATTAAGTTTTGTTACATCTTTATAAAGGCGGGTCCACTGTCTCTCCTCTACTGGTGTAGGCAAGATGGCTTCCCAGAAAGCTCTGTGCTTCGGTCTCTACTGTGGGCCCAATGACCGAATAAGGGCACACAAAAAATATGTATTGCCCTCAGTGGAGGGTCCTGACTGTGTGAATTTCTCTATGGGGAGCAAGTCCCTGGTAGAGGCCAGCCGCTCCTGTGGTTGCTGCGCCCAGTGCTTGAGTTGCGCATAATGGAAACCCCCATGTGCTTCTAATAGGAATTCTTTGGCGCATTCCTCAAACGTCATTGGGACCCCCTTCTTATATAGGAGGGAGAGCATTAGGCAGCCTCCCTGTTTCCACTGCGTGAAAGGCCCCTCCTGCATGGCCGGCAGGAAGTCGGGATTCAAATGGATGGGGGTGAAAGGCGAGGAAAAAAAATGGATAGACAAAGCGTTTTAGTAAGCAGATCCCAAACTCTCAGGGTAGTGGCTGTAGGGGTACTAATGTAGGCGTTTGGTGATCTGTGGTGTTTTTTAACCACAAAAGATCCCAAATGGTCCTTCCTGTTATCTGGCAGTCCATATGTAACCAGTGTTTTTCTTACTCCCTGAGCGATCATTCTTTGATGACCTGGAGCTGTGCCGCTCGATAATAACTTATAATATCCGGGAGGGCCAGGCCTCCTCCTGATCTGGGTCTAGCCAGAATCCTATGCGAGAGTCTAGCCCTTTGAGCCTGCCAAATAAATTTGGTGACTGCTTTTTTGAGATCAGCACAGAGCTCCCTGTCCACAGAAATCGGGAGACCTTGAAATAAGTAGAGTAGTCTAGGGAGAATATTAATTTTCACCGTGTTTATTCGAGCAATCCAGGAAGTGTAGGCTGCCTTTCACCCTTTGAGGTCATACTTAATTTGCCGCAGTAGCGGCGGGTAATTGGCTTTGTAGAGGCCTGAGAGTTTGGGAGTAACTGCTTTACCACTAGGTAAGTGAGATGTTTGTTAGTGCAACAAAAAGGCACGGTCTCCTTTAGCCGCTCCTAGACACCCACAGGGAGATTCAGGTTTAAAAGGAACGATTTGGAGCTATTCACCCGAAATCCCGCCACATGTTCTAAGCTCGCCAGCTCCATTAGAAATGCCGGAAGCGTGGTCTGTGGATCAGTTAAGCCGGTTGTTTTACACATGCTTGTCCTTAATTGGTGACTTTTTCAAGTTTCAAATTTTGGTGTCTTCACGTGTTCCTTTTACTTTAGCAGATGACTTTCATGTTGACATTGAAGACTGTGAAATAGACAGTTTGAAGAGTTCAAAGTACAGTGGCATTCGCTTTCTGCAAAAGGAATACTTAATGTGCTAGACATGGTTTGCCAACGCCTTCTCTCTTCGCTGTCCATTCGGGTACTGAGTAAAAAACTTCACTTCCGCCTTAAGCGGTGCGGAATTCCTGCGGAAACAATAGGCTTGTTTCCTTTAGAACTTTGTTCTGCGATCCAGTGCACTTCCTCAGCTGCAAACAAATGTATCCAGATTATCTCAAAACCAAGGAATGTACTTGGACATGAGGTTATAGAGGCCACAGTTTTTCTTTGTTGATCTAACGTTAACTAAGACCTTATGTCCATAATGTACTTGCAGGGCATTTCAGCCAGCCCTGGTCTGTTGTCATTCACTTTTTGCTTCTGCTCACCACAGTATAAGCACGAGGCATTTGGATAGTGACGATATTCTGCTAGTTCACAGCAGCCAAAAATATAGGTCTCCTTAGGTCCCTGGCGCTGTTGTGCATGTTTAACTATCTAATTGTATTCTTTTTTTTTAGGTCCTTCGTAGAGACAGCTTTAGCTGTTTCATTACCCTTCTGTTTCCCCACAAAAAAACCATAAAAAAAATACATACATTTTTCGGAGCTTTCCCAGCAACTCTCTCCAACCATTAGAACATTTTATTTCATTATCATGTTACTTCCACCCACCACAGCCTAAAGCATGGAACACTGTGGCAACCCACTTCAGCCATTTATTTTCTTCACTGTAACAACGCTTTGTTCTTGCACATGCGCACATCTGCCTAGAAGGTAGTCTGCTTCAGTGTAAGGGTTAACAGGCCAATCTCTGCTTTTATACAACGCAAGTCTTTATCACGCATGGTTTAGTTTAGGTAAGTGTGTGTATGTGTGCGTTAAAAAAATTAATATTATATCTCTCTCTCTATATATACTGTCGTAAATAAAATATTACGCGCTCGGAATTTCTATATATCAATATGATCATGCATGAAGCAAGAGGCTGAGTCCGTGGTATCCGGTTCAAAAGGGCTTTATTCAAATAACTCGAGTTATAGGGAGAATAGTTCCATCACCACAAGGGATCAGGAAGGGTCTAATTCTCAGAATATTCTCAATATTCTCAAACTTTATTCACAGAGTACAGTATATATACATTGTAACAATATACGTAAGCAGAAGTGCTTCAGGCGGAGCAAGAGAGAATGAGATAAGAGCATGTGGGTGTGTAAGTAGGCGTGAAGGTGGGCGTCCACTTGATGATAATAGGTGAGTGTCATAGGTGGGTGGATGCCTGGAGGGGGTTGCGTGATCAGCTGGAACTTTACTGGAACTTTGCCTTACTTGTGCTCAACTCGAGCATGACGTGTAACTGACGTGTGAAAGGGTTGCTATGCAACCAGGGAGTCTGGAGTCTGGAAGTGAGGCCTTCAGTGTCAGGGCGACCAGCACATCTTGTATCATCTGATATCTAAAGTCTGGAGCAGGGACTGATTTGTGACATAGGTTGCCCATCACCAAGAGCCAATGTGGCATCTATTTCTTCATTTACTGCTAAAGTCTTACATGGGGGCTATGGGCTTTTCACTGACGTGAGCTTTGTAATCACATGAAAAGAGACAGAAAGGCTAGGCTTTCTCCTTTGCAGATGGGTCGTGTTTATTCCTCCTTCCCCAGGCAGGAATGTGGTTTCGGTAGGAGTAAGCAGATAACCGTGCTCAATACTGTCTCGTCACCTCAGACAGGGCACCTTTGGCTGAGGCCCAAGTGTGCAAGGCCAAGGATACGCAGCTGCAGCTTTCAGAGCGTTCTGAGGCCTGAAACCTCTTTTCGGCTCTGGCTGAGCCACAATAATGGAAATGCGGGAAAACATGATGCAAAACGTGTAGGCCTCAGAGCAGATTTGTCGTTTCTCTCATGGGAGACTGGATGATGACAGGCCACGTTGTAGCATAAGCATCATGATAGACAGGCCATGGAGGGGAAATACATAGGTTACATGTATGTGCACATGAGTGACGGGGAACACACGGGGACACATAGGCCTCATGATATTTTATTTTCCTCATTCCCTCCTTGTCCCCTAGTGGACCCTCATGTCACATCTATTCTCATGAGACAGTCAATCTGTTCTTGCAGCATTATTTTTCCATTTTCAATGCTTTGTAAATGGGGATGTGGAACACATGCAGTAGCACACAGGCCGCAAATGGCCGGGCCACACTGCAGACATAGGCAACAACTGAATATCATCAGTAGTATTAGTCCACAGATGGTCAACACTTTCCATCCCCATGCCGATATTACTCCCCAGAGCCAACTGGACCAAGTCCACGTGCCTGGCTCTTGGTGTATGCTTTGGGCAATCTTGTGGAGTCTTGTTATGGCTTTGTATACAGACGGTGCGTTATTAGGAATGAAAACGCAACAGCTGGAACCGATGACCCTACAGGCCCCGCCCCTATCCGCTAGGATGACGTCAAGAACAAGACGATTCTGAAGAACGACCATTCTCATAGCAGACTGTTCCTGGGTCAAGTTCCCCAGGGCTGATGCAGTCTCATTAGCAACTGTTTCTAGAATCCTTGTTAGCCTGCGGATAAGTTTACTATTCTGGACGGGACCTATGAAGAAAAAGAATCCTTTGTTGAAATCTGTATATTGTTCCCAAGCTGTTTCAGTCTGGTCAATGCCAGAGGCATCGAGCCCTCGTCTGTGTCTGATAAGTGCTAGTTGGAGATTTTGATGATAGTTCGATGGGGCCAAGAAAACGGGTGGTAAAAGAAATGATATATAGCACGTCCCACCCCAGTCTAAGGGCAGTTGCACATAGGCTGTCTGGCCACAAATAAAATAGGTGTGTCGTGATGCTCTGAAATAAGACTTTCCTTTGTCTTCAAACACTAGTATAGTATTACACTCGCTGTGCCCCAAATGTACAGAGCCTTCTTTTCTGACACACAAGTTCCCTTTTACTGGCAGGACTGTAATTGAGGATGGACCTAAATTGTGTATGGGCTTGACATTCAACACTATAAAGTCGAGGGTCACATTTCCTTGCAGATACTCTTCATTTTCTAGATCTGTACCTTTCCTTTGAGGAAGACCTTCTTCATCTGGGAAACATGCTTTATTCATTACTTTATTCAAGTTACCCCATACCCAGTCGCCCCTACACTCCTTGTCTTGACATTCTTTAGCATCACCGTTGATGGATGTCATTAAGGCAAACCATGCTCCGCAAGAACCATTATGGGAGAATGGAAAAGGGAAAAGAGGCAACACTCCCTTCACCTTCTGATACGGGGGAAGTCGGCCACAGACCCAGCAGTCTGTAGCATTGCTAGTCTGATGTGAATGGTGCAGCATCTGAATAAAGGTATTGTTGCGTAAGGCAAGTCGATATGATAGCTCATGGGATGGCAGATCACTAAATGTGTGCATTATAGTATCATTAGTGGAAGAGTGTAAGAGTGAGGCAATAGGAGGAAAAATAGCATGTAGTATTAAGCTGATACATATCATCGTGATGCACAGAAGAAATAGAAAAATCAAAGTCACTATACATCTACCACGTAATATTTTACAGTATTTGCTTTTCATCTTGCTCTTTTTTTCATCAGTAGTGTCCAAGATCTTATGCAAGCCAGAATACATGTTCAACCGCTTCACCACCTAGTGGACTTAATTGATCAAACGGGTTCGGACTTTTTTTTGTACTCCTGCTGGGGAGTCTTCTCTAGCAATGGGGGCTCAAAGTCTGAAAAGTTTATGTCCTTTTTAAACGAATCGTTATTTCCAAAGTAGCGTTTACAATGATGAAGATGAACCCATCCTTTCCGTCCTTCGACTTTAACAGCGGTCCTCGTGGTCAATAATACCAACTTGGGCGTCTTCCACCTCGGCTCAAGAGGGCTCGTTCTATCAAAGTTCCGTATTAATACGTAATCCCCAGGAGCGAGGGAATGTTCCTTGACCTGGGTGTTGTCAGGGAAGGCGGCAGCAACCTGTGAACGACAAGAGAGTAGTGCAGACATCAAGGAAGCCAGGTAATCTGTCAGCATGTTACTATCAACATCAGTGATCTTTTTAGGCATTGGAGTGCCCCACATATTCGGTGGTCTACCAAAGACCACTTCATAGGGAGATAAGCCTGTTCTAGAATGGGCTACCATTCGCATGTAAAAGAGGGCAACCGGCAGGGCTACCATCCAATCTACACCTTTGTCTGCGCACATCTTTGCTAGTTTTATCTTTAAGGTCTGGTTGTGTCTTTCTACAAGGCCTGCTGCCTCAGGATGTCGTACACAATGGAACTTCCAGGTATACCCTAACAGAAGGGACACCTGTTTCATGAGTTCAGAGGAGAAAGGCTGACCGTTGTCGGAATATACGACACACGGTAATCCATAACGTGGGAAAAACTCTCGCACCAATTGTCTGGCGGTAGTTACAGCAGTATAATCAGGAACTGGATAGGCCTCTGTCCATCTTGATAGTGAACATACTACTACCAGGACATATTTGTAACCTCTACATCTGTCCATTTGGATATAATCCATTTGGAGGACTTCAAAAGGATGGTCAGGTGGATGGAATCCGCCTTGTTCCATTTGAATGCCTTTACCTGGATTGAATTGGCAACAGATCATACATGTTCTGACCTTTTGTTTCGCTGCTGCACGCAGGTGCTTGTTGAACCATATATTCTGTAAGCTGTCTAGCATTGCTTTCTCTCCTAGGTGTTCAGGACTATGTGCGGTATTTATGATCACTTGTACCATCGAATCAGGAAGAAACCATGTTTCTTTGCCCTTAGTCATCCAACCCTGATCAGTCAGTACCCCTCCTTGTTCCGACCATTTCTTTAATTCGTCTAGAGTAGCATGTGTCTGTATGTCTTGTACATCCTTGGAAGGATCCCTGACTGTCATGGCTTTGGTCATTGATGGTATCTGTGATTTTGTCATGTCTAGTGGGGTCTGAGCTGTCTGTTTAGCTGTTCGGTCTGCCAGATCATTGCCTTGGGAAATGGTATCTGTGGCTTTAGTATGTGCTTTGCATTTCAGGATAGCTATGGCTGTTGGTAAATGTATAGCTTCCAGAAGGGCTTGAATAAGGGGGCCATGCTGTATCTTGGCCCCGTGAGAGGTCAAGAAACCTCTTTCCCTCCATAGTACTCCGAAGTCATGGACTACCCCATATGCGTATTGTGAGTCGGTGTAAATGTTTACTCTCAGGTGCTTTGCTCTTATGCACGCTTGTGTCAGAGCGATGAGCTCTGCTGCTTGTGCTGACAGTATGTCTATTCTTTTAGTCTCTATGATTTCAGTAGCAGTGGTCACTGCATATGCTGCCACTAATTCTCCCGCCCCCGTCCTCCTACATGAACCGTCAACATAGAGTGTTAGGTCAGGGTCTGGGAGTGCAACATCTGTCAAGTCTTGTCTTGGTTTAGTCACGGTATGTATCACTTCAACACAGTCATGTGGGGGAAACGTTCTCTGTACTGGAGGGCAAAAGAGTAGCAGGATTCAGTATGTTGCATCGTCTGATTTCTATGTGTGGTTGAAATAACGTCAGCTCATAACCTGTCAGTCTCGCTACCGTCAGGTGTTGGGTTTGTGTTCGGTTCAAGAGAACCTCTACTGCGTGTGGTACTTGTACTGTCAGGGGGTGGCCCAGCACTATCGAGTCACTTTGTCTTATGGCTAAGGCCGTTGCTGCAACAGATTTTAGGCACGCAGGCAAAGCCTGGGCTACTGGGTCCAATGTACTAGAAAAATAAGCACAGGGCTTGTGTTTTCCTGCATGATCGTGTGTTAGGACAGATAGTGCTGTTCCATCCCGCTCTGTCACAAAAAGCATAAAAGATTTGTTGTAATCAGGGATCGCTAAAACTGGTGCTTGACATAAAGCTCTTTTTAATTCTTCAAATGCCACAGTGTGTTCTTGTGTCCAAGGGAGGACTTTAGTAGAAGCTACCTCCTGTGTTGTCAACTGTATTAGGGGCTTGGCTACGTAAGCATACTGGGGAATCCACTGCCTGCAATATGAAGTGAGGCCAATGAATGCACGTACCTCCTTTTGTGTCTTAGGCTGTGAAAGGCCAGAAATCAAGCGAATACGTTCTGGTGTCCGTCGCCTACCCTCCTTGGATAGCAAGTGCCCAAGGTACGCCACTTGCTGTTCACAGAATTGTAACTTCGAAGGGGACACTTTGTGCCCCTTGTCAGCTAGGAAGTGTAAAACCGTGAGTGATGCAGTTTCACAGTCAGTTTCTGATCGTGCAGTGATGAGAATGTCATCTACATACTGTATCAGTGCTGTAGTGGTAGGCATATGAATACTGTCTAGTTGTCTTTTGAGTGCCTGACTGTAGATGCTAGGACTTTCCGTGAAGCCCTGTGGTGCTCTTGTGAATCTGAAGCTACGGCCTTTTAAACTGAAACCGAAAAGATATTGGCTGTCCGGATGTATTGGGATACTGAAAAAGGCGTTCTTCAGATCGATAACTGTAAAGAACGTAGCCTTCGCATCAATGGCAGTTAATAATGAAGAAATGTCCGGGACCACAGGGTACTGTGGCACCACACATTTGTTTAATTCTCGCAGGTCCACAACTAATCTATAGACAGGTGATGTATTGGGATCAGTTCGTTTAAGAATAGGAAGAACAGGTGAATTGCATATGTTTGAATCTGTCTCTATCACCACCCCTTGTGCGATGAGTTCATCGATTATTTTCAGCAACCCTACTTCAGCCTCAGGTGGAATTTTGTATTGTCTAATCCGTGGCAGCACCACTCCTTCCTTGAGGGTGACCTGGTATGGTGTAATGTTCATGAAACCTACGTCAGTCGGGCCTTGTGCCCATAGGTGCTGTGGTACATTTTGAAGCCTGATGTCAATGTCTTTCATTACAAAATGGCCCTTGAAATCACGTAAATACAGTCGTACTCCTTCTGGCGAGCAACAGATAATTGCTCCCAGTTCCTTTAATGTTTTTATGCCAAGTAAGTTTTCTGGACATGATTTAGTAAGCAGTAAGTCTGTTGTATGTATTAGTGGACCAACTCCTAAAGAAACTGGTTCTGAAACCTCATTGATAATAGGCTTTCCTGAAAAGCCCAGGGATATACTCTTTGAGCCCGAGAGGGGTGCCCCTGGAACCTCGGAATGACTGATGGTAGTTCTACTCGCCCCAGTGTCAATCAAAAACTTTTTATTTTGTCCTAGTAAACGTGCATGCACATAGGGACCCGCTTGGTCCACAGAAACCGGAATAAGGGGCACGTCGAATTCCCTCTCTGGGCTGCTTCATGAATATGCTTGGTATTCTGGATAGTCAGTCTGAGCGTGCTCATACATTTGTGTTGTGGCGTGGGTTGGCGCAGGTGCATGGACAGGCGGCGGCGGCGGTGGAAACGTATCTGATGTCTGATGTGTGTTATTTTCTTTGGGAGGATAAGGACGTGGCTTTGTTTTACCTATAGCTATATTGTGTTTCAGGACTGCACATTCATTTACGAAGTGGCCTGGCTTCTTGCAATAATTACAGGTCCCATTACTGTGTTTCGTGCTATTCTTGTTCGTGTTTGTGTTTGCCGGTGTCGATTGGGCCACCAGCATCTTCATCTTTGTGTCTTTCATGCTTCTCTTTTCCTGGTCGTGTTCTTCTCTAATTCTGTTCTGGTGGTATTGTAACATCTGTAACATTTGGGAAGGGCTGTTTGCTTGCCAAGTACTCTCAACCTTCAGTACCCTATACTTTACCTCTGGTAGGGAATTTTCTACTAGTTTGCTCACGAAAAGATGGGGATATGAATCGCTACCGGGCTTAAGACCACTATTGATAGTGAAACACTTCTCAAACCTAGAGTAAAAATCGCTAGTGTCCTCGTCTGGTTTCTGTTTACAGGCTGAAATAGCATCCTAGTCTTCTTTCTTGGTAATTAATAATCTGGGCAAAACTTGTACAAGGAGTTCAGGTAGGTCTTTAGCTCGGGGACCCAGACCAACCCCCGGGCCTCTTCCCTCTTCCTCTCTTTCCAACAGATCCCAGCTGAGCCTTTTCTCTCCCACCTCCCAGTCCTGTCCTTTCAGCTTCTCGTAAATACCAGCAGGCAAAAGTACTTTTAATAACTTTAGAATGTCAGCATATGTATATTCTCCTAAGCGAAGAATGTCTTTTAGTTCTCGGTGAAAACCCCCCGGGTCTTTATCATGAGATGGTAACATTTTTTTCATTTCTAGTATCTCTAATTTTGACAAGGGGGTGTAGACATACACCCGTTGCAGTTCATTGTTTGCATCCTTTACAGGATGAACCTCTCGTAGGGGGTTCAGCTTGTCGTATAACTGTCCCTTAACCTGTGGTGGAGCGGGAAGCAGGGACCTAGTCACGTATACTATATACTTGTGTCGCTGATCCAGGATGACATTAATCAGTTCAGTACCCATGTTCATCCACCTGTCTAGTATTATGTCGTCCAGCAACTTATACAATAGACCAGGACCAGAATATTGACTCTCATATAACGTGATCAAATGTTGGACCATGTAAACACCAGCTATGCGCTGTTCGTTTGGTGGGAGGCTCAAGAACGTTTGTGCTACGATATCATTATTATATATATCATAATGGGATATCCACAGGGTGGCTGACCGTGCTAATTCATTTTCGGTCGGGGTGAGGGGCTGATCGTTACCTAACCATTTATTCACCGCTTTTTCGGTGATCTGGAACAAACTTTCAAGGGAATATCTTTCTTTTATGGCAGTTCCCTGTTTACGGTGATTGAGGCCCTTGGGCCTTTCGAATCGCCGGGCATGGCCCACATAATGTATTCTGTCTTTGTCCCCTGCATCGTCATCAGATGATAACTCAGCTTTTTCGTTCGGGCCTCCTTCGTGTGACGCTATTATTGCCTTTCGGATTTTGGTCAACATGTTGTCTGTCTGGCCTGATTTATCATGCTGACCGGCATCTATGCGATCACTCCAACCAATATAACAACGGTCTACGTCCCCGTCGCCTTCGTCTTTTTCCCTGATCAGACAATTAATTAGGAAGCGAAGGATATAGTTCTTAATAATTACCTTTCTATTTTGTACAGCTTCTGCTATGCACTCAGAACCTTCCCCTGTTCTTATGAATGTGTACATTTTCTTTAGATGTTTATCCATATCTGGTAGTTTTTCCAGATCTGCGACTGCTCGTCTAAGCCGTAGTGAAAACACGAGCATTCTGCCCTTTCCTGGATCTGGGTCATATATACATTCGGAGATGTCTACTTTTACTGTCGGCCCCCCTCCAGAGGTTGCCCCGGATCCTCCCTCCCCGCTGTCCTCGAGCTCCTGAAGCTGTTCTTGCGTTGGGGGTGCAGGGAAAAATCCGTCCACGTATGCTGGTGGGGATTCCTCTAGGTAGGTGTTAATGAACGTTTCGGATGCTGTTTGTTTTATTTTTCGGGGTACTTGCGGTGGCACTCTAGCTGGTCTTTCTACTGGGGCCACTTTTGCTAGTTCCTCTGAAAGGACGGGGTAAATACCAGCAACGACAGTATTTCTTTTTCTTTCAGTCTGCTCTCTTTTTACCCGTTCCCCTTCCTCCTGTAATTTCTCTTCTTTGGCTTTTTCGGACTCCTGTCTACTTCTCTCTGCTTTGTGGAACTCTTTCTCTGTTCTTCTATGTGATTCCTTGCGCCATAACTCAATGGCATCCTTCTGAGCAGGTCTAGATTTTCTCTTCCATATCTCTTCCTCTACCTTCATAATGCATTCCGCATCCCACGTTCCCGTAATGGGCCATTTATACTTTGTCTCTAAATCCTTCGTTTAATCCACCCATAGTTCTAAAAACAACACGGCATCTAAACCATGCTTACAGTACATAAAATGTCCAGGTGTGTCTCTAGGCGGAATGTTAACTGGTTCCTCTAGTACACCTTTTCTGGTACATATCTTACGCAGTTTTGAAAATAACGGCATGTTGGAATGTAACCGAGAACAAAAATCACAATGAACAAAAAACCCAAAAATCACAATGAAACAAACTTACACAAAAACCTGACACATTCAAACCTAACTGAACCTGACTAAGACAATAACATTCATTCAGTTATATCGGTGCACCTGAAAACTTGGACTTTAATTCTTGAAAACATTAATTCTTGAATGCATGCTCTTGAACATACCGGTCTCACAAGTGAGACACGTCTTTACCGTGTTCATTAAATGAACCCGTCATTATTGCAACCCCCATGAGAAACTCACCGGGAAGCAGAACTTGAACTTGAAGGCCTCGGACACTTGACGCTGCGCAGGGAATGGCGTATCTTAGGTGGATCTCTAGAAACCTCGGACACAGCTCTCTCGCAGGGTGGGCTCTGGGTCGGGACGATCCGCAATCCTCACCGCCTCGTATGGATGCCTGGTCGCAGTCCGTCTCCTTCGTTGGCCTGAGGGAGTTGGCGGGAAAACCCGCGGCGTGTACACTCGAAGTCCGTCACGGCTGTGGAAGGGGGCAAAACTGGACCTTCATCTCCGGCGCATGGGGAAAGAGATTTGTCCCTATTCGGGCGCCATTAATGTCGTAAATAAAATATTACGCGCTCGGAATTTCTATATATCAATATGATCATGCATGAAGCAAGAGGCTGAGTCCGTGGTATCAGGTTCAAAAGGGCTTTATTCAAATAACTAGAGTTATAGGGAGATTAGTTCCATCACCACAAGGGATCAGGAAGGGTCTAATTCTCAGAATATTCTCAATATTCTCAAACTTTATTCACAGAGTACAGTATATATACATTGTAACAATATACGTAAGCAGGAGTGCTTCAGGCGGAGCAAGAGAGAATGAGATAAGAGCATGTGGGTGTGTAAGTAGGCGTGAAGGTGGGCGTCCACTTGATGATAATAGGTGAGTGTCATAGGTGGGTGGATGCCTGGAGGGGGTTGCGTGATCAGCTGGAACTTTACTGGAACTTTGCCTTACTTGTGCTCAACTTGAGCATGACGTGTAACTGACGTGTGAAAGGGTTGCTATGCAACCAGGGAGTCTGGAGTCTGGAAGTGAGGCCTTCAGTGTCAGGGCGACCAGCACATCTTGTATCATCTGATATCTAAAGTCTGGAGCAGGGACTGATTTGTGACATAGGTTGCCCATCACCAAGAGCCAATGTGGCATCTATTTCTTCATTTACTGCTAAAGTCTTACATGGGGGCTATGGGCTTTTCACTGACGTGAGCTTTGTAATCACATGAAAAGAGACAGAAAGGCTAGGCTTTCTCCTTTGCAGATGGGTCGTGTTTATTCCTCCTTCCCCAGGCAGGAATGTGGTTTCGGTAGGAGTAAGCAGATAACCGTGCTCAATACTGTCTCGTCACCTCAGACAGGGCCCCTTTGGCTGAGGCCCAAGTGTGCAAGGCCAAGGATACGCAGCTGCAGCTTTCAGAGCGTTCTGAGGCCTGAAACCTCTTTTCGGCTCTGGCTGAGCCATAATAATGGAAATGCGGGAAAACATGATGCAAAACGTGTAGGCCTCAGAGCAGATTTGTCGTTTCTCTCATGGGAGACTGGATGATGACAGGCCACGTTATAGCATAAGCATCATGATAGACAGGCCATGGAGGGGAAATACATAGGTTACATGTATGTGCACATGAGTGACGGGGAACACACGGGGACACATAGGCCTCATGATATTTTATTTTCCTCAATACATATATATATATCTCTATATATATATCTATATTCACTTAAAAAAACATAGGTTTCACACACGTTATAGTTGGGAATTAGCATTTAAAAAACCTTGCAAATTCACTTAAAAAACCATAGGTTTCACACATGTTATAGTTAGCTGGACATTTCCCTCGTAAAAAAACAATGAAATTCCCCCGTTATAGTTAGTGCAGGCAACTAGAACTCACGCAATCCTCTGCTGACGACGTCGGATATTACATCACTGTATTTAGACACCTATTTACCCATGTCTTCTTCCATTAATCTTTAGCTATACATATATTACGAATATTTATTTTTCAGAAAGACACATATGTAATCAGTGATGTAATATCTGACGTCATCAGCAGAGGATTGCGTGAGTTATAGTTGCCTGCACTAACTATAACGGGGGAATTTCATTGTTTTTTTACGAGGGAAATGTCCAGCTAACTATAACATGTGTTTAACCCATGGTTTTTTAAGTGAATTTGCAAGGTTTTTTAAATGCTAATTCCTAACTATAACGTGTGTGAAACCTATGGTTTTTTAAGTGAATTTGTACGGTTTTTTAAATGCTAAGTTATATATTTATTAATATTTTCTATTTTTTTAATGATTTTTTTCTGCCGTGCGCGTACGGTAAGCTTACCGTACGCGCACCCCGCGGTTTAAAAAAAAAAATATAAAATATATTTTTCATACTTTTGGGTCCTTCTTGGATCCCCTGACAAACGCTAGGGGGTCTGCAACTCTCTTCGTTGCCCCCACCAATCAGAATTAAGCTTGCGCACGGCAGCGTGCGCGTACGGTAAGCTTACCGTACGCGCTCGGAGCGCGCCTATAGATATATATATTGATTTAAATGCTATTTTCTCAGGAAATACTGAACAGATTTACACCAGACCTGCAAAAGGCACATCCCTGACCTGAGGACTACCTCTCTCCCAAATTTCAAGCAATTCTGTTCAGCCGTTCGGGCTGTAGCTTGGACTAAAGGTCCTATGGGAAAATGCATGGGGAAAACGCGTTTTGGGACCCCCCCTTTTTCTCAGCCCCCGCTTGACGAATCCCCCCGAGACTTTCAGGGCAGGAGCGGAGCGCCCCACCTATTTTGAAAATTTCGCGAGGATTCGTCAATCGCCGCCAAAGTTATTCAAAATAGAATGTTGCGGATTTCCTATGGAAACACGATCCTAACTATAACTATCTACTGGCGACCGCCAGTAGATTCTATCTATCCTATCTATCTATCCTATCTATCTATCCTATCTATCTATCCTATCTATCTATCTATCTATCTATCTATCTATCTATCTATCTATCTATCTATCTATCTATCTATCTATCTATCTATCTATCTATCTATGCCACACGGAGGTAAGTTGTGCTCGTATTACTTTAATGACAGCTTGCCAGCAGGAACACTTCATGAAAACAACATCAATTCTCGTGCCAGACGCGTTTCAGGAACCTAATCCTTTCTTCAGTGGCATTTTGGAAGGCAAGAGGAAGCGCATTTTGGTTGCATACTAGTCCAATTTATCGCACCTGCCCCGATGGGCGTGGCCTCACGGCATTCTGGGCGATGAAGTTCACACCGTTGCTACCCCAGTGGGTGTGTTTTCTCAAGTCCAAATAAGTCCTTGTAATGATGCATACAATTCTTGAAGGCACCTGCCCCGCTTTCCAGCTGCCAAGTAAGCTTCAAACTGACATCTTCCTGTTTAAGGCATCAGCTTGCCTCCGTCCCTTGGTTGCAGCACCACGCGGTGCCGTAACGGACCCGCTATTCATTCCAAAGTGGGTTCCTGTTTGATGTGGATTTAAAACGGCCCTAACCCGGTCGTGGTACGGAGCCCACCGCTTCAATAGCGGGTCCGTTACGGCACCACGTGGTGCTGCAACCAACGGGACGGAGGCAAGCTGACGCCTTAAACAGGAAGATGTCAGTTTGAAGCTTACTTGGCAGCTGGGAAGCGGGGCAGGTGCCTTCAAGAATTGTATGCATCATTACAAGGACTCATTTGGACTTGAGAAAATGCACCCACTGGGGTAGCAACGGTGTGGACTTCATCGCCCAGAATGCCGTGAGGCCACGCCCATTAGGGCAGGTGCGATAAATTGGACTAGTATGCTACCAAAATGCGCTTCCTCTTGCCTTCCAAAATGCCACTGAAGAAAGGATTAGGTTCCTGAAACGCGTCTGGCACGAGAATTGAAGTTTTCATGAAGTGTTCCTGCTGGCAAGCTGTCATTAAAGTAATACGAGCACAACTTACCTCGTGTGGCTTCATTCCAAAGTGGGTTCCTTTTTGATGTGGATTTAAAACGGCCCTAACCCGGTCGTGGTATGGAGCTCACCGCTTCAATAGCGGGTCCGTTACGGCACCACGTGGTGCTGCAACCAACGGGACGGAGGCAAGCTGATGCCTTAAACAGGAAGATGTCAGTTTGAAGCTTACTTGGTAGCTGGAAAGCGGGGCAGGTGCCTTCAAGAATTGTATGCATCATTACAAGGACTTATTTGGACTTGGGAAAATGCACCTACTGGGGTAGCAACGGTATGGACTTCATCGCCCAGAATGCCGTGAGGCCACGCCCATCGGGGCAGGTGCGATAAATTGGACTAGTATGCAACCAAAATGCGCTTCCTCTTGCCTTCCAAAATGCCACTGAAGAAAGGATTAGGTTCCTGAAACGCGTCTGGCACAAGAATTGATGTTGTTTTCATGAAGTGTTCCTGCTGGCAAGCTGTCATTAAAGTAATACGAGCACAACTTACCTCCGTGTGGCTTCATTCCAAAGTGGGTTCCTGTTTGATGTGGATATATATATATTTATATATATATATATATATCTATATATGTATATCTCACACATTACACGCTGGTGCTTTCTACTGTATGGTTACAGTGAGAACATATTTGCCAATGGAATCTTTTGATTTGCTAATAACTGTGGCACTGTTTCACTAATCTTCACAAACCTTTAAAAACCAGCATTGAAAATGCAATAGGTCTCGCCTTTGATTAAGTTAAAGCCATTTGCTTTGCTAATGGTATGATATAGCAAAGCAAATGGCTTTAACTTAATAAAAGGCAAGACCTATTGCATTTTCAATGCTTGGTTCAGAATGTTAGGAGTGAACTGAAAGGTTGTATTTTTCTAAAGGAAAGTGAAGAAGTGAAGGAAGAGAGCGGGGGGAGACGGAAACAAGGCAGAGGCAGGAGAGTGACACACGGGGGTGTTAGGCGTCGAGCGAGAGAGCGAGGGGAGACTGAAACAAGGTAGAGAATGAAACACGGGGGTCAGGCGTCGAGGGAGAGACACGGAACCTAGAGGAGAGAGACGTACACACACATAGAAGTGGAGCGGAATAGAGGGTGAGATGGAAACCAGGGCAGCGGGAGGGAGACACCGCTGGAGGTCAGAAGGGGGCGAGAGAGAGGGGGAGATGGATACAAGGGCAGAGAGACACACACACAGGGATTAGAAGTGGATCGAGCAAGAGAGAGAAGGAAACAAGGGCAAAGAGAGAGAAACGCATGGAGGTCAGAAGGGGAGAGAGATACAGGGGAGATGGAAACAAGGGCAGAGAGAGACACACGGGGAATTGGAGCGAGATAGTGAGGGGGAGGGGAACAAGGGCAGAGGGAGAGACACGCATGGAGGTCATAAGGGGGGAGAGAGAGACAGGGCAGAGAGAGATACACAGGTGTTCAGAAGTGGGGGAAGAAAGCGAGGGGGAGACAGAAACAAGAGCAGAGAGAGTGACACGCATGGGGGGTCAGGCGTGGAGCGAGATAGCGAGGGGGAGACGGAACCGAGGGGAGGGAGATGTACACACACACAGGGTCAGAAGTGGAGTGGAATAGAGGGTGAGATGAAAACCAGGGCAGCGGGAGGGAGATGTGCACATGGGGTCAGAAGTGGAATGAGATAGAGAGGGGTGAAGGAATCTAGGGCAGAGGAGAGAGAGA